>NC_072428.2:53543750-54200000 GCF_028878055.3 Symphalangus syndactylus
CATGGTGGAAGTGTCATTAATTCAATAAACATTAGACACCTAATATATCAAAACCACTAAAATGTAAGATTTTAAAATACAATCATTGGAATAGCTCTTCAGAACTCATCTTATTTGATCATTCCAATCAAATATGTGTTATCTAAAGCCTTTTTCACCAGCTTATGATTTTTCAGAATAATGTGAACTACATCCCTGATTACTAGAGAGACCTATTTGTCTCTATTATTTCTCTAAGTTTCTAAAGACAAAACTATTAATTGGCATAGTCCTAAATTTATATTGCCTGATTTCACCAATTCCTTGATTAGTGTTTTTAAAATCCTCCTTTCATATTCTTGTCCCTCATTTAAAATGTTATCACCTCTCAAATAAAAATCTTATTTTGCTGGTTACTTAGAATTACAATTTGGAAATGATTTTTCTTCTTGATTAGGAACTTCTCCGTTTAAATTTTACATAAAAGAAAATAATTGTTATTCTCACTACAAAGATCAGAACTTAATAATTCAGATATACATTTTTGGTTGAAAAATAAATTTCTAGGCCAAAAAAAAAAAAAAAAAAAAAAAAAAAAAAAGATACCAGTAGGTCACTAAGGACACAATTTGTATTCCATTCTCATCCACCTTCATTACAATTCGTATGTGGGATATTAACTAGCCACGTCTAAATCTTTTGTTTATATTTAAAAATACAAACACACATACATATTTCTAAAATAAGTACTGTGCTAAAAAGAAGCTCTTTTCCTTACAATACATTAGAAAGTTTTCCCCCAGTCTCACAAAAACTCCATCTTTCCATATTTAGAATTTATTTCAGAAGTATCAATGAAGATTGCAGAACATATACAATCTTGTTTCATCACCGTCACAATAATGTGTTTCATCATAGGTCACTCAGCAATTTGTGTTCCATTGTCACCTGCCGTCTTTAAGTTTCAATTGGGGGTATAATTAATTATATAAAATATAATCTTGGCTTATATAAGACATGAAAATGATCTATTTTATATATATTACAATCTATTTTAGATTATTCAATGTTATAAAACATTAAAATTTTGATAATTTTGAAATTATATGCAAAAACATAGCAGAGAAAAGAAGTAATTCTTTTAAAAACTAGAGTGTTACATTATCTATATGTGACATAGCTTTAAGTAAAACCATTTCTAAAGAAAATAGGCAAAAACTACTAAGTTACCTGTAATCATTCCGATCATCAGCTTTTACTCCAGGCCAATCTCTCTTCAGGTATTGACTAGCCAACTTCTGGATACCCTGTTAAAAAATACATATTTTTTCTAAAATAAGTATTATGCCACAAAGGAAGCTCTTTTCCTTAAAATACATGACTTAGAAAATCTCATTTTTCCAAACGTAAATTTAATTCAGAAGTGAAAAAAAACAATGATAGGCTGCACGTGGTGGCTCATACCTATAATCCCAGCACTTTGGGAGGCCAAGGCAGACAGATCACTTGAGGTCAGGAGTTTGAGACCAGCTTGGCCAACATGGTGAAAATCTATCTCTACCAAAAATATAAAAATTAGCCGGGTGTGGTAGCATGCACCTGTAGTCCCAGCTACCTGGGAGGCTGAGGCAGGAGAATCACTTGAATCCAGGAGGCAGAGGCTGCAATGAGGCGAGACTGGGCCTCAGCACTCCAGCCTGGGTGATAGAGTGAGGCTCTGTCTCAAAAAAAAAAAAACAAAAAAAACAAAAAAAACCCAATTAACCAACCAACCAACCAACCAAACAAACAAAAAACAGTGATAAATGGTAGAACACTACAACCTTTTTTCATTATTGTCCAGTCCTCTCTTGTCTCCATTTTTAGGAAAAGGGTGAGTATAAGGAAAAGAAAGTCGAAACTTCATTGATATGCCTTTCACTTTTAACTATTTGACTAGCCATAAAAACAAACCACCTCTGGCATGTCACAGGGAACACAGCTGTCCATCTCCACAGAACTCTGATCACACAGCTTACTAAATCTCAGCAGCCAAACTCTCATATACCAGGAAAGAGAAAAACAAATTCAATTTGAAGTAGACAGATATATACTGGCATGTAAAATTAATGAACAAATTTTGGTGCTGTTCCATATTATTAATTCTCAAGACAGATTTTAAGGGTCTTTCTTTTTAAATGATACCATGGCACAAGTCACTTCAAACAACAAAATAAACTGTTTTACAAAGAAATTTGCCCACTTACTATTATCTACACAACACAAATCTGGATAAAACAGAATGTTTATCTATAATAGGTATCAGGGAGAGGTACAGGGATTTGAATTGAGAAGACCATTTTGTTAAGAATTGATTTTCTGCTCATTCCAATTATACAATGTATTATGTTTGGTTTTTTGCTTGTTTGTTTTCGTTTGTTTGTTTGTTTGAGACAAGGCCTCATTCCAATACCCAGGCTGGAGTGCAGTGGCGCGATCATGGCTCAACGCAGCCTCAACTTCCTGGGCTCAAACAATCCTCCCAACTCAGCCTCCGAAGTAGCTGGGACTACAGGCATGTGCCACTGAGCCCAGCTAATTTTTTGTATTTTTAGTAGACACAGTGTTTCACCATGTTGCCCATGGCTCAACTTCTGGGCTCAAGCAAGCCACCTCCCTTGTCCTCCCAAAGTGCTGAGATTACAAGTATGAGTCACCAAACCCGGCCAATGTATTACTTTTGGATAGGAATATATGTGGTCCCCTAACACTATAACAGGGCCTAATGTAATGGTTATAGAAATCATTAACATTGAGATACTTATTTCTATACACATAACTAAAAAGAACACAATGCTGAAATGAAGAACAATCACATCTATTAATCAACTACCTGCTTTAGGCAAAAATTACTCAAGTAAAATCAACACTACACTCTACATGGTACCTTTCTATTGAGGTCTGTTGTCAAATTAGCTTGAATCCCAAGTTCCTCCCAAACTTGGCAACAATTTGGTTTCACTATTTCTAAGTATTGTGTATTCTGAGAACTTGTATACAACTACACATCCGTAATAGTTCCACTTAATATATCTTGTACTTTGGAAGCTCCAAATACTAAGTCTTCCGTGAATATGTATGGTAGTTTTTCACCTCTGCACCTTGTTCATACTGCTCCCGTTGCATGAAAATATCTTCTAACCACTCCTATTCCTACTTGCTAAATTCTTACCCCTCCCTTTTAATCTGATACTTAAATTTCCTAACGTAAACAATCACAAATATATATAGGAAAATGTGAAAAGTGTCATTGCCTAGGTACTTATTTTCATTTCATTAAAGTATAATAGCTTATTCTTTCTACATTTATTAGCTATAATTCTATAAAGAATTATCCCTCATGAACTATTTGGTTATATTGAGATACAGTTCTTGGAGGAAAGACAGGATAAATATTTGAATGTCCAATATTTGGGTCCAAAGATGAACAATGAATTTTTAAAGTAACATTATGAACTCATGTATTTTAAATAATAGATGCATTCCAATTAATTAAAGTTGCTTTCTTCTGATGCTCAAATTGTCACATCTGTGGTCTGTCAGAGCCCCTCCAAATTGGCTCCCATATCATGATCCCAAATAGACTTTGAACGTGTCTTTGTTGTTGCTGTTATTGTTGTTTTACAGTTCCTGGCCCAGACCTGCAATAAGCTAGTTCTCCAAGGAATCCTGATTGCTTTCAGAGAGAAACCGGAGACCACAATCTAGGCAAGTTCTCATTCTTTGGGTCTTACTATTTGTGTCTTTCTCTAGAAAAGGCCTTTTCTAATAACTGTATGCAAAGTATCTTCGCCTCTGGCCCTCTCACATAACTCTATTTATGCATAATCGTCATACATTGTTACTGTCTGGTTTAAATATTTGTCTGTTCACTCTATAAGCTCCATCAGGTACAGATCTTGTCTTTTTTTTTTTTAATCATTATATCCCCGGCTATAGCAGATCACCTAGAATTTAGCTGATACTGATAAGATCCACTGATTGCATGGATAAATGCCACTTACATTATTCTGTTTCTAATGTATAGTGCCCATCTCCATTTATGTTTTTGCCATTCTGTGTTAGAAGTCTTTGAATAAAAACTTCTCTGGTTCCTAATTTTCATGTACTCAAATTTTTTAATAACTGTATCAGATTTCTGAGATTATGATTACGACCAGGTGGCTTTAATATAATAAATTCCTTGGTAAAATTGCAGTCAAATTTGACCATCTTCACTGTTTTAAGAGAAATGTGTGTGGGTATTCCAAAGCAGTTTTTAAAAATAATAGAAGTTTATTCCATACCTAGAAAGCACTACACATTAATTTTTATGAGGGTTCAATTAAGTCAAGATCTCAGAATTCAAATAACTCATTATCTGTAGAGAAGAATAACAAGTATACAACATAATATGCCAGGCAACACATGGGTTACTGCCAAACAAGTGGCAAAATGTGATATAAGTACCCAAATGAGGAAAAGATCATCTGGTATTTTCTCAAATCACATTTAAATGACATGATAGTGACTTTTTCAGTTTAATCACTGTTAAAGTGTTTACAGAACACATCACACAGAACATAGAATATGAGATGAGCCTCAGTTCATGAGCAGGATTAAGACAGAAGGCAGAATGACAGCGCTCTAAATTTATGCAGGAACAAATAAACTTAAGTACTTTCACACGTTTATTTCTCCTAACTCTATGTTAGGCTTTGTTATCACCACAGAGAAATTGGACATTAAAAGCATAAACACTTTACTTCAAATCATACAGTTCGTAACTAGTTAGGTGTGAACTAGAATCCAAAGTTACTATGTCTTTGTAAAAGAAATCATTTTAGAGTGGACTTTATCTATTTTTTTAAATTATGAAATTAGTTAACTTTGTGCATTATAAATTACAATAGCAATTTCTAGAGCTCTAAACCACAAAGCTAAACTGTATTAAACTGAATGAGCCCTTCAGAGATGAGATGAGGGATTCATGAAATAGACAATGAGATCTTTAGATGAAAGACTTTATTCAAGTTAGTTCACAGAGGCAGGAATCACGACTTCTGTGTACTCCATGCAGCTGTTCAAGATCTAATCTGCATGGATGCTCAGACATACTCTGGGGCTATTATAGTAAAGGTCCTAAATAATATTGCACGTTTCTGAAAGCATTCTATGCTTAAATTAACTAGTTTCCTCTATACATTATATTTGAAGCTACATTTGATGAATAAAAGGTTTACTTACATAGAAAACAAAATCCAGTCTAATTAATTTGCTAAGGAAAATAAACCTATGTCTTGCAATTTTTAAAAGGGTTTTAAAAAAAGTTTTTTTCAAATCATTCTCCAAGCCCACAGCACTACTATCTAAAATTGGTCCACTAAACATAATATTTATTTATATTTACCTCAGCATCACTGATGCATAATGCTGATTTGATTTGCAATTCAGTTCACTCTAGAGCAGGGGCTTCCATAAAGATGTACTATCAATATACTCTTTGAAACATGCAATAACATCCGATTCCAACTTTTAAAAAGCCATCAGTGTCTGATGTTAGGCTTGCTTTGTTTTACCTCTCAATAACACTTGCTGTATTGCTTTAACAAGTGAAGAAACACAAAGAGAGCCACTGTTGAGTAGACACTAGGAAATGGACTCATGGCTTAACCTTTGGCCAATTTATCAGAGCAAGCTGAGTAGAAGGGTGCTCTATGGCTCTGGCACAGGTAATTCTGTATCCATTTCATCCCTCAGCCTATAGAGAAACTAGTATTTAAATTTTACTAAGGGTTTGCCATTAGATGGCTCTTTAAAATTTTTGGAAACCATATTCTTTATATACTATACCATTTTGTCATGAAATTCCTGGTGTTATGCAAATGATCTTTTAACAATGAACAAGTTTACTGCATAAGTTGGATATTTCTTAAACTAATGCAAATTATGCAATTATTACCTTTACTATATTCTTAAATCACTTTAAAAGTAATACAGAACTTCACTCCCATCCTAAAGGAAAGTTTTAAAATATTCTTCATTGTTCTGTGTGGTATACGATTATGTAAGATTTAAAAAAACAGTATATTATTTTAAATTACATAATAAATTGTCTTTACTTTTCCATAATTTCATGATGAAATGAAATATAAATCTCATATAATAATATGTTATATATATTAAACACTAAAGGTATTTTTTAGCCTTTTCCCATTTATAAAAATAAAGATTAATTTTATTTAAATTAAGTATATGTAAGACATAAGATATATTGACATTTTATTTACATTGAGACAGGGTCTTGCTCTGTTACCCAGGCTGGAAGGCAGTGGCATGATCATAGCTCACTGAAGTCTTGAACTCCTGGGCTCAAGTGATCCTCCTGCCTCTCAGCCTCCAGAGTAGCTGGGACTACAGGTGCATGCCACTGTGCCCAGCTAAGTTTTAAAATATTTTGTAGAGATGGGGTCTCACTATGTTGCCCAGGTTGATCTAAACTCCTAGCCTCAAGTAATGCTCCCACCTCTGCCTCCCAAAGTGCTGGGATTAAAGGTGCAGGCCACTGTGTCTGGCCTATCTACTGACATTATAAATGACCTATCCTATTTGATTTAAAGACCAAACATAGAATATAAAAAAAAAACAGGCACACATACGTTCACTGCAGCACCATTAGCAATAGCAAAGACATGGAATCAACCTAAATGGCCATCAATGGTAAAGTGGATAAAGAAAATTTGGTATATATACACGATTCCATGGAATACTATGCAGCCATAAAAAAGAATGAGATCATGTCCTTTGCAGGGGCATGGATGGCACTGGAGGCTATTAACCTTAGCAAACTAATACAGGAACAGAAAGCTAAATAATATATGTTCTCACTTATAAATTGGAGCTAAACGATGAGAACACATGAACACATAGAGGAGAACAACAGACACTGGGGCCTTTTGGAGGATAGAAGCTAGAAGGAAGGAGAGGATCAGGAAAAATAATTAATGGGTACTAGGCTTAATACCTGGGTGACAAAATAATCTGTACAACAAACCTCTGTGACATGAGTTTACCTATGTAACAAACCTGTACATGTACCCCGAACATTCATGACAGAATTCTAAAAAAAACTAGATGCAGAAGAATACTTCCTTAACCTAATAACGGATATATACAAAAAACTGGCTGAGCGTGGTGGCTCACACCTGTAATCCCAACACTTTGGGAGGTGGAGTCATGAGGATCACTTGAGTCCAGGCAACACAAGGAGACCCCCATCTCTGTAAATAATAAAAAAAGTTTCTTGGTGGTGCACACCTGTGGCCCTAGCTACTTTTGTGTATGGCAGGAGAGGGAGAGGAGAATGAGATGGGAGGATTATTTGAGCCCAGGATGTCAAAACTGCAGTGAGCCATGATTGCACCACTGCACTCCAGTCTGGGCAACAGAGTGATACTGTGTCTCAACAAAGAAAAAAAGCAAAAAATAAAAACCAAAACTAAACAACACGCATAAAACTAAAGTTAACACCATACTTTTAATGGCGAGTGAATGCTTTTCCCTTAAGATAGAGATAAGGCAAAGATTTTCTCTGTTACACTTCTTTTCAACATTGTACTGGAAGCCCTACTTAGTACAATAGGCAAGAAAAAGAAATAAAAGGCATACAGATGGGAAAGGAAGAAATAAAGCTATCTTTATTCATAGACGACATGACTGTCTATGTAAGAAACCCTGAAGAATCTACAAAAAAAACCTCATGGAACTAATAACTGAGTTTAGAAAAGTTGCACGATACAACGTCAATATTTCAAAATTAACTGCTCTCCTACATACAGGCAATGAACAACTGGAATTTGAAATTTTATTAAATGAAGTACTTAGGTATAAATCCCACAAAATATTTGCAGGATCTATATGTGGAAAAGTCCATAATACTAATGAAAGAAAGAAAAGAATAAAAGAATCTAAATGGATGGAGAGACATTCCATGTTAATGACTTGGGACTTCATATTGTTAAGATCTCATTTGTTCCCGATATGATCTATACATTCAAGGCAATCTCAATCAATAATTCAGAAAGATAAAGGTATTAGAATAGCCAAAACTCAGAAAAATAAGAACAAAATCAGAGCATTCTCATTACCTGACTTCAAGGTATACCTTGAAGGCTGCAGGAATCAAGATAGCATGATGTTGGCAAAAGAATGGACAGATAGATCAGTGGAACAAAAGAGACATCCCAGAAATAGACCCATACAAATATAGTAAACTGATTTTTCACAAAGGGGCAATGACAATTCAATGGAGATAGGATAGTCTCAATCAACAAGTGATGCTAGAACAACTGAATGACCATAAACAACAACAACAACAAAAACCCTTGACACATACCTCACAAGTTACACAAAAATTAGCTCACAATGATTCATACACCTCAATATAAAGCATAAGACTATGAAACATTTAGAAGAACAGAGAAGAAAATCTCCCTGACCTTTGGTGAAAAGTTTTAACATATAACACCAGAACCAAGACACATGAAAGAAAAATGATAAATTGGACCTTATCAGAATTAAACTCTTTCTTCTGGGAAAGACACTACAAAGAGAATAAAAAGACAAGCTGCAGATTAGGAAAAAATACTTGCAAATCATATATCTGATAAAGGAAGTCCAAATATATAAAGAATTCCTAAAATTCAACAGTAAGAAAAAAATCAACACATTTTTAAAATGGGCAAAGGATCTGAAAAGATACTTCATCAAAGAAGATATAAGAATGGCAAACAAGCATATGAAAAGAAGTTCAGCGTCACTTGTCATTACGGAAATGCAAACTAAAATAATGTGGTACCACTACATACCTATTAGAATGCTAAATCCAAAAAATTAACAGCAAGAAACGCTAGTGAGGAGGCAGAGTTACAGAGTACTCCTTCAACGCTGGTGGGAATGCAAAACAGTATGGCCACTTTGAAAGACAGTTTTGAAATTTCTTATGAACAGAGACTTCCACAATCATGTTCTAGGTATTTGGCCAACTGATTTGAAAACTTAGGTTCACACAAAAACCTGAGCACAAATGCTTCTGGCAGTTTTATTGATAAGCTTGGCAACAAAGATGTCCTTCAGTAGGTGAATGGATAAACAAACTGTGGTACATAATTATAATGGAATAGTATTTAGCAATTAAAAGAAACAAACTATTAATTCACATAACTTGGATGAATCTTAAAATGCATTTTGTTAAGTCAAAGAAGCCAAATTAAAAAGGTTACACACTGTATTATTCCATTCATATGACATTCTGGGAAAGACCAACTGATAGAGAAAACAGATCAGTGATTTTGAGGCATTTGGGGAGAAGGAAGTGTTTGCTAGGGGAAGAATTTTAAGGGTGGTGAACTAACATACATGGTATTGTAGTAGTGGATCTGCAACACTATACATTTGTCAAAACCCAAAGAACTTTGACAATACCCACAGAACATTGACAAGAGACAAAGAATGACTTTTAATATACGTAAATTAAAAAAAATCTACCAGTGGTTGGGGGAACCCAAGATAGAATGCAGACTGTGACTAATCCAATTGCATTACAAAATGTAAGACATAACCTCATAAATGGGTATGGGGAACGAAGGGGCAAATTTTATAATTCTGTAAAATAATGTGTTTATAAATGGATCCAAGAAACTTTGGAAAAAAGTATTTTAGCTAGAAACTATTACTAAAGACAAAAAAACTGTATATAAACATTGTACACTAGTTGATAAAGTTGTTTCTCACTAGGCACAGGTAAAAAATTCTGAAAAGTGGTACACATATACTGGGATTAAACAAATATGTAAACAGATGGCAGAAGGTAGAAGCTCAATGTGGGAGTGGGACTTAGAAATAAGAAGGGGAAATGAGAATAAATTACATGGGGGTGAATTAGAGTCAGAGACATCTAGTTCAATATATATTTTGCTGCAATTGCAACAAAATCAAACATTGACAAATGGGATCTAATTAAACTTAAGAGCTTCTGCACATCAAAAGAAACTATCAACAGAGTAAACAGACACCCTACAGAATGGGAGAAAATACTGCAAACTATGCATCCCACAAAGGTCTAATATCCAGCATCTATAAGGAAATTAAACAAGTTTACAGGGAAAAAAACAACAACCCCATTAAGAAATGGGCAAAGGACATGAACAGACACTTTTCAAAAACAGACATACATGCAGCCAACAATCAAATGAAAAAAAGCTCAATATCACTGATCATTAGAAAAATGCAAATCAAAATCACAATGAGATACTAACACCAGTCCAAATGGCTATTATTAAACAGTCAAAAAATAACAGAAGTTGGCAAGGCTGTGGAGAAAAAGAACGCTTATACACTGTTTGTGGAAGTGTAAATTAGCTCAGCCATTGTGGAAGACTGTCACGATTTCTCAAAGAACTGAAGACAGAAATACCATTCAAGCCATCAATCCCATTACTGGGTACATACCCAAAGGAATTTAAATCATTCTATTATAAAGATACATGCACACATATGTTCACTGCAACACTATTCACAGTAGAAAAGACATGGAATCAACCTAAATGCCCATCAGTGATAGACTGGATAAAGAAAATGTGGCATATATATATACCATGGAATACTATGCAGCCACAAAGAAAGAATGAGATAATGTCTTCTGCAAGAACATGGATGGAGCTGGAGGCCATTATCCTTTGCAAACTAATGCAGGAAAAGAAAACCAAATACCACATATTCTCACTTATAAGTGGAAGCTAAATGATGAGAACACATGCACACATAGAGGGGAACAACAGGCACTGAGGCCTTTTGGAGGGTGGCGGGTGGGAGGAGGGAGATAATCAGAAAAAAATAACTAATGGGTACTATGCTTAATACCTGCGTGATGCAATAATCTGTACCACAACCCCCCATGACACAAGTTTATGTAACAAACCTGCACTTGTACCCCTGAACTTAAAATAAAAGTTTAAAAATTAAATAAATAGAATCTAAAAATTTTTAAAAATCTCCTTGGAATTAGTTTGTAGAATTATAAACTGTATACTTGTGACTAAACTATATCTCTAAATTGGTATATCCTTATGACTAAGAATTTTTTTAAAGCTATATAGTATTTCAGTCAAAAACCAAATCTTAATGTGTTATGCTATATGATGTACCAACTGAGTAACATCCTTCTGCTCTCCCCTAACCATCCACATATAACAGTAGGTATGTGTGGTATATATACCTACTGATATGCTCCATGTTTTGACTAAAAAACACAGATATGTTCCGTGTTTTGACTAAAGAATTACAGAGATTCATTTTATGTATGTATGTATGTATGTATTTTGATGTAGAGTCTCACTCTGTTCCCAGCCTCCACTGATCCTCCCATTTCAGACTCTAGAGTAGTTGGGACTACAGGTGTGTGCCACAGCACCCAGCTCATTTTTTTATTTTGTTTTTGATAGAGATGAGGTTTCACCATGTTGACCAGGATGGTCTCAAATTCCTGGGCTCAAGCAGTCCACCTACCTTGGGCTCCCAAGTGCTGGGGTTACAGGCATAAGCCACCGTACCCAGCCTACACAGAAAAATGAAATATTCTGTATGAGGACTATAGTTAATAGTGTACTGTATTCAGGATTTTGCTAAATGAATAATTACAGTTGGTCTTGCCACTGGGGGCAAAATGACTGACTGTGAGACAATGGATGCTAATTTGTTCCACTATAGTGACCATTTTACATCATATCTTATAACATCATATCATATACCTTAAATATATGCAACAAAATTTATTTTAAAATAAAAGAAACTGAGTATAAAAATAATGTAGAATATATAAAACAGATATACAGTGCTCTAAAGAAGTATAAAGATAGGGGGAGGTGGTTTGTATATTCAAATAGACTTAATTGAGAACTACATATGATTCAAGATCAGAAGGACAAATGAGAATTAACTGTCTAAGGGAAGTGATACGGTTTGGCTCAGTGTCCCCACCCAAATCTCATCTTGAATTGTAATCCCCATGTGTCAGAGGAGGGACCTGCTAGGAGGTGATTGGATCATAGGGGCAAATTTTCCCCATGCTGTTCTCATGATAGCAAGTAAGTTCTCACGAGATCTAATGGTTTAAAAGTTTGGCACTTCCCCCTTTGCTCGCTCTCTCTCCTGCGACCATGTAAGATATGCCTTGCTTTCCCTTTGCCTTCTACCATGATTTTAAGTTTCCTGAAGGCTCCCCAACCATGCAGACCTGTGAGTCAATTAAACCTCTTCCTTTATAAATTACCCAGTCTCAGCTAGTTCTTTATAGCAGTGTGGAAATGGAGTAATACAGAAAATTGGTACCGAGAGACGTGGCGTATTTCTATAAAAATACCTGAAAATGTGGAAGTGACCTTGGAACTGGGTAGCAGGCAGAGGTTGGAACAGTTTGGAGGGCTCAGAAGAAGAGAGGAGGATGTCGGAAAGTTTCGAACTTCCTAGAGACCTGTTGAATGGTTTTGACCAAAACCATTGATCACTGATAGTGATATGGGCAATGAAATCCAGGCTGAGGAGGTCTCAGAGGGAAAAGAGGAACTTATTGAGAACTAGAGCAAAGGTCACTTTTGCTATGCTTTAACAGAGAGACTGGCAGCATTTTGCCCCTGCCCTAGAGATGTGTGGAACTTTGAACTTGAGAGAGATGATTTAGGGTATCTGGCAGAAGAAATTTCTAAGCAGTAAAGCATTCAAAATGTAACCTGGCTTTTTCTGAAAGCATACAGTCATATCCAGTCATAAAGAGAATGTCTAAAATTGGAACTTATGTTTAAAAGGGAAGTAGAGTGTAAAAGTTTGAAAAATTTGCAGCCTGACCATGAGGTAGAAAAGAAAAACCAATTTTCTGAAGAGAAATTCAAGCTGGCTGCAGAAATTTGCATGAGTAAAAAGAAGCCAAATGTTAATAGCCAAAATAATGAAGAAAATGTCCCTAGGGCATTTCAGAGATGTTCACTGCACTCCCTGCCATCACAGGCCCAGGAGGCCTAGGAAGGAAAAATGGCTTTGTAGCCCAGGACCAGGGCTCTGCTGCTCTGTGCAGCCTTGGGACACGGTGCCCTGCACCCCAGCTGCTCCAGCTCCAGCCGTGGCTAAAAGGGGCCAAGGTACAGCTCGAGCTGTTGCTTCAGAGGGTGCAAGCCCCAAACCTTGGTGGCTTCCACATGGTATTGGGCCTGTAGTTGTGCAGAAGATAAGAACTGAGGTTTGGAAACCTCTGCCTAGATTTCAGAGAATGTATGGAAACACCTGGATGTCCAGGCAGAAGTCTGCTGCAGGGGCAGAGCCCTCATAGAGAACCTCTTCTAGGGCACTACAGCGGGGAAATGTGGGGTTGGAGCCCCCACACAGAATGCTCACAGGGCACTGCCTACTGGAGGGGTGAGAAGAGAGCCACCGTCCTCTAGATCCCAGAAAACCTCATACCATATACCTGGAAAAGCCACAGGCACTTAATGGCAGCCTGTGAAATAGCTGCAGGGGCTGTACCCTGCAGAGCCACAAGGACAGAGATGCTCAAGGCCTTGGGAGCCCACATCTTGCAACAACGTGCCCTGGATGTGAGAAATGGAGTCAAAGGAGATTATTTTGGAGCTTTTACTATTTAATGACTGCCCTGTTACGTATCAGACTTGCATGGGGCCTGTAGCCCCGTTGTTTTGGCCAATTTCCCCCATTTTGAATGGCAGCATTTACCGAATGCCTGTACCCCCACTGTATCTTGGAAGTAACTAACTTGCTTTTGATTTTACAGGCTCATAGGCAGAAGGGACTTCCTTGTCTCAGATGAGACTTCGGACTTGGACTTTTGGGTTAATGTTGGCATGAGTTAAGACTTTGGTGGACTGTTGAGAAGGCATGATTGTGTTTTGAAATGTGAGAAGGACATGAGATTTGGGAGGGCCAGGGGTGGAATGATATGGTTTGGCTCTGTGTCCCCACCCAATTCTCAACTAGAATTGTAATCCCCATGTGTCAGGGGAAAAACCTGGTGGGAGGAGACTGGATCATGAGGGCAGATTTTCCTCATGCTGGTCTCATGATAGTGAGTGAGTTCTCATGAGATCTGATGGTTTAAAAGTTTAGCACTTCCCCTTTCGTTCTCTCTGTCTCTCCTGCCACCATGTAAGAGATGCCTTGCTTCCCCTTTGCCTTCTGCCATAAGTTTCCTGAAGCCTCCCAAGCCACTTGAAACTGTGAGTCCATGAAACCTCTTTTCTTTATAAATTACCCAGTCTCAGGTAGCTCTTCATAGCAGTGTGAAAACGGACTAACACAGGAAGCATGACATACAGCAATGAAAGTAGAAAGGTAGTCAAGAGACAAACTACGAAGACCAGAAAGGGCACCATAAATATGATGGCGTAGTACACTAAAAACGATAAAATGCCATTGAAAACTTTTAAATAAGGAGATAAAAATCAATTTGCATTTTTAAAAGGTCATTTTCACAGCTATGTAGGAAACAACTTTGGAGGAAAACAAAAGATACGGAAACCACTTACAAGACTATTGTAGGAGCAAATTCTGAGAATAAGACAGAGCAGAAAGGACCAGGAATCTTGTCTTCCAACCTAGACAACAATCACACTGCGGCAAGATCTGTTTGATGCAATTATTTTAGAATTCTAGAAGCCATTGTGGACTTGCAACTCCCAGAGGAAGATTTGGAGAGTAAATTACAGTTAATTTAGGTCAATTTCAGCTCTTACCTCAGCTGTGGCTACCCATCTTTATCCCTGGCCCATTGGCAGGCAGCCATGCATATGTTCCTGGAACAACTCCTATGCTCCTTATGGGAGCGAGGATGGGCAAACGGGACCCTATCCTGTGCTACGATCACTGACTGCTGCTTATGATTGTGGAGGTGCAGACACAGAGGTAGGAAGTCATTGCAGCACCCTTTCCCTATTGCTACAAGCCCTTCCCCCTCAGGCTGAAGTGACTTCCAGGGAACTTAAAGGGACAGCGTCCTTTTTCCCTGTCTTCATTTTCCCACCTTTTGAGAACCACACATTGAAAATTAGGACATTGAAGGGCAATTGCATATTTGAGAGAAATTAGTAAGTCACCACAATATACAGAGAAAGGCACAGGCTCAGAAAATTCCTGAGAAGACCTTAAGTTTTACATCTCAGGCTGATCCTCAGCATGGAGACTACTTATGATAATCAAAAACAAAAGAAAAAGAAAAACAAAAACAAATTAGCAAAACCTCAGAAAGAGGGAGAATCTGATGTCCAGAGTCACCACCTTACTAGATTCAAATGGCCAGTTTTTAACAACAACAACAACAACAAAAATCACAAAGCATACAAAGAAATAGGTAAGAAATACCCAAGGCAATGCCACTAGCTTGAAAATATTTTTGCCTACAGTTATAAAACTACTACATGATAGCAGTACCCCCACAACCCCACACAACCCACAACTGATTGCTTAGTTCCTATATATATGTATGCGTGTGTGGGTAATCACAGTATCTTGTCCAAAAGTCAAGATACTTGTTGGAAGATGTGCACTTTTTCTAGGTACTAGCATAGATTCTAGAAGTATGTATAAGAGAAAGTTCCTATCTTGTTCTTCAAGAGATGATGCAATAGAGAGATTACACTAAATGCAAAAAAAAAGTAGATATTTTCACAACTGAATATACAAAACTCAATTTACCATATATAAATGTATCCAAGTGAGTATATAGTTTCTACACCAACCAGGAAAGGCAACAGGGATGGATTGTATATGTCTCCAGAGCCCTAAACATAGAGTAACATTCAAGAATACTGTTACGGCTTCCTGGGCATTTTATAAGGTCTTTACCTGATGACCTTAACTTTGTAAAGATGGTGGTGGTGAATACTTTAATCTATTTAAAAACCTCGTTGGAGCTACAAGTCAATCCACAAAACCAACAAAGAAAAATATATTAATAGTGCTGACATTTAAAAAATACTGTATATATTTAAGATGTACAACATGAAATTTTGCTATACATATTGATGGTGAAATGGTTACCACAGTCAAGCAAATTTAACATAACCATCATTTCACATTGTTATCCCTTTTTGTGTATGTGTGCCTAGAGCACCTAAAGCCTATTCTTTCAGCAAACAATCCTGAATACAGTATTATTAACTATAGTCCTCATGATACACATTAGATCTCTATACTTGTGCATCCTGAATTTCTGCTATTTTTTATCCTTTGACCTAAGAAACTGTAGTACACACGTATACACACACATTCATGCACACCTCCAGAAATATTATTCAGCCTTAAAAAAAAAAAGGGGAGATCCTGCTATTTGTCACAACATGGACGAATCTGCATGGGTTCATCCAGAATATGTTAAGTGAAAAAAGCCAGATAGAAAGAAGACTACTACTATTTGATCTGTTATATATGGAATCTAAAAAAATAAAAAAAGTTGAATACATAGAGATAGAGAATAAAGGCCGGGCACGGTGGCTCACATCTGTAATTCTAGCACTTTAGGAAGCTGAGGCAGGTGGATTGCTAGAGCCAAGTTTGAGACCAGCCTGGGCAACATGACGAAACCCTGTCTCTACCAAAAATTATAAAAATTAGCCTGGTGTGGTGGTGTGTGCCTGTAGTCCCAGCTACTCAGGAGGCTGAGGTGGGAGGATCACTTGAGGGCGGGAGGCGGAGGCTGCATTAAGCTGTGACTACTGCACTCCAGCCTCGGTGACAGAACAAGACCCTGTCTCCGAAAAAAAAACAAAAGAGAGAGAGAGAGAATAAAGCAGTGGTTACCAGCAATGGGGAGGGGGACAGTAATGCCAACATTTGTACTGGGTGTTACACTTACAAAGTATTTGTATATGCATTATGTTGTTCGATCTTCACTTAAACTGAATGTAGTAAGTATCCTATTAGAATCTGACCAACAAAGGCTCATACTAACCAACACTAGTTATACCCAGGAATCCAACCCAAGCCTTCTGACTCCAAGGCCAGTCCACACTCCCGTTATTCTATTTCTCACCATTGATATGAACTGATATATTACAGGTAACCAACACAAATCAGGTAAGAGCTGGCGCAGCAGCCTTTTCGCCTGGAAGAGGCACATGCATTGCTTAACAAGTTTTATTAAGTGCTTTCTATAGGGAAGGCACTGTATTAGATGCTGGGGGAATAGCAATAAACCTTATGGGATATTATCAATGCTCTTCTGGTATGTATATTCTGCCAGGGATTAATTTAAAAAATTAATATCCACCAAGAGGAACTATTAACTAAATTGTGGTCATCAATATGCTGCAATGTTACACAATTATTAAAGAGAATGTGCTATATAGTCTCAAATATTTAATAAAAATATATAAGCTGCAGAAAAATGAATAGCATGATCCTATTTTAATTTAAAAAACATGTAAGCATATATACTCTAGAATACATATGAACTTGGAAATGGGGTTCAAAAGTAAGAGCTTTTAGTTTTTATTCTTTATACCACTGGATTGTTCAATGTTTTTTATTTTAAGAGATGGGGTCTCACTCTATTGCCCGGGCTGGAGTACAACAGCACAATCATAGTTCACTGCAGCCTCAAATACCTGGGCTTAAGCGATCTTCCCACCTCAGCTTCCCAAGAAACTAATATTACAGGTGTGCAATGGCTGGTTAATTTTTTTATTTTTTTATAGAGACAGGGTCTCACTTTATTGCCAAGGTTGGTCTCAAACTCCTGGCCTTAAGTGATTCTCCCGACTTGGCATCCCAAAGTGCTAGGATTACAGGTGTGAGCCACCATGCTTGGCCTATTTCTATCACTTAATTGCTCAGTATTTTTAAAGCAAATGTTTATTACCTTCGTAACTGAAAAAAAAAAGCACAACAAAGAGGAAAAACTCAAGAAGTCACCATTTGGTGTAGGTATTACAACAGGAAAGTATAGGGGAACATAAAGCAGAGAGATCAAGTCAGGGAAGGTTTCCCAAAGGAAATGAAAATTGACATCTAAGAAAAAAGCTTGTAATGAGAGGTGGGGTGCAACTGGGAACATAGCCCCTTCAAGAAACTTCATACAGCTGGTATGGAGCTTGTAAAAGGGAGAATGGCTTAAAGGTGAGACTGAATAAGTAAGTAAGGGCTATATCACACAAGGATTTATGTTTGGACTACCTTAAGACAACAGGAAATCAAGATTGAGAGCAGTGCAGTGCCATTATCAGATTAAAATGTGATTTAAAAATCATTCCAGCTGCAGTGTGGGAAACATGGATTAAGAGTACTTAGACTGGCTGGGCGCGGTGGCTCATGCCTGTAATCCCAGCACTTTGGGAGGCTGAGGCGTGCGGATCATGAGGTCAGGAGATCGAGACCATCCTGGCTAACACGGTGAAACCCCGTCTCTACTAAAAATATAAAAAATTAGCCAGGCATGGTGACGGGCACCTGTAGTTCCAGCTACTCGGGAGGCTGAGGCAGGAGAATGGTGTGAACCTGGGAGGCGGAGGTTGCAGTGAGCCGAGATCGCGCCACTGCACTCCAGCCTGGGTGACAGAGTGAGATTCCGACTCAAAAAAAAAAGAAAAAAAGAAAAGTAGTTAGACTACAGTCAGGGAGACCCATAGGAGGCTACCACTCTAGTCCTGTCCAAAGATGATATGCATAGTATGGAGGCAAAGAGATGTAAATGGGACAAGTTTTAGTGCAAAGAATTTTAGAATTATGAACAGAAGAGACAGAAACAGGTAATCTCTAAGGTCTCCACTTATAAAGATACTCTGACCCCTCACATTTTAGATCTATTAGATGTAGCACAGAAATGGAGAAATTACAGAGCACTACACGAGACATCTTACACAAGAATATTTCTCTAACATTAAAAGATATGAAGCAACTACAAGCATATCCACACTCCCAACCCAGGATAAAACTATGTTAATTAAATACCCAAACTATGGAATTCTATACAAATTTATATAATTTATGGTCATTGGCAATAGTAAAAAGACCAGGACTTTGAAGTCAACACTTGAGTTTGAGTACTGTACTGCCTTTGCTGTGAATTAGTGATGAGTATTTTTGGATAAGACACCAAGCTAACTAGGTTAGGTAGGTTTTTTCCCACCTCCCAGTTAAAAACTAGTATACTGTATTTACCTATTTGATGACGTGACTTGAAGTTGAAACATGATGGTGAACAATGCTTATGACACAGAAACATTCAATAATGTTAGTTGTTTTAAAGAAATTTTATTTATCATGTAACTATTACAAATAGAAATCATGAAAATATAATAGACAATTTTAATACTGATAGCAAATATATCATCTTTTTTTAAGAGTTGCTTTTTTCCTTTCTAAAGTTTATCTTTTTTAAAAAATTATTTTTATTATACGTTAAGTTCTGGGATACATGTGCAGAATGTGGAGGTTTGTTACACAGGTATACATGTGCCATGGTGGTTTGCTGCACCCATCCACCCATCATCTAGGTTTTAAGCCCTGCATGCATTAGGTATTTGTCCTAATGCTCTCCCTCCCCTTTAAGGTTTTTCTTTAACTACATTTACAGATACGTTAAAGCTGAATTTTTTAAAAGCCTTTTAAGACCAAGTGCTTACACCTACTTCAAAACATGAAGCTAGAAATTCTCATGTAGCCTGTCTAATTTGACTTTGGTAGCACACAAACATGCAAAAATGTTCCTCTTCTAACCTAAAACATAAATGATTACACACTAGAAACTGTTACTAATGTTAAAATTCGGTACCAGAGGCTGAGCCTGTATTAAGGAAATAGAGATCAAAGTTTCCACTCTTGTGAAAACGTCTCAAGTTAGGAACCACATCAATAAAACACAATACTCAGAACTCAGCAAATTTATACTCATAGTAAAGAAAAAGTCAGTCAAAGTAAGCTTTAACTCTTGATACTGCATCGCCTACATTGCTGAAGTTTCCCAATTTTTTTCAACTTCAATAAACTTATTTGCACAAAATGACTTGCAAATTTTAAAGTAAAAGTAAATAGAGCATTGCAATTTACTTATTAAGGATCAGGTGAATTTTGACTAGAACTTCTAAGTAGCAAAAGAAAATAAATTATAGAAGGACTAAAAGTCAAAAGAACCAAGAATGTCAATCTGTCAGTCAACAACACAACTGACAATCCTCTGGGTGCAAAGTAGTACCTTTAAAAAGGTCACTCCACAGGCAGCTAAAGTACTATAGGATAAATGTCACCTGCTGAGTCAGTCTCTAGAGGTGGGGCTGAGACACTGATGGTTTAACAAACTTCACAGGTGATTCTGATATGCAGCAACTATTGGGAACAACTACTATACTGGTTAAGAGCACAGACACACATTCTTGGGTTTAACTCCTGGACCTTGACAAGTTATTTGTTTTTAGTTTTTAGTTTTATGTATGTATGTATGTATGTATTGAGACAAGGTCTCGCTCTGTCACCCAGGTTGGAGCACAGTGGCGTGATCTTGGCTCCATTGCAACCTCCACACCCACCAGGCTCAAGAGAGTAGCTGGGACTACAGGCACGCACCACCACTCCTGGCTTGTATTTTTTGTAGAGACGGGGGTCTCATCATGTTGCCTGGCTGTTCTCGAACTCCTAAGCTCAAGCAATCCACCCACCTTTGGCCTCCCAAAGTGCTGGGACTACAGGCATGAGCCATTGCGCCTGGCCATTAACTTGTTTTTATCTTGGATGTCCTCATCTCAAAAATAAAGATAGTTACAGTACCTACTTCATTGTTGCTGAGATAAGCAAATGAGTCAGTGTTTATAAAGCACTCGGCCCAATGTATGGCAAACATTAAGTGCTTAATACCTTCATCCATTCAATAAGTACTTACTGAGAATTTTCTACAACATGCCAAATGCTATTTTAAGTACTGAACACTATTGAAATGTTCAGTTTTTATTTATTCAATTATTTATTTATTTATTTGAGATGGCGTCTCGCTCTGTCGCCAGGCTGGAGGACAGTGGCGCGATCTCAGCTCACTGCAACCTCTGCTTCCCAGATTCAAGCAATTCTCCTGCCTCAGCCTCCCAAGTAGCTGAGACTACAGGTGTGCACCACCACACCCAGCTAATTTTTGTATTTTTAATAGAGACAGGGTTTCACCATGTTGGCCAAGATGGTCTCGATCTCTTGACCTTGTGATCCGCCTACCTCAGCCTCCCAAAGTGCTGGGATTACAAGCGTGAGCCACCACGCCTGGCCCAGTTTTTATTAATGTTGTTAAAACAAGAATGATCGAATATTTAAGCAAACTTCTTACTTTTAGTTGAATAAACTAAAGGCTAGGAGTAGACTGGCTTGGACAGGGCTCAAAGTGAACCAGTAGTAGAACTGGGATTAGAACATGGGTCATTTGACTTCCAAGCTTCCCAGTGGAGTTGACTTGTGGGCAGGTTTTAAAGGAAGAAAAATATATAATTAGAAACATTAAAGTATTAGAGCCAACATAATAATTTTGAAATGTGTGAAGGGTAAGAAACAACCAAAGAAGTATAGGAAATAAAAGACAAAAAAAAAAAAAAACCCAAGCTTCATAATCACTATTTTGTACAATATTTTACAACACTATATCGGTCTTTGGAGTCAAATAAATGTGGGTTCAAATCCAAGCTCTACTATTTATTTATAAATTGACACTGAAAATAATTTCATTAGTCACTTTGAGCTTTAGTTTCCTCAACTGTAAAATGGGCATAATAATGAAACCTAAATTTAATGATGAGAACAATGACTAGCATACTGCAAGTCCCTGATAAATTATAATTATGATTATTGTGATTAAAAACTTTCAATGTCATTATTAAATGTAGAAAAAGTCTATAAATTTTAGTTCTACTTTGGGTATCTTACTGAGTCCAATGAGTAATAGGTAATTTTATTTGTGTATTTATTCATCCATGTAACAAAGCCTAACTTCTACTATATACAAGGTACTAACATTTCAACCCTCAAGAAGTCTTCCTCCACTAATATTGTGTTCACTCATAATTTTTTCCTCAAACTTTTTATTGATAAAATTTTAAAAACTGAGTACAATTTTCTGTAATACACATATTCTGCTTAATTGAAGTTCAAAGTTAGTGTTCCCTACCATCAAAATCCATTACAAATGTTCATCTGTTAATACAGATCTATAATTAGATTTTAAATATTTCATCTTTGCAAATGTCTTCACACAGATAGGGACTGCCAAATACTGATATCAATTGAAGAGCATATGACTTTGAGCATATTCATCACCTGGAAGATATTTATAGAATTCTATTATATTCTTCTCTTGATACTCACATTTTTTAAAAATTAAAGACTTCATATTTTTTAGAACAGTTTTAGGTTCATGGTAAAATTGAAAGAAAGGTACAGAGAGTTCCCATATATCACTTGCCCCCACACATGCATAGCCTCCCCATTAACAACATCCCCCACCACAGTGGTGCATTTACAATGGATGAACCTACACTGACACATAACACAGTCACCTGAAGTCCATGGTTTACATTAGGATTCTTAGTGCTGTACAGTCTATGTGTTTGGACAAACGTATACTGACATATCCATCATTACAGTATCATATGGAGTATTTTCACTGCCCTAAAAATCCCCTGTGCTCTGTTATTTGTCCCTTCCCCTCCGTCCCCAACTTCTGGCAACTACTGATCTTTTTACTATCTCATAGTTATGCCCAAAATTATTTTTTGCCTCTGAGTTTTTGATACCAGCCTTTCTCTGGTATGGAATGCATTCTTTCTCCATATCCACACAAAATTCTTGTCTTCTTTAGATATTCTAATCCCACTTACCATGTCTTCCTAAAAACTTAGGGCCCATACTGATTATGTTACGAATGTGGCATTTAATCATATAAATCAGATATAGCCCTATTGATAGTATATATTTGTAACTTTTATGCATACCTATCTTACTTTGTCAAATGGATTTTACATTCTGAATATGAGTCCTCATTACCTTGTAACCCTGCAAAAGCAAACACACTTGTTATGCACAGAGCAGAACCTCAAACATAATGGATGACTTTAGGAAAAGAAGAAGGCAGTTCTCTGGGATATCCAGAGCATAACCTTTTATATCCAATCCCTCACCAATTTCACACTGAAGAGTGGGAAACTTATTTTATTTTTATATGAAATATGTGAAACATAGGGATTACTCTGATGAAAAGATTCACCAAGTCAAGCTTTTTCCGCAAACAAGTCTTCTGCTAGATGCTAAAATAGTTTTCCAGCTGAAATATTAAAAACAAAACCATCTATCACTAAAAAATTCTTATGACGAGGTGGGAAGATTGCTTGAGGCCAGGAGTTCAAGCCAAGCCTAGGCAACAAGGAGATCTGTCTCTATAAAAAAATTTAAAAATTAACTGGGCGTGGTAGTGCATGCCTCTATTCCCAACTACTCAGGAGGCTGAAATGAGAAGATCGCTTGAGCCCAGGAGTTTGAAGCTGCCGTGAGCTATGATTGTGCACTGCACTCCAGCCTGGGTGACAGAGTAAGACCCTGTCTCTTTAAGAAAAAAAAAAAAAGAAAAAAAGGAAAAGAAATTCTGATGACTGATTGATTCTTAAAGGGACCTTATAATTTATCCAGCTGAATCCTCTCAGATCAAGAAAAATGGGCAGTGACTCAAGATCCCTCACCATTGATGGGCACCTGTGGTACATATACAGCGTGGATACTACGCAGCCATGAAAAGAATGAAATCCTGTCCTTTGTAGCAACATGAATGTAGCTAGCAATGATTATCCTAAGCGAACTAACACAGAAACAGAAAACCAAATACCACATGTTCTCATATCTAAGTGGGAGCTAAACATTGAATACAAATGGACATAAACATGGGAATAATAAACACTAAGGAATCCAAGAGCAGGGAGTGAGGCAGGGGCAAAGGTTGAAAAAATACCTACTAGGCATGCTCACTACCAGGGTGATAGATTCATTCATACTCCAAACCTTGGCATCATGCAATATATCTTCGTAACAAATCTGTACATGTATTCCCCTGATTGTAAAATAAAAGTTGAAAAAAAAGATCCCTCACCAAGTAATAAGGCCAATATCTATATAAATTATGACATGCCTCCCACTTCAGTGTTCTTTTTCCAGTACATTTTTTTGGCTTGACTTCTGTAATGACCCCCAGCCTAGTATTCATAATCTTCTATCAAGCTGTATCAACTTAGTATATTCCAAGTGTATCTCCTTACTTCTTTCTAATATTACTTAAGTCTCCATAATAATTGCAGAATCACTGTTTATTTTTATCTGCAACCACTTTCAAACTGTAATATCCGTGTACTCCAAATCCTATCTATTCCTAAGAGTCTAGTTCAAGACTGTTTCACTGGGAGTAAGCAATTCCTTTAGGATTCCTCGTAAACCTACCTCCATAACAGAACCTAACTTTCTGCAGGGCACAGTGGCTCACACCTGTAAGCCCAGCACTTTGGGAAGCAGAGATAGGTGGATCACTTGAGGTCAGGAGTTCGAGACTAGCCTAGACAAAATTCTACTAAAAATACGAAAATTAGCTGGGCATGGTGGGGCGTGCCTGTAGTCCTAGCTACTCCAGAGGCAGAGGTGAGAGAATCGCTTGAACCCGGGAGATGGAGGTGGCAGTGAGCCGAGAAATGCCAATGAATTCCAGCCTGGGCAACAAAGCAAGACTCTGTCTCCAAAAAAAAAAAGAAATATTAATATGTCACATGTAAGTCTGTCACAGGTGAATTTTAAAAATGTATAAGTATATATTCATCATAGGTTAAATGTAGCTGATTAATAAAATTACTCAACACAGCAATATATGCATTATTAGGACAAAAACTTTCTAAATTCACAGGTGAGTCACTGGATTCATTATCAAGGATAACGAATGATGCAGGACTTGTTCTTATATCAAGATCTTAGATGTGTCTCTTCTTTTTTGATGACTTTAAGCGTTTAATTATTCCACATAAGTAAAACAGACTGCTAGAAAAAGTTAGACAAGAATTAATTTATAATTTATAGAAGAATGAATACAAATCATTTTGAAGTTTCTTTTTAGATTTTCATATCCCTAATTAATATTCATGAGGATAGTATCACAAAAGCAGTTATAAAACTATACCAAAGACTATATGGAAATACATAGTTGTGCCAGTGGAAAAATAAGAAAATTTTTCTCCCAGAAAAATGGAGGACTTAAATTGAACACAATGTTTCCTAAATAATAGTTTCATATTATTTTAACCAAATTATCCATTACTCAGAAATAACACTGTGGATAACCAGATAATGTTACACAAAGGCTGAGCTCATTTGTCTTGGACAGGTGGCCAGTCTGCAGCTCTGTGTCAGCAGCCCAAACCCGCCCACAATGGCCCTAAAGACGATTATGCAAATGCCAGCCAACCCAGCTCTTTTCCCAGGAACAGGAGAAGCCCTCCTACTAGAAGCTGTAATTGTTTCGCAGTCATGTGGAAAAACAAGAAGAGGGGTGTTTTGTTTTTTGTTTTTTGCCAGAGGCAGAGTGTTTTCATTAAGGGCACTATTACAATACATGTGAAATGTATAAACACATACACACAGATACACATTTGTATGTGTCCGGTGTATATTTCTCAAACACCATACAGTTTATTCCATCCTCCTTTCCAAGTCGCCTTGTTGAGCAGATCTATCCTCTTATCAATATCAAGTCCATTCTGTCGGTGATGCCTGCCCTTGTCAATAAGATATATAAAGAAATGAACAAACTTTTGGTTTTACAATTTTTTATTGTTACATATTAATTGTACATATTTAAGGGGTACCCATGATATTTTGATACACATATTCAATACGTAATGATCAAATCAAGGTATTTAGGATATTTATCATCTCAAACATTTATCATTTCTTCAAGTTGGAAATATTTCAAATCATGTACTCTAATTATTTTGGAAGATATATTGTTGTCAGTAATCTGACTGTGCTATAAAATACTAAAACGTATTCCTTCTATTTAACTGTATATTTGTACTCATTAACCAATCTTTTTTTTTATTTTTTTATTTTTTATTATACTTAGGTTTTAGAGTACATGTGCACGATGTGCAGGTTTCTCACATATGTATCCATGTGCCATGTTGTTTTGCTGCACCCATTAACTTGTCATTTAGCATTAGGTATATCTCCTAATGCTGTCCCTCCCCCCTCCCCCAACCCCACAACAGTCCCCAGAGTGTGATGTTCCCCTTCCTGTGCCCATGAGTTCTCATTGTTCAATTCCCACCTATGAGTGAGAACATGCAGTGTTTGGTTTTTTGTCCTTGTGATAGTTTACTGAGAATGATGTTTTCCAGTTTCATCCATGTCCCTACAAAGGACATGAACTCATCCTTTTTTATGGCTGCATAGTATTCCATGATATATATGTGCCACATTTTCTTAATCCAGTCTATTGTTGTTGGACATTTGGGTTGGTTCCAAGTCTTTGCTATTGTGAATAGTGCCGCAATAAACATACGTGGGCATGTGTCTTTATAGCAGCATGATTTATAATCCTTTGGGTATATACCCAGTAATGGGATGGCTGGGTCAAATGGTATTTCTAGTTCTAGATCCCTGAGGAATCGCCACACTGACTTCCACAATGGTTGCACTAGTTTACAGTCCCACCAACAGTGTAAAAGTGCTCCTGTTTCTCCACATCCTCTCCAGCACCTGTTGTTTCCTGAATTTTTAATGATGGCCATTCTAACTGGTGTGAGATGGCATCTCACTGTGGTTTTGATTTGCATTTCTCTGATGGCCAGTGATGATGAGCATTTTTTCATGTGTTTTTCGGCTACATAAATGTCTTCTTTTGAGAAGTGTCTGTTCATGTCCTTTGCCCACTTTTTGATGGGGTTGTTTGTTTTTGTCTTATAAATTTGTTTGAGTTCATTGTAGATTCTGGATATTAGCCCTTTGTCAGATGAGTAGGTTGCAAAAATTTTCTCACATTCTGTAGGTTGCCTGTTTACTCTGATGGTAGTTTCTTTTGCTGTGCAGAAGCTCTTTAGTTTAATTAGATCCCATTTGTCAATTTTGGCTTTTGTTGCCATTGCTTTTGGTGTTTTAGACATGAAGTCCTTGCCCACGCCTATGTCCTGAATGGTATTGCCTAGGTTTTCTTGTAGGATTTTAATGGTTTTAGGTCTAACATTTAAGTCTTTAATCCATCTTGAATTAATTTTTGTATAAGGTGTAAGGAAGAGATCCAGTTTCATCTTTCTACATATGGCTAGCCAGTTTTCCCAGCACCATTTATTAAATAGGGAATCCTTTCCCCATTTCTTGTTTTTGTCAGGTTTGTCAAAGATCAGATAGTTGCAGATATGCGGCATCATTTCTGAGGGCTCTGTTCTGTTCCATTGATCTATGTCTCTGTTGTGGTACCAGTACCATGCTGTTTTGGTTACTGTAGCCTTGTAGTATAGTTTGAAGTCAGGTAGAGTGATGCCTCCAGCTTTGTTCTTTTGGCTTAGGATTGACTTGGCGATGCGGGCTCTTTTTTGGTTCCATATGAAGTATAAAGTAGTTTTTTCCAATTCTGTGAAGAAAGTCATTGGTAGCTTGATTGGGATGGCATTGAATCTATAAATTACCTTGGGCAGTATGGCCATTTTCATGATATTGATTCTTCCAACCCATGAGCATGGAATGTTCTTCCATTTGTTTGTATCCTCTTTTATTTCATTGGGCAGTGGTTTGTAGTTCTCCTTGAAGAGGTCCTTCACATCCCTTGTAAGTTGGATTCCTAGGTATTTTATTCTCTTTGAAGCAATTGTGAATGGGAGTTCACTCATGATTTGGCTCTCTCTTTGTCTGTGATTGGTGTACAAGAATGCATGTGATTTTTGTACATTGATTTTGTATCCTGAGACTTTGCTAAAGTTGCTAATCAGCTTAAGGAGATTTTGGGCTGAGATGACGGGGTTTTCTAGATATACAATCATGTCATCTGCAAACAGGGACAATTTGACTTCCTCTTTTCCTAATTGAATACCCTTTATTTCCTTCTCCTGCCTGATTGCTCTGGCCAGAACTTCCAGCACTATGTTGAACAGGAGTGGTGAGAGAGGGCATCCCTGTCTTGTGCCAGTTTTCAAAGGGAATGCTTCCAGTTGTTGCCCATTCAGTATGATATTGGCCGTGGGTTTGTCACAGATAGCTCTTACTATTTTGAGATACGACCCATCAATACCTAATTTATTGAGAGTTTTTAGCATGAAGGGTTGTTGAATTTTGTTAAAGGCCTTTTCTGCATCTGTTGAGATAATCATGTGGTTCTTGTCTTTGGTTCTGTTTATATGCTGGATTACATTTATTGATTTGTGTATGTTGAACCAGCCTTGCATCCCAGGGATGAAGCCCACTTGATCATGGTGGATAAGCTTTTTGATGTGCTGCTGGATTCAGTTTGCCACTATTTTATTGAGGATTTTTGCATCAATGTTCATCAAGGATATTGGTCTGAAATTCTCTTTTTTGGTTATGTCTCTGCCAGGCTTTGGTATCAGGACGATGCTGGCTTCATAAAATGTGTTAGGGAGGATTCCCTCTTTTTCTATCGATTGGAATAGTTTCAGAAGGAATGGTACCAGTTCCTCCTTGTACCTCTGGTAGAATTCGGCTGTGAATCCATCAGGTCCTAGACTCTTTTCAGTTGGTAAGCTATTGATTATTGCCACAATTTCAGAGCCTGTTATTGGTCTATTCAGAGATTCAACTTCTTCCTGGTTTAGTCTTGGGAGGGTGTATTTGTTGAGGAATTTATCCATTTCTTCTAGATTTTCTAGTTTATTTGCATAGAGGTGTTTGTAGTATTCTCTGATGGTAGATTGTATTTCTGTGGGATCGGTGGTGATATCCCTTTTTCATTTTTTATTGCATCTATTTGATTCTCCTCTCTTTTCTTCTTTATTAGTCTTGCTAGCGGTCTATCAATTTTGTTGATCTTTTCAAAAAACCAGCTCCTGGATTCATTAATTTTTTGAAGGGTTTTTTGTGTCTCTATTTCCTTCAGTTCTGCTCTGATTTTAGTTATTTCTAGCCTTCTGCTAGCTTTTGAATGTGTTTGCTCTTGCTTTTCTAGTTCTTTTAATTGTGATGTTAGGGTGTCAATTTTGGATCTTTCCTGCTTTCTCTTGTGGGCATTTAGTGCTATAAATTTCCCTCTACACACTGCTTTGAATGTGTCCCAGAGATTCTGGTATGTTGTGTCTTTGTTCTCATTGGTTTCAAAGAACATCTTTATTTCTGCCTTCATTTCATTATGTACCCAATAGTCATTCAGGAGCAGGTTGTTCAGTTTCCACGTAGTTGAGCGGTTTTGAGTGAGTTTCTTAATCCTGAGTTCCAGTTTGATTGCACTGTGGTCTGAGAGACAGTTTGTTATAATTTCTGTTCTTTCACATTTGCTGAGGAGAGCTTTACTTCCAACTATGTGGTCAATTTTGGAATAGGTGTGGTGTGGTGCTGAAAAAAATGTATATTCTGTTGATTTGCGGTGGAGAATTCTGTAGATGTCTATTAGGTCTACTTTGTGCAGAGCTCAGTTCAATTCCTGGATATCCTTGTTAACTTTCTGTCTCGTTGATCTGTCTAATGTTGACAGTGGGGTGTTAAAATCTCTCATTATTATTGTATGGGAGTTTAAGTCCCTTTGTAGGTCACTCAGGACTTGCTTTATGAATCTGGGTGCTCCTGTGTTGGGTGCATATATATTTAGGATAGTTAGCTCTTCTTGTTGAATTGATCCCTTTACTATTATGTAATGGCCTTCTTTGTCTCTTTTGATCTTTGTTGGTTTAAAGTCTATTTTATCAGAGACTAGGATTGCAACCCCTGCCTTTTTTTGTTTTCCATTTGCTTGATAGATCTTCCTCCATCCCTTTATTTTGAGTCTATGTGTGTCTCTGCACGTGAGATGGGTTTCCTGAATACAGCACACTGATGGGTCCTGACTCCTTATCCAGTTTGCCAGTCTGTGTCTTTTAATTGGAGCATTTAGCCCATTTACATTTAAAGTTAATATTGTTATGTGTGAATCTGATCCTGTCATTATGATGTTAGTTGGTTATTTTGCTCGTTAGTTGATGCAGTTTCTTCCTAGCATCGATGGTCTTTACAATTTGGCATGTTTTTGCAGGGGCTGGTACTGGTTGTTCCTTTCCATGTTTAGTGCTTCCTTCAGGAGCTCTTTTAGGGCAGGCCTGGTGGTGACAAAATCACTCAGCATTTGCTGGTCTGTGAAGTATTATATTTCTCTTTCACTTACGAAGCTTAGTTTGGCTGGATATGAAATTCTGGGTTGAAAATTCTTTTCTTTAAGAATGTTGAGGCCGGGCGCGGTGGCTCACGCTTGTAATCCCAGCACTTTGGGAGGCCGAGGCGGGCGGATCACGAGGTCAGGAGATCGAGACCACGGTGAAACCCCGTCTCTACTAAAAATACAAAAAATTAGCCGTGCATAGTGGCGGGCGCCTGTAGTCCCAGCTACTCGGAGAGGCTGAGGCAGGAGAATGGCGTGAACCCGGGAGGCGGAGCTTGCAGTGAGCCGAGATCGCGCCACTGCACTCCAGCCTGGGTGACAGAGCAAGACTCCGTCTCAAAAAAAAAAAAAAAAAAGAATGTTGAATATCGGCCCCCACTCTCTTCTGGCTTGTAGAGTTTCTGCAGAGAGATCAGCTGTTAGTCTGATGGGCTTCCCTTTGTGGGTAACCCGACCTTTCTCTCTGGCTGCCCTTAACATTTTTTCCTTCATTTCAACTTTGGTGAATCTGACAATTACGTGTCTTGGAGTTGCTCTTCTCGAGGAGTATCTTTGTGGCGTTCTCTGTATTTCCTGAATCTGAATGTTGGCCTGCCTTGCTAGATTGGGGAAGTTCTCCTGGAGAATATCTTGCAGTGTTTTCCAACTTGGTTCCATTCTCCCCGTCATTTTCAGGTTCACCAGTCAGACGTAGGTTTCGTCTTTTCACATAGTCCCAAATTTCTTGGAGGCTTTGTTCGTTTCTTTTTATTCTTTTTTCTCTAAACTTCCCTTCTCGCTTCATTTCATTCATTTCATCTTCCATCAGCGATACCCTTTCTTCCAGTTGATCGCATCTGCTACTGAGGCTTCTGCAATCTTGGCGTAGTTCTCGATACTTGGCTTTCAGCTCCATCAGCTCCTTTAAGCCCTTCTCTCCATTGGTTATTCTAGTTATCCATTCGTCTAATTTTTTTTCAAAGTTTTTAACTTCTTTGCTATTGTTTTGAATTTCCTCCCATAGCTCGGAGTAGTTTGATCGTCTGAAGCCTTCTTCTCTCAACTCGTCAAAGTCATCCTCCATCCAGCTTTGTTCCGTTGCTTGTGAGGAACTGCGTTCCTTTGGAGGAGGAGAGGTGCGCTGCTTTTTAGAGTTTCCAGTTTTTCTGCTCTGTTTTTTCTCCATCTTTGTGGTTTTATCTACTTTTGGTCTTTGATGATGGTGATGTACAGATGGGTTTTTGGTGTGGATGTCCTTTCTGTTTGTTAGTTTTCCTTCTACCAGACAGGACCCTCAGCTGCAGGTCTGTTGGAGTTTACTAGAGGTCCACTCCAGACCCTGTTTGGCTGGGTGTCAGCAGCGGTGGCTGCAGAACAGCAGACTTTGGTGAGACTACAAATTCAGCTGTCTGATAGTTCCTCTGGAAGTTTTGTCTCAGAGGAGTACCCTGCCGAGTGAGGTGTCAGTCTGTCCCTACTGGGGGGTGCCTCCCAGTTAGGCTGCTCGGGGGTCAGGGACCCACTTTAGGAGGCAGTCTGTCCATTCTCAGATCTCCAGCTGCATGCTGGGAGAACCACTACTCTCTTCAAAGCTGTCAGTCAGACAGGGACACTTAAGTCTGCAGAGGTTCCTGCTGAATTTTTGTTTGTCTGTGCCCTGCCCCCAGAGGTGGAGCCTACAGAGGCAGCAGGCCTCCTTGAGCTGTGGTGGGCTCCACCCAGTTCGAGCTTCCTGGCTGCTTTGTTTACCTAAGCAAGCCTGGGCAATGGCGGGCGCCCCTCCCCCAGCCTCGCTGCCACCTTGCAGTTTGATCTCAGACTGCTGTGCTAGCAATCAGTGAGACTCCGTGGGCATAGGACCCTCGGAAGCAGGTGCGGGACACAATCTCCTGGTGTGCCGTTTTCCAGGCTGGTTGGAAAAGTGCAGTATTAGGGTGGGACTGACCCGATTTTCCAGGTGCCATCTGTTACCCCTTTCTTTGACTAGGAAAGGGAACTCCCTGACCCCTTGCACCTCCTGAGTGAGGCAATGCCTCGCCCTGCTTAGGCTCGCGCACAGTGCGCTTCACCGAGTGTCCTGCACCCACTGTTTGGCACTCCGTAGTGAGATGAAATCGGTACCTCAAACAGAAATGCAGAAATCATCCGTCTTCTGTGTCGCTCGGGCTGGGAGCTGTACACCAGAGCTGTTCCTATTCGGCCATCTTGGCTCCACCGAGTTATTCAGATTGCCCCATTAACCAATCTTCTCTTGGACCTTCCCACAAACTGTTCCCCCCTTCTTTGGTAATTATCATTCTACTCTCAGTCTCCATGACAGCAACATTTTTAGCTCCCACATATGAGTGAGTGAGAACATGGGATATTTGTCTTTCTGTGCCTGGCTTATTTTGCTTAACATAATGACCTCCAGTTCCATCCATGTTGCTATAAATGACAGAATTTCATCCTTTTTATGGCTAAATAGTATTCCATTGTGTATATAAACCATATTTTCTTTATCCATTCATCTGTTGATGGACACTTAAGTTGATTCCATAACTTGGCTACTATGAATAGTGCTGCAACAAACTTGGGGGTGCAGACATCCCTTTGATATACTGATTTCCTTTCTTTGGATAAATATCCAGTAATGAGATTGCTGGATCATATGGTAGTTCTACTTTTAGTTTTTTGAGAAACTTCCATACTGTTTTCCATAGTAACTATATTAATTTACATTCCTACCAACAATGTATAAGAGTTACCTTTTCTCTGCATCCTTGCCAACAGTTTTTTGTTGTTGTTGTTCTTTTTAATAATCACCATTCTGACTGAGGTAAGATGATATCTCATTGTGGTTTTGATTTTCATTTCCCTGATGATTAGTGATGCTGAGCATTTTTTCATATACCTACTGTCCATGTGTATGTCTTCTTTTGAGAAATGTCTATTCAGATCCTTTACCAACTTGTTAATGGGATAATTTGTGGAGTTTTTTTTGTTTGTTTGCCATTGAGTTGAGTTTCTTATATATTCTGGATATTAGTCCTTTATTAAACGAATACTTGCAAATACCTTCTCCCATTCTACAGGTTGTCTCTTCACTATGTTGAGTGTTTCTTTGACGTGCAGAAACTTTTTAGTTTAATATAGTCCCATTTTTCAATTCTGTGTTTTGGTTTGTTCTCCGTGCTTTCGAGGTTTTAGCCATAAAATTTTTGCCTAGGCCAATGTCCTGGAGTGTTTCCTCTATGTTTTATGTTAGTAGTTTTATAGTTTTGGGTCCTAGGTTTAAGTTGTATCCATTTTGAGATTATTATTACTTATTTATGTTTTTAAGATAGAGTGTCACTCGTCGCCCAGGCTGGAGTGCAGTGGCGCAATCTCAGCTCACTGCAACCTCTGCTTCCTGGGTTCAAGTGATTCTCCTGCCTTGGCCTCCCAAGTAGCTGGGATTACAGGTGCCCACCACCACACCCGGCTAATTTTTGTATTTTTAGTAGAGACGGGGTTTCACCATGTTGGCCAAGCTGGTCTTGAACTCCTGACCTCAGGTGATCCACCCACCTCAGCCTCCCAGTGTTGGGACTATAGATGTGAGCCACTGCACCTGGCTGAGATTATTTTTGTATCTGGTAAAAGATAGGGGTCATTCTTCTGCATATGGATATTCAGCTTTCCCAGTAGCATTTATTAAAGATGGTATCCTTTCCCCAGTATAAGTTATTGGCACCTTTGTCAAAAATCAGTTGGCAGTAAATATATGAGTTTATTTCTAGGTTACTTAATCCATCCCACTGTTCTATGTGTCTGTATTTATATCAATACCATGCTGTTTTGGTTACAATAGCTTTGTAGAATATTTTGAAGTCAGGTACTGTGATGATTCCAGCTTTGTTCCTTTTGCTCAGGACTGCTTTGGCTATCTGAGGTCTTTTGTGGTTCCACACAATTTTTAGAATTGTTTTTTCTATTTCTATGAAGAATGTCAATAGTATCTTGATAGAGACTGCACTGAATCTGTCCATTGCTTTGGGTAGAATGGTCATGTTAACAATGTTCATTCTTCCGATCCATAAGCATGAGATCTTTCCATTTTGTGTGTTCTCTACTTTTTTTCATCAGTGTTTTGTGGTTTTTTGTTGTAGGTCTTTCATCTCCTTGGTTAAATTTATTCCTAGGAATTTTACTTTATTCTAGCTATTATGAATTTGAGGCTTTCTTGATTTCTTTTGCTGCTAGTTCATTATTGGTGTATAGAAATGCTACTGATTTTTGTATGGTGATTTTGTATCCTGCAATTCTATTGAATTCATTTTTCAGTTCAAAGAGTTTTTTGTTGGAATCTTTAGGTTTTTCTATATATGAGGTCATGTCATCTGCAAAGAAGGACAATTTGACTTTCTCTTCTCCTATTTAGATGCCTTGAATTTCTTTCTCTTGCCTGATGCTCTGGCTAGAACTTCTGCCACAATGCTGAATAGGAGTGGTGAAAGTGGGCATCCTTGTCTTATTCCACTTCTTAAAGGAAAGGCTTTCAGCTTTTTCCCATTCAGTATGATGTTAGCTGTGTGTCTGTCATACATAGCCTTTATTTTGCTGAGGTATGTTCTTTCTATGCCCAGTCTGTTGAGAGATTTTATCATGAAGGAATCTTTACTTCTCTTCATCACAGATTAAATCACTAAAAGGCTTGGACAAGTAGTGAAGATAAATATTATCAGTTTCCATAAGCAAGTATTTATCATCCCATCCACTTTTCTGGGCAACCTGTCAAGTAAAGTATAATTTAAATTTTCTATTTGCTTAATTGTTCTTTTCCATCTTGGTAAGCAGATCCACCAACCATTTGTGTAATTAAAGGAATTAATCAGTTAAATTACTTACAACTTTTATTGTTGTCTTTAAAAATTGACCCAATGTACACAGTATAGATACAATATATTCAGATTCAAAAACCCATTTCTGTACTTTTAAATTAATGTATGTCAGAGATAGCTTGCTTTACCGGTATCCCCATTCTCCTCTTTTTCAAGGCATATACATAGATGAAATTTTCCAGCCTCCTTTAAAATTAGATGTGACTATGTGACTGAGTTTTGGCCAAGGAAATATTAAGAGATGTGATATGTGTTACATTCCGTTCCGATCCACCATAACCTCCCATGTACCACCTTTTTTTCTTCTTCCCCTCTGCTAGCTAGATGTACAGGATCCATCCAGGACTTGAAGCCCTAAAGGATCTAGAAACCTCAAGATCAAAGGAGCCTGGACTAAAGGATCTAGGAACCTCAAGATTAAAGGAGACTGGATCATTGAATCATCATCCCTTGGAAGGCCATTCACCAATTTTGGCAAAAAACTACTAGATGAGCGAGAAATAAATTTCTTTTTATAAGCCTCAGTGATTTGGGAATTGCTGGTTAAACAATTAGCCTATCCAAATGAACACAGAACATTTACCAGTGAGCTCCTATATTTACAACGGATTCCAAATTTGTTACCACTGATACATCCAAAGCCTGCTACTATATGTCACCTTTGTATAAATCAAACAAAGAGACCATTTTAATAGATATATTTTACTCTTAAACTGAACTGTAAAATTCTATGATTATTGCCTCACTTATTAATGCTGAATTCCTCAATTAACAAAACATGAATATTTCCAAAGTCAGAGGCTGGGTGTGGTGTCTTATATCTGTAATCCCAATGCTTTGGGAAGCCAAGGTAGGAATATCGCTTGAGCCCAGGAGTTGGAGACCAGCCTGGGCAACACAGTAAGACCCTCTATCTCTACACAAAATTTAAAAATTAGATGGGCATGGTGGCACACACCCATAGTCCTAGCTACTCAGGAGGCTGAAGTGAGATCACTTGTGCCCAGGAGTTTGAGGCTGCAGCGAGCTATGATCATGCCATTGCACTCCAGCCTGGGTGACAGAGGGAGACCCCAGTCCCTTAAAAAAGTCACTCATAAATCTTAATTCTATTAATCTACAATAATAGAATTCAAACCCTGTCCTTAAGAGATTAAGCATACATGTGCTAGATACAACATTAAAATTAGGCAAATGCTGGGTAAATATTATATAGAAAACAGTGCACATAGTACATGCAAAAATAATTAACATTCTAGCATGTTATATAAAAATCATCTAACACTAAGGATGGGGCTGGGCACGGTGGCTCATGCCTGTAATCCCAGCACTTTGGGAGGCTGAGGCAGGTGGATCCAGAGGTCAGGAGATCGAGACCATCCTGATTAACACGGTGAAACCTCGTCTCTACTAAAAATACAAAAAATTAGCTGGGTGTGGTGACACGTGACTGTAATCCTAGTTACTCAGCAGGCTGAGGCAAGAGAATCACTTGAACCCGGGGAGGTGGAGGTTGCAGTGAGCCGAGATCGCGCCACTGCACTCCAGCCTGGGCGACAGAGCAAGACTCCGTCTCAAAAAAGAAAAAAGAATGGAAGGAAAGCAAAAAACATCTCTTGCTTATATTTCTACAATAATTTCAGTAATTTTTTTTTTTTTAGAGACAGGGTCTCACTTTGTCACCTAGGCGGAAGTGCAGTGGCAGGATCATAGCTCACTGCCACTTCGAATTACTGGACTCAAGGGATACTGTTGCATCAGCCTCTGAGGTAGCTGGGACTAAAGACACACATCATGATGCCATACTGATTTTTTAATTTTTTGTAAAGACAGGGGTCTTGCCATCTTGCCCAGGCTGCAATCGAATTCCTGTGCTCAAGCAATTCTCCCACCTTGGCCTCCCAAAGCACTGGGATTACAGGTGCGAGCCACCATCCCCAGCCTCTGTAAGAATTTTTGAAAAGCCTTATGAACTGATTTTAAAAAGAAAACAATTAATAATAAAAAAGATATGAATGGCCAATACAGCAAAAATGCATTGTAAATAGCTACAAACATTGGAATATGTCTGAATACCAATTTTCATAGAAAGGAAACAAAATTAGATATCATTTTTGGCCCAGGATGGCAAAAATTTAATGACTGGCAGCATCCACTCCTGGTAAGAGAGGATGCACCACATTACTATAAATTATTGGTAGAAATATAAATTGGTGTAGCATTTTAAATTTTTATTAGTAATCAAGTTTTTAAAAATGTTTTTACCTACTAATATCTATTAAAATTTTAAATATAGATAGACTTCGCTTACAAGGAAGCCATTTTCAGAATTGCTAAAATAAAAGCACAAATATAACAAGATAAATAAGTACGTTTATTGTAGTATGTATATTTGTTTGTTTATTGATTGATTGATTGATTGATTAAGACAGGGATTTCACCATGTTGCCCAGGCTGGTCTTGAACTCCTGGCCAAAAACGATCCTCCTAACTCTGCCTCCCAAAGTCTTGAGATTACAATCGTTAAGCTACCATGCTCAGTCACAGTATTGCTTTAAACAACTTAAATCAATAGGATGTAGATCAAAATATGTGGATGTTAAATAATTTATATCCACAATATGAACTATGATGCTGTCAATAAAATAAGGTCTTTCTGTATTCACTTTGAGAAAATATCAATGATATTTTTATCAACGATAAAAAATACTATTAAATATAAAAGACAAGATGCAGAATAAATGTGAATTCTACTTTTTTATAAAGGAAAAACGACATATTAAATGAGTACACATAAAAGGAAAAGATTTACACCAAACATGACGGTAAATTTGAAAAAAGAAAGGCAAATAATTTTATTTCATGTACCACCCATATTATTTGAATTGTTAAAACTACCATTTTTTTTTTTAATTAAAGAAAAAGATTCTTATGAAACAGGATGTCAAAATATCTGGTAGAAGCTACATACCTAAATGATAGGGTAGAAAAGTGGTCAGCTTCATTGTTTTTACTGCATCTTATTCAAGGTTATAAGAAAAGAATATGATCCCCTATAATACTCAAAAGCATGATTTGTACTTGGGATTGTATTTTGAAAAAATTAACAGAGAAAAACAGAGCACAAGCAATTCTATCCTTTGTTTTGGATTCACATCCCCAGATAGAACAAAAAATACTGGTCATTGATAGTACTTAGCCACTGCCAAGGATAATGCAAAAAGAAATCCTGAAATAAAGTATTAACCTATCAAATAACATAAAACACATCTAAAAACTGTTCCACGATTTCTAACAGCAAATATTTATGCTCTTTCTTCCAGAAATGGGATTAGAACCCCCTACTCTTTTCCTTTCATTTGGCGCCAATGTGACCCCAACAAGTACTTTCTAGGTCTAGGACTATCAAAATGCTATAAAATGTATTGACTTTTTTATAATGTGCAAAGCACTGTATCCCTCAGAATTTACTCAGTAAATATTTGCTAATGACTGTATATACAAATGATGGTGAGCTAATGACTTTGTTATCTCATTTAAGCTTAGCAACAACTGTGAGTTATTTATTAACCCCAATATGTAGAGGGGGAAATGGCTTAAGTAATTTATGTCGAGTGATTATGTTAACAAATGGTGGAGCCAGAATTAGAACTCTAATGGTCTTATTCTATGTTGTTTCTTTAAGTAGTACATACTGTCTGTGAAAACATGAGTTATTTCTAAAAAGGCAGGAAGTTAAAAAAAAAAAACAGGAGGAACAAGAAAACAGAACAGAAAGTAATAGAAAAACTTGGCAACGGTAGCATATCAAACTGCAAAAAGTAAAAACCTGACCCAAAGCATTTGAGGCATAGCTAGAACAGCAGGATATTTCTGTATATCCTGTTTAGCCAATTGTAGTTCCTTTCTTCAGCAGGATCCCTCAGCTCATGCCATGTACCGACCCACATATGGGACCCAAAAGTTACCTCTGATCTCCTTTAAGCCAAGGTTCATGATAGTCTAGTACTGGCTTAACTTGTTATTTACAGGTACTAGGCATTTCAGAGATAATTCCTGCAAAACAGAATGGCTTGGTTAGCTGTGTATGGACCAGCTATTGCTGAATCAATGCTCTGTAACAACGCAAAAAATGCAAATAGATTAAAACAATAAATGCTAACTTCTGCTCATGAATCTGCAGGTTGGCTAGAGCATCTCTGCTTCAGGTTGCAGGTCAAGTTCAGTTATCCTTCACATATCTTTCATTCTGGGACCCCATCTGAAGTAGTTACCTGGGGCAAGTTCTTCTTACAGTAAGTGCCAGAAGTACAAAAAAGCTGGAAATAACTTGCCATGCCTCTTAAAGCCTCATTTTAGAAATGGCTTTACAGTCAATTCCATCTCCATTCTACTAGTCCAAGCAAGCCGTATGACCAAGTCTAAAATCAGTAAGACAGGGATGTATGTATAGTTCACCTCAAGAGAAAGGGTGGGGAATGAATATTTGCTGAGCAATAATCAATCTACCATAAACTCTAAGAAAAATTCCCAGAACAATTTCACTTGGATTCAATAACGACCACACAAACATAGCAAGATGTTGATCGAGTAACTCATTGCTATCAAATTCTCACATGACAAAGAGCTCAGAAGAACAGTAAATATTTAAATAACAGAATCAAGATGCTAAAACTTCTCAACATACTGACACAGTGGAATAAACCTAATACAACAGAATCTCAAAGGAGTAAAAGTCCTGCCATGGGTTCAGCGTAGGATGGTGAACATCTGATTTAACAGCAAGGTATGTAAAAAGACTTAGTGGTTTTTGAGTTTGAGCTCATTAAGAACCTTTAATGTGATATCACTATTTAAAAGATAATGCAACTTAGCACATATTTAAAGTAATAATAACACAGTTGAATGCCCAGTATATATGAAGTACATAGTAAAACTTTAAGGAAAAAATTAAAACATGAAAGAAACTGTCTCATACCCACAACAATATTAAATTTGGTTCTGATTTCTGTATCAATGTCTTAAGAATAATGACAAGAAACAAGACAGGTAAAAGGTTTAAAACTGAGTTTCACAGGACATTCAAGTGTGAACTAAATAAACTACAAATTTTTATGATTGGAAAGACTGGGAATGGGAGGTAGACTACTAGAAAGAGATAAGAAGTATAAAAATTGTTTTCAAATTCCTAAAAGACTATCATGTGTGCAAGGAAGGTTTCCTAAAAAAGTTTTGCTCAAGATAAATAGAAACTAACTATAAGCTGAATGCTTTGAGAGAGAGTGAAATACTGTCACTGAATGAATTCAGGTAGAAGTTGCCAGGCCTCTCTATATAAGAAGTCAGAAAACTTTTCTGTAAAAGGCCAGAGAGTAAATATTTTTGGCTCTGCAGGCCATAAGATCTCCAGGGCAACTACCCTAATATACTATTGTAGTGAGAAGGCAGCCATAGACAATATGTAAACAAATAGGTATGGCCATGGTCTAACAAAACTTTACTTACAAAAACAGGTGTCAGGCCAGACAGCCCTAGTTTGCCAGCCTCTATATTAAAAAGAAGGCTGGACCATATGACCTTCACACCACTTCTAGCTCCAAGTTTCCATAAAAAGTCATTAAGCAATTCAACAATATGTAGAAATAAGTGAAAAAGACATATTTAGATTGATATAGAGATACATCATATGCAGACATATATGTACATTTATTAACCATATAGAAAGAAGATTACTATAAACATATATGGGACGGGTCACCTTTATTACAATGGATTTGAGCTATAGCTGCTGAATATATAAGGCTCTTAAATAGTTCCTTTTGTGGGACAACATTGGAGTAATCATAAAATAGACATAGGAACGAACCCAGGCCCCCATAATGGCTTTTCAGTATCAGGTGAACAAATAAGACATAAACTAAGACTGCTGTCCTTAAACAAGCCTTTCCATATCCACATGGGTAGATAATGGGAACATCTGCAAATTGCCTGCTTAAAGTCCCTTTATATTTGTTGAACATTATGTCTCCATTCACTAATATGAGGAAAAAACTGTCCCACTGAATCTCAAATACAGCAAATGAAAACTATAAGTTTTACCAAAGGCCGAGAATATCTACTCTAAGAAAAATAATATAAGAGTCAGAACACCCCTTCTTGCTACAATGGCCTTCTATTAGTCTCTAGATTAGAACAAAGGTCCTCCAACTGTTTGTTACTGATGCATAACAGGCAAGTACAGAAATTGAGAGTAAGCATTTAGAAAGTTTTAAGCAATTTGACATCAGTTAGTTTGTCAGCTATAATGGAAATATTTTAAAAATCTTGCTGGGCACAGTGGCTCATGCCTGTAATCCCAACATTTTGGGAGGCCAAGATGGGAGGATCGCTTGAATCCAAGAGTTCAAGACTAGTCTGGGCAACAAAGCGAGACCTTGTCTCTACAAAAATTTAAAAATTATCAGGACGTGGTATCACACATGGTGCTGCCAGTGGTGTTGCATGCTGAGGAGGGAAAATCACTTGAGCCCAGGGGATTGAGGCTGCAGTGAGCCAAGACTGCACTACTGCACTTCAGATTGGGTGACAGAGTAAGACTCCAGCTCTAAAAAATAAAAAAATAAAAATTTAAATCTGAGAAAATGTAAGCATATTTTCATAATCTGTCATTGTGTCATTTAAATTTTAATCAGCCTATAATTTATAATTTAATATTTTTAGCTAAATTAAGGAAGTAAATAGGTATTTTTACACCTAATTTACAAACAGAAAAAGCTTAATGGGCTTTCTTTGGCAAAAAAAGATAAAACATCTCTGAATGAGGCAGAGGTAGTAAACCAAACAACAATGAAAGTAATTTCAAAGAAATAAAGACCAACGACTTTATACTATTTTACATAAAAGTATGACTGGCAGCAAAGTTTAAAAGCACTATGGGTTATTTGCAGAGATGTACTGGCTATGAAACAATAAAACCATCAAAACCTAAGTAGTATTTATACAAAAACCATATAGACGTTCAAAACAAAAAAAAATATTTGAAATAAAAAGTAGTGAATTGCAAAGCCAACAGAAGCAAATGTTTGCTATTTCACATAAGTATTAGTGTTTTCAGGCTTTTTATATAATAGCCCTTCAGGATGCTAACATGGTATATAAACACACACACACACCACACACACTGACATCAGGGAAAAATTCCACCAAAGATGTTTGCTTGGAAATATTCAGTGAATCTGTAATAAAGAACCAATTTCCAATGACACCATAGTCTGATGAATTCAGGAACTGGTTAATGACATGGAAGACCAATTCATAGAACAAAGAAATTTAGTGATGTGTTTTTAATTGAAACTTAATAAATGCAAAGATAGTATGGCATTTCCTTTGGTATATGTGTGATCTGAACATGATGGTGCTGTGAAGGAAGAATTATTTTTCCGCTTCATTGCCAAACATAACGATTTCCAAACTGTACAAATCTATGAAAAATTATAAGTCAATAAACAGGATTTGGAGTTTAAATTTTGTGTAACAGTATATTCTGATGGCGCAATTGTAATGACAAGAAAGTATTCTGGAGCAGTTATCCAGATTAAGCCGTTTACTCCAGAGTGTAAATCACTGCATTGTTTCCTTCATTGAGAAACTCTTTGAATAATTTTTTTTTTTAAAAAGACACCTGTCTAAACAGTACATTTAGTGACAATTAATAGTGTAATTGTGAATTAGTTAAAGGCTAATGCAGTGTATTAGAGAGTATTCTCTTCACTGAGAGAGGATATGAAAACTAATCGTACACTACTGTTACTACATACTGAAATTCCATGGTTGTCAAGGAGAAACACTGTCGAAAATAAACAATGAAACGAATTCTTAGTGTTACTGCAAGATAAAAAAGTTTGGTCCTAATGTTTTAAAGATGTGAATTGGACAATGGGATTTATTCATCTTACATATTCAGTATTTTTAATAATCTTCATGCTTGTAAGAAAAGGATACAAGTATTTCTCAATGACCAATAAGATCAAAGGGCAAGAAAAGATGCTAACAGCATGAAAAGATCAGTTTCTACAGATATTTAGGACATATTCCATAATTTTTTTTTTTTTTTTTTTGAGATGGAGTCTCGCTCTGTTGCCCAGACTGGAGAGCAGTGGTGTGGTGTCAGCTCACTGCAACCACCGCCTCCTAGGTTCAGGTGATTCTCCTGCCTCAGCCTCCCAAGTAGCTGGGATTACAGATGCCCGCCACCACACCTGGCTAATTTTTGTATTTTTAGTAAGATGGGGTTTCACCATGTTGGCCAGACTAGTCTCGAACTCCTGGCCTCAAGTGATCTGCCCGCCTCAGCCTCCCAAAGTGCTGGGATTACAGGAGTGAGCCACTGCACCCAGCCTTTTTTTTTTTTCCATAATTTTCAATGAAGTAGGTATAATCAGGTATGGTACATTTGTTGAAAAATTATCACTAACCTTTCAAATTTGATAAAAACATTTTCAATTTTTTTCCACCAAAAGAAGATTCACACAAAAGAAATTTGTGGATCTACAACCTATTCATTGAGAGAGAATTTAAATTTAACTATAATTCCACAGGATAAATTATTGGAATTGACTACTAATGAAAGATAGAAAATGAATTCTGAAAAAAATCACTTGCTTCACCTTGGAAAAAAGTTAGCATGAATATCCTGAGCTTGCTAAAATTTCTTTTAAATCTAAATATCTTCACTTCACAGCAACGTATTTTTAAATCTGGTTTCTCTGAACTGAGTGTTGTTAAAACAAAATATAGGAGTAGTATACAAATACGTTATCTCTTGTGAGTAGTACTGTCGTCAATCCAACCTAGATTAGATAAACTAATAGCAAGAAGCAAATTTATGTCATATTAAAATTGTTAAATATCCATATATACAATGTTTGTTTACAGTATGGACATTTAATAAATGGAGAGCTGCAATTTTGCTTGGCTTTGTGTTTAGTTAGTATTACAGAATTACAAAAAAGTTATGACTATAGCAGCAATTCTCTATATTAATAGAAGATACCTTCAAGTAACAACATTTATGGTTCTTCTGATTGTTTTCTTTTTCCCTATGTATGACCATTTAAATTATAGGTTGAAATGTAACTTGTTGTCTGTAATCTAAAAATTTTAACCATGTATGTCTTTTTTACTCATCCAATAATTCACATTTATTGTATTTTACAAAAATGTCCATCTACAAATTTTAAGGGAAGAGGGGGGAAGAGTCCTCACAACAGATAGTTTGAGTGCACAGGTTGGCAAATTCTAGCCTGCTGTCTGTTTCACTAAATAAAGTTTGACTGGAACACAGTCACATCTATTTGTTTGCCAATTGTGTATGGCTGCTTTCACTCTACAACAGCAATGTTGGGAAATTTGACAGACCATATGGCCCTCAAAGCATAAAATATTTACTATCTGGTCCTTTGCAGAAAAAAAAAAAAAAGTTTGCCAATCTCTGCTCTGGATGGTTGAACATAACCCACTGGAATTACTTCTCTATTTTCCTTCCCAATCATTCAGTAAGCAAAGACAGCACTGCCCAGACCCTTAAAACGATTAAACATTCCAACATGCAGACAGGGGGCTAGAAAAAAAAAAAAAAGAAATTTAAATACCATTTAGGTACTTCCTTTGACAGGGAATGATGGGCATGTAAACCCCTCAATGTAGTCTCTGTGTCTTGGTATCCTAAAATTCCTGTCTATTTTGGATTTAAAAAGAATCAAAGTATAGTCTGATCCAGATAGGGGAAGAAGCACTAAATCTGGAAGACCCTAAAGAATCCCAGACACATAACAAGTATTCCAACTACAGGAGGAGAGGGAGGGATGGAGGCGGGGGAAACAAACAGAGGGGGTGGAGGAGAGAGAGAAAGGACCTTTTCCTGCTATAATTTTTTTTTTTTTTTTTTTTTTTTTTTTTTTTCAGACAGTCTTGGCTTTGTCACCCAGGCTGAAGTGCAGTGGCACAATCATAGCTCACTGCAGCCTTGACCTCCTGGTCTTAAGTGATCCCTCCACCTCAGCCTCTAGAGTAGCTAGGACCACAGACACGTCGGCCTGGTGGCATGTGCCTGTAATCTCAGCTACTGGGGAGGAAGAGGTGGGAGGACTGCTTGAGACCAAGAGGTTGAAGCTCCAGTGGGCTGTTGTATTAGTCCATTCTCACGCTGCTAAATAAAGACATACTCGAGACTGGGTAGTTTATAAAAAGAGATTTAATGGACTCACAGTTCCACGTGGCTGGGGAGGCCTCAGAATCATGGGGGAAGGCAAAGGAGGAACAAAGGCTCATCCTACCTGGCAGCAGGCAAGAGAATGAGTGCCAGCAGGGAAAATGCCAGGCACTTATAAAACATCAGATCTCGAAAGAACTCACTATCATGAGAACAACATGGGGAAAACTACCCCCATGATTCAATTACCTCCCACAGGGTGCCTCCTACGACATGTGTGAGGATTATGGGAACTACAATTCAAGAGGAGATTTGCGTGGGGACACAGCCAAACCGTATCAGCCATGATCACCCCACTGGACTCCAGCCTGGGCAACACAGTGAGACCCTGTCTCAAAAAAAAAAAAAATTCTGATAAAGAAACACTGAAGTAAATACTAATAATTCAAATACAAACAAATGGCAGAGCTGCCACTTTCTACCCATACAGAGCTCTTTATCAGGAGAAGTATACAATGACCATCCAATAAAATCTGGTAAGAAATAAGACAAAGTTTTAAACCTTGAGATAAAAGCTAATGATAGCAGAAAGTCACCAAAAGATACTGATATTTCAAAATAATATTTATTTATTAAGATTTCATGCATATTTTATAATGTATGCAATATATTAGTACAGAGTACATGTTACAAATAAATATATACATATATCACTTAAATTTTTTAATAGATAAAACATACCATCAAAAGATATTTGAAGACCACTATTTAAACAGACAATCTGTAGAGTAGAAAAGCAGAAATATCCTTCAAGAATACTGAACTCCAAAAGGACAAATATTGTGATTCCATTTATATGAAGTATCTAGACTAGGCAAATTTATAGAAACAGAAAGTAGATTCAGGGGCTGTGGGAGGACAGAAAGGGGAATTACTGCTTAATGATTACAGAATTTCTATTTGGGTTGATGAAAACGTTCTGGAAATAGTGATAGTTGCACAACACTGTGAATGCCAATGAATTTTACCCTTAAAAATAGTTAAAATGATAAATTTTATGTTATGTATATTTTACCACAATAAAAAAATCTGATCACAAGCCTCACCCCATAATAAAAAACTAAACTCACTCTCTCAGTTCAAATTAAATGCTTACTATCTTTGAGCTACAACCTTGTTTCCCTGAGTGTCTTACTTATCCGGACCAGTAGATCTCCATTATACATTAACAGGTTAAGCATCTTGTTAGTTTTATCAGGACATGTCTTCTGGGTAAACCGAAATTGAGTTTCTGGGCTTACGAGCCAAGGTAGGGATCCTGTGCAACTGTGCCTAAAGTAAAGAGATGGTCTCCATCTTTAAAATCTCTTTGATGCAAACAAATTGCTAATTGATGTACAGGAGTTATTTTTACTGCTAGGGAATACCAGTATTAGTAAAGAACACTGCTCATACCCCCAAAATGTAATCTTTTTAAAAATTATTTTTTGTCTCCCTAGATTCTAAAAGTCATACATGTTCACAGTGAAAAAGGACTGCTTAGGGACATTTGTCTCTTCAACTTTGCTAAAATGAATCAATTTAATCTTTCAAATCGGGTAAATTTCACCTAAGGATTTATTATCATTCTCAAAACTTGAAACTATATTTCCTCATTCATTCATTAAAAACATTCACCATGCATTTAACACATACCAGAGACTATGCAAAATGGGTAGAGAAGAGGGCATAACAGAACAATAAGTCATATGACAGAAGCAAAAGGTACTACGGGAGAGCACGTGAGAGCCATCAAATTCAGACTGAGCAGCAACAGATGAGGGAATAAAATCCATAGGATGACAAGGCCGGGCGTGGTGGCTCACACCTGTAATCCCAGCACTTTGGGAGGCCGAGGCAGGTGGATCAAGGGGTCAGGAGATTGAGACCACCCTGGCTAACACGGTGAAACCCCATCTCTACTAAAAATACAAAAAAAATTAGCCGGGCATGGTGACAGGTGCCTGTAGTCCCAGCTACTCGGGAAACTGAAGCAGGAAAATGGCGTGAACCCGGGAGGCAAAGCTCACAGTGAGCCGAGATCACACCACTGCACTCTAGCCTGGGCGACAGAGCAAGACTCTGTCTCAAAAAATAAAAAATAAAATAAATAAATAAATATATAAATGAATAAAAGCCATAGGTTGACAATTGATTTGCATCGTGAAGGATATAAGGAAACAACCTAGGAAAATGCAAAAGGACCTTTGCAGTAAACAAATGAATACCCCACAATTAAAGATTAAATGAAATCATGTCTTTAAGTGACTGGCATAGTACCTAGGACACAGTCTACAGGTTCGAAGCATGGGCACTGAGGCCTCTAGGAGAAGCAAAACAGAAGCTGAAGAATCACAAGGAGGAAAAAAAAACAGCCAGGTAATCTCCTTCAGAAGAGAAACTTAAAGTATTCCACCAGGATTTCCTTACTGTGGTAATTATGGGAGTTCCCAGCTTACTTGTCTGCTTCCTGCTCTCACAGCCAACGGAGGTAGGCCTTCTCCAGAAAACTATATTAAAAAGGATATAGGTGAATGGAAAGGACAGAAGGGAAGAAGGGAGGAAGAGAGGGAGGGAGGAGAAAACATCTGTATAAGGAATATTCTACCTCCTTCTACGTGGCCATCAGGACTATTCCATTAAGCTCCATTTCCCTTGCTTTTTTTTTTTTTTTTTTTTTGAGACGGAGTCTCGCTGTTGCTCAGGCTGGAGTGCAGTGGCGCGATCTCGGCTCACTGCAGGCTCCGCCCCCTGGGGTTCACGCCATTCTCCTGCCTCAGCCTCCCGAGTAGCTGGGACTACAGGCGTCTGCCACTTCGCCCGGCTAATTTTTTGTATTTTTGGTAGAGACAGGGTTTCACTGTGTTAGCCAGGATGGTCTCGATCTCCTGACCTCGTGATCCGCCCGCGTCGGCCTCCCAAAGTGCTGGGATTACAGGCGTGAGCTACCGCGCCCGGCCGCTCCATTTCCCTTTCTACATCAGTCACCACGAGATATGCCAAGACTCCCAGTTTATTCATCATCAACAAAACCCTTATTCTCAAAGTGTTCTGTACATCTACTAATCAAGCTCAGTCCCTAACCCTTTAAATCAGAGCTTCCCAAACAATGTATTGCACCCCATAGCTATATAGGGAATGGGTTCCCCTCAGTTCTTGAGGGATCTAAGAGGAGCCTGGGACACATAAGCCTCCAGGACTGCCAATTCGGTATTCCTTTTTTTTTTTTTTTTTTTTTAAGACAGTCTCGCTCTGTCGCCCAGGTTGGAGTGCAGTGGCACGATCTCGGCTCACTGCAAGCTCTGCCTCCCGGGTTCATGCCATCCTCCTGCCTCAGCTTCCCAAGTAGCTGGGACTACAGGCGCCCGCCACCACGCCTGGCTAATTTTTTGTATTTTAAGTAGAGATGGGGTTTCACCGTGTTAGCCAGGATGGTCTCAATCTCCTGACCTCGTGATCCGCCTACCTCGGCCTCCCAAAGTGCTGGGATTACAGGCGTGAGCCACCGTGCCTGGCCAATTCTGTATTCTTTAAAGGTATTGGACTATTATTGTTTTATGTCATAAAATCAGCCAGGCTGATGCCACAGCAACCTGGCATTAACACCTGAGGTTATTACAGCACAGAGAGCTATTAAACGGTATAGTATATATACCAATATTCTACCAACAAAGGACAATCCCAGTTGTAACATACTCAGTGTGACATGGGTATGGCTAGATGTCATCACAACTTGCCCATCAATTATCTAAACAACAAACTGACTAATTTCTTGATTTGCATACTACTAGTATAACACATGATAGAAAGTTAGATACGTAGTAAAATTAGGGAAAGGCTTCAAGATCTTTATTTTTAACAAAACTTCTTGGCTATATAATCGTTCTCTGAAAATGATTACTTGTTTTTTAGGTTTATTTCATTTTCTTTTTTTTTTTTTTAAGACAGAGTCTTGCTCTGTCGCCCAGGCTGGACTGCAGTGGTGTGATCTCGGCTCACTGCAACCTCTGCCTCCCAGGTTCAAGCAATTCTCCTGCCTCAGCCTCCCGGGTAGCTGGCTAATTTTTGGATTTTTAGTCGAGATGGGGTTTTACCATGTTCGCCAGGCTGGTCTTGAACTTCTGACCTCAGGTGATCTGCCTGCCTCAGCATCCCAAAGCGATGGGATTACACGCGTGAGCCATCCCACCCAGACTTTCACTTTCTAACGGGATAAATAATCTTTTACATCTTTTTTAGATCACTTACCAACCAGAAATATAATAGCATATGAGTTTCCACAGTCCTTACATTGATAGGCTAGCCTCTATAACATAAGGTGAAATAGACTCAATGAATAATCCCATTTTAGTTTTTAAGCTAAGGTAAGAAATTATACCATTGTTGAACTGTACTCAATTCAACAAACATGGATATAAACATAAACAAGAAAATGAGACTAATTTCAGTGAGAATGCACACTATAATTCCTAAGATAAGTCTAGCTCAAATACTGAAAAGTGAACCATTTGGGATGAAAGCAAAATGATTTCAAAATACAGAGTCTATTGACAATGGCTGAAGACTTTACATTACACTGTGTGAACTACGGTGTATTTACCCTCCGTGGGTTTTTTTTTTAACCCCCATACCAGAAAAGGATTTTTACACTATAAAGTTATTTCCTTTTTAAAAAAGGAATTTTAAAAATTAATTTCTAGGTTTTCTAGGATTAAGAAGTTGTAGGACCGGCTAAAGAAAACATTGTGTCAGTTAAGTGTGAGCCATCACACTGCACTTCAAAGAGTTCATAAATCATAAACATAAATGTGAGATGTGACTATCCCTAAAAACGAGGAATACTCCCTACCCTTCACTCTAACTTCTTCTGCCTTGTACTAAGTTTATTTTGCTGAAGGTCAACTAATATTTCTAATCTTCTTTCCATGGTAAGAGGAAAAGCAAAATTAGTCTATGAAAATTCAAGTTTTATGTATCCTGGTACCAAATGAAGTCCTGAGAAACCGGCTAATAATGAATTTTACTAAAAATTTTCTGTGAGGTTTTCTTTTTTTTTTTTTTTTTTTTCTTTTTTTCCCCTAGCTGTCAACACTTCCAGAATTCTGGCAATCTGAAAGCATGGATTCTCATCCCAAGACAATGAAAACCCACAGTTAAGGAACAGAAAACAGTTTTAGCATACTCTTAAACAATCCTTGACTAATAGAAGACTTGATAAATTAACCATTTGTTGTACCAAAACTTTGCTTATATCTGCAGAAATCCTACCCTAAACTGTACCTTGTTTACATGGTCATCAGTATATTCTCAGGTATTCCTGTTACAAACAAAGCAAATTATATATTCCTCTACCGTATACCTCCTATCCTTACTAAAAGGTTCTTTTTAAAAGCAGGTAGGATATACTGCTATCAGAGATGACTAACACCTCTAGAAGCCTAGCCCTAACCTCTGTGACTCTGTTACTGTATAAGGAGTTAGTCACCCAATAGATTCATTGAATGAATGCAAATGTAGCCACTAATTTAAAGTTAAACCTCAGGGAAGCAGGAAAGTAACACCCATTCAAGGAAGTTTAAACAAATGTCTAATTGTACCATATTTTGGCATTTAGGAAATTGAAGCATTATTCATATCTTCATTTCTACCTATTTCTTATTATTATCTGTCACCAGCAAATTCAAACATAATTTCCCAAGAACTCATAATTTATCTGAAGACATGTTGTATAATTTCATTTCAAACATTCTAATACCAGGAGTCTGGAAAAATACCAGGATAAAAAAAAAGTTTTATTTGTCTTGTGCTCCTTCTCACAGGCAATGAAGGAACACATTACAATCAGAAAGTTTTCCAGAGGAAATAATCAACAGTATATCACACAATGTCAGAGCCAGAAGGAGCCGTAAAGGCTATCTAAGAAAGACTTTGAATGAAGACCATGTAATTATTTCATGTTTTGATGGATTGTCCACCCATCCCACTGAAAACACTTATGAATGAGAGATTTAAAAAATAAAAAGGAAAAAACTGCAAGACAAAAATGGGCATGAAAATAAGATAACTATTTCCCCTGGACCAGAAAAGCAAAGCTGTGGGCAAGATTGAAGTTAGAAATACACTAAACTCTAGGTTAAGAAGAAGGCAATGGAGAGTTTGGCTCCTGCAAAGTAAAGGAAACTAAAAGGGCTCACAGCGGGACAGGGATCAGGAGCCAGGTTCATAGCTTGAAACCAGGCACTATAGTGAGATTCCCGTGCTCATGAAGGAAGGCTGAAAAAATGCTACCAACAGCTGCCAGGAACAAGAACTTATATAGAATTGTTGATAAATAGAAGCAAAAGAAAATAGGCGAGGATTGCCTGCAAGATGGCCAAATAGGAACAGCTCCGGTCTGCAGCTCCCAGCGAGATCCTCGCAGAAGGCAGGTGATTTCTGCATGTCCAACTGAGGTACCTGGTTCATCTCATCGGGACTGGTTGGACAGTGGGTGCAGCCCATGGAAGGCAAGCCGAAGCAGGGTGGGGGGTAACCTCACCTGGGAAGCACAAGGGGTCGGGGAATGTTTCCCCCTACCCAGGGGAAGCCATGAGGGACTGGGCCTGAAGAACTCTGGAACAGATACTGCACTTGTCACACGGTTTTCGCAACCTGCAGACCAGGAGATTCCCTCCGGTGCCTACCCCACCAGAGCCCTGGGTTTCAAGTACAAAACTGGGCGGCCATTTGGGCAGACACCAAACCAGTTGCAGGAGTTCTTTTTTTCCATACCCCAGTGGCACCTGGAATATCAGTGAGACAGAACCATTCACTTCCCCTGGAAAGGGGTGCTGAAGTCAGGGAGCCAAGTGGTATGGGTCTGTGGGTCCCACCCCCATGGAGCCCAGCAAACTAAGATCCACTGGCTTGAAATTCTCACTGCCAGCACAGCAGCAGTCTGAGATTGATCTGGGACGCTCGAGCTTGGTGTGGGGAGGGGCGTCCGCCATTGCTGAGGCTTGAGTAGGTGGTTTTACACTCACAGTATAAACAAAGCCACTGCGAAGTTCGAACTGGGTGGAGCCCACTGCAGCTCAGCAAGGCTGCTGTGGCCAGACTGCCAGATTTCCCTTCTCTGGACAGGGCATCTCTGAAAAAAGGGCAGCAGCCCCAGTCAGGGGCTTATAGATAAAACCCCCATCTCCCTGGGACAGAGCACCTGGGGAAAGGGGCAGCTGTGGGCACAGCTTTGGCAGACTTAAACGTCCCTGCCTGGTGGCTCTGAAGAGAGCAGTGGACCTCCCAGCACCACGTTCGAGCTCTGTGAAGGGTCAGACTGCCTCCTCAAGTGGGTCCCTGACCCCTTTTCCTCCTCACTGGGAGATACCTCCCAGTAGGGGCCAACAGACACCTCATACAGGAGAGCTCTGACTGGCATCTGGCAGGTGCCTCTCTGGGATGAAGCTTCCAGAGGAAAGATCGGCAGCAATCTTTGATGTTCTGCAGCCTCCGCTGATGATACCCAGACAAACAGGGTCAGGAGTGGACCTCTAGCAAACTCCAACAGACCTGCAGCAGAGGGGCCTGTCAGAAGGAAAACTAACAAACAGAAAGGAATAGCATGTCCACTCAAACATGCCATCGGAAGGTCACCAACATCAAAGACCAAAGATACATAAATCCACAAAGATGGGGAGAAAGCAGTGCAAAAAAGCTGAAAATTCCAAAAGCCAAAATGCCTCTTCTCCTCCAAAGGATCACAACTCCTCACCAGCAAGGGAACAAAACTGGACGGAGAATGAGTTTGACAAACTGACAGAAGTAGGCTTCAGAAGGTGGGTAATAACAAACACCTCCAAGCTAAAGGAGCATGTTCTAACCCAATGCAAGGAAGCTAAGAACCTTGAAAAACCGTTAGATGAATTGCTAACTAGAATAACCAGTGTAGAGGAGAACATAAATGACCTGATGGAGCTGAAATACACAGCACGAGAACTTCATGAAGCATACACCGTTTCAACAGCCAAATTGATCAAGAGGAAGAAAGGATATCAGTGATTGAAAATAAACTTAATGAAATAAAAAGAGAAGACACGATTACAGAAAAAAGAATAAAAAGGATGAACAAAGCCTCCAAGAAATATGGGACTATGTGAAAAGACCAAATCTACGTCTGATTGGTGTACCTGAAAGGGACAAGGAGAATGGAACTAAGTTGGAAAACACTCTTCAGGGTATTATCCAGGAGAACTTCCCCAACCTAGCAAGACAGGCCAATATTAAAATTCAGGAAATACAGAGAACACCACAAAGATACTCCTCAAGAAGAGCAACCCCAAGACACATAATCGTCAGATTCACCAAGGTTGAAATGAAGGAAAAAATGTTAAGGGCAGCCAGAGAGAAAGGTCGGGTTACCCATGAAGGGAAGCCCATCAGACTAAGAGTGGATGTCTTGGCAGAAACCCTACAAGCCAGAAGAGAGTGGGGGCCAATATTCAACGTTCTTAAAGAATTTTCAACCCAGAATTTCATATCCAGCCTAACTAAGCTTCATAAGCAAAGAAGAAATAAAATCCTTTACAGACAAGCAAATGCTGAGGGATTTTGTCACCACCAGGCCTGCCTTAGAAGAGCTCCTGAAGGAAGCACTAAACATGGAAAGGAACAACTGGTACCAGCCACTGCAAAAACATGCCAAATTGTAAAGAACATCAACACTATGAAGAAACTGCATCAACTAATGGTCAAAACAACCAGCTAGCATCATAATGACAGGATCAAATTCACACATAACAATATTAACCTTAAATGTAAATGGACTAAATGCCCCAATTAAAAGACACAGACTGGCAAATTGGATAAAGAGTCAAGACCCAACAGTGTGCTGTATTCAGGAGACCCATCTCATGTGCAAAGACACACATAGGCTCAAAATAAAGGGATGGAGGAATATTTACCAAGCAAATGGAAGCAAAAAAAAAAACAGGAGTTGCAATCCTAATCTCTGATAAAACAGACTTTAAACCAACAAAGATCAAAAGAGACAAAGAAGGCCATTACATAATGGTAAAGTGATCAATGCAGCAAGAAGAGCTAACTATCCTAAATATACATGCACCCAATACAGGAGCATCCAGATTCATAAAGTAAGTTCTTAGAGACCTACAAAGAGACTTAGACTCCCACACAATGATAATGGGAGACTTTAACACCCCACTGTCAATATTACACAGATTAATGAGACAGAAAATTAACAAGGATATTCAGGACTTGAACTCAGCTCTGGGCCAAGCAGACCTAATAGGCATCTACAGAACTCTCCACCCCAAAACAACAGAATATACATTCTTCTCAGCACCACATCACACTTTTCTAAAATTGACCACATAATTGAAAGTAAAACACTCCTCAGCAAATGCAAAAGAATGAAAATCATAACAGTCTCTCAGACCACAGTGCAATCAAACTAGAACTCAGGATTAAGACACTCACTCAAAACCGCACAACTACATGGAAATTGAACAACCTGCTCCTAAATGACTACTGGGTATATAATGAAATGAAGGCAGAAATAAAGATGTTCTTTGAAACCAATGAGAACAAAGACACAACGTACCAGAATCTCTGGGACACATTTAAAGTAGTGTGTAGAGGGAAATTTATAGCACTAAATGCCCACAAGAGAAAGCAGGAAAGATCTAAAATTGATACCCTAACATCACAATTAAAAAACTAGAGAAGCAACAGCAAACAAATTCAAAATCTAGCAGAAGACAAGAAATAACTAAGATCAGAGCAGAACTGAAGGAGACAGAGACAAGAATAACCCTTCAAAAAAAAAATCAATGAATCCAGGGGCTATTTTTTTGAGAAGATCAACAAAATAGATAGACTGCTTGCCAGACTAATAAAGAAGAAAAGAGAGAAGAATCAAACAGACGCAATAAAAAATGATATAAGGGATATCACTGATTCTGTGGGATCAGTGGTGATATTCTTATATCAGTGGTGATATTCTGTGGGATATTCTTATATCACCACTGATCCCATAGAAATACAAACTACCACCAGAGAATACTATAAGCACCTGTATGCAAATAAACTAGAAAATCTAGAAGAAATGGATAAATTCCTGGACACATACACCCTCCCAAGTCTAAACCAGAAAGAAGTCGAATCCCTGAATAAACCAATAACAAGTTTTGAAATTGAGGCAGTAATTAATAGCCTACCAACCAAAAAAAGTCCAGGACCAGATCGATTCACAGCCAAATTCTACCAGAGGTACAAAGAGGAGTTGGTACCATTCCTTCTGAAACTATTCCAAACAATAGAAAAAGAGGGAATCCTCCCTAACTCCTTTTATGAGGCCAGCTTCATCCTGATACCAAAGCCTGACAGAGACACAACAAAAAAAGAAAATTTAAGGCCAATATCCCTGATGAACATCAATGCAAAAATCCTCAGTAAAATACTGACAAACCAAATCTAGCAGCACATCAAAAAGCTCATCCACCATGATCAAGTCAGCTTCATACCTGGGATGTAAGGCTGGTTCAACATACGCAAATCAATAAATGTAATCCATCATGTAAACAGAATCAATCACAAAAAAAACACATGATTATCTCAACAGATGCAGAAAAGGCCTTTGACAAAATTCAACAGCGCTTCATGCTAAAAACTCTCAATAAACTGGGTATCAATGGAATGTATCTCAAAATAATAAGAGCTATTTATGACAGACCCACAGCCAATATCATACTGAATGGGCAAAAACTGGAAACATTCTCTTTGAAAACCAGCACAAGACAAGGATGCCCTCTCTCATCACTCCTATTCAACATAGTACTGGAAGTTCTGACCAGAGCAATCAAGAAAGAGAAAGAAATAAAAGGTATTCAAATAGGAAGAGAGGAAGTCAAATTGTCTCTATTTGCAGATGACATGATTCCATATTTAGAAACCCCATCATCTCAGTCCAAAATCTCCTTAAGCTGATAAGCAACTTCAGCAAAGTCTCAGGATACAAAAAATCAATGTGCAAAAATCATAAGCATTCTTACACATCAATAACAGACAAACAGAGAGAAAAATCATGAGTGAACTCCCATTCACAATTGCTACAAAGATAATAAAATATCTAGGAATCCAACTTACAAGGGATGTGAAGGACCTCTTCAAGGAGCACTACAAACCACTGCTCAAGGAAATAAGAGAGGACACAAACAAATGGAAAACTATTCCATGCTTATGGATAGGAAGAATCAATATCATGAAAATGGCCATACCACCCAAAGTAATTTATAGATTCAATGCTATCCCTATCAAGCTACCACTGACTTTCTTCACAGAATTGGAAAAAAACTACTTTAAAGTTCATATGGAACCAAAAAAGAGCCTGCATAGCCAAAACAATCCTGGGCAAGAAGAACAAAGCTGGAGGCATCACGCTACCTGACTTCAAATTAGGGCTACAGTAACCAAAACAGCATGGTACTGGTACCAAAACAGATATATAGATCAATGGAACAGAACAGAAGCCTCAGAAATAACACCACACACCTACAACCAACTGATCTTTGACAAACCTGACAAAAACAAGAAATGGGGAAAAGATTCCCTATTTAATAAATGTTGTTGGGAAAACTGGCTAGCCATATGTGGAAAACTGAAACTGGATCCCTTCCTTACACCTTATACAAAAATCAGCTCGAGATGGATCAAAGACTTAAACATAAGACCTAGGACCATAAAAATCCTAGAAGAAAACCTAGGCAATACCATTCAGGACATAGGCATGGGCAAAGACTTCATGTCTAAAACACCGAAAGCAATGGCAACAAAAGCCAAAACTAACGGGATCTAATTAAAGAGATTTTGCACAGCAAAAGAAACTATCATCAGAGTGAACAGGCAAGCTACAGAATGGGAGAAAATTTTTGCAATCTGTCTGTCTGACAAAGGGCTAATATCAGAATCTACAAAGAACTTAAACAAATTTACAAGAAAAAAAACCATCAAAAAGTGGGCAAAGGATATGAACAGACAGTTCTCAAAAGAAGATATTTATGCAGCCGACAGACGTATGAAAAAATGCTCATCATCACTAGTCATTAGAGAAATGCAAATCAAAACCACAATGAGATATTATCTCATGCCAGTTAGAATGGCGATCATTAAAAAGTCAGGAAACAACAGATGCTGGAGAAGATGTGGAGAAATAGGAACACTTTTACACTATTGGTGGGAGTGTAAATTAGTTCAACCATTGTGGAAGTCAGTGTGGCGATTCCTCAAGGATCCAGAACCAGAAATATCATTTGACCCAGAGATCCCATTACCAGGTATATACCCAAAGGATTATAAATCATTCTACTATAAAGACACATGCACATGTATGTTTATTCCGGCACTATTCACAATAGCAAAGACTTGGAACCAACCCAAATGTCTATCAATTATAGACTGGATAAAGAAAATGTGGCACATATACACCATGGAATACCATTGCAGCCATAAAAATGGATGAGTTCATGTCCTTTGCAGAGACATGGATGAAGCTGGAAACCATCATTCTCAGCAAACTACCACAAGAACAGAAAACCAAACACCGCATGTTCTCACTCATAAGTGGGAGTTGAATAATGAGAACTCATGGACATAGGGAGGGGAACATCACACACCAGGGCCTGTCAGGGATTGGGGGCTAGAAGGGGGATAACATTAGGAGAAATACCTAACGTAGGTGACGGGTTGTTGGGTGCAACAAACCACCACGGCACATTACACCTATGTAACAAAACTGCGCGTTCTGCACATGTATCCCAGAACTTAAAGTATAATAAAAGAAAGAAAGAAAGAAAGAAAGAAAGAAAGAAAGAAAGAAAGAAAGAAAGAAAGAAAGAAAATAGGCATGCTCTTAAATTGAATAAAAAACAACTGAACTTCCCCACTAGTTCAGTGGTAGGTCTGCCATATCCCCAATATCATCATGTTCAAGATCCCTGAAGCATTTATAAGACCTGGCTCTACATTAAAGACTTAGGAGCTGAAAAGGGACAAGTGCAAAACCATCAGACAGAGAAGGATAAGCACAGAGAAAATGAACGGAATGAAAAAAAAAAACCAAAAAACCCTACCTCTCAAAATGAAGCTTTAAACCAATATTCCAGCAATTGAAATACAAAATCATGTCACAGGAAATCATTTAGAACAGTCTTACAAGGACCTTTATGAGGTACCTGTATTAGTCCATTTTCACACTGCTGATAAGGACATACTCAAGACTGGGTAATTTATAAAGAAAAAGGGGTTTAATGGACTGATAGTTCCACATGGCTTGGGAGGCCTCACAATGATGGCAGAAGGCTAAGGGCATGTCTTACATGGTGGCAGACGCGAGAGAATGAGAACCAAGTGAAAGGGGTTTCCCCTTATAAAACCATCAGATCTCGTGAGACTTATTCACTACCACGAGAACAGCACAGAAGAAACTGCCCCCATGATTCAGTTAACTCCCACCAGGTCCCTTGCACAACACATGGGAATTATGGGAACTACAATTCAAGATGAGATTTGGATGGGGGCACAGGCAAACCATATCAGTACCCAAAATAAATGAAGAAATAATTTCTTCTTTAAAAATATGCCATTATGTGCATGTTCTCACTTGTGAGTGGGAGCTGATCAATGAGAACACATGGTGGGGGAACAACACACACTGAACAGCTGTGCAGTGGCTGGGGGCGGGGGGCAGGGGGGGCGGAGAGAGAGCATCAGGAGGAATAACTAATGGATGCTGAGCTTAATACCTGGGTGATCTGTACAGTAAACCACCATGGCACACAAAATTTACCTATGTAACAAACCTGCGCATCTTGCATATATACCCCTGAAGTTAAAAAAAAGTTGAGAAAAAAAAGTTACTATGAAAACACAAGCTGAACTAAAATTAGATTCCTTTATATATTTTTGGTTTAAAGTTTTATCAGTTTTTATACAGTTAAAAAATTAACAATTGGAACACACATTTGGTACAGATGAAGTTAATTATACATAAAACTCTTTGCAAAGACTTCAGGCCAGGTGCACTGGCTCATGCCTGTAATCCCAACACTTTGGGAGGCCGAGGCATGAGGACTGCTTGAGCCCAGGAGTTCAAAACCAGCCTGGGCAACATAGTGGGACCTCATCTCTACAAAAAGTAAAAAAAAAAAAAAAAAAAAAAATTAAAAAAAAATCAGCTGGGCGTGGTGGCATGTGCCTGTAGTCCCAGCTACTTGGGAGGCTGAGGTAGGAGGATGGCTTCAGTAAAGAAGGTCGAGGCTGCAGTGAGTCATGACTTTGCCACTGCACTCTAGCCTGATGACAGAGCAAAACCATCTCCAAAAAAAAAAAAAAAAGGCCAGGAATGGTGGCTCATGCCTGTAATCCCAGAACTTTAGGAAGCCAAGGTGGGCTAATCACCTGAGGTCAGGAGTTTGAGGCCAATCTGGCCAAAATGGTGAAACCCCATCTCTACTAAAAATACAAAAATTAGCCAGGCGTGGTGGCACGCGCCTGTAGTCCCAGCCACTCGGGAGGCTGAGGCAGGAAAATCACTTGAACCCTGGAGGCAGAGGTTGCTGTGAGCAGAGATCACACCACTGCACTCCAGCCTGAGTGACAGAGCAAAATTCCCTCTCAAAAAAAAAAAAAAAAAGACTACAAAATTACTATCCAAAGAGAAATTTAAAAATCATTTTTAATTTTAAAAGAATAAGAAATTACAAAAACACACAGAACTGAAACAAAAACTGGTATAAGAACATATATACATACATACATATATACACACATATCTAAAAAGAACTAATCAAAAATCCTAGAAAGAATATGATCACTAACAAAGCAATAGATAAGATAAAACCCTCAAATAGACATAGTTAAATAGACAATTGGTGAGTTGGAAGTTCAAACTGGTTAATTCATCCAGAACATAGCACAAAGAGCAAAGAATTAAAAATATGTGAAAAAACCAAGAGACATGGAAAACAGATTAAGAGGATCCAAGATATAACAATTAAAACTTTAAAAAAAGATAGATACAAATAATGTTGAAGAAGCAATATTTGCAGAAATAATGACTAAATTCTTTCCAGAATTGAAGGAAAGCAAGAGACCCAGATTAACAAATGACAAATGACTCTGGGTACCAGCAAGGTAAATAAAACATCTAGATTCATAAATGATACACTGGTCTCATTCCACAAAGAATCTAAATCACTTACCAGATTATATATAAAACGATAACTAAATATGTAAAAAAACAGAGTCACAGAAAATTACATCAAGTAATAGATCGAAACCAGGTAGAAAGTTAGAATGCACATACATGGGCTTGAATTTTCAACTGAATTTCCAGGTGGCGAAAGTAAAAAGGGAAACTTATCAGTAACAAGAATTTCTGGCAAAAGTAAAAAAGGAAACTTATCAGTAACAAGAATTTCATTGTCCCAAGAAGAAAATATAGGGTAAACAAAGATGTTCCTAGCCTTCATATAATGGTCTATTAATGACATGGAAAGCAATCTCCAGAACAATATCCCTATAAGTGTAGTCTATTTCATAAGGCTATTTCTTACAAGCCTCTTATATGGCATAGGCCCTGTGTGCTCCTCAGCTTCATCTCATACCACTCTGTTTTACTGATAACATTCCAGCACTAAACAGCCTATATATCCCAACCTTCTCTTGACATCCCTAGAACCTAGCATCATGCCAGTCGTAAAGGAGATACTTGATAAATGTCAGGGTTTTTTGCTTTTATTTTTTTTGAGATAGAGTCTCGCTCTGTCGCCCAGGCTGGAGTGCAGTGGCAGGACCTCGGCTCACTGCAACCTCCACCTCCCGGGTTCAAGCGATTCTCCTGCCTCGGCCTCCTGAGTAGCTGGGATTACAGGCGCCCACCACCATGTCTGGCTAATTTTTTTGTATTTTTAGTAGAGATGGGGTTTCACCATGCTGGCCAGGCTGGTCTTGAACTCCTGGCCTCAAGTGATCTGCCCACCTCGGCCTCCCAAAGTGCTGGGATTACAGGCGTGAGCCACCATGCCCGGCCTAAATGTCAAATTTTTTAAAAAAATGAAATTGAACAAGTTATTAAGTGAATGGTGACCTCAGAGAGTCACCATTCACTTAATAACTAACCAACACCTCAGCGGTTAGTTAAGTGAGGTTTAAGCATACCTCAGTAAAAGCAGTCTGCTGGGAGTGAAAATAATGTGGTCTGAAAACTAAGAATTCCGTTTGATTCAGAAGTAAAACCTAGAACAATTAAAGCAGAAGTTGCAAACTGGCATCCTTCAGATGGGAAGGGCCTTCACACATGTTTTATCTGTCTTATAATACTACAAGCAATTGGAAACATTAAACAAAAACTTTTAAGGAGAAAAATGTTTTACATAAATGCCTCCTACAATATTACTAAAAGATGATCTACCGATTATTTTACTAGAACACTTTTGGAAGACACAGTCTCTTCTATTCTGGAGCTGCTCTAACTAGGTAATACCTTTTGTCATCCTGATCTCTCTACTCCCTCTTCCTAGTTTTGCACTTCAGAGTTACAAAAAGCTAGTCAAATTCAATTCACGTGCATACACATGAAATCTATAATGGAGGCTGTTGAAAATAATGCAGTTTCTTCGACCATTTTCCCAAAAAGCATGATTTCCAACCCCACCACCATCTTTGGTCATCTTCTTTTGGATGCACCTCAGACTGCCAATGTCTCTCTTAAAATGTGTCCAGGGCTGGGTGCGGTGGCTCACGCCTGTAATCCCAGCACTTTGAGAGGCCGAGGCGGGCAAATCACGAGGTCAGGAGATTGAGACCATCCTGGCCAACATGGTGAAACCCTGTCTTTACTAAAAATACAAAAAAAAAAATTAGCTGGGCATGGTGGTGCGCGCCTGTAGTCCCAACTACTCGGGGGGCTGAGGCAGGAGAATCGCTTGAACCCAAGAGGGAGAGGTTGCAGTGAGCCAAGATCAAGTCACTGCACTCCAGCCTGGCGACAGAATGAGACTCCATCTCAAAACAAAGACAAAAAAAAGTGTCCAGTAGTAGATTATTTGAAGGGAGGGAAATGGACAGAGTGAAACACAGGTTTCTTGTCTTGGTGTCCACAATTGTAAAATGGGAATAACAGTAACTACTGTATCCCTCAAAGGTTATTGGGAAAACATAAACGAGTTAATCTATGTAAAGTGCTTAGAACAGTGCCTGACACACGATCTTAATATATGTTCTTTAACCCATAATACAGAGAAAGAGTCCCCAGCATAAACTGATATAGAGAGGTTAAGACAGAGGTGCCTTTAAAAAATCTTATTTTGTGATCAGTGGTCAGGGCAGGGGACTCAAACTCAACCAGTGGGACCAGGTAAACAACAAATGAGTGAAGACATACTCAGACCACTACGTCCTGTATAAAAGGAGCCAAAATAAAAACAGGCATGTCCACACACAAAAGGTTCAAAGTCACAGATCTAGTTTGAATTCTCCCCTCTCTCCACTCCGTTTTATTCTGGCCTAACCACTAAATTAATTAATAGAAACGGAAGGTTTGGGGAGGAAAATAATGGGGATCAGCATCAACAATTATTTCCCCTCAACACCTTTATGAGATGTGCTACTGAATAGCCATGAAAAGGTGAAACTTATTAGCAAATCTATGTCCCCAAGAGTACTAACATTTAATTATAGCCACCATTTCTTCCTTTAATGAAGTTTTTAAAAACTTAAAAATCAAACTGTACCAACTATTTTGAGAGAGGAATCCAACTGCTCTTCTTTCTATATGAATTTCTAAACACTGTTATAAGGAAAAATAAAATAAAAATAAACAATAAGATTTTAAAAAGTAATTTACAAAACAGGCCACAGAAAATAATACTCAATTTTGCCCTGGTGGACTTCCTATTGTGATAGTTATCCTGTCTCCTTATTCGCTTTATAGGACAAGATTGGCAGAAAGAAAAGCTCCAAATATATTCACCATTAATCTCTAATAGCATTAGACAGAAAGGTAACCACACACCACTAAATTAAGCTACATTTTTAAGTTTCTATGCAGATGAAATTCACCAAAAAAGAACTCCCACCACATGCACATAACACTAACTTCTTGTATAGTATGCCCAAGTCTTCATAATTTTATTTCTTAAAAGAATAAAAATAGCAAAAAATTTTAGGTGCAACAGTATAAATACCACAGGGTATTTGCCAACATGTCTGTGTTTACTCTGTGTTTGTCTTTAAGCAAGGAGCCGCCCTTAAAGTCCACAATGTTTTCCTGCTCCTTCTCTCCAGCCACAGTAACCTTCTGTATCCTTCCTTCACTAGCAGCATTCTGCCAAAGACTACAGGAAGTACTTTAATACACAGAACTTGCCTGTAGCAATTTCAGTTAGAGTACTGCAAATGATTTTACCAACACCTCAGTGGTTAGCTAATTGCAGTCAGAAGCTAGACTTGATTTTTCCCTAATATTTAATGTTGCTCAGTTATTCTTATATGACTTCTGTTTTCACAGATACATTTGTCATTTGTAGAAACAGATATGCAATACATCTGTTACTTCTGGAGAATTACAAAGTGAACTTCACGAACCATACTTAAAAATAAAACATTAATACTCTTGTAGGAAACTGAAACTACCAAGCACTTGAAAAAGTTCACTGCCTGAATTCCTCCAATTATATAAGTAAGGTTTTGCAATATTATTTTCTTTCTTTCTTCCAACATCGCCCTAAAGAGGTAATACAAGTTTACTTCGCATGTGCTTGAGGTAAAATTTTTCAAATTGCTGTCATACGATCAATCCCACTCGAATTAATTTCCTTCACAATATTTTTCTTTTAGGATGGCTCATCTGTATGCTCTGTAAACCTCATAAATACTCAATCTTTTTAGTTAATCAATCCTTTGCATAGAGGATAACAATATACATCCCTCGTAATAATTCTATAAAATTATTCTTTTTCTATAAAAGTCATTCTTTTCCAGTTGGCCATAATGCCATATAAGTGGCTTTGAAGAGAAAGAAGTTAATATATTTAACTGGAAGACCACATAAAATCAAATAATAAAAACTCTGTATGTGCAAGGATTTTTTTTTTCCTTTTTGAGCATTGCTATATCCACAGTACCTAGAAGACTTGTTATTGTTAAGATACCAGTTCCCCCTAAATTGACTTTAAAGATTCAAACCAAGTCCAATCAAAATATCAGGCAGCATATGGGAGAAATTAACAAACTGATTCTAAAATGTATAAGAAAATGTAAAGGGCAATAATAGTATAAGATCTTAAACTAACAGATATCAAGATTTATTGTTATAAAGACAAAGTACTTAAAACAGTGTGATACTGGGAAAAAATATTTCAAAGATAGGTCAGTTGACTAGAATAAAAAGTCCAGAAACAGACTTACATACACAGTTAACTAATGTGCCACAAAGTATCACTTCAATACAGTGCTGGAGTGCAGTCAGGGGGAATAAACTTTTCAATCCATATAGAAAAATAAACTTTTCTATATGGATTTTCAGTTGAGGAAGCACAAAATATGCTTGCAAGACTACATAAAATCATAGAATAAAACTCTGTATGTGCAAGGACTTATGTGTGCAAGTATAAAATATGTGCAAGCATAAAATATGCTTCCTCAACTGAATATCCATATAGAAAATGAAATCCTCACCCCTATACAATACCACATATGAAAATTTACTTCAGAAAGACCACAGAACTAAATGTGAAATATTAAACAATAAAAATTCCAGAACATTGCATAACACACCTCAAGGTGGACTTTAGGATAGCAATATACCCTTAAGTACGACATAAAGAGAGCACTGAATATAAAAGAAAAAATATATATTGCCTTAAAATTAAAAACTTGTTTTCATCAAAAGAAACCATTAACAGATAAAAAGCTACCAAACAAAACATTTCCACATGAGATGACAGAGATATCCGTAATACATACATCTGACAAAGGAGTCAAATTTGGAACGTATAAAGAGATAGTAAAACTGGCTGGGCACAGTGGCTCATGCCTGTAATCCCAGCACTTTGGGAGACGGAGGTAGGAGGATCACTTCAGCTCAGGAGTTCGAGGCTGTAGTGAACTAGGATCATGCCACTGCACTCCAGCCTAGGCGACAGAGTGAGACCCTGTCCCAAGGATGGACGAACGGACGGTGGGGAGGGAGGGAGGCAGGGAAAGAAAGACTATAAATCAATAAGAGAAAAGCCAACAAGAGGCTTTAACAGGCACTTAATAACACAAAATATTTAAATGCCCAATCAAGATATGAAAAGTTCCTCTAGTTCATTAATCATCAGGAAAGTGCAAATCAAACCCACAATTCTTTACCATCATATATTCACCAGAAAGGCTAAAACGAAAACCACAGACAAAACCAAGTATAGCTGAGGATTTAAAGCAATAACAACTCTCACTCACTGCTCACAAGATTGTAAATTGCAATAATCACCTGAGAATACCATTTCATGATATTTCCTAAAGCTGAACAACACATAACCTATGACACAACAATTCCATTCCTTAGGTAAATGCTCAATAGAACACATTCATATAGTCACCAAAAGATACATATAAGAATGTTCACAGTGGCACCATTCATAATGATTGATTATAGCCACTATGATTGTTACAATCAGAAACAACAGACAATGACAGGTATTAGCTAGGACATTACTAGAACTAGAACCTTCATGCATTGCAAAACGAGAATGCAAACACGATGCAAAGTGGGAATGCAAATTATACAGTCAATTTGGAAAACAGTTTGATCATTTGTTAAAAAGTTAAACATGGTGGGAGGCCAAGGAGGACGGATCATTGAGGTCAGGAGTTCGAGACCAGCCTCACCAACATAGCGAAACCTGTCTCTACTAAAAATACAAAAATTAGCTGGGAGTGGTGGTGCGTGCTTGTAATCCCAGCTACTCAGGAGACTGACGCATGAGAATCTCTTGAACCCAGGGGGCAGAGTTTGCAGTGAGCCAAGATCACACCACTGACAAGACTGTCTCAAAAGAAAAAAAAATCAACAAAGAAAAAATCGTTAAACACGGGGGCCAGGCACGGTGGCTTACGCCTGTAATCCCATCACAATGGGAGGCCAATGCAGGTGGATCGCTTGAGTCCAGGAGTTCGAGACCAGCCTGGGCAACATGGCAAAACCTCATCTCTACTAAAAATACAAAAATTAGCCAGGCATGGTGGTGCACACCTGTAGTCCCAGCTACTTGGGAGTCTGACATAGGAGAATCACCTGAGCCCTGGGAGGTCGAGGCTGCAGTGAGCCATGATCATACCACTTTACTCCAGCCTGGTCAACAGAGTGAGAACCCATCTCAAAAACAAACAAAAAAATGTTAAACATAAAATCACCAAATGACGTGAAAATTCCACTCTTAGTACATACCCAAGAAATATGAAAACATGTCTAAATAAAGACTAGAATATGAAATATGAAAACATGTCTAAATAAAGACTAATATGGTTATTAGGCAGCATTATACCTAATAACCAAATTTGAAACTTGGGAAAATGGGAAGCAATCCAACGTTCACCAGTTGGTGAATGGATAAACAAAATGTTATATATTCGTGCCAAGAAACACTACTCACCAATAAAAAGGAATAAATTAATGATGCATGGTAAAACATGTAAGAACCTCAAAAATATCTGCTAAGTGAAAGAAGACAGACAAGAAAGGAGACATACCATATGATTACATTTGTATGATATGTCCAGAAGAGGCAATTTTATAGAGACATAAAGCTGATGGTTACTTTGGGCTCAGGATAAATGTAGAGACTGACTTCAAACAGGCACAGGAAATGAACTGGAATAATGGCAATGTTCTAAAACTGAATTGTGCTGATTATGGCATAACTCTGTATGTTTGCTAAAAATCACTTAATTATATACTTAAGATAGATGAATCATTGATGGTATGTAAATTAAAAGTATATATAAAAGTATTTTTTAAAGTAACCAGCAAGGGATAGCAGGTGGGAATCTGTAAATGAACAAATTTTGTAATGTATTGATACTAGCAGAAGCTGGCTGATAGCTAATAAGAGTTTGTTATACTAAGCCTGGCGCGGTGCCTCACACCTGTAATCCCAACACTTTGGGAGGCCAAGATGGGGGGATCACGAGGTCAGGAGATCGAGACCAACCTGGCTAACACGGTGAAACCCCGTCTCTACTAAAAATACAAAAAATTAGCCAGGCGTGGTGGCAGGCACCTGTAGTCCCAGCTACTCAGGAGGCTGAGGCAGGAGAATGGCATGAACCCGGGAGGTGGAGCTTACAGTGAGCCAAGATTATGCCACTGCACTCCAGCCTGAGCAACAGAGCGAGACTCTGTCTCAGAAAAAAAAAGTGTGTTATGCTCATTCCTTCTACTTTCACATATGTTTGAAAACTTTAATAATAATGTTTCTTTAAAAATTAAGAAAACAGCCAGGCACGGTGGCTCACGCCTGTAATCCCAGCACTTTGGGAGGCCAAGGCGGGCGGATCACGACGTCAGGAGATCGAGACCATCCTGGCTAACACAGGGAAACCCCGTCTCTACTAAAAATACAAAAAATTAGATGGGCGAAGTGGCAGGCGCCTGTAATCCCAGCTACTCGGGAGGCTGAGGTAGGAGAATGGCGTGAACCCCCGGGGGCGGAGCCTGCAGTGAGCCGAAATCGCACCACTGCACTTCAGCCTGGGCGACAGCGAGACTCTGTCTAAAAGAAAAAAATAAAAATAAAAAATAAAAATAAAAATAAATTAAGAAAACAACCCAATTTTAAAAAAATCAATAAAGTATTTGAACAAACACCTCACCACAGAATATATACAGATGGCAAATAAACACATGAAAATGATGCTTAGCATCATTAGATATTAGGTAAATACAAATTACAACCACAATAAATACTACTACACATCTATCACAATATCAAAAATTAAGAAGACTAACTATATCTAGTGTTGAGGAAGACATGGAGCACCTAGAACTCACATACACAGCTGGTGGGAACAAACTCCTTGGAATACAGTCTGGCAGTTATTTAAAAAGTTAAAAATGATTCAGCCATTCCACTCCACTTACCCAAGAGGAATGAAACCACTTATCCATACACAAATGTTTATAGCAACTTTATTTATAATACTCAAAAAACAGAAATAACTCACATGTCCATCAACAGGAAAATGGATAAACTGTGGTATATCCATACAATGGAATACTACACGGCAATAAAAAGAAATGAAATACTGATGCACACAACAACATAAACTACAAAATAGTTAATGCTAAATGAAGAAGCCAGCTGGGAGAGAGGGATTATAAGGATACACAAGAAAACTTTGGGGGCTTACAGATGTGTTCATTATCTTGCTTGTGATGCTAGTTTCACAGGTACATATTCATGCCAAAATTTATCAAATTATGAATTGTGTGGCTTATTGTGTATCAATTACATAACAATAAAGCTATTTTTTTAAGTCAGTATAGTAGATTCCTTGAGTAAGAGTGAGGGCAGTAACGGTAGGGAACAAGAAGAATTTCTGGGATGCTGTTAATGTGTTTCTTGACTGGGTGCTAGTTATATGGATGTGTTTGCCTTGAAAATTCCTGAAGCTACATAATTATGACTTGTACACTTCTCTGTATGTATATGTCAATTTTTCTAAAGCTTATTAAAAAGAAAATGAGATACTACTATATACTCATCAAAATGTCAGTCTTTTTAATTTTAGAGAATACTAAACTTTAGCAAAGATATGAAGCAACTGGAACTCTCATACATTGCTGGTGAGAATGTAAACTGGTACAGTCACTTTGGAAAACTAGCTGTATCTACTAAAGTAGAACATACCACATGCCGGATGACCTAGCAGTTCTACCCTTATACATATACCAAAGAGAGATATGTTCATATGTCCACTTAAAGACATGTATAAAACCTTTGTATAGAAGCCCTAGTCAAAAATCATACAAAACAAAAACAATAGGAATTTTCTCTATCAGTATAAATTGTGATATATTCATTCAGTGGACACAACAAAGAATGAACTACTACTACATGCAACAACATGCATGAAGCTTAAAAGCTGACTAATGAAAGAAATCAGACACAGAAGGGTACATATTCTATGATGCCATTTAAGCTCAAACATTAGAAATCCAAAAATAACAACTATTCTGATAAAAAAAAAAAGTACTGGTTGCCATTGAAAGGTATGAATATTAACTGCTTCTGGGGCCCTGATAATGTTCTTGGGGGATAGGGGATTGTTCTTTTTTAGAGACAAGGTCTCACTCTGTCACCAAGTCTGGAGAGCAGTGGTGCGATCACAGCTCACTGCAGCCTTGAAATCCTGGACTCAAGTGATCCTCCTGCTTCAGTCTCCAAGTAGTTAGGACTAGAGGCATGCGTCACCTTGCCTGGCTAATTTTTTTTTTTTATTTTTTATAGAGATAGGGTCTCACTATGTTGTCCAGGCTGGTCTAAAACTCCTGGTCTAAAGTGATCAATCTGATCTGGCCTCACCAAGTGTTGGGATTACAGGCGTGCGCTACTGCACCTGGCCTGCTGGTAATGTTCTATTATCTTCATCTGGATAATAGTTACATGAGTGTGTTCACAAAAACTTATCAGTGTACTAAGGACTTGTCCATCTTACTATAAATAGGCTATATTTCAACTTTTTAAAATTTATTCCCCAAAATTTCAACTCTACACTAAGCCAAAAGAGGTAAGATAAATAATTTTTTTTTTTTTTTTTTTTTTTTTTTGAGACAGTCTTGCTCTGTTGCCCAGGCTGGAATGTGGTGGTGTGATCTCGGCTCACTGAAACCTCTGCCTTCTGGTTTCAAGTGATTCTCCTGCCTCAGCCTCCTGAGTAGCTGGGATTACAGGTGCCCGCCACGACGCCTGGCTAACTTTTTTTTGTATTTTTAGTAGAGGCGGGGTTTCACCATGTTGGTCAGGCTGGTCTCAAACTCCTGACCTCGTGATCCGCCCGCCTCAGCCTCCCAAAGTGCTGGGATTACAGGCGTGAGCCACTTTGCCTGGCCTAGAAGTAAATAATTTAAATAATGTAACTGTCCTCTCTGACCACATCCTGTCCCCATACAGGAAATGAAAATAAGCCTGAAACAATCAATGCATACAGGCAAAATCTATAGAAAGAATATGCTAATTATTTCAGAGGTTTCTCTACTATTGACAAGAAGTAAAAACAATGTTTACACAACCAAAAAAAGAAGACAGAAATATCTTTGTCTAATACTCAGAAAATAAGTTGAAAATTAATTGGGAGAACATTAAAGAGTAAGAAGAACTCAGAAGGATCATCTAAAGGGCAAATGTGATAGGTAACAGAAACAGGCAGTAAACTGGCTCTCTACAAATGGGCTCGATTGTCCCAAGCAGAGACACACTGGACCATTTTAATTTCTGCATATGATTACTTTATAAAAATTTTAAAAATGCATTATTAGATATGTTACATAGTTTACATACATTATTATATAGGATTGTATAAACAAAACCAGCTATAATCTATTTGAGAGACATTTAAAGAAATTTTTCAGCCAGGCGCGGTAGCTCATGCCTGTAATCCCCAGTGCTTTGAGAGGCTGAGACAGGAGAATTACTTGAACCCAGGAATTTGAGACCAGCCTGGGCAACATAGTAAGACCCTGTCCCTACAAAATAAAAATAGTAGACGGGCATGGTGGCATGCACCTGTAGTCCCAGCCACTCAGTAGGCTAAGGCAGAAGGATCACATGATCCCAGGAGTTCAAGATTACACTAAGCTATGATTGTGCCACTGCAATCCGGTCTGGGTGCTAGAGCAAGACCCTGTCTCAAAAAAAAAAAAAAAAAAGAAAGAAAGAAATTTTTCAAGGGTAAATTTGACTTTGACCACTCTGTAAAATGTAATTCCACTGTACCTGCATACATACATATTTACACACAGATACATGGCATAAATATCTATGTGCATATATGTATTTGACAAAAAAAAAAAGACCAAGTTTAAATATATCATTTAGAGTTACAAAAGTAACAAAGGTACTAAAATAGTGCCACAATTATATTGAAAAGAGTAGGCTGGAGAGGAATGGCTTAGTAAGTTTCTCATTTATTATAGGTAATCAAGTGATAATGTCTAGAATTGACAAAGAGTCAGTTATAAGCATATTATTTAAAGATATAGAGGCTGAGCATGGTGGCTCACACCTGTAATCCCAGCACTTTGGGAGGCTGAGGTGGGCGGATCATCTGAGGTCAGCAGTTCAAAACCAGCCTGGACAACATGGTGAAACCCCATCTCTACTAAAAAGACAAAAATTAGCCAGGTGTGATGGCAGGCACCTGTAATCTCAGCTACTCAGGAGGCTGAGGCAGGAGAATCACTTGAACGCAGGAGGCAGAAGTTGCAGTGAGCCAAGACTGCACTACTGCACTCTAGTTTTTCCTGGGTGATAGAGCAAGACTCTGTTTCAAAAAAACAACAAAAATAAAATAAATAAAATAAAATAAAATAAAATAAAATAAAGAAATAGAAATAATCACCAGGAGAACCAAAGTAGACATCCACTTTTAATCTTTGTGGAAAAAGACTGGGATTGGAGCAGAGGACTCACTTTTCATAAAATTTAATGTACTATTTTACATTTTAAATCATGAACATGTCCTATTTACTTGATTAAAACTTTAAATCGGCCAGGTGCTGTGGCTCATGCCTGAAATCCCAACACTTTGGGAGGCCAAGGCAGGTGGATCACGAGGTCAAGAGATCAAGACCATCCCGGCCAACATGGTGAAACCCCATTTCTACTAAAAATACAAAAATTAGGAGGGCATGGTGGCACGCACCTGTAGTCCCAGCTACTCGGGAGGCTGAGGCGGGAGAATCACTTGAACCCAGGAGGTGGAGGTTGCAGTGAGCCAAGATGGCACCACTGGACTCCAGCCTGAGTGACAGAGCGAGACTCCATCTCAAAAATAAATAAATAAATAAATATATAAATAAATCTTGTTACAGAAGACTATATCATATAAAAATTTTGATTTTGTGTTAAAATTTTTAAAGCATATCATAGACTGTTTTTCTTTCTTTTTATTTTGATTTTTAGACAGGGTTTTACTCCCATCGCCCAGGCTGGAGTCCAATGGTCCTATGTGAGCTCACTGCAATCTCCGGCTCCAGGGCTCAAGCAAGTCTCCTGCCTCAGCCTCCCTATTAGCTGGGATTACAAGCATGTGCCACTGCACTTGGCTAAAACAGCGTATCATAGACTTTCATCTCAATTTTATAAATATATATGTAGTGTACACGTATGAAAGTGTACTTGTAAAGGGCATCATAACTGTTGCTATTTCACAGGTGTGAAAGGATCAAACCAGATAACATATATAAAATACTCAGAGCAGAGTACAAAGTAAGGATTCAATAAATGTCAGCTATCATTACTAGTATTTATTATACAGGCATAGAAAAAGCATTCAAGATCGGGCACAGTGACTCACGCCTGTAATCCCAGCACTTTGGGAGGCCTTGGTGGGTGGATCACCTGAGGTCAGGAGTTCGAGACCAGCCTGGCCAACATGGCAAAACACTGTCTCTACTAAAAATACAAAAATCAGCTGGGGGCGGTGGCTCACACCTGTAATCCCAGCACTTTGGGAGGCCAAGGCTGGCGGATCACCCGGTCAAGAGATTGAGACCATCCTGGCCAACAGGGTGAAACCCAGCCTCTACTAAAAATACAAAAAATTAGCTGGGCGTGGTGGCATGTGCCGGTAATCCCAGCTACTCAGGAGGCTGAGGCAGGAGAATCGCTTGAACCTGGGAGGTGGAAGTTGCAGTGAGCCGAGATCGCACCACTGCTATCTAGCCTGGATCACAGAGTGAGACTGTGTCTCAAAAAAAAAAAGAAAGAAAGAAAAAGCATTCAACAGAAATATTAAAAACTGATGCTATTCATTATGTAAAGCACCTGATACAGAATAAGCACTCAACAACTACTGATTGAACCAATGAATTAATTAGTTCTGTCTAGCTTTCAAGGAATAGGTGATTTTCTTCTAAGATTATCAAATCAAAAATAAAGGCAGACAGCTACCAAATTAACTATAATGAAATTAGAATTTCATTAAAAAATCTGACAAAGCCTAAAAGAGTTATGCCCCAATCTCTCATTATTTATAATGAGAATAACAACAGTAGCAGCAATAGTGGTTACCATGTAGAAAATTTACTGTATATTAATTTTTCCTTCTAACAATCTCCCATATTTTAAAATTTTTGCTACAAAGACAACTTTTACAATTTGCAGAAGGAAATAACAATTTCAGAATACTACCCCACATATAAAGTAATTGCTTAAAGGGTCAAAATTTTCAAATTGTATCAAATTATCTTTGTACATGAAAGAGTAGTTACTAATTATTATACAACCACAAAACGATATATCAACATAATTTTTTCTTGTCACATTTAGTAATCTGGACTCCACTAAAGGTCTAAGTAAAATTAAAGAAGGAAATGCTTCAATTTCCCTAGGAAAAGCTCCATGTCATCCACTAAAAGCATTATTACTCTTTATCAACACAGTCATAATGAGAACTAAATGTGTGATGAAAAATTAACCTTTCATAAACTGCAGAGAATGGGGCATATAAAGAAGAATAAATCAACATACTTGTAAAAAGTATTATTATTCATACTTGTAAATACTTTACAAATATAGTAAATAATGTCTCCTCCAGGTTTACAACCCTCTTTATAATGGTTCAAATGCAGCAAAGTCGGGGATCAAAATGAGATAGAAATAACAAGAAAAGGGGTGGGCACGGTGGCTCATGCCTGTAATCCCAACACTTTGGGAGGCCAAGGCAGGCAGATCATGAGGTCAAGAGATCAAGACCATCCTGGCCAACATGGTGAAACCCTGTCTCTACTAAAAATACAAAAATTAGCTGGGTGTGGTGGCACACGCCTGTAGTCCCAGCTACTCAGGAGGCTGAGGCAGGAGAATTGCTTGAACCTGGGAGGCAGAGGTTGCAGTGAGCCAAGATTGCGCCACTGTACTCCAGCCTAGCAACAGAGCGAGACTCCATCTCAGAAAAAAAAAAACAAGAAAGAAATAACAAGAAAAGGAAGGCATAGGGATACTATGGCTTCTCTCCAAAAACCATTTCTGTCCTTAAGCCACGGAAAATTAGTATACCTAGATGGGACCTCCAATTTCAAGCTTACCTGTGCATACTCTCTTTCAATAGCAGCCTTCTTCTGACTGAATGTCCTAAAAATACAAAGAAAAATTAATTACCAGAAGGATAACTTAATAATTTAACGTAAATCTATCAACACATCTTCAAATACTGCCTAGTTAAGATATGTGAGGGAAAGGACAATATTTTATTCATCTTTACATGCTTAGGAATACTGCTAACAGCATGGTCTCTACAGTCAGAGACCTCAGCTGTACCACTTACTAGCTGTATGACCTTGGCCAAGTCATTTGACTTCTCTCTTCCTCAGTTTCCTCCTTGCTAAAATGGGGATAATAACAGTACTCACCTCATAGGGATATTATAAAATTTAGTTACTTGAAATACATAAAGCACTCAAAATAGTGCCTACCACACGGTAAAACCTATATAAATGATGGCTACTGTTATAAGAATAGCTACTATATATTAGACACTAAAGATGCTTACTGGACTTAACCAATGTAAGAGGGAACTAATGAAAACAAAGTGAAAATCAAATTTTGATTGGCTTCTGAATATGAAAAATGCTCAAAATGTTTCCTTCACTCCAGTTTTTTTATAAGCATTACAAAACAATGTACAAGGCCACTACAAATTGTGGTATGATGAGAGCACACTTTCCATACATGTATTATATTTCAAAGATTCTAAGGTATACCCTTTTCTTTCTTCTTTTTTTAGAGAGAGGGTCTTGTTCTGTTGCCTAGGCTGGAGTGCAGCGGTGAGGTCCTAGCCCATTGCAGCCTTTAATTCCTGGGCTCAAGAGATCTTCCCACCTCAGCCTCCTAAGTAGCTGGGACTACAGGTGCACACCACCACATCTGGCTAATTTTTAAATACTTCTTGTAGAGATGGAGTCTTGATACGTTTCCCAGACTGGTCTCGAACTCCTGGCCTCAAAGCAATCCTCCTGCCTTGGCCTCCCAAAGCACTGGGATTACTGGCATGAGCCAACACGCTTAGCCAGTACATCCTTTACCTATATTAACATTTATGATACTGGAATGCATCTTTTAATGATGATTGTCAGTATTTTCCTCCATCTTAACAGTATATAAAATAACAGTGTACCTTACAAACATAGGCATTGTAGAGTCAACAAAATATGTTACTACTGACAATTTACCTTGAATATCCTGAGTTTAAAGACTTTACTGTTATGTGCCAGGAATCAGTGCTCTTAAAATCACTGCACCAGTGCAAAGACATAAGAGTAAGAAGTAGGAAAAAAAAAAAAAAGGAAAGCACTGAAATAAAGAAAAAGGCAAGAAACCAAAATTCTCATCTTAAAAATCATTTAAATTCACCAAATGACTTGATTTCTTATATAAAAATATAACTGTTTAAGATCTTACTATATTTGTTTTGAGTAAATAATTTCTTAATTTCAAAATAACAAAAGGAAGAAGTTTCACTTTAAACCTAAAGATTAATGCTTATTCAAGAGTGCTTCAAATGGCCAATACAATAAAACAAAGACTACATGATTTTTTTAAATGTTTATTAAAAAAAAGTCTCCAGTGCATTCAAGGTTAAGCAACGAGAGAGGGTTCTGGGAGATGGCAGCTTAGTAAACACCAGGAATCTGACTCTCAGGCTAGGTAACAATTGCACTGGCAGAATGAATCATGTAACCATTTTGGAACTAGGAGTCAACTAGAGGGGGTGACCACTGTTGTTGCATTTCCCTCAACATTGATGCAAGTTCCTCTCCTGACTGAAATGACTTTCAGAGGATTTAAAGAACTGATGCCTTTTCCTTCTCCCTTAATTTTTCTCTTTTTCCCCTTTTGAGAGCCAGATCTGGAAGAACAAGACATTCTAAAGCAACCACATTTAAGGGAGAAATTGAAAAGTCACCACACAAACCCACGGGAAGGTGCAGGTTCACAAAGGACTTCAGAAGCCCTGATTTTAACGCTTCAGGCACAGCTCAGTACAGACTACCTACAACATTTAAAAACTTTTTAACTATTAAAAAAAAAATCCCTGGGCAAGGAGGGGAATCTGATTAGCAGAGTTACCTCAAATCTGGTATTCTGGTTCAAGTTGATGTTTGAAAAAAAAAATGAGGGCAGAGTTACCACATTATTACATTCAAATCTCCAGTTTTCAACAAAAATCACAAGGCATGCTAAGAAGGAGAGAAGTATGGCCCATTGAAAGGGGAAAATAAGCCAATACAAATTGTCCCTGAAAAGAATTGATGGCAGATCTACTAAACAAAGATACTAAAACAATGGTTTTAAAGATGTTCAAAGAATTAAAGGGCAAAATGGTAAAACTAAAGAAAACTATGTGTGGGCAAAATGTAAATATGAAAAGAAAGCAATGCTGTGGGGGAAATTAACAGCTTCAAATACTTACATTATTTTACAAGATGAGGCTGGGCACAGTGGCTCACGCCTGTAATCCTAGCACTTTTGAGAGATAGAGGTGGGTGGATCACTTGAGGCCAGGAGTTTGAGCCAGGCCTGGCCAACATGGCAAAACTCCGTCTCTACTAAAAATACAAAAATTAGCTAGGCGTGGTGGCGTGTGCCTGTAGTCCCAGCTACTCAGGAGGCTGAGGCAGGAGAATTGCTTGAACCCGGAGGTGGGGGTAGCAGTGAGCCAAGATAGCACCACCGCACTCCAGCCTGGGCAAGAGAGTGAGACTCCATCTCAAAACAAACAAACAAACAAAAAACAAAAGATCAATCTCAGATCAACAACCTAACTTTACAACGTAAGGAACTAGAAAAAGAACAAATTAAACTCAAAGTTAACAGAAAGAAGGAAATATTAATAATAAAGATTAGAAAAGAGATAAACAAAGACAGTAGAAAAATAATACAGAAAATCAATGAAACCAAAAGTTGGTTCTTCAGAAAGTTCAACAAAATTGACAAACTTTACCTAGGACTAGGCGGACTTAGGAAAAAAGAGAAAATACTAATTACCAAAATCAGAAATGAAAGTGGTGAACACTACTACTGTTCTATAGAAGTAAAAAGATTGTAAGAGTATTATAAGCAACTGTACACCAGCAAATTAGGTAACTTAAATGAAAACAGGGAAATAATCCAAGTGTCCCAGAAATGAATGGATAAATACAATGTGGTATACACAATGAAATATTATTCAGCTTTAAAAAGGAAGACAAATCTGATATATGCTACAATATGGATGAACCTTAAGAATACTATGCAAGGGGAAATAAGTCAATCAAAAACACACAAATATTGTATGATTCCAATTATATGAGGTCCTACAGCTAACTGTACAACAGCCTCAGGCAGTTCCTTCAGGAGGTATACCAGTAAAAGGCATTGCATCATAGGAGATGACAGCTCCATGCATGTTACTGCCCCTGAAGACCTCCTATGGGACAAGAGGTGAAGGCAGAAGACAATAATATTGATGATTCTGACAGTGTGCAGGCCTAGGTTAATGTATGTGTGTCTTTGTTTTTGACAAAAAAATTTTAAAAGTACAAAAAAATAAAAATTTGTAAAAATAGTCAAAAGCTTATAAAGATATAAAGAAAATATTTTTATATAGTTGTACAATATGTGTTTTAAGCTAAATGTTATTTCAAAAGGTCAAAAACTTTTTTTTTTAATTTACAAGTTTATAAAGTAAAAAAGTTACAGTAAGCTAAGGTTAATTTATTTATTACTGAAGAAAGAAAAGTTTTTGGGACAGGTGTGGTGGCTTACCCTGTAATCCCAGCACTTTGGGAGGCCAAGGCAGGTGGATCGCTTGAGGTCAGGAGTTTGAGACCAGCCTGGCCAACATGGTGAAACCCCGTCTCTACTAAAAATACAAAAATTAGCCAGGCATGGTGGCGCGTGCCTGTAGTCCCAGCTACTCGGAAGGCTGAGGCAGGAGAATTGCTTGAACCCGGGAGGCAGAGGTTGCAGTGGGCCGAGATCATGCCACTGCACTCCAGCCTGGGCAACAGAGCAAGGCTTTGTCTCAGAAAAAAAAAGTTTTTAAAATAAATTTAGTGCAGCCTAACTGTATAGTGTAATAAATAAATAGCCTACAGCAGTATACATTAGTTTCCTAGGCCTTTACATTCACATGGCACTCACTGACTCACCCAGAGCAACTTCCAGTCTCCTAAGCTCCATTCATGGCAAGTGCCCTACACAGTAATACCATTTTTCATCTTTTTCCCAGGCTGGAGTGCAGTGATGCAATCATAGCTTACTCTCAACTTTCAACTCCTGTGCTCAAGTGATCCTCTCACCTCAGCCTCTTAAGTAGCTAGGACTACAGGCACATGTCACCACATGTGGCTAATTGTTGTTGTTGTTCCATTCCTTGCTATGTTCCCTAGGCTGGTCCCGAACTCCTGGCCTCAAGCAATCCTTCTGCCTTGCTCTCCCAAAGTGCTAGGATTACAGGCATGAGCCACACTGCCCAGCCCATTTTTTAATCTTTCATACCATATTTTTGTTATATTTTTCCTATATTTAGATATGTTTTGATATAAAAATACCATCGTGTTACAACTGCCTACAGTATTCAGTACAGTAACATGTTGTACAGGTTTGTAGCCTAGGAGCAATAGGCTATATCATATAGCTTAGGTGTGTAGTAGGCTATAGTTTGTTTAAGTGTACTCCATGATGTTCATACAATGACAAAATTGCCTAACAATGCACTTCTTAGAATGTATCCCCATCATTAAGCAATGCATGATTGTATATATACGTGTGTGTGTGTGTGTGTGTGTACTAAAACAGTAATGAAAGTTTTCTCTGGGTCATGGTATTATAGGCTTCCTTTACTTTCTTCTTTTGCTTTCCATAATCTCTGGTGTTTTAGTAAACATACAATGTTTGAAAAAAAAAAAAGTCCTTTTTTAAAAAATAAATGCACATTCATAAACATGTACACACACTTTTTTTACACTCATGTTGTTTTTCTAAAATTGGACTAAGAAATTATTATGACCAGCACTACCAAATGTTATCTCCCTACCCACTACAAATACCCAAGCAAAAGAGACTAATTAAAATGAACTAGCTCACACTTTCACCATTTAAAAAAATCTAAAAAACCTACCTATATATTTTGTAGAAGGTTGGATTTTTTTATATTTCATAAAAGATAAAAGGAAATATTTAAATTATGTATTTATTACCCTTTTAAGTTTATATATAACCCATTTTAAAATAAGGACATTCACGTGAAGTCCACAAGAAAAAGGAATAACTTTTGTACCCTTGATGTGCATATCAACTAATTTAAATATTCTCAGTGGCATTCTTAGTTGTCAGTAAAATGTTACTTGTCTACCAACTAATTTCCTGTTTTAAAGCAAAAAACAAATGTGGGATAACAACTACTCAAAATTCACATAATAAATATTTGGAAATCTATTCATTATAATGTATCATATATATATCAAGAGAGCACAGAAGAAGAAACCTGATAATCTCCATATAAGATGAAAAGGCATTTGCTAAAATTCTGAATGACTGTCTCATAAAACTTTTAAAAAATATTAATGGGTGCTATAATAAAACAGACAATAACAAGTATTGGCAAGTATGTGAAGAAATCAGAACTCTCATACAGTGTTAGTGGAAAAGTAAATCGTGCAGGTTCTGTGGAAAACAGTCTGGGAATTCCCAAACTGGTTAAACACATCATTAGCATATGATCCAACAATTCTATTCCCAGGTGTATATCCAGGAAAACTTAAAACACATGTCCACACAAAAACTGGGAAATGAATGTTCACAGCAGCATTATTCATAATACCCAAACAGTGCAAACAACCCACATGTCCATCAACTGATGAATGTATAAACAAGATGTGGTATATTTATATAATGGAATGTTATTCAGCCATAAGAGGAATGAAGCACTGATACATGCTACAATATGGATGAACCTCAATAACATTACGCTAAGTGAAAGAAAACGGATGCAAAAGGCCATATATTTTAGAATTTCATTTATACAAAGTGCCTAGAATAAGCAAGTCTAGAGAGACAAAAGTAAATTAGTGGTTGCCAAGGCCTAGGAGATTGAGAAAAACTTTGCCATTAATCCAAAAGCACAGTATTTTTCTTTAACTAGATAAGCATTTTCATACAGAAAAACGAGCACGTAAAAATAGCCATAAAAATTCTGAGAAAGAGTAGTATTTTTTTAAAAGCCTACCCTTACCAGATGTTAAAAATTAATTTTAAAGTGACAGTAATTAAAATAGCTTGGTAATGGAACATAAGTAGACAGAGATAATAAAACATAAGTTAGGAATCAGGAATATATCTAAATATATCTACAAATTTAGTAACCGAAAATTCTCAGGGAAAAAAGATGAATTATCAGTAAATTGTGTTGGGATAACTTGATAGGAAGATCTAATGTTAGGTAAACAAAAAATGTACAGAATAATGTATACTATCTTTTCATATAAAAATGTTTACACATATATATTTATGGTAATTACAATACTTCTTAATTACAGCATTTCCTCATGTCAACAACTGTCCTGTGCAAAAACGCCTACTCTGGTTCCTTTAGAAATCACTGTGACAGAACTCCCTAAAATATTACATGAGACTAGCCTAACAAGGGCTCTACATGAAGAAACTGGCAGTAGTAGTAGAAGAAAGACCTTCTACTACATTCCTGTTTGTACTATTTGAATGTAAACTATGTGCATATGTATAATGCATGTTTTTATTAAGATGAAATTCACATAATATACAATCAACTGTCTTAAACAATTCAGTGACATTTAGTGCATTCACAAATGTTGTACAACCACCACCACCTCTCCCTAATTTCAAACTTTTTCATCACCCCAGAACACTCCAGACCCATTAAGTAATCACACTTCATTCCCCTTTCTTCTCCTCCCCTGTCAACTACTAATTTCTTGTCTCTACAAATTTGCCTCTTCTGGATATTTCATATGAAAGAAATTATATGTGACCTTTTGTGTCTGACTTCTTTCACTTAGCATACATTTGTAAGGTTTATCCAAGTTGTAGTATGTATCAATACTTCATTTGTTTTTATGGCTGAATAATGTTCCATTCTATGGGTATACCACAATTTGCTTATTCATTCATTTATTGATAGACATTTGGGTTTCCACATTTTGAGTATTATGGATAATGCTGCTATCCACATTCATGTATAAATCTGTATGTAAAGACACGTTTTAGACCAGGCGTGGTGGCTCACGCCTGTAATCTCAGCACTTTGGGAGGCCAAGGCGGGCGGATCACTTGAGGTCAGGAGTTCGAGACCAGCCTGGCCAACATGGTGAAACCCCATCTCTACTAATACAAACAACAAAAAAAAATTAGCCAGGTGTGGTGGCGGGTGCCTGTAATCCCAGCTACATGGGAGGCTGAGGCAGGAGAATCACTTGAACCCGGGAGGCGGAGGTTGCAGTGAGCCGAGATCACGCCACTGCACTCCAGCCTGGGCCACAGAGTGAGACTCCGTCTCAAAAGAAAGAAAAAAGAAAAGAAAGCAAATATCACTTCTAGACAGAATTATAGAATGTCAAACCACATTCACATGTTATGCCCCAGCTAAGTTTCTTAAAAGGACCAGTAGGCTCATGCTTTCATGTTCTAGCAAATGTGGTCTTTTCCACTTGGAATTTCCTCCCCTGTTATTTGGCCTAACTCTTCCTCATTCTTTAAAAGCTAGCTGAGGCTGGGCGTGGTGGCTCATGCCTGATGACTTGAAGTCAGAAGTTGGTGACTAGCCTGGCCAACATGGTGAAACCCCATCTCTACTAAAAATACAAATAATTAGCTGGGCGTGGTAGCGTGCACCTGTAATCCCAGCTACTCAGGAGGCTGAGGCAGGAGAATCGTTTGAACTAGGGAGGCAAAGGTTGCAGTGAGCTGAAATTGTGCCACTGCACTCCAGCCTGGGCGACAGAATGAGACTCAGTCTCAAAAAAAAAAAAAAAAAAAACCTAGCTGAAAGTATGATCTCATCTGAGAAGCCTTCCTGAATTCCTCTTGTGATTCAGATATACCTCCTCTGAGATCCTCTAGCATCTGCTTTTTTAGAGGTAGGGTCTTGCTCTATCAACAAGGCTGGAGTACATTGGTGTGATCATAGCTCACAGCAGCCTCTAACTCATGAGATGAAGTCATCCTCCCTCCTTAGCCTCCCAAGTAGCTGGGACTATAGGTGTACACCACCACACCCGGCTAATTTTTTAAGTTTTTTTTTTTTTTTTTTTTGTAGAGATGGGGTCTTGCTATGTTGCTGAGGCTGATCTCAAACTCCTGGCTTCCAGTGATTCTTCTGCCTCAGCCTCCCAAAGTGCTGGGATTACAGGCACAAGTCACCATACCTGGCCTGGCATCTTCTAACATAGCATCCACTTTAAGTATTGTAATTGTCTATGAATTGACTATGGAGCTCCCTGAGAGCATTTAAGTGTACTCTGTATCTTAGTATTTATATGTTTAGCACAGTGATTGAACATTGTAAAAAGTTCAAAAAATGTTTGTTGAATGAATGACTGAAACAATAGACAAAAACTACATAATCAGTTTTCAGACTCTTCATAAATTTGATTAATAGCTCAGCAGGTTAGCTCCTGAGACAGGCAGAACCAAGATCACAATCTACATCCACATGGACCAATTAAGTTTCTTGACTTTGGTCACATTATATCAGTTAAAACAAGCATTTTGTGTATATCAAATCAAGGAGGGCATCGGAGTATACAGTAAAGGATTAACCTTACCCAAAGACAGGTCTTACCTTTCTCTTTGGCTTCTGGGAGGTAATCTCTAAGCCCTTGGAATGTCTTGCCTGACATAAGTGTTTTTGTCTAATGGGGACCTTGGGCCACACCAAACAGTCTATGCTAACAATGTGATTTCATCGGGGGTGGGTGGGATGATGAGCCTTGGGTCACTCAGTATCATCTCAACCTCTGGAGAGGCTGGAGGCTAAGGCCAGCCGCATGAGTAGTAATCACGTCTAAGTGACTGAACCGCAATAAAAACTGCATACCAAGACTCAGGTAGGCTTTCCTAATTGGCAAGACTCTGTGCATACTGTCACACATCATTGCAGAAGAAGTGAACACTGTACAGTTCCACAGAGGACAATGGGAAGCTCTGATTGGAACTCTCTTAGACCCTGCCCTGTGCACCTCTTCCCTTGGCTGATTTTAAACTCTACTCTTTTGCTATAATAAATCATAACCTTACTGAGTAAACTTTCAGTGAACTCTGAGAGTCCTGGCAAATTATTGAATCTGAAGGTGGTCTTGGGACCCACAAAATTGCAAGTCGTGTCAGAAGTAAAGGTGGTCTTGGAGACCTCCAACCTTGAAGTTGGTGTCAAAGTGAAGGAGGTATTAGGGACTCTCGAACTTACAGCTGGTGTCAGAATTGAGAGCTGTCTTAGAAGAGCTGTAATGAACCCATTTAAATTCATCATCAAGATAAGCAAAACCCCTAAGAATGTTCAAATTATTAATGGTGGTAGTGAGGATGGGGTATTGATGATTTCTATTTTTTTTTTTTTTTTTTGACGGAGTTTCACTCTCGTTGCCCAGGCTGGGGTGCAATGGCACGGTCTTGGCTCACTGCAACCTCGGCCTCCCGGGTTCAAGTGATTCTCCTGCCTCAGCCTCCCAAGTAGCTGGGATTACAGGCATGCACCACCACGCCCAGCTAATATTTTTGTATTTTTAGTAGAGACAGGGTTTCTCCATGTTGGTCAGGCTGATCTTGAACTCCCGACCTCCGCTGATCTGCCCACCTCCAACTCCCAAAGTGCTGGGATTACAGGTGTGAGCCACCACATCCAGCTGATGAATGTTAAGAATAAAGATAGGACTGGGTGTGGTGGCTCATGCCTGTAATCCCAACACTTTGGAAGGCCGAGTCAGGCAGACAGCTTGAGGTCAGGAGTTCAAGCCCAGCCTGGCCAACATGGCGAAACCCCGTCTCTACTAAAAATACAAAAATTAGCCAGGTGTGGTGGCGCACATCTGTAATCCCAGCTACCTGGGAGGCTGAGGCAAGAGAATCACTTGAACCCAGGAGACAGAGGTTACAATGAGCCAAGACCACGCCAATGCACTCCAGCCTGGGCTACAGAGCAAGACTCTGTCTCCCTACACCAAAAAAAAGAATAAACAAATCTACCAGAATGGTAAAAATTAGACTGAACTATAGCAATGAGGATAAAGGGCAATGGAACTCTATAACATGTTGTTGGTGGGAATGTAAAATGGTACAACCACTTGGGGAAAAGTCTGGTCTTACATAATTAAACTTACATTTATTTTGATATAAGAATTCCAATACTAGTTATATACCAAGAGAAATGAAAACGTGTCCACAAAAACACTTGTACAAAAATATTTATACCATCTTTAGTCATAAATAGCCAAAAACAGTCCAGTTGTCCATCAATGGGATCATGGATAAACAGTAATATATTTATTCTTAAATGGAGTAAAGCTCAGTAACAAAAACTAATGACCACTTCATTTTTGCTACGATACTTGACCCCTGTTATTTTATAAATGACACTGCTTAAATATACCTAATATTAGTATATAAAAATATTTTTAGCATGGGCAGCAAACTTGTGTAAGGGAACTAGTGCTTTTATTATCAGCAAATTGATAATTCTTTCATAAAGAAATATCTTAATTTTGTTCTGGAATACAGTGGCTGTTTATAAAGGTATTATTACAGTAAATACTGCAATAGCTCTAAAATGATGACCTGAGAATACAAACAAAAAAATTTTTTAACAAGGCAAGCACAACGAACAACTGAAGCTATGTAAGTCTGGCAGAAAGTAAATTATTTGGCTCCTAATAAAAAATATTAATTCTCTAACATCCATTGAATATCTTCTGGATTTCAGGTATTCTACTAAATATGCAATGAGAATATAAAGATGAATGAAACACAGACCCTGCTCTCAAGGGATTCATTTGAATACAGTATAAACAGATGACGCCAAGGCCCACAAATGCTATAGTCATAGAATGAAAACTAGAAGTGTTCTTATTTCTTATTAATTAGGTGACCTTGAGCGAGTTAACTTTCCTGACTGTGGTTCAGTTTCCTATCAATAAAATAAGAATAAAAAGAAAACCTACCTCATAGGATTATTATGAGGATTAATTAAGCACATATTTATAAAGGACTTGGGATAAACTTGGCACACAGCAAATGTATTAAAGTATTTGCTAAATAAGTGACAATATCACATTCCACAGCTTATAAATATGAAATCTAATTCAGTTTAACATTTTCAGTAAATGAATGTGCAAAACACTAACAAAAAATACATTTTAAGTACTTCTCATCCAAATAACGAAGAAAAGTCAGAATCTCCCCTCTCCTCCAGTCAGAAATCACCCAAAAGGACAAAGAGAGTAAGAAACATAACTGGAAATATGATCTCCAATAAAACTAGGAAACATATGTATGGACATACAAGGGAATGATATGCCATAAGGAGAGACAACTTGGAGTAAGAGGAGAAAGGTAAGGCACAAGGCTCCAAAACTCAAAGCGGGAGTACCTTTGTACAAGCATACTTCCTGAGGTATTAACTTAAATTCTGCATTTGCAACAACAAAAGCAGGGAACATGGGCTGGCGGAGGAAGCTTTCCTGTTCATAGTTTGAAGAAGTAGAGGAGACAGAACTAAATAAGGAATCATACAAACAAGCCACGCTGGCAGAAACTAAGTTGCTGGTGTGGCAAAAAGATACTGAGAGAGCCTACACTATGAACAGCCCTGCAGCAGCAATCTTCACTGACTGGCTGAGGATAAAAAAAAAAAAAAAAAAAAAAATGCACAAAACTTGCTCACAAACAAAATTGCTGTAAATTTGAAAGACACAACCCTGAGCTACCAACATCTAATATCCAATAGTGCTATAGAAAAAAACAAAAAACAAAACAAAAAAACCTTCTCATTCAAAAATAAACCACCATAAAGGAAGCAGGAACGAGGTATCTAAACAAATGTAAAATTTTTAAGAGAAGAAAGAACAGGAAAAACATGGTAGCTAAAGGACATCCATGAGCAAAATGCTGCCATGAAAGAGATAATATGTAACCAAATATTTAAAATGAATTTTTAAACTTCTTGTATTTAAAAAAGAAAGCAGGCAGGGAACAGTGGCTCACGTTTGTAATCCCAGCACTTAGGGAGGCCGAGGCAGGTGGATCACTTGAGGTCAGGAGTTCAAGACCAGCCTGGCCAACATGATGAAACCCTGCCTCTACTAAAAATACAAAAAAATTAGCCAGGTGTTGTGGCGGACGCCTGTAATTCCAGCTACTGGTAAGGCTGAGGCAGGAGAACCACCTGAACACAGGAGGCAGAGGTTGCAGTGAGCCGAGATTGTGCTGCTGCACTCCAGCCTGGGCGACAGGGCAAGACTCCATCTAAAAAAATAAAAAATAAATAAATAAAAGAAAGGAAAGGAAAGGAAAGGAAGAAAGAAAGCAAATACCACTTCCAGATAGAATTATAGAATGTCAAACCACAAGAGAATAGCAATGGTAAAAAGGTGCATCCTTGTGTTCTTCCTGAACTTATAGGGAAAGGGTTCAGTCTTTCACCACTGAGTACGATGTTACTGTGAGCTTGTCATATGTGCCCTTTAACATGTTAAGGATGTTTCCATGTTTCCCCAGCCTAGACCGTGTCACTACACTCTGGCTTGGGGGACAGAGTGAGACCTTGCCTCAAAAAAAAAAGGAAATTTCCTTCCATTCCTAGTTTTCTGAGTCTTTTTATCATGAAAGAGTGTTAAATTATGTCAAATGCTTTTTCTGCCTCTACTGAGATAATCATATGGTTCTGTCCTTCCTCTTACTAATGTGATGTATTTCATTGACGGATTTTTTTTTTTTTTTTTTGAGATAGGGTCTCACTCTGGTCATCCAAGCTGGAGTATAGTGGCACAATCTCAGCTCACTGCAGCCTCAACCTCCCAGGCTCAAGCAATCCTCTCACCTCAGCCTCCCAAATAGCTAGAACTACAGGTATGCACCACCAGGCCTGGCTGATTTTTGTATTTTTTTTGTAGAGATGGGGTTTCACCATGCTGCCCAGGCTGGTCTTGAACTTCTGAGCTCAAGCCATCCACCTGCCTCAGCCTCCCAGGTGGCGGTTCCCTGGGATTGCGGGCATGTAATCCCACTTGGTCGTGGTGGATAATCCTTTTAATGATTTGTTGTTGGATTCAGTTTCCTAGGGGTTTTTTTTTTTTTTTTTTTTTTTTTGCATCTCTCTTCACAAGAGATAGTCTGTAGTCTTCTTCTGTATCTGTTTGATTTTTGTATAAAGGTAAAGACAGCCTCACAGAATATGTTAGAAGCATTCCTTTTTCTTCTGTTTTTTTTTTGGAATAGTTTTAGTAGGATTGGTGTTAATTCATCATTAACTGTTTGGTAGAATTCACCAGTGGAACCATCTAGTCCTATTATTTCTTGTGAGGTTTTTTTTTTTTTTCTAATTACTGATTCAATCTCTTCACTTGTTATTGAGAATTTCTATTTTTTTCTGTAATCAGTTTCAGTAATTTGTGTGTTTCTAAGATTTATCTATTTCACCTAAATTATCTAATTTTTCAAGAAGAATTATTCATGTTATTATAATCCTTTTAGTTTCTGTAAGATAGTAGTATCCCACTGTATTTTCTGTTTGTAGATATTTACTATCTCTCTCGATCTATTTGTCTATTTATTTTAGAGACAGAGTCTTGCTATGTTATCCCAGTTGGGCTCAAACTCCTGGGCTCAAGCGATCCTCCTGCCTCAGCCTCCAAGTAGCTAGGACTAGACTTGCATAGCCCATGGTGCCCAGCTCTTGTTCTAATCTAAGGTTTGCCAATTAGTTATCTTTTCAAAGTACCAACTTTAGTTTCACTGATTCTCATCATTTTTCTGTTCTGTATCATTTTTCTCTGATCTAACCTTTATTATTTTTTCCTTTTGGGTTTAGCTTGCTCTTTTCCTAATTCTTAGGGTATAAAGCTAGGTTGTTAACTTGAGATCTTTCTTCTTTTTTAACACAGGCATTTACAGCTGTAAGTTTTCCCTGAATACTAGTTTCACAGCACAAGTTTTGGTATTGTATATTTTTGTTCTCATTTGTCTCAAAGTATTTTCTAATCTCCCTAGTGACTTCTTTGATCTACTCATTGTTTAAGAGTATGTTTAATTTCTACATATTTGCATATTTTCTGTCTCCTTCTATTAATTGATTTCTAGCTTCATTCCACTATGGGTAAAGAAAATATATGATTTTGATCTTTTACAATTAACTGATAATTGCTTATAATCTAACATATGATCTATCCTGGAAAATGTTTTATGTGTACTTGAGAAAAATATACACTCGACTTCATTGGGTGGAGTGTTCTATATACACCTGTTGGGTCTAGTTTGTTTACAGTATGGTTAATTGGAATAGAATTGATAGTCCAGAAAAAAAAAAACAAACATCTATGATCAGCTGATTTTCAACAAGGGTGCCAAGAGCACTAAATTGAGAAAGAATAGTCTCTTCAACAAATGGTGCCAAGACAAGATTTTCACAGGCAAAAAATGAAAGTGGATCCCTATCTCATTTCAAATATAAAACTTAAAATGGCTCAAAGACCTAAATGTAACAGCTAAAACTATAAAACCCTTAAAGGAAAACACAGGGGCAATTCTTCATGACCTTGGATTTTGCAATGCATTCCTAGATGGGAAACCAAAAGCACAAACAACAAAGAAAAAACAGGTAAAATGGACTTCATCAGAATTTAAATCCAGGTTCCAGTGGCTCATCCCTGTAATCTCAACACTTTGGGAGACTGAAGCAGGAGGATCACCTGAGCCCAGGAGTTCAAAGCCAGCCTGGCCTACATAGTAAGACACCATCTCTACAAAATAAAAAAATTAATTAGCCAGGGGTAGTGGTACATGCCTATTGTCCCAGCTACTCAGGAGTCGGAGGTGGAAGAATCACCGAGCCCAGGAGTTCCAGGTTGCAGTAAGCTATGATTGTGCCACTGCACTCCAGCCTCGGCAATGGAGCAAGACCCTGCTTCCAAAAATAAACACACAATGAGGTACTACCTCCTACCCACTAGGATGGCTGTAAAACAACACAAAACAAACAAACAAACAGAAAATAATAAGCACTGGCCAGGATGTGAAGAAATTAGAACCCTCATGCATTGCTGGTGAGAACATAAAATTATGTACCTGCTACAGAAAACAGCTTGGCAGTTCCTCAAAAAGTTAAACACTGAATTACTACATGACACAACACTACTACATGACACAACAGTTCCACCCCAAGAGAAAACAAATGCTAAACAAAAATTTGCACACAAATGTTCATAACAGCATTACTCGTAACAGTCAAAAAGTGGGAAAAAAACAAAACCAAATGTCCATCAACGGATGAATGGATAAATAAAATGTGGTATATACATACAACCGAGTATTATCCAGTCACAAAAGCAGTAAAACACTGATACCGCCCAGGCACCCCTGAGCAGTCAGGCGTTGGGCTTAGTGGCGCTCGCCATCCTGGTTCTTCTGCACCCTCGGTCCGGTTGGGGCTGTCAAGCCGGACCAAAAAGGTTGTTTCTCTGCGGTTTCCAGAGAGTGACCACTCCAGCGGGGCTGTGGCTAGAAAGAGTGCGAAGGGAAGCCGGGAGAGGTGGCACCACCATTTTCTTCCCACCTCATCTTCCTTCACTGGCCTCTCGGTCACTCCGAGGGGCCTATCGGCACTTGCCTCTGCCCCGTCCCTGTCCCCCGCTAATGAGGCCTTTCCCGAGCTCTAAGTTTCCCCAGAAGATGTGCCGTTTGTCATAGAAGCACCCACAGCATTTAAGCACTAATCTTCAACCGCTGCCTTCCCTGACGCACCCCAGAAGGCCTGTTGTTGGCCTGACACTTCTCAGCCCTTCTGCTTCCTACAGTAGCTGTGACGCCCCGCTAATCCTCACTGGAAACATGTGCTGCCCCCACCACCCTTCTCACTCCAGCTCTCTTTGTGAACACACCCTCTGTTTCAGAATCCCACCTCCTTGTCACCAAAATGTACCAAGGACCATTCCTCTTCACGTCCCTTCCTCCCTTCTCAAGAAAACTCTTCTCCTATTAATAACAACAATTAAAAGAGTGCCTCAAAAGAAAGGCACTGACCTAAGCGCTTTACATGCTTTTGTTGTTGTTGTTGTTGTTTTGAGACGGAGTTTCGCTCTTGTTGCCCAGGCTGGAGTGCAATGGTGCAATCTCGGTTCACCGCAACCTCTGCCTCCCGGGTTCAAGCGATTCTCCTGCCTCAGCCTCCCAAGTAGCTGGGATTACAGACATGCGCCACAACGCCTGGCTAATTTTGTATTTTTAGTAGAGATAGGGTTTCTCCATGTTGGTCAGGCTGGTCTGGAACTCTCGACCTCAGGTGATCCGCCCACCTTAGCTTCCCAAAGTGGTGGGATTACAGGTGTGAGCCACTGTGCTTGGCCTACATACATTTTATTTAATCTTCCTATGACAGTCCTTAGGTAGGCAGAAATGAGAAAACTGAGGCACAGAAAAGTTAAATAATTTGCCCAAGGCAACGCAGCTTGGATGTGGTAATGTTGAAATTCTAATCTATTGGGTAGCTGACTCTAAATCTGGTGCTATTATCATTCGTTTCTCTTTCCCAAATACTGGGCATTGCTTTTTTTAGATGCTTCTACGTGGGATTTTTTTTTTTTCCTTAATGCTGTTTAGAGGTCCTTCTTGAGAAATTTGGCTTCTGTCTGACAACCCTTTTCTCAGAGCTCTCCTCACACAGACCCTTGTTTTTTACCAAGTGTCTAAGCTCTGAGCTTAATATTTTGCACGTCTAAAATGTGCTTACGCTTCCTTCAAAAAGTACGTCTAAACCAATACCCACTAACCAATCCTCTTCCTCTACCTCAATATGATGCTCATTATCATTATCACTGTTCCCAGCAAACATCTGAGATAATTGGGGTTTCAAAGAACCCTGAGGTTTATTTCCGACCTGAAGGAGAAACATGACATTTATTCACATAAAATAGCAGATAAATGCCATCTCAGTTGCACAGAAAATAGATCGCATAAGAGCAACTTTGGACAAATCAGGTAAGTGCTAGATTTGTTTATTCATCTGTAGAATGTTAAGGTTAGGCTACATCACTAAAACATTATAAATCTAAGTTCAGAGAAAGGAGTGATAACTCTGTACTGAGGTGGGAGGAACTACTGAGGGAGGTAAAGGCTCTACTCTTGTTGTTGTTGTTGTTGTTGTTGTTTTAGAGACAGGGTCTCACTCTGTCACCTAGGCTGGAGTGCAGTGGTATGATCATGGCTCACTGCAGTCTCCACCTCCTGGGCTCAAGATCCTCCCACCTCAGCCTCCCGAGTAGCTGAGGCTACAGGTGCACATACCATGCCCAGCTAGTTTTCTGAATTTTTGTACAGACAGGGTCTTACTATGTTGCCCAGGGTAGTCTGAAACTCCTGACTTCAAACGATCCTCCCACTTTGGCCTCCCAAAGTGCTAGGATTACAGGTGTGAGCCACAGCACCACCACACCCCCCAAAAGAAAAACACAACAAAACAAAAATAAAAACACTGATACCTATTCTAACATAGATGAACCTCAAAAACACTATACTAAGTACAAGAAGCCAGTCACCAAAGGCCAATGTATTAGTAGGGTTCTCCAGAAAAACAGAATATATTGTGCCTATGTATAAAAACAGATTTGCTTTCAAGGAATTGGCTCACAAGATTATGAAGGCTAGCAAGTCCAAAATCTGCAGGGTAGGTCAGAAGCTGGAGACCCAGAGAAAATCCAATGCTACAATTGAAGTTTGAAGGCCATCAGGCTGAAGACCATATTTTAAAATATGAACAAATGATTTGAATTGGCACTTCATTAAAAACTTATCCAAATAATTGGTAACAATGAAAAGATGCTTAACATCACTAGTCATCAGGGAAATGCAAATTAAAATGAGATACCACTGAGCACCCACTAGAATGACTAAAGTTAAGAAAACTAACAATTTCAAGTGCTGATAAGGATTTGGTACAACTAAAATGCTCATACACTGTTGGGAGGAATGCTAAATAATATAGATAGACTTTGGGGAAATTTTAGGCAGTTTCTTTTAAATTTAACACACATTTGTCAAAGGACCCTGCAATTACACTCCTAAGTACTTATCCAAGAGAAATAAAAGCATATGTTCACAGAAGGACCCATACACAAATGTGTACAAAATGTGTACAGCAGCATTATTTATAATAGCCAAAAACTGAAAGCAATGAAACGAAACATCTATCAACTGATGAATGAATAAACAAATTGCAGTTGTACTCTGCCATAGTTTGAATGTCTCCTCTAAAACTCATGTTGAAGTTTAATTGCCATTATAACAGTATTACAAGCTGAGACTTTTTTTTTTTTTTTTTTTTTTTGAGACAGAGTCTCGCTCTATCGCCCAGGCTGGAGTGCAATGGCGCACTCTCGGCTCACTGCAAGCTCCGCCTCCCGGGTTCACGCCATTCTCCTGCCTCAGCCTCTCCCAGTAGCTGGGACTACAGGCGCCCACCACCACGCCCAGCTAATTTTTTGTATTTTTAGTAGAGATGGGGTTTCACTGTGGTCTCGATCTCCTGACCTCATGATCCGCCCGCCTCGGCCTCCCAAAGTGCTGGGATTACAAGGGTGAGCCACCGCGCCCGGCCAAGCTGAGACTTTTAAGAGATGATTAGGCCATGAGGGCTCTGCCCTCATAGGGGTGAGATTAATGCCATTATAAAAGGGTGAGTTCAGCCCCCTTCTCTCTCTTTTTGCCCTTCTACCTTTCTGCCATGTGATAATGCATCAAGAGCTTCCTCACCAGATGCTGGTGCCTTGATTTTGGACTTCCCAACCTCCAGAACTATAAGCCAATAAATTTCTGTTCTTTATAAATTATCCAGTCTCAGGTATTCTGTTATAGCAGCACAAAGTGGACTAAGACATACTCTTATTAAGAAAAACTATTTAGAAATAAAAAAGAAAACTAAATATTAACATACACAATATGGATGGCTCTCAAAAACATTACACTAAAAAAGCAAATTACACTATTAAGTAGAAAATGTCAAACATAAGTGTATCCACTGTATGATTCCATTTATATGAAATTCTAGGAAACACAACTACAATCACAAAAAGTAAACCAGCAGTTATTTGAGGCTGAAGCATCAAAACGCACAAGAAACCTTTTTAGGATGACGGAAATGTTCTATATATTGAGTGTAGTAGTGTTTACTCAACTACATATAATTACTAAAATATATCAAACTCTGTACACTTAAAGTAGATGGATTTTATTGTATGTAAATTGTCTCAGTAAGATTAAGAAAAAATAAAACATAATAAAAGTTGTAAATCCCAAATTACAAGTATTAATATTATCCTTTTAAGTACTACTACTTCAGAACCCGCAAAACACTGAAATAAAAAAAAATTAGTTCATTGTTTCTGAAAACTTAACCTGCTTCCATTTTTATAAGATTTAATTAGACTTAGTTTAGGTATCCTCTCTTTCAGAAATCATTACCTGAATCCCTAGGGTGAACCAAGTATCTGCCGCCTTCTGTACTCCCAAAGCACATATCTGTCTTATTGCTAACTATATTACATTGAATATATCTACAATTGTGTCTGTCTTTCTCAAACATGTCTGTAGCCCCAAGCATTAGCTTTAGGCCAACACACAGAAGTTCAATTAAACTAAAATGAACCTATATAAAACCTACACATAAAATATAGATATTATTACTGCCAAGTGAAAAAAATATGTACTTTCAAGAAAAAAGAAATGCAAAAAAAGAAAAGAGGACTGTCAATCAGCATTCTTCATGTCATTTTAAATTTATGTAAATTTTTCTAGATATTCATTAAATCTAATTATAACAAGCCACATTAACTTGATGTAGTATTCTTCTAAAAGTCCCAAGAACCAAGCAAACTCTCCTCCAGAGAAGTTTTGTAACAGCCTTTAAATTTTTTAAAAGCACTCCTGTATCCTTTTCTTTTGCAATGTCTGAAACAAGGTGCCTAACGTCCTAATAAATACGCCTGGTGCAAATACTAATACAGAAATACAAATAAATGTTTTCTGTTATTAAACCCTTTAAACAGCTCCCAAGGACCTGAATGTCAGCCTTCCCCATTGTGCACAGAACTCATCTTAAATGCAGGCTATCATATAGTTGCTAGAGGCTAACAGTGTAATTCTAGTCCAGCTCACTTGGCCTGCCACTTGGCATTAGTGAGAAACACTACGTACACTGCAACTGGTACAATTAAATAGCACATATAGTATCATTTACTTTGCTTCTCCTAAACAGAAAAGATGGTACAAAGTTTACTTATTTATTTATGGAGACAGAGTCTCACTCTGTCATCCAGGCTGGAGCGCAGTGGTGCGATCTCGGCTCACTGCAACTTCCGCCTCCCAGGTTCAAGCACTTCTCTTGCCTCAGCCTCCTCCAGAGTAGCTGGGATTACAGACGCACACCACCATGCCTGGCTAATTTTTGGATTTTCAGTAGAGATGGGGTTTCGCCATGTTGGCCAGGGTGGTCTCAAACTCCTGACCTCAAGTGATCCAGCCTCCCAAAGTGTTGGGATTACAGGCGTGAGCCACTGTGCCTGGCCAAAACTTTACTTATTTTTGAGACAGTCTCGCTCTGTCACCCAGGCTGGAGTGCAGTACCGCAATCTCGTCTCACCGCAACCTTCGCCTGCTGGGTTCAAGCCATTCTCCTTCCTCAGCCTCCCAAGTAGCTGGGACCACAGGCGCGTGCCACCACACCTGGCTAATTTTTGTATTTTTAGTAGAGACGGGGTTTCACCAGGCCAGGCTGGTCTCCAACTCCTGACCTCAGTGATCCGGCCTCCCAAAGTGCTGGGATTACAGGCGTGAGTCACCATGCCCAGCCAACTTTACTAATTGAAAACAAGAGAGCTACAGTACCAAATGGTGAAATTCTATATTATACAATATAGTTTTATACGTTTAAATGAATGCATTTATTTCAAAGCAGCCTATCAACAGACCAAGCCACAGAGGCTGTCACGTAAAAACAATAATAATCCCTGTTAGTAAAGTACTTCAAGTTTTTCAAAGTCCTTTCCCATCTTATCCTACCTGACTTCACAATAACTCTACAAGGTAACCAGAATAGGTTATTTCCATTCCATAAATGAGTAAAGTACAAATCAAGGCAATTAAAAGACACACATAAAATTGCTACTAAGTAGCTCTGGTTAGGTGGGGGGAAGACTTGGAAAAGAACCTAGAATCAATTTCATCTAAGACTCTTTCCACAATAATGTGCTATAAAAGGTGGTGATAAAAATGAAGCCAAAGATAAAGAGAATAAGGACAACGAAACAGGATAATAATCATTTACATTAGCTCCATGCTTTATCACACCTTCCCTTCCACTGTCTACAGTACACCCTCTATATAAGACACCATGCCCCAGAATCTACCAGGCTCTTTATTTGGTAACATTACTTTCCTAGGGAAGAACTCCAAAAGAAAGATAACTTGGGAAGTGAAAAGGAAATAGAGAAGAACTCATAAGATCTAAATCTTTCTAATCCTAACATTGGATAAGTATCTTTACCAGTCTAAGCCTCAATTTTTACATCTACAAAATATACTTACTAGGCAGTTCTGAAGATTAAGTAAAATAAATGGATATAAAAATCCTTTGAAAAACATAAAGAACTCAATAAATATTTATTATTAGGCTACAAATATGTCGTACAAAAACTCACAATAGGTGTCTTACATAATTGTGTTTATAAATTCAAATTATACTAATTATTTTTAAGTTTTACGTAATCATACAAAAAATGAGATTTAAAAATATTTGAATAAATGGTCTATGGCAGAATTAACCATAATATTTGAATCTATTAAGTCTGAATGAAGAAAAAGCATTGTATTTCAGGTCTGTAATAAATGTGACAAAGTATCTGGTAAATAAGATACCTATAGAAGATACCTGGTAGAAGCAAGGCCTCTATCTTCACAGGCCTGTATACAAGCTAATATTTGCATCCAAGGATTTCTAGAATTATTCAGAATCATAAAATCAGAGAACTGGGATGAACTTTAGAAATTATGTGGAGAACATCTGTGGTTCACAGAAAAAGTAACTGAGGCCAAAAGTAAATAATTAATTTTACAAAATCTTGAAATTTCCCTTATTGGACCTTGGAGGAGTTGAGGCAAGAAACATAAAAGGAGGAGGACTGCTTTGGCCAAGGAGTTCGAGACCAGCCTGGGCAACAGAGTGGGAACCCATCTCTACAAAAAGCACATGAATTAGCTGGACATGGTGGCATAAACCTATATTCCCAGCTATTCGGGAGGCTGAGGCAGGAGGATTGCTTGAGCCCATGAAGTCAAGGCTGCAGTGAGCTGTGATGGCACCACTCCACTCCACTCTGGGTGACGGAATGAGACTCTGTCTCCCAAAAAAAAGAAAAAAGAAACAAGAATTTCCTCCAGTTAGGCTCTTAAATCAGTATTCTCCTTGTTAAAGAACCCTGAAGTGCAAACTGTTATAGGAAGTGAAAGAATCCCTGTAACAGGTCAGAATACTACAACTTTAAGCAAAACAGTAGAAAGAATTTAACATTGTTGCAGGGTCATGAAACTTACTTATTGATAAATAAATACAGTAACATAACATTTCCATAAAAAATGGACCACATATACAAGTGGGGTCCCCCAAAATTAGAATACCATATTTATGCTGTATTTTTTCTACGTTCAGAATCACAAAAACTTACCATTGTATCACAATTGCTTAAAGTATTCAGTACAGTAACATGCTGGACAGGTTTGTAGCCTAGGAACAACAGACCAGAGCCTCCATGTGCAGTAGGCTATGCACTCTAAGTTTGTGTAAGTACATTCTATGATGTTGATACAAGGATGAAATTAACTAACGATGCATTTCTCAGAATATATCCCTGACATTAAGCAACACATACCTGTATTGTGGAAAATTAAAACTTTACCACCAGATATCCTGGACTCGACTTTTTATAGCCCACTTCACATCCCTATTATTTTTTATTAGAAAAGCTATATTCTTCTTTTTTTTTTTTTTAAATGGAGTCTCACTCTGTCACCAGGCTGCAGTGCAGTGGCGCAATATCAGCTCACTGCAACCTCCGCCTCCTGGGTTTCTTGATTCTCAAGATTCTCCGCAATTCTTGAGCCTCAGCCTTCCGAGTAGCTGGGATTATAGGCACGCGCCACCATACCCAGCTAATTTTTGTATTTGGCCAGGATAGTCTCGATCTCCTAACCTTGCGATCCGCCCAGGTCGGCCTCCCAAAGTGCTGAGATTACAGGCATCAGCTACCACACCTGGCCAATTTTTTTTATTTTTAATCTCTGTGGGTACAGTAGGTGTATACATACATGAGGACATGAGATATTTTGATACAGGCATGCAACGCATAATAATCACATTAGAGTAAATGGGGTATCCATCGCCTCAAGCATTTACACTTTGTGTTACAAACAATCCAATTGTCACCCTGTTGTGCTATCAAATACTTCTTATGCTAATTGTTTATACCCATTAACCATCCTCACTTCCCACAAACACACACCCTCACTACCCTTCCCAGCCTCCAGTAACCTTCCTTCTACTCTCCAGTTCCATGAGTTCAAATGTTTTTATTTTTAGCTCCTACAAATAAATGACAACATGCAAAGTTTATCTTTTCTGTGTCTGGCTTATTATACTAACATAATGATCTCCAGTTCCATCCATGTTGTTGCAAAGGACAGAATCTCATTCTTTGTTATGGCTGAATAGTATTCCACTGTGTATATGTACCATGTTTTCTTTATCCATTTATCTGCTGATGGACACTTAGGTTGCTTCCAAATCTTGGCTACTATGAACAGTACTGCAATCGACATGGGTATCTTTTGGATATATACCCAGCACTGTGATTGATGGATTGTATGGCAAGTGTATGTTTAGTTTTCTGAGGGAACTCCAAACTATTCTCCATAGTTGTTGTACTAATTTACATTCCCACTAACACTGTCCGAGGGTCCCCTTTTCTCCACATCCTTGCCAGTGTTTGTTACTACCTGTCTTTTGGATAAAAGCCATTTGAACTGGGGTAACATCTCATTGTAGTTTTGATATGCATTTCTCTGATGATCAATGATGTTGCACCTGTTCAAATGCCTGTTTGTCAATGACTTCTTTTGAAAAATGTCCATTCAGATCTTTTGCCCATTTCTTAATCAGATTATTAGATCTTTTCCTATGAAGTTGTTTAAGCTCATTACATATTCTAGTTATTAATCCCTGGTAAGATAAAGAGTTTGCAAACACTTTCTCCCATTCTGTGGGTTGTTTCTTCACTTTGTTGATTGTTTCCTTTGCTGTACATAAGCTTTTTCATTGATGTGATCCCATTTGTTCACTTTTTCTATGGTTGCCTGTGCTTATGTAGTATTACTCAAGAAATCTTTGCCCAGTCCAATGTCATGGAGAGGTTCCCTAATGCTTTCTTTCAGCAGTTTCATAGATTGAGATTTTAGATTTAAGTCTTTAACACAATTTGATTTGGTTTTTATATATGGCAAGAGACATGGGTTTAGTTTCATTCTTCTGCATATGGATATTCAGTTTTTCCAGCACCATTTATTGAAGAGACTATCCTTTCCTCAATGTATGTTCTTTGCACCTTTGTCGAAGATGAGTTCACTGTAGATGTATGGATTTGCTTTTGGGTTCTCTATTCTATTCCACGGACCTGTGTGTCTGTTTTTATGCCAGTACCATGCTGTTTTGTAGTATAATTTGAAGTCAGATAATGTGATTCCTCCAATTTTGTTATTTTTGCTCAGGATAGCTTTGGCTAGCTATTCTGGGTCTTTTGTGGTTCCATATATATTTTAGAATTGCTTTTTCTATTTCTGTGAAGAATGTCATTGGTATTTTGATAGGGATTGCATTGAATCTGTAGATTGCTATAGAAACTATGGACATTTTAACAATATTGATTCTCTCAATCCATGAACATGGAATATCTTTCCATTTGTTTGTGTCCTCTTCAATTTCTTTCATCAATGTTTTATAGTTTTCATTAAAGAGATCTTTCATTTCATTAGTTAATTCATAGGCATTTTATTTGTAGCTACTATAAATGAGATTACTTTCTCAATTTCTTTTTCAGATTGTTCATTGTTGGCATGTAGAAATCTTACTGATTTCTGTATGTTAATTTCATATCCTGCAAATTTACTGAATTTAACGGTTTTTTAGCAGGGTCTTTATGTTTCTCCAAATACAAGATCAAATCATCTGCAAACAAGCATAATTTGACTTTTTCCCTTTCTGCTTTGGATGCTCTTTCTTTCTCATCTGACTGCTCTTGCTAGAACTTCCAGTAATACATTGAATAACAGTAGTGACAGTAGGTATCCTTGCCATGTTCCAGATCTTAGAGGAAAGGCTTTCAGTCTTCCCCATTCAGCGTGATACTAGCTGTGGGTCTGTCTTACATGGCTTTTATTGTGTTGAGGTATGTTCCTTCTATACCCAGTTTATTGAGTTTTTATCATGAAGGAATATTAAATTTTATTAAATGCTTTTTGAGCATCAATTAAAATGATCATATGGTTTTTCATTCTTGATACGATGTATCACACTGACTGATTTGCATATGTTGAACCATCCTTGCATCCCTGGGATATATCTCATTTGATCAAGATCAATTTTTTTTAATGTATTATTGAGTTCAGTTTGCTAGTATTTTGTGGAGAATTTTTGCATCAGTATTCATCAGGAATACCGGTCTGTAGTTTTCTTTTTTTTTTTTTTTTTTTTTTTTTTTTGATGTGTCTTTGGTTTTTGGTATCAGGGTACTACTGGCCTCACAGAATGAGTTTAGGAATATTCCCTCCTCCTCTATTTTTCTTTTTTCTTTTTTTTTTTGAGACGGAGTCTCGCTCTTTCGTCCAGGCCAGACTGCAGTGGCACTATCTCGGCTCACTGCAAGCTCTGCCTCCTGGGTTCACGCCATTCTCCTGCCTCAGCCCCCCGAGTAGCTGGGACTACAGGTGCCCGCCACCGCGCCCGGCTAATCTTTTGTATTTTTAGTAGAGACAGGATTTCACCATGTTAGCCAGGATGGTCTTGATCTCCTGACCTCATGATCCGCCCGCCTCTGCCTCCCAAAGTGCTGGGATTACAAGCGTGAGCCACCGTGCCCGGCCCTCCTCCTCTATTTTTCAGAATAGTTTGACAGGAGTGGTATCAGTTCTTCTTTAAGTGTTTGGTAGAATTCTGCAGCAAAGCCATTGGGTCTTGGACTTGGCTTTGCTAGAAGATATTTTATTACAGCTTCAATCCTGTTATTTGTTATTGGTCTGTTCAGGTTTTGGATTTCTTCAAGGTTCAATCAACAAGTTGTATGTGTCTATGAACTATGCATTCCTTCTAGATTTTTCAATTTATTGACATATAGTTGTTCATAGTACCCATGAATAATCCTTTTAATTGTTGCAGTATTAGCTGTAATGTCTCCTTTTTCATCTTTGACTGAGTCGTTTCTATTTTTTCCTAAGTCTATCTCATGTTTGTTGATTATCTTTTCACAAAACCAACTTTTCATTTTGTTGGTCTTTCGTATTGTTTTCTTCATTTCTATTTTATTTATTTCTGCTCTGATCTTTATTATTTCTTTTATTCTACTAATTGTGGGTTTGGTTTGCTCTTGCTTTGTCAGCTGCATAAGGTACATCATTAGATTATCTAGCTGAAGATTTTTTTTCTTGTTTGATGTAGGTACTTATAGCTATAAACTTCCCACTTCATACTGCTGTTGTTGTATCTCATGGGTTTTTGGTATGTCATGTTTCCATTATCATTTGTTTTAATACATTTTTCAATTTCCTCCTTAATTTCTTCATTAACCCGCTAGTCATTGTGGAGCATATTGTTTAATTTCCATGTGGTTATATAGTTTCCAAAATTATTCTTGTTATTGATTTCTAGTTTTATTCCATTGTGATCAGAGAAGATACATGCTATTATTTCAGGGTTTTTTTTTTAATGTTTTAAGACTTGCTTTGTCACCTAACATATGGTCTATGCTTAAGAATGATCCATGTGCTGAGGAAAGGAATGTGTATTCTGGAGCCACTGGATGAAATGTTCTGTAACTAGTAGGTCCATTTGGTCTATAGTACAGATTAAGAGTGATGTTTCTTTGCTGATTTTCTGTTTGGAAGATCCTATCTCTCTTTTTAGCTCTAATATTTGCTTTACATATCTGGGGGCTCCAGTATTGGGTGCATATATATTTACAACTGTTATATCTTCTTGCTAAATTGACCCCTTTATCATTATACAGTGACCTTCTTTGTCTCTTCTAAAAGTTTTTGTCTGATATAAGCATAGCTACTCCTGTTCTTTTTTGGCTTCCATTAGCATGGAATATCTTTCTCCATCCTTTTTTTTTTTTTTTTTCAGTCTATGTGTGTCTTTATAGGTGAAGTGTGTTTCCTGTAGGCAACAGGTCACTGGATCTTGTTTTTTTCAATCCAGTCAGCCACTCTATGTCTTTTGATTGAAGAGTTTAGTCCATTTACATTCAGTGTTGTTACTGATAAAGACTTACTCCTGTTATTTTATTTTTGGGTGTGTGGTCATCTCTTCCTTCTTTCCTTCCTTCCTGTCTTCCTTTTAGTGAAGGTGATTTTCTCTCGTGGGATGTTTTAATTTCTTGCTTTTTTTGTGTGTGTATCTGTTATATGACTTTTGATTTGAGGTTACCACAAGGCTTGCAAATACTATCGTAAAACCCAATTATTTTAAACTGATGACAACACTGATTGCATAAACAAACAAGCAAAAAGAAAACTAATAAAAACGTACACTTTTAACTTTGTCCCCCTATTTTTAACTTTTGGTTGTTACTATTTATATCATATTGTACTGGATATGTCTTTAAAAGCTGCTGTAGTTAATATTTTTAATTTGTCCATCTTTTAGTCTTTCTACTTGAGTAATTTATACATCACAATTACAGTGTTATAAAATTGTTTTTCTGTGTACTTACTATTACCAGTGAGTTTTGTGCCTTTAGATAATTTCTCATTGCCCATTAATGTCCTTTTCTTTCTGATTAAAGAACTCCCTTTAGCATTTCTTGTAGGACAGGTCTGGTGTTGATGAAATTCCTCAGCTTTTGTTTGTCTGGAAAAGCCTTTATTTTTCCTTAATGTTTGAAGGATATTTTCACCAGACATACCACTCTAAGGTAAAAGATTTCCCCTTTGGCACTTTAAACATGTCATGTCACTCTTTCCTGGTCTGTAAGGTTTCCACAGAAAAGTCTGTTGCTGGACCTATTGGAGCTCCATTATGTGTTTTTGTTTCTTTTCTCTTGCTGCTTTTAGGATCTGTTCTTTATCCTTGACATTTGGGAGTTTCATTATTAAATGCCTTAAGGTAGTCTTCTTTGGGCTGAATCTGCTTGGTGTTCTATGTGCTTCTTATACTTGAATACTGATAGCTTTCCCTAGGTTTGGGAAGTTCTCTGTTGTTATCCCCGTGAATAAACTTTCTACTCTGATCTCTCTCCCTGCCTCCTCTTTAAGGCCAATAACTCTTAGATTTGTCTTTTTGTTGGTGGTGGTGGTGGTGTTGTTGAGATGGTGTCTCGCTCTGTCGCCCAGGCTGGAGTGCAGTGGCATAATCTCAGCTCACTGCAACCTCTGCCTCCCAGGTTCAAGCAATTCTCCTGCCTCAGCCTCCCAAGTAGCTAGGGTTACAGGCATACACTATCATGCCTGGCTATTATTTATTTATTTATTTTGTATTTTTAGTAGAGATGGGGTTTCACCATGTTAGCCAAGCTCGTCTCAAACTCCTGACCTCAAATAATCCACCCACCTCGGCCTCCCAAAATGCTGGGATTACAGGCATGAGCCACCACACTCGGCCAGATATGCCCTTTTGCAGCTACTTTCTAGATCTGGTAGGCGTGCTTCATTTTTATTCTTTTTTCTTCTGTCTTCTCTGTGCATTTCCAAACAGTTTATCTTCAAGCTCACTAATTCTTTATTCTGTCTGATCAATTCTGCTGTTAAGATATTATGATGCATTCTTTAACTCCAGAATTTCTGCTTGATTTTTTGTAAGTATTTCAATCTCTTTGCTAAGCTTATCTGATAGAATTCTGAAGTCCTACTCTGTGTTATCTCGAATTTCTTAGAGTTTCCTCAAAACAGCTATTTCGAATTATCTGTCTGAAAGGTCACATAGCTCTGTTTCTCCAGGACTGGTCCCTGGTACCTTAGTTTGGTTGATGAGGTCATGTTTCCCAAGGTGGTCTTTTTTTTTTTTTTTTTTTGAGACAGGGTCTCACTCTGTCACCTAGATTGGAGTGCAGTGGTGTGATCTTGGCTCACTGCAACCTCTGCGTCCTGGGCTTAAGTGATCCTCCCACCACAGCCTCCTGAGTGGCTGGGACTACAAGCATGTGCCACCACGCCCAGCTAGTTTTTCTATTTTTAGTAGAAACGGGGTTTCACCATGTTGCCAAGACTGGGCCTTGATGCTTGTGGATGTTTGTCGGTGTCCAGGCATTGAAGAGTTTGGTATTTATTGTAGTCATCATAGTCTGGGCTTGTTTGTACCCGTCCTTCTTGGGAAAGTTTGTCAGGTATCTGAAGAAACTTGGGTGTTGTAATCTAAGCCACATCTGCATTAGGGGGCACCCCAAGCCCAATAATGCTACGTTTCTTGAAAACTTGTAGTGGTACTGCCTTAGTGGTCTTGGTTAAGATCCAGGAGAATTCTCTATATTACTAGGCAGAGATTCTTGTTCTCTTCCCTTACTTTCTCACAACACTTGGTCTCTTTGCTCAAGGGCCTAGGGCTCTACAATCAGCAGGTGATAAAGCAAGCTGGGCCTCTGTCCTTCCCTTTAGGGCGGCAATTTCCCCCCATGCCCCAAGCAGGTCCAGAGATGCCAGTAGCCAGGTACTGGAGTCAAAAACCTTTGAAATCTACTTGATGCTCTATTCTACTGCAGCTAAGCTGGCACTCAAACTATCAGACAAAGTCCTTCCTATTCTTCCCTACTCTTTCCACAAGCAGAAGAGCTTCTCCCCAAGGTCATCACCACCACAGAACCACAGAGGGTACTGCAAGGCTACCGCCGATGTTCACTTCAGGCTCAAGTGCTCTTCAGTCATCTTGTGGTGAAGTCTTCTAGGCCTGGACTAACCCTTCAGCGCAGTAGGCTCCCATCTGGCCCAGGGCAGGTCCAGAAACGCTGTCCAAGGGCCAAATCCTGGAATCAGGGACCCCAAGAGCCTGCTTGGTGCTCTACCCAACCGTGGCCAAGCTGATACCTGAGGTGCAAAACTAAATCTCCTTCACTTTTCCCTCCCCTTTTCTCAAGCAGGAGTCTCTCTCACTGTAGCCTCCATAGCTGGAAATATGCTGGGTCTCACCTGAAGCCAGCGCATCACAGAAGCTCACCCAAGGCCCACAGCGTACTAACTAGGTATTGCTGCTGGTTCCTCAGGGCCCAAGGGCTCTTCAGTCAGCAGGTAAAGAATGCCACCAGGACTGGATCCTTCCCTTCAAGGCAGGAGTTTCTCTTCTGGCCCAGGGTGTGTCTACATATGTCATCCAGAAGCTAGGGCCTGGACTAAGGGCCTGATGACTCTGCCCAGTGCCCTATCCTCCAGTGGTTGAGCTGGTATCCAACATGCAAGACAAAGTCCTCTTTACTCTTACCTCTCCTCTTCTCAAGTGGAAGGAAGGGGTCTCTTTTGAAGCTACAAGCTGTGCTGCCCGAAACTGAGGGAGGGGTGGCACAAGTACTCCCTCAGCCGCCATGGCTGGTGTCTCACTAGGTCATGTGCCCCCCCATGTTCACTGGCTCTAAGCCCAGCTCAGCACAAAGACTTGCCTAGGAATTGAAGTCCTAGTGTCTTAGACTGCCTTTCAAGTTTATGTAGGGCCTAGAGCAATTTAGCCTGCAGTGGTAAGGCGTGCTGAAATTCAAGTTCCAACAACTGGGCTGGGAGATTCCCCTCTGACTATGGCTGGCCTAAATGCTCCCTCCATGGGTGGTCATTGGCTAAGTTTAGCCCAGTTTTGCTTTCCCCTTTGACAGAATAGCACTGAGTTCAATGGAGGGTCTCAATCACAGCACTCTCCCTCCCTGACATGCAGAATCTCCACACCATGCAGCCAGTGCCAGGATATGGAAGAGGGGTGGTGCTGGCAATTCAAGACTCTCTTTCCTACCTTCTTCAGTGCCTCTTTTGTATTTTTAGCAGAGGCGGGGTTTCACTGTGTTAGCTAGGATAGTCTCGTTCTCCTGACGTTTGGCCTCCCAAAGTGCTGTGAGCCACCACGCCCACCCTATCTCACTGTTTTTAAATGAAAACAATCTTATATATCTTTTCCAACTCTATACTTTTGTGTCGTTTTCATGTCTTCTGGCACTGGAGGGTGCATGCATCAAGGTTCTTCAGAGAAACAGAGTAAGTAGGGAAGAGAGAAAACGCACGAGAGAAGGCAGATAGCTGGACAGACAGACATAAAGGTATTTATTTTAAGAAATTGGTTCATGCAATTGTAGGAGCTGAGAAGTCCAAAATCTGTAGGGCAGGCCAGCAGGCTGCCAAACTGAGATAGGAGTTGATGCTGCAGTCTTCAGGCAAAATTTCTTCTTCTTCCAGAAACCTCAGTTTTGTTCCTAAGGCCTTTCAACTAATTGTGAGACATATCCACATTATTGAGGGTAGCCTCTTTTACTTAAAGTCAACTGACTGTAGATGTTACCCACATCCACAAAATGCCTTCATGGCAACATGTAGATTAACATTTGATTAAATAGTTGGGTACTACAGCATAGGCAAGTTGATACATAAAAGTAACCATCACAGGGGCATAATTGTGTTATCCACGAGTTTAATGAGAAGACTCCTAAAACATCACCACTAAATCTGATGATTGCAGATTTTTAAATAAATATCCTTCTTTTCAGATTGAAGACTTTCCCTTCTATTTCTAGTTTGCTAATAAGAGTTTTTATTCTGATTGGATACCGAATCTTGTTTTTTTTTTGAGACAGAGTCTTGCTCTGTCACCAAGGCTGGAGTGCAGTGGCACAATCTCGGCTCACTGCAAGCTCCACCTCCTGGGTTCATGCCATTCTCCTGCCTCAGCCTCCCGAGTAGCTGGGACTACAGGCGCCTGCCACCACGCCCAGCTAATTTTTTTTTTTTTTTTTTGTATTTTTAGTAGAGACGGGGTTTCACCGTGGTCTCGATCTCCTGACCTCGTGATCCGCCTGCCTCGGCCTCCCAAAGTGCTGGGATTACAGGTGTGAGCCACCACGCCCAGCCACATACCGAATCTTTACTGAGATGATCTTATGGTTCTACTCCTTCAATCTGTTAATGTTAGATTTTCTAATATTAAATTGTCCTTGAAGTTTTCATAAAAACCCAATTTCATTATTACTTAATTTTCTTATACACCACTAGATTCTATTTAGTAAATTTTTGTTGGGGATATTTTTGCTTATGCTCCTAAGGCAGACTGGCCTATAATTTGATTGCTTGTACTGTCCTGTTAGATTGTGGCATCACAGTTATACAAGATTCATAAAACGAGCTGGGTGTTTTTCTTATTCTGTGAAATATTGTATAAAATAAGTATTATCCTACTTGATAAAACTTAATTGCAAAAATGTCTTTTCTGGGCCTAGTGCATTATCAAAAGTCATAATTCCTTCTTTCGTTTTTTTTTTTTTTTTCTTTGAGATGGGGTCCCACTACTCTGTCACCCATGCTGGAGTGCAATTGTGTGGTCATAACTCACTAAAGCCTTGAAATCCTGGGCACAAGCTCCCGCCTCAGCCTCTCAAGTAGCGGGGACTACAGGCATACACCACCATGCCCAGCTAATTACTTTTTATTTGTATTAGGGACAGGATCTCGCCATGTTGCCCAGGCTAGTCTCGAACTGCTGGCCTCAAGCAAACTCCCAACTCGGCCTCTCAAAGTGCAGGAATTACAGGCATGAGCCACAGCGCCTGGCCCATATTTCTTTTTTTAGTTATGAACTCAAATTGTTTCATGGTCAATTCAAGTTCCTCTTTATTCTTCAGTAAGAGTAATTGTATTTTTTCATGTAAAACCTTTCCATTTTTCCCAAAAAAAATCATTATTGTTATATCTCTATTTCATTTTTAGCATATTGATTTTTATTACTCTTTTTTCCTGAGTTTTCTGTATCATATTGGTCTTTTCAAAAAACTAGCTGTTGGCCTATTGATTATATGTATTTTTGTTTTCCATTTATCTTTCCACTTATCAATAACAGAAGCTGGTATTTATTGAACACTTATAACAAATACATTCTACATGTACTAACATATTAACTTATTCAATCTTCATAAACCTATGAATTTGATTCTATTAATATCTTCATTTTGTAGATAAGGAAGCTAAGAAGACACAGACGGGTTAAGTAACCAACTTTGGACAAGTAGGAGTAGAGAACTAAGAATTCAAAATCAGGCAATCTGGTTCAAGAGTCCACACTCTTAAATACTACATAATAACCTATGATTTATATTTTATTATTTTTCCATCCTATTAGGTTTTTAGGCATATTTTGGGTTTTTTCCTAATTTATTGAGATGAACCCACTACTTTTCAATCTTTCCTATTTTCTAACAAATTCATTAAGAGCTATAAATTTCCTTTTGAATCATACCCTACAAATTTGTTTACATAGGGCATTCATTTTCATTGTGTGGTATTTAGTAATTCTCATCATAATTTCTACTTTAACTCAGTTAGTAGTGGTTTTGTTTGTTTTTAGTTTCCAAGCACAAGTAGGGGGATGGGAAGAAAGCTTCTACAGATTATCGCAAAATTTTTCAATCACATTGTAAAGAATTTTACAGCTAACATCCATATAGCCACCACTAGATTCTGCCACAAAATTCTATTAGACTTGCTTTATCACATATCTATCCATTTATCCATCTCCCTAGCCATTAATTAATCCACCTTATTTTTGGTATCTTTAAAGCAAATTGTAGACAATAATACTCTTCCCTCTAAATATTTCAGCATGCTCACTGTTAACCAGCATCCAATATTTGCTTAGTCTTTTTATGTAAAACTACTTAAGATAATATGCACACATATTATATATACATTTTCTGAGTTTTGACAAATGTACATACCTATGAAACCGAAATCCCTATCAAGACATAGAATGGGGCCTGGCCCAGTGGCTCACACCTGTAATCCCAGCACTTTGGGAGGCCAAGGTGGGCAGATCGCTTGAGGTCAGGCATTCCCGAGACCAGCCTGGCCAACACGGTAACACCCCATCTCTACTAAAAATACAAAAATTAGCTGGGTGTGGCAGTGGGCACCTGTAATCCCAGCTACTTGGGAGGCTGAGGCAGGCAAATTGCTTGGACCCAGGAGGCAGAGGCTGCGGTGAGCCGAGACTGTGCCACTGCACTCCAGCCTGGGTGATAGAGCAAGACTCCATCTCAAAAAACAAAAACAAAAACAAAGGACATAGAATGGCACTATCATCCCAAAAAGTTTCCTCATGCCTCATCTTAGTCAATTCCTACCCTTAAACACCAGAGGAAACCACTGTACTGACTTCTCCTCCACCACAAATTAGTTCTGCCTGTTTTAGAACTTTTCAGTATGTAATTCTAGAGTATAGTATACAGTGTATATTCTTGTATCTGAATTCTTTCACTAAGAATGTTTCTGAGATTCACCCACATTGATGTGTGTATCCATAATTCCCTCATTTTTATTGCTGAATGGTATATTTGGAGGTTTTTCTTTTTGGTGTGAGGAAGAGGATGTTTATCTCTTCATTACTGATTTCCATTTTCATTGCATGTGATCAGAGAATATGATGATACTATAATGATGATGGCAAACATTAACTGAGCCCTTACCACGTGTAATGCATTGTTCTGAATGCCAGCCCTCACAACTCTGAGAGACCACTATTACCATCTCTGTTTTACAGATGAGAAAATTGAAGCACGTAAGTAACTTACCCAAGGTCATACAACTAGGGGAAAACCACATTTGGTTCCTGAGCCCTCTCTTAGACACATACTACACAACATGTATGATATCAATTCCACAGAATTATTTGAGACTCTTTTTATGGGCTAATACATAATTAATTTTTCTGTTTGAAAAGAATGCATATTCTCTAAAGGCCAGGCGTGGTGACTCATGTCTGTAATCCTACCACTTTGGGAGGCCAAAGCAGATGGATAGCTTAAGCTCAGGAGTTCGGGACTATCCTGGGCAACATGATGAGATCCTGTCTCTACATAAAATACAAAAATTAGTCAGGCATAGTGGCATATGCCTGTAATCCTACCACTTTGGGAGGCCAAGGCAGATGGATAGCTTAAGCTCAGGAGTTCGGGACTATCCTGGGCAACATGATGAGATCCTGTCTCTACATAAAATACAAAAATTAGTCAGGCATAGTGGCATATGCCTGTAGTCCCAGCTACTCAGGAGACTGAAGAGGGAAGATTGCTTTGAGTCTGGGAGGCAGAGGTTGTAGTGAGCCAAGATCATGCCATTGCATTCCAGCCTGGACAACAGAGCGAGACTCTGCCACAAAAAAAAAAAAAAAAAAAGAATGCATATTCTCTAATATGGGATATAGAATTCTGTATTATGTAACTAGTGTATTAATCATGAAATTCAAATCTATATACTTTTAAATTTTTATGTGCTTAATATATCCACTTCAGAGAGGTGTGTTAAAATCTCCTACTATGATGACAGATTCGTTTTTTAATAGATATGGGGTCTCGCTCTGTCACCTAAACTGGAAGGCAGTGGCACAATTATAACTCACTATAACCTTAACCTCCTGGGCGCAGCCTCCCAAGGCTACAGGCACAAGCCACCATACCTGGCTAATTTTTTTTATTTTTTTGTAGAGATGGGATTTCACTATGTTGCCCAGGCTGGTCTCACTCCTGGCTTCAAGTGATCCTCCCACTTCAGCCTCCCAAAGTGCTGGGATTACAGGTGTAAACTAGCATACCTGGCCTAGACAGCCATTTAAACAGTATACAATATTTGATCCATCAATTCTACTTCTAGAAATTTATCCTCATTTATCCTAAAAATTAGTACCATAAATAGACAAGGATGTAAATAAGAACACTGTATTAGTCCGTTTTCATGCTGCTGATAAAGACATACCTGAGACTGGGCAATTTACAAAAGAAAAGTTTAATTGGACTTACAGTTCCACGTGGCTGGGGAAGCCTCACAATCATGGCGAGGAGGAGTAAGTCCCCTCTTACATGGATGGCAGAAGGCAAAGAGGGAATGAGGAAGATGCAAAAGCAGAAACCCCTGATAAAGCCATCAGATCTCATGAGACTTATTCACTACCACAAGAACAGTATGGCAGAAACCACCCCCATGATTCAATTATCTCCCACCGGGTCCCTCCCACAACACATGGGAATTATGGGAATTCAAGATGAGATTTGGGTGGGGACACAGATCCAGCCCATATCTGACACTTGTTTACATCCTTGTATATTTACAGAACTATGTAAGATTACCTATTATAATGTAGCATATGGTCTTTATGTAAACAAAGGAAAATAAAACTTGACTTTTAAGAACAATGTACATTTTAAAAGTCTATTATTAATTGGCCAACAATGTCTCATTTGGTAGCAAACATTTCTTCAGTAACTGTATATCAGGCTCAGAAACATATGAAGATAGGCCAGGAGCAGTGGCTCACAGCCGTAATCCTGGCACTTTGAGAAGCCAAGGCAGGCGGATCACCAGAGGTCAGGGGTTCGAGACCAGCCTGACCAACATGGTGAAACCCCGTCTCTACTAAAAATACAAAATTAGCCGGGCATGGTGGCACATGCCTATAATCCCAGCTACTCAGGAGGCTGAGGCTGGAGAATCACTTGATCTTGGAAGGTGGAGGCTGCAGTGAGCTGAGATCAGGCCACTGCACTCCAGCCTGGGCAACAACAGCAAAATTGCGTCTAAAAAACTAATAATAATGAAACAAAAATAAAAAAAAGAAACATATGAAGATAAAAGACAGCCTTGCTCCGAAAAAGCTCACAGTCTGGAGGGGAAGATATACCAAAAAAAAAAAAAAAAAAAAGATGATTAACATATAATGTGATGAATGCTCTAACAGCACAGGATGTTATGGGAACACACAGGCAGAGTCAAAAACATAGGCTCCCCACGAAATCTAATCTGGCACCCCTCAAGTCAATATTTTTGTTATTGTTCAACGTTTGTTTAGACAAGAGGCAGAGAGCTACTAGTTGCAGACCTTACACCTCTTCTCTTTCTCAACAATTTAGCTCTGTCTCCAAACTTGCATTTCCTATAAAAATGTATTCCTAATCTACTCAACTTCTTAAAAAGCAATTAAGCATATCTTTGAGGTCTCACTCTCTCTCTTATACACACACACATGTATGTATGCACACACACACCTCCCAAGAAGATTATTTGCTTCTGCTTATTCCTCTCATACTTATCCCAGAAGGAGCTCTGGTAAATGCAATTTTATCCCCATCTCATATTTCAAATACTGTTTTGTTACACCCCAGTAAACCAGATAGTCCATTATTCCCACTCTACACAGATGAAGGACACTTAAAAAGGAAAAAGAGAAGGGAGGATACCAGAAAAGGCCTCATAGATTAAAGCACTATAAATATGTAACTTTAGAAGAATAAAAAATTAAAAGTTGTGATCTTAGACAAATTAGTAAATCCTTCTGTGCTCAAGTTCCCTCACCTATACAAAGTAAATAATAATATCTGCCTCTTGGGTTGCTAGGATTTAAATGAAATAATAGATGTTTAACATTTTATAAACAGAAAAACAACCTGTAAAGCTTAAGACAATAAAGTCTTAACAAAGTATCAGTAATTGTTAAGGGCCAAAAGAAAAAGTCTACATCCTTAGATATTGTAAGGTAAGGTAAGTAAACAATAAAAATGCCACTGTAAACAATAGCTATAATTTATAAAAGTGGTCCACAAACTTTAATATATATGAGAATCACCTAAAAGTGATTATTAAAACATGGATTGCTGGGCTCCACTCTCAGAGTTCCTGATGCAGGAGGTTAGGGATAAGCCTACAAAACTGCATTTTTAACAAGTTCCAGATGGTGTTGATACCACTGGTCTAGGGAATACACTTTGAAAACCACACAGTTATAATTATGATAGTACTTAACCTGAAAAGTACTTAGGATATAATGTTTCATTTAAAAATTGAACACAAAATGCTATCTACAATATGACTGCAACTATGTAAAAACACACATAATCAATATAGACAAATATAAAGCAAAACCAAGTAAGAAACAGTTATCTGTTTAGGAGAGTGGGGTTTTCTCCTTTAGGTTTTCTTTAATACCAGAGTTTTTTTTTGTTGTTGTTAACTTGAAAGGCAAAAAAAAAAAAAAAAAAAATGTAGCTCAAAGCCAAATTAAGTAAGAAAATGATTCAAATTTTATGTTTTCATCAAAGAAAAATAATGACCCTGATAATAACTGACTCCAACCTCTTACAAGTACAAAAACTTCCCCGTATTAGAGGCTCAGACTATCAGAAGAAACACCAAGACATAGACTCTGCTGCAGCTGAGTGTACCCTGATAGCCCCAGAGAAAACCACCCCACCAGGAAAGCAGGTATATAGGCATCCCCTCAGTGGCAGACTGCACTATCCTGCACAAAGATAACACCACTTAACCATCTTCTTTCTTGATCTGCTCTTCAGAACACAGGAATGGCTACTTGTAAGAACTGGCCTGAAGTAGAGATGCATGGCTAAGGAATAGAGACTTAAATTTCCTTTGTTAAATCAAATAGGCAAAAGCAGAAAACTAGTGTTAATGAGGGAAAAAGAAGGGGCTAGTTTATTAAGAGAATTAACACAGTCCAACGAAGGCAGGGCAAGATTTAGGATATATATTACTCAGACGCATTGGAGATGGTACTTATTAGACACTTAAAGTCTCTATTGGACTCTGAAATTCGTAAAGAATGATTTGCCATCCCAAAGTCGATTACATTTTTCAAAAGAGCACAAACAATAGCTTTATAGTGTGGCTGTTCTACTACATTTAGAAAGAATCTACAAGATATGCAGATTAAGTAAATGTCATTTAGTCTCACTGCTGAATGTTTTCATACTCTACAACGCAGTTACATTTAGAGTACACAGTTTATCTTAATCATTGAACATTTATAAAACTGTAAGTAACCTCATCCTTCCTTGACCCATCAAAAAAAAAACACAAAATAATTAATTTTAAAAGATACATAGGTAAAGGATAAATCTGTAATTAATTAACTTGAATTATATATATATTAAAGAAGGGAGAAAAACACTTTATAAACAAGCCAAACCGCCACTCTCTTTATCTATCATCCATTGGGGTACACAATAAAATAAATTTGTTAAATCACCAATTATTTCACTGACATTTTTATTTTTATTTTATTTTATTTTTATTATTATACTTTAGGTTTTAGGGTACATGTGCACAATGTGCAGGTTTGTTACATATGTATCCATGTGCCGTGTTGGTTTGCTGCACTCATTAACTCGTCATTTAGCATTAGGTATATCTCCTAATGCTGTCCCTCCCCACTCCCCCCACCCCACAACAGTCCCTGGAGTGTGATGTTCCCCTTCCTGTGTCCATGAGTTCTCATTGTTCAATTCCCACCTATGAGTGAGAACATGCGGTGTTTGGTTTTTTGTCCTTGTGATAGTTTACTGAGAATGATGTTTTCCAGTTTCATCCATGTCCCTACAAAGGACATGAACTCATCATTTTTTATGGCTGCATAGTATTCCATGGTGTATATGTGCTACATTTTCTTAATCCAGCCTATCGCTGTTGGACATTTGGGTTGGTTCCAAGTCTTTGCTATTGTGAATAGTGCCGCAATAAACATACGTGTGCATGTGTCTTTATAGCAGCATGATTTATAGTCCTTTGGGTATATACCCAGTAATGGGATGGCTGGGTCAAATGGTATTTCTAGTTCGAGATCCCTGAGGAATCGCCACACTGACTTCCACAATGGTTGAACTAGTTTACAGTCCCACCAACAGTGTAAAAGTGTTCCTATTTCTCCACATCCTCTCCAGCACCTGTTGTTTCCTGACTTTTTAATGATGGCCATTCTAACTGGTGTGAGATGGTATCTCATTGAGGTTTTGATTTATATTTCTCTGATGGCCAGTGATGAGCATTTTTTCATGTGTCCGTTGGCTGCATAAATGTTTTCTTTTGAGAAGTGTCTGTTCATATCCTTTGCCCACTTTTTGATGTGGTTGTTTGATTTTTTTTCTTGTAAATCTGTTTAAGTTCATTGTAGATTCTGGATATTAGCCCTTTGTCAGATGGGTAGATTGCAAAAATTTTCTCCCATTCTGTAGGTTGCCTGTTCACTCTGGTGGTAGTTTCTTTTGCTGTGCAGAAGCTCTTTAGTTTAATTAGATCCCATTTGTCAATTTTGGCTTTTGTTGCCATTGCTTTTGGTGTTTTAGTCATGAAGTCCTTGCCCATGCCTATGTCCTGAATGGTATTGCCTAGGTTTTCTTCTGGGTTTTTATGGTTTTAGGTCTAACATTTAAGTCTTTAATCCATCTTGAATTAATTTTTGTATAAAGTGTAAGGAAGGGATCCAGTTTCAGCTTTCTGCATATGGCAACCCAAATGTCCATCAATGATAGACTGGATTAAGCAAATGTGGCATATATACACCATGGAATACTATGCAGCCATAAAAAAAGGATGAGTTCATGTCCTTTGTAGGGACACGGATGAAACTGGAAACCATCCCTCTGAGCAAACTATCGCAAGGACAGAAAACCAAACACCGCATGTTCTCACTCACAGATGGGAATTGAACAATGAGAACACTTGGACACAGGATGGGGAACATCACACACCAGGGCCTGTCGTGGAATGGGGGGAGGGGGAAGGGATAACATTAGGAGAAATACCTAATGTAAATGATGAGTTAACGGGTACAGCACACCAATATGGCACATGTATACATATATAACAAACCTGCACATTGTGCACATGTACCCTAGAACTTAAAGTATAATAATAATAATTTATAAAAAAAGGAGAGAGAGAATGCGGCAGAAAAAAAATATTTGAAGAAATAATGGGCCGGGCGCAGTGGCTCACACCTGTAATCCCAGCACTTTGGGAGGCCAAGGTAGATGGATCACCAGAGGTCAGGAGTTCAAGACCAGCCTGGCCAACATGGTGAAACCCCGCCTCTATTAAAAATACAAAAATTAGCTGGGCATGATGGCGTGTGCCTGTAATCCCAGCTATTCAGGAAGCTGAGACAGGAGAATCACTTGAACCAAGGGGGCGGAGGTTGTAGTGAGCTGAGATTACGCCATTGCACTCCAGCCTGGGCAACAGAGTGAGACTCTCTCTCAAAAAAAAAAAAAAAAAAAAAAAAAAAAAAGGGAAACAATGGCCAGAAGTTTCCCAGGTTTCATGAAAAGCATCAACCACTGAATGATGAACTGCAAACAAGATAATTACAGACACTATACTAGTCACATTACACTCAAACTTTGGTAGGAAACCAAAGATAAAGAGAAAAAAGCTATTAGAGCAAGGGAAAGCACATTCCATAGATGTGAACAAGTCTGTAAGTAAGAGCTAACTTCTCATCAGAAATAATGAAAGCCAGAAGACACTGGAGTGACCAACCCAGAATTCTATATCCAGCAAAAATATCTTCCTAAAATGAGGGTGAAATAAAGACATTTTCAGATATATGAAAGCTAAGAGAAGTGTCAAAAGCTACAGAATTGCACCAGAAATGCTGAAGGAAGTTCCTTAAGCTGAAAGGAAATGATAACAGATGGAAACTGAAACCTGTATGTTGGTTTCAGGAAGGAAAGAAGAGTCAGGATTAGTAAATACAAGACTTTTTTTCCTTCTCTTAATCTTTTAAAAAGATAACTGTTTAAAGAAAACTAACATTATATTATGAGGTTTATAAAGTATGCAGCACAAAGTCTGAGATGGAATAACTGTAATTAGACCATTGTAAGGTCGTATGTGAAATGGTACAATACTAACTCTAAGTAGACAGTGATAAATTAAGAATGCATGGTGTAGATCGAGTGTGGTGGCTCATGCCTATAATCCCAGCACTTTGGGAGGCCAAAGCAGGAGGACTGCTTGAGCTCTACAGTTCAACACCAGCCTGGGAGACATAGTAAGACCCTGTCTCTACTAAGAATTTAAAAAATTAGCCAGGCATAGTGGCACACATCTGTAGTCTGAGCTACTCAGGAGGCTGAGGCAAGAGGATTGTTTGAGCTCAAGGGGTTAAGGCTGCAGTGAGCCATGACCACACCACTATAATCTAGCTCAGACAACAGAGTGAGACCCTGTCTCAAAACAAAAGAAAAACACATAATGTCATATCTTAGAATGACCACTTTAAAAACAGAGGAATAGCTAACAAATGCAAAAAAAAAGAAAAAAAAAAGAAAATGGAACACTAACAATTTCAATTGATTCAATGTAACTAAGAAAAACTATTATATAAAACACTTCTTTTAGTAAAACAGAGCAAACAATTCTTCCATGGAGAGAGTTGGCTAATGCAAAAGTACATTTTACAACAGAAACAATGTTTTAATTCATGGCTATGATATAAAACCTTTGGATAAAGGCAGCTAAAATGAAATTTGAGATTAGGCAAGACTCTAACTATCTAATATGTGTGCTTGTTTCAAGACAAAAGAATTCCATGGCCAGGTGCGGTGGCTCACGCCTGTAATCCCAGCACTATGGGAGGCCAAGGTGGGGGGATCACAAGGTCAGAAGTTCGAGACCAGGCTGGCCAACATGGTGAAATCCCATCTCTACTAAAAATACAAAAATTAGCCAGGTGTAGTCATGGGCACCAGTAATCCCAGCTACTTGGGAGGCTGAGGCAGGAGAATCGCTTGAACCCGGGAGGCAGAGGTTGCAGTGAGCTAAGATCACGCCACTGCACTCCAGCCTGGGCAACAGGACAAGATTCCATCTTAAAAAAAAAAAAAATTCCACAATACAGAAAGAAAAGAACACAGTAGTACATAAAGCTTGTTTTCCCAACTTTGCGCTGCGACCAACTGGAAACCAATCACTTTATGAAGAAAAGTTTGTAAATCAAGTATTCTTAATACTTGTACATATTAGAAATAAATTTTTAAGTCCATTAATAATGAAAATAGCTTCAATGAAAACTAATTAAAAGCCAAAAATGGCATTTTAGCATCAATTAATACGAACTTTTATAATATCTGTTAAATATCTGTTATGCTTAACAGATATGCAATAAAATGTTTACCAATATTACCGAATCATTAAATTTTAGTTTTGAGCATAATATTTACATAGTTTAAAATTCAAAACACACAAAAAAGAACATACAATAAAAAGCTTAGACTGGGTGCAGTGGCTCACGTCTGTAATCCCAGCACTTTGGGAGGCCAAGGCAGGTGGATCACTTGAGGCCCGAAGTCCAAGACCAGCCTGGCCAACATGGCAAAACCCTATCTTTATGAAAAATAAAAAAATTTGCCGAGCATCGTGTTGCACACCTGTAATCCTAGCTACTCAGGAGGCCAAGGCACAAGAACTGCTTGAACACGGGAGGCAGAGGTTGCAGTAAGCCGAGATTGCACCACTGTGCTCCAGCCTGGGCGATGGAATAAGACTCTGTCTCAAAAGCAAACAACAAAAAAAGTCTCTGTCCCTTGCTCCCATCCTCCAATCACCAGTAAGAGGAAAAACAATTATCACTAAAATACAATCAGGAGACATATATAATATATACTGCAACTTGTTTCTGTGGAACCACAGACATGGTAACACTTTTCATAACACCAGAAATAACATTTTTTTATTAAATTGGGATTATTTCAAAGCTCACAAAACAGAAAACATTTGGATGACAAAGGATTCCCACATGAATGCCAAAAAGATCAAATGGAATGTTAAAACAAAGCACGATCAAGGAATATTGAAAGGACACAACAAAATGAAATTAACAAAAATACCAGCTAAGGTTCCATAAATTACTCCTGACCAACACTGACAGAACATCTGCAGCAGTGGGACAAAGGACAGGGTTACAAGTTTCTGTGCCTAGATCCCAAATTAGTTACTGAAAAGCCAAGAACATGAGCCAGACTTACAAAACTAACTCCTGCTTATGCATCAGATCACCCCGAACACTGATACCAACAACATAGAATGGCATCTGTGGGGCTCAAATGAACATCTGGAGAATTTACAAAGAAAACCATCAACTTACAGGCCTCCTCAGATAAACAGCTTCTGACCTGATACTCTCAAGAGTAAATTGCCAATCATCAATTATTAAGGGGCAAATTATTCAGCTAAGGGTGATTAAAACTCTTTATACGGCCTTCCCTCCTTTAAATTTAGGCACTTCATTAATGCCTTCACCTGAGAAGTAAAAAGAAGTTCACGGCTGGGTGCGGTGGCTCAAGCCTGTAATCCCAACACTTTGGGGACGGGAATCACCTGAGGTCAAGGTCAAGAGTTTGAGACCAGCCTGGCCAACACAGTGAAGCCCCGTCTCTACTAAAAATACAAAAAATTAGCCAGGCGTTTTGAGATCACACCACTGTACTCCAGCCTGGGCAACAGAACAAGACCATCTCAAAAAAAAAAAAAAAAAAAAAAAGGTTCACTGAGAACACAACTGCCTGCGGGCCCTTAGACCACCATTTCTCCAAATTATCAGAAGACTGAAAGTGGTAAGATTGGGAGGAGAATCCTAAGAGGCCACTGGCCTAGTGGCCCACTATCTATGGAAAATACAAAAACCTACTCCTAACCTGACATACTTAATTCAAAAGGAATTGGGAAGAGGGAATACAAATAATTTCTATGGAGTCTCTAATTACCAGTCAGCTTGGGACAACTGGAGTTCCAGTGATAGCCCTCATAATCTAACTCCAATGCATTTTTTAATACTTTTATGGGAACCTCTAGGAGTAAACTGGAAATGGGTCCCTGCAGCAAATCAGGCAAAACAATAATGTGGCAAAAGCTACATTACTGCCACCACTACCTTTTTTGTTTGTTGGCAAGGACCCACCTCCAAGAAGATCACATTCCCAGCCTTCTCTGCAGCTAGGCATGTTCAAGCATATGAAGCAAACACAGATAATGAAATATAAGGGAAAGTCTATTGAGATAATTTCTGGTAAAAATTTCTTCCTAGTGGAACAAAAGAAAAAAGGAAGGAAACAGAGATGGGGGAAGGAGGGAGAAAGGTAGGAAAAATTTGCATAAGGAGAAATTGTCCTGCTCTCTTCTTCTTCCACCTAAAGTTGTTATATGAAAATACAGTACTTGGAGTTGCAGAAACTATCCGGCAATCATGAGGAGAACCATTACCAACATACAGAAAGATGGAAGGTACCTAGGACTACTAACCGTGGTGAAAGATTCTGTAGTATCACTGGAGCAGTTTATCTTTGAGGATAATTTCAGGTTTCAACCCATAGGTTACTCTTTAAAGAATAAGTCAGGCTATAATTTTTTTTTTTTTTTTTTTTGAGACAGAGTCTTGCTCTGTTGCCCAGGCTGGAGTGCAGTGGTGTGATCTCAGCTCACTGCAACCTCCACCTCCCGGGTTCAAGCGATTCTCCTGCCTTAGCCTCCCCAGTAGCTGGGACTACAGGCATGTGCCACCACGCCTGGCTGATTTTTTGTATTTTTAGTAGAGACGAGATTTCATCATGTTGGCCAGGATGGTCTCAATCTCCTGACTTCTTGATCTGCCCACCTCGGCCTCCCAAAGTGCTGGGATTACAGGCATGAGCCACCACGCCCGGCCAGAGACTCTAATTTCTAAATTGATGTTCTCAATTACAAAACAAATTACGACTGGGCGCCATAATTTGTGAACTAGAATTGATACCCAGGTTGCATGCCTCTAAACCAGGGGTCCCCAACCCCCAGGCCACGGACCACTAACAGTCTGTGGCCTGTTAGGAACTGGGACACACAACAGGAGGTGAGTGGCGGGCAAGCAGGCGAAGCTTCGTCCATATTTACAGCCGTCCCCCATTGCTCACATTGCCGCCTGAGCTCCACCTCCTGTCAGATCAGCAGCAGCGTTAGATTCTCATAGCACGAACCCTATTGTGAACTGCATACGCAAGGGATCTAGGTTGCATGCTCCTCATGAGAATCTAATGCCTGATGATCTGTCACCATCTCCCACCAACTCCAGATGGGACCGTCTAGTTGCAGAAAAACAAGCTCAGCCTCCCACTGATTCTACAGTATATTGGGTTGCATAATTGTTTCATTATATATTACAACATAACAATAATAGGAATAAAGTGCACAATAAATGTAATGAACTTGAATCACCCCGAAACCATCCCCCTGACCCCACCCGCAGTCCATGGGAAAATTGTCTTCCAGGAAACCAGTCCCTGGTGCCAAAAAGGGTTGGGGACCACTGCTCTAAAGTAGCACTTGTTCCAGTATATCATACCTATGCTACCACACAGATTACCTTCATAATCTTTTTTTTTTTTTTTTTTTTTGAGACAGAGTCTCGCTCTGTCACCCAGGCTGGAGTGCAGTGGTGTGATCTCGTGATCTCGGCTCACTCACTGCAAGCTCTGCCTCCTGGGTTCACGTCATTCTCCTGCCTTAGCCCCCCTCCCCGAGTAGCTGGGACTACAGGCACCCGCCACCACGCCCAGCTAATTTTTTTTTGTATTTTTTTTTTTTAGTAGAGACGGGTTTTCACCATGTTAGCCAGGATGGTCTCAATCTCCTGATCTCGTGATCTGCCTGCCTTGGCCTCCCAAAGTGCTGGGATTACAGGCGTGAGCCATCACGCCTGGCCCATAATCTCTTATATTTATATACCTGGGTGTGGCTAAAAAGACCAGGTGAAGGTATACACAAAAATTATTCAATACTTTTTTCTTAGAGATAGGGTCTTGCTAAGTTGCCCGGGCTGGAGTGTAGTGGCTACTCACAAGTACTATCATAGCTCACTGTAGCCTTGAGCTCCTGGGCTCAAGCAGATCCTCTTGCCTTAGCAAGGACTACAGGCATGTGTTATGGTGCCAGACTAACACTTCTATTCTTAACCCTAGAGATAAGTAACTTTCATTATTAGTCCTTAGTTTAATACCATCAAGTTCAGGAGAGTATCCTCTATTCATGTCTATGAATCATAAAATATCTTCATCTGCAGTGGGCTGCAGTGGCGGTCCCATTCAGAACAGAATCTTTAAATTTTAGGAGCAGGTAAAGATTCCTGAATAATGGCTTAGGAGCTAATAAACCAAGAGTCACCAATAGGATGAGGTATTACCAAAACCCTAATTCTTTCAATTTCAAGTACACAGTGGTCTGTGACAAAAAAATTTTAATTAAACAGACCCTCTCAAACTATATTTCCTTCTCTGCCTAGTTAGCATCTCCTTCTTATTCTCCCCAACATAACTGACCATAATATGGAAGTATATATTTACATTTAAATTTTATTTAGTCATTTGAAGTTGCATGTTACCTTTTATTAATTTTAAAATCAGGTAATCTTTTTTTCCGTCTCTTAAAGAAATGTTATTTAAGTGTAGCCCTACTTGATCTTTCTTCTTGCAGCTCTGTTTTTCAAAAATTCTCCCTCTCAAGATTTACATTTTAAGTTCTAATTTGAAAGAACACTAATTGAGAAGCAACTATGATTGTTGAATGAATTTTTAAATACCTGAGTTCAGTACCTGATCTGCTACTTCCAGTTTTCATCATATCTAAAACACCACTGAGGCCTGGGCATGGTGGTTCACACCTGTAATCCCAGCACTTTGGGAGCTCGAGGCAGGCAGATCACTTGAGGCCAGGAGTTGGAGACCAGCCCTAACCAAATAACAAAATCCCATCTCTATAAAAACTACAAAAATTAGGCCAGGCGCAGTGGCTCACGCCTGTAATCCCAGCACTTTGGGAGGCCAAGGCGGGCGGATCACAAGGTCAGGAGATCGAGACCATCCTGGCTAACACGGTGAAACCCCGTCTCTATTAAAAGTACAAAAAAAAAAAAAAATTAGCCGGGCGTGGTGGTGGGCACCTGTAGTCCCACCTACTCAGAAGGCTGAGGCAGGAGAATGGCATGAACCCAGAAGGCAGACCTTGCAGTGAGTCAAGATAGCGCCACTGCACTCCAGCCTGGGTGACAGAGCGAGACTCTGTCTCAAAAAAAATAAAAATAAAAATTACTACAAAAATTATCTGGGCATGGTGGCACACAGCTGTAATCCCAGCTACTTGGGAGGCTGAGGCACAAGGATCGCTTGAGTCTGGAAAGCAAAGGTTGCAGTAAGCCAAGATTGCACCACTGCACTCCGGTCTAGGCAACAAACCAAGACTATGTCTCAAAAAAAAAAAAAATTTTTTTTAATTTAAAAAATAAGAACACCATTAACTGCAAGACACATTATTTTATATTCTGCTAAGAAAAAATGCTGCCAATTAACACAATACGCTGTCACTTAGAATTTTCATTTATACTTATTAAAAGAGTTCTTTTAAACTTATTTAGTCAGAGTTTAGCATACGCATAATAAAAAAAGACAAATGAAATAAACTGGTGCATAAATGGGTCACATTCAGAGTCGAACTCTTCTCAATCATTTTTTTGAATCAGTCACTGATATCCATATAGTTCCACAAATTACCATCCTCCATGCTATCAAAAGCCCAGGTGATCCAACATTTGTATTCCAACCATTGTCTCTGGGATTTTTTTTTTTTTTATTTTATTATTACACTTTAAGTTTTAGGGTACATGTGCACAACGTGCAGGTTTGTTACATATGTATACATGTGCCATGTTGGTGTGCTGCACCCATTAACTCGTCATTTAGCATTAGGTATATCTCCTAATGCTATCCCTCCCCCCTCCCCCCACCCCACAACAGTCCCCAGTGTGTGATGTTCCCCTTCCTGTGTCCATGTGTTCTCATTGTTCAATTCCCACCAATGAGTGAGAACATGCAGTGTTTGGTTTTTTGTCCTTGCGATAGTTTGCTGAGAATGATGGTTTCCAGTTTCATCCATGTCCCTACAAAGGACATGAACTCATCCTTTTTATGGCTGCATAGTATTCCATGATATATATGTGCCACATTTTCTTAATCCAGGCTATCGTTGTTGGACATTTGGGTTGGTTCCAAGTCTTTGCTATTGTGAATAGTGCCGCAATAAACATACGTGGGCATGTGTCTTTATAGCAGCATGATTTATAATCCTTTGGGTATATACCCAGTAATGGGATGGCTGGGTCAAATGGTATTTCTAGTTCTAGATCCCTGAGGAATCGCCACACTGACTTCCACAATGGTTGAACTAGTTTACAGTCCCACCAACAGTGTAAAAGTGCTCCTGTTTCTCCACATCCTCTCCAGCACCCGTTGTTTCCTGACTTTTTAATGATTGCCATTCTAACTGCTGTGAGATGGTATCTCATTGTGGTTTTGATTTGCATTTCTCTGACGGCCAGTGATGATGAGCATTTTTTCATGTGTTTTTTGGCTGCATAAATTCTTCTTTTGAGAAGTGTCTGTTCATATCCTTTGCCCACTTTCTGATGGGGTTGTTTGTTTTTTTCTTGTAAATGTGTTTGAGTTCATTGTAGATTCTGGATATTAGCCCTTTGTCAGATGAGCAGATTGCAAAAATTTTCTCCCATTCTGTAGGTTGCCTGTTCACTCTAATGGTAGTTTCTTTTGCTGTGCAGAAGCTCTTTTTAGTTTAATTAGATCCCATTTGTCAATTTTGGCTTTTGTTGCCATTGCTTTTGGTGTTTTAGACATGAAGTCCTTGCCCATGCCTATGTCCTGAATGGTATTGCCTAGGTTTTCTTCTAGGGTTTTTATGGTTTCAGGTCTAACATGTAAGTCTTTAATCCATCTTGAATTAATTTTTATATAAGGTGTAAGGAAGGGATCCAGTTTCAGCTTTCTACATATGGCTAGCCAGTTTTCCCAGCACCATTTATTAAATAGGGAATCCTTTCCCCATTTCTTGTTTTTATCAGCTTTGTCAAAGATCAGATAGTTGTAGATATGCGGCATTATTTCTGAGGGCTCTGTTCTGTTCCATTGATCTATATCTCTGTTTTGGTACCAGTACCATGCTGTTTTGGTTACTGTAGCCTTGTAGTATAGTTTGAAGTCAGGTAGCGTGATGCCTCCAGCTTTGTTCTTTTGGCTTAGGATTGACTTGGCGATGCGGGCTCTTTTTTGGTTCCATATGAACTTTAAAGTAGTTTTTTCCAATTCTGTGAAGAAAGTCATTGGTAGATTGATGGGGATGGCATTGAATCTATAAATTACCTTGGGCAGTATGGCCATTTTCACGATACTGATTATTCCTACCCATGAGCATGGAATGTTCTTCCATTTGTTTGTATCCTCTTTTATTTCATTGAGCAGTGGTTTGTAGTTCTCCTTGAAGAAGTCCTTCATGTCCCTTGTAAGTTGGATTCCTAGGTATTTTATTCTCTTTGAAGCAATTGTGAATGGGAGTTCACTCATGATTTGGCTCTCTGTTTGTCTGTTTTTGGTGTATAGGAATGCTTGTGATTTTTGCACATTGATTTTGTATCCTGAGACTTTGCTGAAGTTGCTTATCAGCTTAAGGAGATTTTGGGCTGAGACGATGGGGTTTTCTAGATTTACAATCATGTCATCTGCAAACAGGGACAATTTGACTTCCTCTTTTCCTAATTGAATACCCTTTATTTCCTTCTCCTGCCTGATTGCCCTGGCCAGAACTTCCAATACTATGTTGAATAGGAGTAGTGAGAGAGGGCATCCCTGTCTTGTGCGAGTTTTCAAAGGGAATGCTTCCAGTTTTTGCCCATTCGGTGTGATATTGGCTGTGGGTTTGTCATAGATAGCTCTTATTATTTTGAGATACATCCCATCAATACTTAATTTATTGAGAGTTTTTAGCATGAAGAGTTGTTGAATTTTGTCAAAGGCCTCTTGTGCATCTATTGAGATAATCATGTGGTTTTTGTCTTTGGTTCTGTTTATATGCTGGATTACATTTATTGATTTGCGTATGTTGAACCAGCCTTGCATCGTCTCTGGGATTTTCTTACAAGCTTGCTGATACCCATCCTGCAAGTTCTATGCATGAAGAGGCAATGACAACTGCATCACAGCCTAAAAGAGCCATAAGATGCATCTTGATTTCAGAAATGTAAGAATGTAAAAAAATGTGGTTCTTATAATTCATGAAACTCAATAACTTCCTTTTGTATCTTGAATAAGACAACATTCTTCCTGGACTTCAATTTTCCACTAATAACAGTAGCTACCAATGCTAAATACCTACCATTCTTGGCATTTCACCTGTCTCATTTTACTTTCACGAAAAGCAAAGAGGTCAATATCAATCTTGTTTCACACATACAAAATACTGAAGCTCAGAAAAGCTAAGCCACTCGCCCAAGATTATCCAGCTAATAAGCAGCAGAGCTGGCTTTCAATCTATGGCCTACCTTCAAAGTTCTTATTGTTTCCATTACCAGTGGTTCTCAAAATTAAGTGCAAATAAAAAACTAACGTGAAGACAGGCACTGTGGCTCACGCCTGTAATACCAGCACTTTGGTAGGCTGAGGCAGGTGGATTGCTTGAGCCCAGGAGTTTGAGACCAGCCTGGACAACATGGCAAAACCCCATCTCTACAAAAAAATAGAAAAATTAGCTGGGCATAGTGGTGTGCACCTGTAGTCCTAGCTACTCCAGAGGCTGGGTGAGAGGATTGCTTGATCCCAGAAGGCGGAGATTGCAGTGAGCCATGATCATGCCCCTGCACTCCAGCCTGGGTGACAGAATGAAACGGTATCAGGAAAAAAAAAAAAAAAAAACCTCAGGTGATTCTTCCATAGAATGGGAAAAAAATACTGCATATATTTGCAAATCATATATGTTATAAAGAACTCTTAAAATTCAATAAAAACAATTTTTTAAATGGGCAAAGTACTTGAATAGACATTTCTTCAAAGAAGATATACAAATGGCCAATAAGCATATGAAAAAATGCTCACCATCATAAGCTGTTAGAAAAATGCAAGTAAAAGCCACTAACAATATCACTTCACATCCACTAGAATGCCTATAATCAAAAAGACAGACAATAACATGCACTGGCCATGACGTGGAGAAATAGGACCCATCATGTATTATTGCTGGTGGGAATATAAAATGGAGCAGCTATTTTGGAAAACAGTTTGAAAGTTCCTCAAAAAGTTAAACACAGAGTTATCATATGACCCAGACATTCCATTTTTAGGTATATATCCAAGAGAAAAACATATATCCATACAAAAGCTTGTACATGAATGTTCATAGCAGCATTATTAATAATAGTAAAAAGTAGAAACAACCCATATCTCTGTCAACTGATGAAGGGATTAATAAAATGTGGCATATCCATAGAATGGGGTATTATTTGGCAATAGAAAGGAATGAAGTAATGATATTACAACCTGATGAATCTTGAAAACATTACACCAGGCTGGGCGCAGTGGCTCATGCCTGTAATCCCAGCACTTTGGGAGGCCAAGGCGGGTGGATCACTTGAGGTCAGGAGATGGCAAAACCCCATCTCTACCAAATCTCACTGAGGCTTTGAGATGGCAAAACCCCATCTCTACTAAAAATTGAAAAATTAGCTGGGCACGGTGACGGGCACCTGTAATCCCAGCTACTCAGGAGGCTGAGGCAGGAGAATTGCATGAACCCAGGAGGCAGCGGTTGCAATGAGCCAGGATCGCGCCATTGCACTCCAGTCTGGGTGACACAGAGAAACTCAGTCTCAAAAAAAAAAAAGAACCATTATGTCAAAAGAAACCAGTCACAAGATTCCACTTCTATAGAGACAGAAAGTAGATAAGTGGTTGCTTAAGGCTGGAGAGGGTGATGGGGAGCGACTACTAATGGGTACCAAGTTTCTTTTAGGGGGAACTAAAATATTTTAAATTGGCATGACGATTGTACAACCCTATAAAAAAAAAGTTGAATGGTACACTTTAAATGGGATATGTAATCATATATGATATACAGTCACATCATGTAACTTACATGATATGTACATTGTATATAAATAAAGCCTTGAAAAAAAACTCTAGACCAGATTAGATTACCTCTAAGATCTCTTTCTTGATACAACAGTCTTCAAGACACTGAAAAGAAGTCTCAGCACCATGCACAGTGGCTCATGCCTGTAACCCCAACACTTTGGGAGGTCAAGGTGGGAGGATCACTTGAGCCCAGGAGTTCGAGACCAGCTGGGGCAACATAGTGAAACCCTGTCTCTACAAAAAATACAAAATTAGCCAGGCATGCTGGTGCATGCCTGTGGTCCCAGCTACTCAGGAGGCTGAGGTAGAAGGATCACTTAAGTCTGAGAGGTCGAGGCTGCAGTGAGCCGTGATCACACCACTGTGCTCCAGCTTGGGTGACAGAGTGAGACCCTGTCTCAAAAAAAAAAAAGTCTCAGAACATCCATAAACAGACCTCAGAATCCAATCTCCTGTGACTCCTGGGAATCTACAGTTCAGAGAAAGTAACATACAGTACAGTAATTCCTCACTTGAGGTCTCTAGACCACCAGGTGTCTGCAAAGGCAGGACAGGTGCTTCTTGAGCCAGTTTCAATTCTTCAGAACATCTATAAGAAATCACATATTCAGCCTTCTCTGGGGTAAAGTTTTTTAAGTGTCTTTGACTTTGACGAAACTCACGTTAACGGTTTGAAAATAGTGATTTGGAGCTGACTGACAGCTCGATGTATCAAAAAATTAGAAAACAAATTATTCCCCAATAATATACTGTTTTTTGGGGGGGTTTTGTTTTTTGCTTTTGGGGTTTTTTTTGAGACAGACTCTAGCTCTATCGCTCAGGCTGGAGTGCTGTGGCACTATCTCAGCTCACTGCAACCTCCACCTCCCAGGTTCAAGTGATTCTCCTGCCTCAGCCTCCCAAGTAGCTAGAGTAGCTAGGATTATAGGTGTGCGCCACCATGCCCAGCTAATTTTTGTATTTTTAGTAGAGACAGGGTTTCACCATGTTGGCCAGGCTGGTCTCGAACTCCTGACCTCAAGTGATCCACCCGCCTTGGCCTCCCAAAGTGCTGGGATCACAGGCATGAGCCACCGTACCCAGCCTCCTGATAATATATTATACTTTTTGATAGGCAAAATATTTTTTACAACTGGACTCATCATGAGTTCCTTGGTTAAAAGCTTGGGAAACACAGATACGGGGGGAGTATAGTAGTATGGAAACCAGGACAAATAGCTTAGAGTCTTGACCAATATAATTCATTTCATTTCACTATGCCTCAGTTTACACTTTCATCTATAAAATGAACAAACATGATAATATCCACCTGACTAAAATTCAATAAATTTTCCATATTATAGACCTCCTTAAAATGTCTTCTAAGAAGGTAGTTCTTTATATTCTGGGTCACTGCAAAAAATTTTTCTTAACTGACTCTACTCAGCACAGCATAGGATAAACAATCCTAAGAAGAAAAGTACACAGACTCTAGTATGTAGAAACTTATGGTAAGTGGTCTTAAAAAGCAAAGAGAAAAAAATATAATGATAAACTAAAAAGAAAGTAGACTCTACTTGTCTACTGCTGATAGCAAAAGTCAACAGGAAACACATCAGTATAAAACCTCCCCAAAGCATGGAATGTCCCTGATTAACAACAAATTAGTTGTCTTTTCATCTCATACTTCACTCCCAAATACTAGCTTCCAAATGCCATTCACAGAACAAATGAACTGAAAAAGGGGAGGAGAACAAAGGAGAAAAACTGTATCATAATTGGTCTCCTCCCCTCGAAATTCCAAAAGATAAGAACTGGGGATTGTGGGGTGGGTTGCAGCAGTAGTGGCTCACTTCTGTAATCCCAGCACTTTGGGAGGCCGAGGTGGGAGACTCACTTGAGCCCAGGAGTTCAAGACGAGCCTGGGCAACAAACAAACCCTGTCTCTACAAAATTTTTAAAATAAGCCAGGCATGGTGGCACGTGCCTATAGTCCTAGGTACTTGGGAGGCTGAGGCAGGAGGATCACCTGAACCCAGGAGGACAAGGACACAGTGAGCTAAGATCACACCACTGCATTCCAGCCTGGGCAACAGAGCAAGACTCTTGTCTCTTAAGAAAAAAAAAAAAAGAAAGAAAAAAGAAGGGACGTAAAGGGGAAGAACTAGATAAAATTTAGCATAAAATTCTATTTACAGTCTAATGTGCTGCAGATTTTTTTTTAACTTTTTTCAATGTTATAAAAACTTTTGACATTTTCTCAGGCTGGGCACAGTGGCCTGACGGTAGGCTTGCTTGGGCCCAGAAGTTCAAGACCAGCCTGAGTAACATGGTAAGACCCCATCTCTACAAAAAATACAAAAATTAGCCGTGCACCTGGAGTCTCAGCTACCCTGAAGGATGAGATGGGAGGATCGCTTGAGCCCGGGAAGACAGGTTGCAGTAAGCAGAGATCACACCACTGCATTCCAGCCTGGGCAACAGAGTGAGACTCTGCCTCAAATTTAATAATAAAAAAAATTATCTACTACTAATTTCTTTAAGAATAAAAAGCTATTTGTACTTTTCTAAGTGAATTCATACTAACTTAAATTGAGCATAAAGTTGGAAGGGGGCACTGGTGAGAAGGAGCACTAGTCTCAAAAAAGGAAAAGCAAGTAAGATCCTTTACAATTTAATTCATATAAAAACCCAAGTTTGGGCTGGGCGCAGTGGCTCATGCCTGTACTCCTAGCACTTTGGGAGGCCAAGGCGGGTGGATCACTTGAGGTCAGGAGTTCAAAAGCAGCCTGGCCAACATGGTGAAACCCGGTCTCTACTAACAATACGAAAAAATTAGCTGGGCGTGGTGGCAGGCGTGGTGGCAGCTACTAGGGAGGCTGAGGCAGGTGAACTGCTTGTACCCAGGAGGCAGAGGTTGCAGTGAGCTGAGATTGCACCACTGCACTCCAGCCTAGCCAAGAGAGGGAGATTTTGTCTCAAAAACAAACAAACATCCAAGTTCAGAGATTTCCAATGAATTTTTAAAAAATCATTCCACTTACTAGGGCAGACAAGAGAAGCCAGATCACCTTCTTCCTCAGGCAACTGAAGTTATCATGAATACCAAGAGGAGGCAAGTTTCAACTTTTTCAATATTGTCTTTGAAAAAAAAAAGCAAATCAGAAACCTAAACTCTTCTTTTAGTAGGTAATAGAGCATCCTATTCACAACTCTATGGGAATGAAAGGATTCATTCCATTAAGTTAATATAGATAGAAGAACACACTAACTCCTTTAAAAAAATAACCTGTTAATCCTTGGAGCACCAACAATCTCTGTCTTTACATATTATATACTCTACAACAAATAAGACAGTGTATTTAAAGTGATCACATGAACCAAAGTATATAACACAAGCTCAACAGAGGCCCCTATAGCCCCCCTACAGAGTGTATACAGTATCTCACCCAAGAAAAAATAAGATACATTTAAATATAGCCAGTTACATTCATTTGACAACAAAGGTATAAAGATACAAAAATGAATAACAGCCCATAACTTCAAAGACTTCACCTGAGGGAAGATGCCAGAAGCATGTGCAAAATCAAAATCCTTTGAGATCACAGAGAACAAAGAACTTGCAGTTATTGGTAATCAAGAATTTGTCAGGTGAAAAAGTGGGAGGAAGGGTACCAACAGGCAAAGACAACAGCATACACAGGGGCATGAATGTAGAGTGCACAATTAGACAACCTGACATCCCGAGTGACCAGAGCAGGGGGAAGAAAGAGGAAGGATGCATGGGCATGAAATGGTAGTAACTAAGCCAGGAAAGGAAGCTTGCAGCTGGGTTCCAGAGAACCATATATACTATGACCAGGTGTTTGGCCTTTATCTAGAAGGCCACAGAGGAGTGATCTATAATAATGTTTTTAGAAAGCTAACTGGTGGTAATGTGGAAGACATATTTAAAAGACGAGATGGGAGATGGAAGATATAAGGACACTACTGCAATAATTAGGATACTAGTATATTGCAAGCAAAATGTGATGGATCAGCAATAATACAAACTAAGCAACAGCAATAGGAGCAATAGACTGTATCAACTTAGCTTAGATGTGTGCCACATCTCACATGCATTGTCATTTGATCAATACAACCTTGGGGAACAGAGGCCATTATTGCCCCATTTTACAAATAAGAAAAATTAAGTTTATAAAGATTAATTCATTTTCCACAAGTGAGCACAGATATTAGGACACAAACTCAGGACTGTCTGACTGCAGGGTCCACATTCTTGACCATAAGCTCCTGCACCAAGTTACAGACAATAGGGGAAAAATGGAGACAAAACGCAATCAAGAAGTCTTTAGAAGACACAATCAACAGAAATTATTACAACCACTGACCACCCATACCCCACACGGGATCTTCACTTACACACTAATTCTGCCTTCCTGAGCTGCTTCTGAAATTTATTACTTTCTTCATCTAGATATTTCTTAGTTCGCTTAATAAGTTAAAAAACCTTACATTTTTAACCATGTCAAGAGTTTCAGATATCTTGCACAGGAATTTTTTTTTTTTTTTTTTGAGACAGGGTCTCACTCTGTTGCCCAGGCTGGGGTGCAGTGGTGCCATCTCAGCTCACTGCAACCTCCGCCTACTGGGTTCAAGCAATTCTTCTGCCTCAGTCTCCTGAGTAGCTAGGACTACAGGCGCATGCCACCATGCCTGGTTAATTTTTGTATTTTTAGTAGAGACAGGGCTTCACCATGTTGGCCAGGCTGGTCTTGAACTCCTCACCTCAGGTGATCTGCCCACCTCAGCCTGCCAAAGTGCTGGGATTACAGGTGTCAGTGACTGCGCACGGCCTCGCATAGGAATTTTTAAGTCTAAATATTTTCTTATGGTTATAATAAGGGGAGGAAGACAAATACAGAATTAAAATTGTAATTTTCAGTCAGAAAACAACAATCTTGATATATCCAGGGTGGATGAGAATAGATTTATATGCCTTAGTCAGAAACCCTGAAGACAGGTATATAGCAGAAATGCTTATAGTGCCTAAATATAGGAGAGGAAAAAAGGAAATTCTTAAAACTAAAATCTTTGGGCTACAAACAGCAATCCAAACACATAATTTTATCATAACACCAGAATTAACATTTTTCATGAAACCAACACGAAGTTAGTGTACCACCAGAAAACTAGGTAACTGATGAGGCTTATAGACCCAATTCCAATTTGATAAATGTATTATAAAAGGGAAATAAGAATTGCAGCCACTCTTGTTTCACCATGCAAATCATCTTCCATTCTTGACGAAAATCTTTGTTGAACTGTCAGTCTGTATTACAAGATTGTTAAATAAGTGGTATTTCTTTCATTAAAATAAGTCATCCATCCCTCTAGTAAGAAAGATACTAATTTTAACAATATTAGCAAGATGTCTTAGCTATTCAAAGTTATCTTGATTATGAATATGAGTAACCTCAATAATAAAATATGATAAACACACTTCTCACTAAATTTGGCACTCAAAGACAAAGTTGTATTTGTCATGTTCTAACCCAGTGAGAGCATATAACCACCTGGGGCTGACTGGCTCACCCCCAGATATTAACCATTAACCACAAGTGTTGGTTTAAAAATCTAACTGTGTAAAACTGTTAAGGTCAATAAAATGATTGTTACAATTCCGTGGAAAGATTATTTAAAGAAGAATCTTTAATTATTATAATTTGACTAGCAAGACTTTTAAGGTCCTTGTTTTTTCTGAATACTATGTGTGCATGCATTATAGGTCCCCCACTGAAGGAAAAAGTTTGTATTGTGTTAGTTCCAGTTCTAATTTCCAGCTGAGTCAAAGTTCTAACAGCCTTAAAACAGGAAATCCAAAAGGAAATTCCATCATCAGTTCCTGGGGCTTGGTAACTCAAAGGTTCTTTGAAACAGAGAAACAGAAGTCCTTGAACTATTTACTACAGTCTTACCTCATGTCTTCAAGCAAATCACATTCTGCTTGATGTTTGGCTTGAAGTTTTGTCATCTGCTCAACTTGAATGTTTTTCAGTTCTTGTGTAACTTTCACCTAAAATATACCATATATTTATGAAGGTCTTTTTACAAATTTAACCCAAAAAAATTGCTTAAGGAAAATATATATGTCAGAATATGTCTCTTGCTCGCCTCTCCCCTGAAGGCCATAAATCCAATATTCTCCATCTAGTTTTATTTATTGAAGATACTTATTTAATGAAAAATTAAAGCCAAATAGCCTGAACAGAGGTTGAATGAAAATACACGACTATAAATATTACAAACTAAAGACGTGCAAAATAAACTGCCAGTCATTCCATTTCACGCACAAGCTCAATCCATGTCTAGGTCTTCCCACAGTTTTAAAAGAGCCTGTCTTCTATTTCTAAAAAAGATTCAAAGACAATAACCACCAGGAGAGGTGAGCAGAGTGTGGATGGGGGCTGGGAGCCTAAGAGTGCCTGATACCCAATGACCAATATTTACACTCTCATGATAATATGCCTGAATCGACTACATAAATTACTCCATAATGGCTGCGAAAAAGCACACTGTCTCAGAATGATGCTCTCGACTTGCTGACAGCGCATCAAATCACAATCTCTTTCTCACAAAGGAGAAAGCAAAAGTGACCTTCCAGCATATGCAGTGATTTTAAACTACCCCGGCAAGCCGATCCCCGTGGAGGCTCCACTTCAAACAGCGAGAACAGCAAATGCCTGCTGGCCAGAGAGCCTCGCCCGCCAGGCCGGGGCCCCAGGGTTCGAAGTTACGGTCAGTCTGGAATCTCGGCCTTAGCAGTGGGACCACCCGGAGGGGTGGGGGTACATGTTCGAAAGAAAAGGACTCACTTAAATGGAGAAACCCGGATTAGGAAAGAGAGAAAGCAGCGGCAGCAGATACGGGTGAGTTAGGCGTTAGGCAAATGTTTGCCCACGAGGGGAGGACAGAACGGCCTCATCCACCCAGTGCCCAGAGTAGACATTCAGTATCCATCTGTAGGATTAAAAAAACAAGCACACAGCCTCGGCCCCTGGGAAAGCTGGGGAAGGGCGCAGCGGGGAGGCTGATGACAAGCCGGGTGCATCCGTCACTCCCACCCTGGTCATCCAACCCCGGATCGCAGTGCACACGCCACGCACCTCCCGGGCCCGGTCCTCGCTTTTCTGAAGACACCAAGACAGCTTCCTCGCCCCTCAGCCAGGGACGAGGCAGGACTCGTCAATGCTTAATTTGTTTTCCCTTGGGGTGGGGAGGCGGTGACTATTCCAACTTCTTTTCGGCCGCCCCGTGGGAAAAGCAGGCCAAATCCTAAGGCTAGGCTAGGAACAAATCCCCCGCAAATTTGCAAACGGGCGGGGCTGGCGACAAGCGGCTGGAGGGCTCAAAGCTGGTGCAGACTAAACAATCACACACGCACAAGGCTCTGCAAAGCTGCAGGGGCGTCCCCGCCTCCCCCTCGGTGCAGCCCCGAGAATGCACTTTGCAGCGGGCAGCATTGCCATGCGCGCGCACACACACAAATGCACACCCGAAACTCTTGTGAAATGTCTGGGGGTCTCCTGCGTAGAGGAGGGACGAGCCCCGGCGGCCCCTCTGTCGGAAAGGCAACTCACACGCGCGCCCCCCACCTGGAGCCGGCGGCAAGTCGGTGACAAGCCCAAGGTGAGGGCGGTCACGGCCCCTTGCGGGAGGGGGAGGGGGCGCAGCGGTCGCCCCAGCCGCGTTCCCGGTACGCATCTCTCCGAACCCCAAAGCCCCCCAGCTGCGCCCTTACCTTCCTCGGCGGCGGCTGCATGATGCTGAAGGGACATCAATCCTCCCCGACGGCAGCGTTAGCAAGGACCAGGAGGAGGAGGAGGGCCGGAGAGAGGGGGACGGCCCAGCGAGCGCGCGCGTGTGTGAAAGGAGAGCCTAAGAAGCAGGACTTGCCCCGGAGGGAGCAGGCCGGCGGGCGGCAGGAGGACCCCGGCCAGAGAGCGAGTGTGAGGAGAAGGGGGAGGAGCGCCGGGAAGGCCCGGGGCCCAGGCGGCCCGGGGGTGTGTGAGGAAGGAGGCGGAGACGGCGAGGGGGCGGGGGCCCCGGGAGCGGGGGCGCGAGGGTCTCAGCCGGCCGGGCGGCGGGTGAGCCGCAGCCTCGTTGTCCGCGCTCCCGGTCGGCCGCCTGCGCCGCCGCTCCCGGCGGACGCAGCGGCCCCCACCCCACCCACTCAGGCGGCCCGGCCCTCGCTGGGCCTAACGCCCCCGCCCGCCCGGGAGGAGGAAGGTGGCGCCGCTCTCCCCGCTAGGGCTCCACCACTCAGGCCGCGGGAATTTCCGGCCTCGCCGCGCAGCGCAGCGCCCCGCTCAGGATGCTGAGGGAACCGCTCCGTCCGGAGCGGGGTTCGAGGGGCCGGTCCGGGATGCCAGGAGGGAGCGAGGACACGGCACGGGGCTTAGTACCGCGGCAGGGGAAGGGGGAAGCTAACGGATTGGTCGGCGGGTGGGAGGTGTGGAAACGCCAGCGCCACGCGAAAATCCCCCCTTTCTCTCCGAGAGTGGCACGTTCCAGACGCCTCCTGGCGTCCCTCCCCCACGCTGGGAGCCAGCCGGGGGCTTCCCGCGCGCCTTCCCGCCAGCTCGCCCCGGCGCGCGTCTCCGCTCGGGGGCGCGCACGTGGGCGGGAGAGGGCTCCGCGCCGACGCACGCGCACAGGCCGCCCCCGCCTCCTGCTTGCCTTTGCGGCTGCAGTGTGTGTGTGTGTGTGTGTGTGTGTGTGTGTGTGTGTGTGTGTGTGTGTCTCGGGGGCGCGGGGGACGACGTGTGTGTGTGTGTGTGTCTCGGGGGCGCGGGGGACGACGTGTGTGTGTGTGTGTGTCGGGGGCGCGGGGGACGACGTGTGTGTGTGTGTGTGTGTGTGTCTCGGGGGCGCGGGGGACGACGTGTGTGTGTGTGTGTCTCGGGGGGCGCGGGGGACGACGCTCGCTGGGAAACGTTTGCAGTGGGGACGGGGGCAGCATGCCTGTGGGATACGAGAATTCCGGCGTTTGCTTCCTCTCAGCCACTCAGCACCCTACTCTCCCTACTAGGTAGATGTGCGCGAGAGAGGCGAGCAAGGACAAGTCGCTTTGCAGCTGGCCGCAGGTGCCAGGCCATTGCGATTGTAGGGCGGATAGGCAGTTGCTCTGCAAAGGAAACGGCGGCACTCTACTGCAGGGCATTCAAGTCAAACATCACTGACTGCGCTGAGAGGGAGCGGAGAGAACGTTAAGGCCGAGGCCCCCATTTCACAGACGGGGAGGCAAGTGCCAATGGAGGGAAGCCTTTCTGAAGGTTACACAGCAGGACTAGAATCTGCGTCAGGAGGGGTTCTATGGGTTATTTTAAAAAAGAAACAGGTGCAGGATAATAAGCACGAGGAAAAGTAGAGGAGGCAGGAGGGGCCATAGAGGAAGCCCTTGTCTGGGAGTCAGGATCTCTGGGTGCCAGTCCACTTTGCCTACTCCTAACAGGCTGGGTGAGCTCGGGCTTCCTTATCTGCCAGTGAGGGTGCTTATCTAAGCAGTGCACCCCACCACCACACATGAACCTTCCTGCTCTGTTCAGACCATCTACAGGGAGAGTTATCGGCCTTCCTTGGGGTCCTCAGAAGAGGAATACCTCTTCCCCATGCCCAGGGAGTTTTTTTTTTTTTTAGTCACGGGGCTGTGTGGAGACTGAGCTGGATTACTCCACCGTTTTTTCAGAAGTTGAGATCCCAGACAGCTGTTCTCAGAAGTGCAGTCAGGCCTAAGAGGAAGGTGAATGAGGCCTGGAGAGACGAGTAACTTCGCAGATGACCACATGGCCAGAAATTGAAAAGGTGGAACTTAAACCCAGGTTGTTTACATTGAGTTAGACTAGATTCTTGTACAGAAAAGTGATAGAGCTATGTTTTGAATAAGATTAATCTAGAGCTGTGTATGAACTAGGAGACTAGTCTTGCTATTTCTGGCTTCAAAAGTTAGCCCTTCACCAGAATCCTTAATTAAATCAGGGAAGGCCTTGGCCAAGGGGACAGGTGGATGGAGGCCCAGGGCCCTGACAGCTGTGGGGTGGCAGCTACAGCCCAGGCCATAGGTAGCCTAGGCTGGGCTCCAGGCTCAGCTCCACCACCAATTTATTGTGAAGCCTTGAGCTAGTCAATTCACTTATTTCAGCCTTGTTTCCTCACTTGTAAAATGGAGGTATAATGCTAGCCTCATAGGCTTGCTGTATTAAATAGAATTTCTCCTACCACAGGGCCTGGCATGTAGTGCTTAATAAGTGCTTATTGAGGCCGGTCGCTGTGGCTCACGCCTGTAGTCCCAGCACTTTGGGAGGCCGAGGTGGCTGGATCACAAGGTCAGGAGATCGAGGCCATCCTGGCTAACACGGTGAAACCCCGTCTCTACTAAAAATACAAAAAATTAGCTGGGCATGGTGGAGGGCGCCTGTAGTCCCAGCTACCGGGAGGCTGAGGCAGGAGAATGGCGTGAACCCAGGAGGGGGAGCTTGCAGTGAGCGGAGATGGCGCCACTGCACTCCAGCCTGGGGGACAGAGCGAGACTCCGTCTCAATAAAAAATAAAAAATAAAATAAGTGCGTATTGATTCATCATTCATTCAAAAAATGCTTGCTAAAGTCTTGCTTTGTTCCAAGCCTGTGCCAGGCACTGGGGTTCTAGAGATGAGTAAGATAGAATCAGCCTTCGCTAAGACTGAGTTCCAGACCAACCATTCCTTGAACGGCACTGGGCTAGTGGAAGAGGGGTAATGCAGTACTTGGCCCAGATGCAGTGTCATGCACATAACAAGTGCTTAACAAAGATTTGCTGAATCCTAGTCTTGGGTGCAACTGGTCTGGCCCAGAGATTGTCCTTCCTTCACCTCTCTTCTTAGGAAGTGAGCACTGAGGTATAATGGTGCTGGATGTTGGGAGACATGGGATCCAGCCTCTACCATGGATCTAGTGGGTCTTCTCTGGGCCTTGGTGCCAGCCTGCAGAATAAGATAAGTGAGTGAGCCTAGAACTTAGGAGGCTCTTCACAGAAGAAGTCAGACCCTGGGGATTTAGTTTATGCATATAGGAGGGCATCCTCTACCTGATTTGCCGTCATTCTGAAGCCAGGAGTGGCACTGACTTTCTGGAATAATATCCTTTGGAAGTGTTATAAAGAGCTAAGGGCAATACCAGATGGGCTTACCTACTAACTCCTATTTCAAAACTGTGATTTAAAAAAATTGTTTTAATACTTACCAAGTGTCTTTTCCAAACCCTAAACTTTCATATTACTTTTCCAAGCTAATCTTTACCCGTGAGATAGTATTATTTTCTTCATTTTTACTGATGGAGAACTGGAGGCTCAGTGGAGTTAAGTGACTTGCCCTGACATCATAGACTTGAGACCATAACCCAGTTGTCTGATGAGGAATGTTCCTGTATGAAGAATGTTCAAAGGAATTGGGAGAGTTCCTAACGCAGGAAAATAAGCAGACCCAGGAGGATACAATCCATTATGTTCCAGACTCTAGGGGACCAGGGAAGGGATTTCTGTGACTTATGTAAGCCTGACTTGAAATGTACCATTTTGAACAGGGTTGGGGACTTCCAGAGCCTTGTTCCTGCAATGCAGGCAAGCGCTGTGTTGCCAGTAACATCGCTTGAGATTCTTTGGGGAAATGGTGCAGAGCAGCATGCACTATGGCCCCAGAGACAAAACTGGGACAGGTCTTAGCTGCATCTCAGGAAGGAGCTTTTCCAGGCACAGCTGCCCCTGGAGGGAGTGAGCTCCCTGTCCGTGGGGCTGTGCAAGCAGGTTCTGGCTCCCTTTCATTAAGGAGACCACAGATGCGATCTCACTCTGAAAAGAAATTAATAACAGCTGCCGTTTATTTTGCCTCTTCCATGTTCCAGACGTTAAAATAGGCATGTTATTTACATTGTTTCCAACATTCACAACAACTCCTCATAATACGTATAACCCCATTGCACAGGCTGCAGCTCAGAAGTGAAATGACCTACCCAAAGTCACACAGCTAGTGAAGGAAAGGGAGGCCTGGCCCCTGGCTCTGAAGCTGTGCTCTCCCTCCAGCATGCTGCAATGCAATCTCCCATTTCATTAGGAATATGATTCTAAGGTTAAGTCAGAGCTAGGATCAAAAACTGGCCTGGAGCAGGTATATGAATGGGTATCAGAAGATCAGCTGTTCTGATATTCCAGGGCTCCTGGGAAAACTGACAGGGAGACAAAGTATACAGCAGCCCTTTAGCATGGTCAGAATATGAGTAGCACACTACTCCCAGTGCAGAGCACGCACGTAGGACAGTTTGACTCCATCAAAGGCTCTCTTCAGAGAAAGTAGCTGCCAGTCCCCCTGCCCACACTGCACCATGGCATCCCTGAGCATTCCTGCAGTTGAGGTCCAGCAGGTCTCTCTACTCTGTCTTCCTCTGTGTCATTATCCCCCACCTGCATTGACACAGACTGCTCAGGAATACTTGTCAGCATGTCTGGATGCCAGCTATTCCCTGCCTGGGCCCCACCAAGTCCAGCTGGGGATGCTGCGGCAGACAGTGTGGTCTATGGACCGCACCCCCATTCATCTCCTTCCTACCCCTAGTCACCTTTCCCTACCCATGCCTTTGCTCCCTGAGCTAATTCCCTCAGCACCGGCCTGCTGCCAGCCTGATGTGAGAGTGTGCCGGTCTCTTCCACTATCAGCTCTCAGGACAGAATCCCAGCACAGGTAAATAAGGCTTCAAGATTGGTGGCCACCAGAAGAGAGCAGGGGCTCTCCTTAAGACACACAGTGAGTTTGTTCAAGGCACTAGGCCTTGAATTCCATAGTATTACTCAACAAGCCCTTATCCTGGGCTTAGTCTTGAGCAGGTCTCTGGGGTGATGAGCTGCCCACCAGGAGCTCCTAATCTCAATACAGAGACCAAGGTCACAGCAGTGAATCTTGCAGGGCCAGGAGGGTCATAGGGACCCAGATCCTACCAGGTGGTAGCAGAGATCTAAGGCCAGAGGCAAGTCCCTAAGAAGTAGGCACTGGGACCAGGAATTATCTTGTCAAGTGTTGCCCCTACCAGGGAATATTACAACTTTGGGTGGCGGAGGTGGGGGTGTACGGTGAATGAGCAGTCAGTCCCAGGGCTATCGTAGGAGCTGATAGGCACATGGTTTTGACATTAGGAGGCAGGAAAGCACGGTGCTAATTCTATCTCTGCCAGGTACTCGCTGACTGTGACCTCTAGCGCATCACTGTCCTCTCAACCTTGGTTTCTACATCTATAAAATAGGAATAACAAATTCTGTCCTGTCTTCCTCTTGGAGGGCTGTGCAGGTTAAATGAAATAACAGGTAAATGATCTGCAAGGGCTGAGGAGCCACATAAACAAGTAACTGCTGATCATGGGACACATCAGGGAAGGTTGAATGACGCCTGTATTGAACACTGATCAGCACCTTCCGCCATGAGCTGCACTGTGATTAGGCACCAATGAGTAAAATACTTTTGGTGGAGGGATGAGGTTACAGGGGTCTGAGGTCAAGCAAACCTGGGTTAGATGTCTGATTTCTCCTCTGCCAAGCTTAGAGTTTTTGATCAAGTCTTGAAACCTCTTTTCAGCCAGGTTTCCTTATCTATAAAGGAGAGATAATGGCTCTTTGCAGGGTTGCAGTGGGAATCAAATGGGAATGTTTATGTAAAGTGCCTGCAACTGTGCTGGCCCACAAGTGTGTTTCCTTTGTTGAGTTTTCCTTCAGTTTCCCGTCATTTTGTTATGGCTTTATTTGTAAGTTAAAAAATAAACCACAAAAAGAGGAATTTCCATGGGGGAGATTGAGCCCCACTAGAATCCTAGTTCTGCTCCTTACTCATTGTGAGGACCTGGAAAGTCCCTGCCTCTCCCTTAGCCTGGGTTTTCTCATCTGTAACACCAGGGGTTCCACCAGGGAGTTTCTCCAGAGCCTAGCCTGGGAGGTACGGGATGCTACCAAGTCTGTGAGCCCCTTTCAGGGAAAAGACCCTTCAGGCTGAGCTGGGTAAGGAGGGCCAGGCAGGGATCAGGGGAGAGAGAGGAGAGTTGTGGGAGAGGGACAGCAGGATGCAGAGGTGGCAGTTCTGTCACCACCATGGGCTGGCCTGTGAAGAGAGCAGGCCTTGTTCAGGATGCCTGCCTGCCTGTTTTCCCACAGCCTGCTGAGTTAGTGCCAAAACAAAATACACTTGCTTGCTCCCTGCCTGAGGGCAGCAGGCCAAAATGAGTGTCCTGGAGGGCTGGCAGACACCCTGGCATCCTGCCTGTCTCCGTGGGCATCCGCCCTTCCCCTGTCTGCGGCACCACCCTCAGCCAAAGCTGGCCTAGGGTGTGGAGAGGAGCCTCCCCAGGGTCTGCACTCCTCCTCCCATTTGCAGCCTTCCTAAGTAGACACCTCCAACCCCTACACCTGCCTGTCCTCCCAGTCCAGCCTTGGCCCGAGATGTGATCTAATTCTCACTATGCTGCTGTGGGCAGAGCACATGGCATCAGAATGCTAGGAGCTGCTGTTGGTCGCCACGGGAGGGAATTCCCCAAATCAAGAAAGCTCTTCCAGCGGAAGGGAGCAGGTGGCGAGCCTCCCTGAAGAGACAGACACTGCCAACGCTACAGGCAGAGCCAATCGTGGGGTAGGAAGCGTCAAATCTACCACCCCCGGCCTTCTGTCTGATGCTTGTCTACACTGTGTACATTAATAATAATAGCTCATGCTTTATAATAGTTACTATGTGGCAGACAGCCTTCCAAGCACTTCGCATAAAAAACTAATGTAATTCTCACAACTCTGAGGTAGGTACTATTACTAGCCTTATTTTACAGATGAGGCATTCACAGATTAAGTATGCCTATGATCATGCAGCCAGTGGCAAACTGAGATGTATACCCAATTAACCAGGCTACAGGTTCTGTGCTGTTAACTGCTAAACTAATCTGCCACCAAATAATGATATCCCCCATAAAACCCAGGTCCAAACTTGGAATATGACAAGATGCTTGCCTTAGTACCTTAGAATCCAATCATCTTTCCAACTTGCCTAAGCTGAGAATCACCGGGGGTGCTTGTTTAAAATACATAGCCTCCAGCCCCCGCTCTGAGGATTCACTAAATTTGAAGTGGGAGGAGAGGCAGTGCCTGACATGTGGAAATCACACCATAAATGCCTGTTAAATGAATGAATGCTTCTGACTTCTCTGAGCCTCTGCTCATCTCTAAAATAGAGTTACAGCTCCCTACCCTCCCCCATTTCCAAGTGTGGCTGTGGGTTAAGCCAGTGTATGTGTCTGCTCCAGCTTTGCTGGGTGTGGGAAATTGTTTATAAGCATACCCGGCTGGCTCCTAATAATAGCTGTAATAATAATAGCTGACATTTCTTGAATGCTAGGGAGTACCAGGCACAGCTCTGAGGGCTTTGACTGTGTTAACCCATTAATTCTCACAACATTCAATGATCTTGATTGTAAGAATGGAGCTAAGCCACTTGCCTGAGATCACACAATTAGTAAGAGGTAGGCTATTTGAACACAGATGGTCCTGCCCCAGTGTCTAGAGGTTAACTGCTCCATCACAATTACCAGAGTCACCCAGACCTTCCTCATGGGAACTGGGCTGCCACCATTTAATTGAGCAAATGATTTCTGTACCTGTAGTATTCTAGGAGGGGAGAATGGAAAGTTGAATTAACAGGTACCCTCAATCTAGACGGAGAGGCAAGATATAGAATTCCCTAAAAATTGTTTGAGTCTGAGTAATTCCAAAGCACAAAATCAAAGTGCTTTGGTTGTTCTAAGTGGGGGAAGACTGCCGCTGTCTAAAGGTGGGGCGCACGAGGGCTGCATTGGAAGTGGGCCTTGATGCATGGGAGGCAGGCACTCCCCGCGGAGGGACAGAGACCGCAAAAACCACAAGCTGAATGGGCCTGAGCCACGTTTGGAAACATGGCTCTATCCATATCTCTCTTGCATAGAGAATCCTGTGAAATGAGGTAGATGGTATAGCCTTGGGTGGCCCTCTTGAATGTCTGCTCACAATTGCCTCCTTCCTTCCCTCCCTCCCTTCCCTCCCTCCCTCCCTCCCTCCCTCCCTCCCTCCCTCCCTCCCTCCCTCCCTCCCTTCCTTCCTTCCTTCCTTCCTTCCTTCCTTCCTTCCTTCCTTCCTTCCTTCCTTCCTTCCGTCTTACTTTCTTGTTTGTTTGATTGAGATGGGGTCTTGCTCTCTCACCCAGGCTGGAGTGCAGTGGCACAATCACAGTTTGCTTGCAGCCTTGACCCCCTGGGCTCAATCAGTCCTCCCATCTCAGCCTGCTGAGTAACTGGGACTTCAGATATACGCCACCATGCCCAGCTAATTTTTTTGTTGTTGTTGTTGTTTGTAGAGACAAGGTTTTGCCACATTGCCCAGGCTGGTCTCGAATGCCTGGGCTCAAGCAATTCGCCCAGCTTGACCTCCCAAAGTGCTGGGATTACAGGTGTGAGCCACCGCACCTGGCTCTGCTCACAATTTTAAAAAGCAGTAGTCCTTTATGGTTTTATCACATTCCACAAATATTGGCTATCTCACACATCCTATCAATGTCCCCATCCCCTTAGACTTCTGGGAGGAGATCTTGTTTATGGCACCCAACAGGCACACTGGATAGATGGATTTGAAGGTCTGTAGACCCAGAGGTTTAACAGCAGTGGAACATTAAGAGTGGGCAGCCAGGTCATGGAATACAAGGCCCAGTTAGCAACCTAAGGGAGGATGTGCCCAAGGGCCTGAACAGGCCTGTCCTTTGCTCATATTCAGCCTATATCCTCACCTGCTGTGCGGAGCTTGTGACCTGGGGGAGGCTTGTGAGTGAGTGGTCCATAAGGAGAGGATGGGGTGTGTCTGAAAGTCAAGATACCCTGGGCTTGGTCACACTAACTCCAGTACCTTTCCTGTCTGCACACTGGGCACTCAGCTTCCAAGTAGATGTGCACTTAGAAGCTGCACATCTCAAACAAACAGGCACATCAGCTTCCAAGCAAGCCTGCTAATAGGCTATTTTGACCATGCACCCACTGCTCAAGACCCTTTTATGGCTGCCCACTGCTCTCCAAGTTTAGCCCAAGCTTTTTAACCTGACATTCAAGGCCCTTCACTGTGTGACTCCAGCCAGCCTACACAACCTCATCTCTCAGTCCTACCATTTTAGGTACTCTTTGTTCCAAAGACACAGCATATATGTACACACACACAAACACACACACAACTTTTCCAGCAACTCATCAGGCTCTTTAGCAACTTCATACATCTGAATATGCTGTTCCCTCTGCTTTTAACACCCTTCTCTCTTTTCTCTACAGGGTCAGCTTAGGGTCTTGGTTAAGAGCTTAAGTCAAGTTCCAATTCAGACTGACCAGTTGGACCTTTGGCCCTGCTGCTCTCTAGCTATGTGGCCTTAACTCCATAATCTGGATGCTGTGTACCTCTCCAACATCATCTCACAGCATCTCCCCTCCACCGTGTTCTACTATGTTCTGCCCTGGGCCTGTTTACCCTTGGCACAGCTCTAACTCTGGGCCTTTGTCACTATGTATGTTGGGATAATTCAGTACCCTTGAGGCCCACATGCCTCTGTCACTCTGTATGTTGGGATAATTCGGTACCCTTGAGGCCCACGTGCCTCTGTCACTCTCTAGTCTGTCACCATCAAGACCAGAACATGCTTTCTAGATGGTAGCCGAATGACTCTGAAAGTAAAGCTTCACCTGTTCTCTCCGGGGCAGCTGGAAAAACCTTCTCCAAACCAGCACTGATCACAGAGAAGTGACTGCATCAAGGCCAGAGGCATCTTCCAGATATTCCATCTGGGTGAGAATCTTTCAGCCATATCTGGAAACTGTTATTCTCCATTTGCACCCACACCCACACCCTACACTGTGCCCCGGGAGGCAGACCTTTGTGGGCTCCCTCATGAGGCCTTCTTGCCAACTGGCTTCCACTTGGGTCTGGACATGATTCCTGACCCGTTTGAGTGCTGGGCCGTAAGACTTTTCCACTGTTGCCAGCCTCTGGGTGGATGCCTCAGCGTCCTTTTGTTTGTTCTCTTACCCTGCCCACACCTCAGTACAGTAGTCCCCTCATTAAAGTCTCCTCATTTGAACCATTAGGGGTGAATTGCTTCCTGCTGGTCCCCAAATACCTGACCCTGCACCTGGAGATGATTGATCTGAATGGGCAGATCCAGGTGGAGAGTCAGGTATTTGGGGACCAGCAGGAAGCAATTCACCCCTCATGGTTCATAACTCCTACAAAAAATAAAAAATTAGCCAAGTGTGGCAGCACATGCCTGTGGCCCCAGCTACTCACGAGGCTAAGGTGAGAGGATCATTTTAGCCCAGGAGCTCCAGGCTGCAGTGAGCTGTGATGGTGCCCCTGCACTCCAGCTTGGACAATGAGGCAAGACTCTGTCTCAAAAAAACAAACGAACAAATGAAAAAAACAGACCCAATCATGTCAAGACTTGCCCTAGAACAAAGAGCTCACCAGTGCAGCCCATGAACAGCCCCTCCCCATGTTCATGCTTTGGGCCAGGCATACTCAATGCTAGCTTCTCTGGGCACATGAGGGTCTGATTCTGACTTATCAAGAGCTCTTGTGGGCAGAGTCAGATGAGACAGGGGCACCTGCACCTGCAATGAGGTGACAGTGAAGTAACAGTGACTAGTTTGGTGAACCAACACTACAGAACAAAACAGGCCTCAAGGCAAAACATGGTCAGACCACTGCTCAGGCAGCACGAGCAGTGCAGGTCGGTGTAGGGGAAGCCAAGGAACTTGAGCTGCTCAGGGCAGCCCTGCTGGAGGGCCTACAGGACCTGGATAGGAACCATGCGATGCTAGAAAGGGTGGGATGGGACATTGGGAGGGGTGGGAAGTAGGGAAGGAATATCCCAGGAGAAAGAGTTAAGGCCTGGCAGAAGGAAGTGGGATCTGAGGGCAGGAGCAAGAGGCAGGGGCTTGGTCAGGCATAGCCCCTTACCCTGCCCTGTCCTGGAACAGGTCTCCAGCCTGAGGACAGGCCCCTAGCATCCCCCACAAGCCATCCCCTTCCTTCAACTGGAAGTCACCCCAACCCTTTCACTTCCCTTGCTTACCGCACCTGCCCAGACCACAGCCACAGCAGGCCTCAGGTTTCAATTCTTGTTTTCTCCACACCTATGTAGTCTCTTGAAAAGTTTCTATTTCTTGACAGGGGCTAGGCCTGACACCTGACACCCTCAATCCTCTGCCACTGCCTCTTTACAGTTGTTTCTGCCTGGCCCCAGCCCTGTACTTTGGTCCTCTGCCCTCCTAGCAGCCCAAGCAAGCCTGCTAATAGGCTATTTTGACCATGCATCCGTGGCTTAAGACCCTTTTATGGCTGCCCACTGCCCTCCAAACACATTCAAGCCCCTTCACTTGTGTGATTCCAGCCAACCTATGCAACCTCATCTCTCAGTCCTCCCATTTTAGGTACTCTTTCTTCCTAACATACCACATATATGTACACACGCACAAACACACACAGACAACTTTTCCAGCAACTCGTCAGGCAATTTTTAGCAACATCACACATCTGAATATGCTGTTCCCTCAGCTTTTAACACCCTTCTCCCTTTTCTCTGCTTGATAAACTCATATTTGCCCTTTAAACCCCAGCTCAAAATCCCTGCTTCTGTGAAGTCTTCCTCCTTCTCCTAAGTCAGAATTAATCTCCCCTCCTCTGGGTCTCCATAACTTTGTTCAGATCTTGATGATAGCAGCAAGCACAAGCAGACCGGTCTTCCAGACTTCTATTTAGCCATGTCCTCTTCTGAATTCCCCTTCCTTTCAAGACTCTGGACCCAGGTGGTCCACTTAATATCTATATGACCTTGGGCAAGTTGCTTAACCTTCCCTGGATCTCTGGATGAATGCTGAATTAGTGCTCTACGTCCACAGCTTTTCAGCACCTATACATGCATTGATAATCACAATTAACCAATGATTCTGTAACTATGTCCCACCAGGCTGTGAATCCCTTGCCCAGCAGGGTAACAATCCAGGTTCCTTGTAACCAAATTGTCTCTGTATCCCCAGTGCCCACCATTCTAGAAACCCTTATTGCACAGGCAAATTTGACCCAAACTCCATTTTTGCAAATGGAGAAACTGGACCCAAAGAGGCACAGAGATTTGCCTAAGGTCATGAACCAGCTTTGGAGTATTCTTCTTTGCCCTCCCTCCAAATCTTTGGGCCAGCCTCTCTCCAATGACTGTCCCTGGCCTAAGCTAGGGCTCTGGACCAGAGAACAGGCCTGCATCAGGCCCCACTTGTCACTGTCCTGTGGACTCTCAGGGTAGAAACTACCAGATGCCCAGACAGTTTTACTTCCCCCCTGGCTGCAGAGACCATGCTGAGAGCAACTGTCAGACCTCAGACACTTCCGTTTCACCCAGAGCCAGGCTTCCTTTCCATATCTTCCTTAGGCAGCAAGCAGACCTTGGGCCACAGCCTCCGCACCAGACCCTGGAGAGTTTTGTTTCTCCCTGGGGGCTTGGCCCAGACAGCCGCAGTAGTGAACTCCCCCCTAAGGAGCCTAGCGGGAGGTTTGTGGCAGGAAAGTTTGTGGCAGGAAAGCCTGATTACCCAAAAACCCTAGAAACTGGAGTCTTGACCTTGATGACACCCCATCTGACCTGTATGGTTGGGGACAGAAAGGCCTCACATAAGGAAACTCCTGGAGAATCATAAGCCCTCAGAGCCCTTGGTATAACCTGTTCATTTCACAGATGGGGAGACTGAGGCCCAGAAAGGTATTTGCCCAGAGCAGATATGCAGTGATGTACCCAATGCTGAACTTAAAGGTTTTGATCTGTGGTACCTTTAGTTGCTTTTGCCCGTTTTCTTTCTTTTCTTTTCTCTTTTCTTTTCTTTGACAGAGTCTCACTCTGTCACCCAGCCTGGAGTGTAGGGGTGTGACCTCAGCTTACTGCAACTTCCACCTCCTAGGTTCAAGCGATTACCCTGCCTCAGCGCCCTGAGTAGCTGGGACGACAGCATGCACAACCACACCTGGATAATTTTTGTATTTTTATTTTATTTATTATTATTATTTTTTAGATGGAGTCTCGCCCTGTCACCCAGGCTGGAGTGTAGTGGCACGATCTTGGCTCACTGCAACCAAGCGATCCGCCCGCCTTGGCCTCCCATAGTGCTGGGATTACAGGCCTGAGCCTCTGCTCTCGGCCTGTTTTCTTTTTCTATTTCCTTTCTACCAGCCTGGCAGATGCCTCCTCTCTCTGCTGCCTTGGTGAATACCTGCCTGCCTGCAGCAGCAACTTCTCGCCCCCAACATTGGCTGCCAATTAACCTTTAAACCTTTTACAACCAGATCACCATGGGCTTCATGCTCAAAGTGTAAAGTAAGAATGTAAAGTATTAGTAAATGGATTCACATTAAGGTTCTGGGGATCATCTTAGATATCTAGAGGCCTTTTATACTTAGAATCTGGTTTCTGCAGCAATTCTTCAACAGAGAGAAAAATCCAGACATAAAAATGAGGTTCAGGCCAGGCACAGTGGCTCATGCCTGTAATCCCAGCACTTTGGGAGGCCGAGGCAGGTGGATCACCTGAGGTCAGGAGTTCGAGACCAGCCTGGCCAACATGGTGAAACCCCATCTCTACTAAAAATACAAAAATTAGCTGGGCGTGGTGGTGTGTGCCTGTAATCCCAGCTACTTGGGAGCCTGAGGCAGGAGAATCACTTGAACCTGGGAGGCAGAGGTTGCAGTGAGCCGAGATTACACTATTGCACTTCAGCCTGGATGACAAGAGGGAAATTCCATCTCAAAAAAAAAAAAGAAAAGAATGGGGTCCAGGAATATGTTTTCACTGCTCTTTGTCAATCCTTTCTCCAGCTCACATTTCACCCACACACACTTGGAGGGTGCCTCTGGAAGGACGACAACAGCTTGCCCCTCCATTTTTCTCACTTTGGTAATTCATTATCATCCCTAAGGCTGGAAAGGGCATTAAAGATCAGGCAGTTCAACTCCAAGTTCGATTCAGAAATTATTTCCTCCATCCATTCTTCTGCTCCAAAACCTTGACTAACTCATGCCAGATCCAGTACTTGGTGCTGTGAGATCCAACAGGGTCTTGCCTTCAAGGAACTCACATCTGAGAAGGGGGACAGGTGTGTAAAGAACCCCTACAGTGGAGTGTGTAATGTGGTAGAGGGGAAAGTGATCAGGTTTCTCAGGGAAGGAGATGCTCTCCTGGGATCTTGAAGGATTAATTCACCAAGCAGGGAAAAGGGGGAAGAGCTCCAAGCAGCTGTCAATATTCCTACCACCAGAACTTGCCCTGTCAGTCAGGCCATTTCTTACTCAGACTCTCAGACTTCTGCACAACCCCTTGCCTTTCTCTCAGGCTTTATTCACCCACTGTGTCTGTCAAAAAACGTTCCCAGGCACTTCATCTGTAAAGGTCCTGTACTGGGTCCTGGAGACTCCTGGCCTTGAGAAACCCACAGCTTGGTGGGGTATGGATGCATAGAGAGCCAATGACCACATAGTGTGAACATGGGAAGGTCAGAACTGAAGAGCCAGCAACAAATGCTATCTGAACCATCCTTGAGAGGACAGGGGAGACTTTCTGCAGGAGGTGATATATAAACCTGACATCTGAGCTATGGAATCTCCTATATCCTCATAGCACTCCTTTAAGGTAGGCCTTATTATTCCATTTTAGATATGATAAAACTGAAGCCCAGAAAAGGGCAATGCCTTACCCAAGGTCACATGATTAGTGAGCGAGGTAGGTATGCATTCACCCCTGGGTACCCAGCAGCAGAGGTGGAAGTGGCACCATTGGAAGAGCTGGGCCTCCGGGGCCAGGACTAGAGGTGGAATGTTCAGAAGCACAGAGGGAGGAGCAGAAGCTGAGAACCTGGAGCTGATGGAACCTACAGGTTGTGCCATCTCTCCCAGACATACAGTGGAGCAGAGAAGGGACAGGAATATCCAGCAGGGCATCAGCTTGCAGCTTCAGGTCAGCAGAACTGGCTCAGTCCTTAGACACCATCTTATCCAGCCCAGGGGAAACAGGTTTGTCCAGGGCAATTGATGAGGATGCATAGTATCACAGTGGCTGACCCTGGGCTAGATAGAATTCAGAGGCTTTGTCCTCCAGCCCAGCGCTCCACCCATTGCCCCAGCTGCCACTACATTGTTCAATCCAATCTACGTTTGCTGATGGTGTGCTCTGGATTTCACACTCTTCCAGGCGCCATGGAGACCACAGGGATCCTCCCCATCACTGCTGTCAGGAGCTTTCAGCTGCATGGAGGAAGTCAGATTGGGCTCCAAGACCTAGACTCCAAGTAGCATGTGGGAAGTGAGACAGCAGCAGGCATGAACACAGTGCTGGGGAGTGGGGTGAGGAGGACCTTAATGGCACAAGTGCCACGAGCAATCCTTAGACTTCAGATCTCCCATCTGTCTCAAGAAGAGACGAGTCAACAATCTCTGAGGTCTGCTAGTTCAGATGGTCAAGCCTCTACCCTCCTTTGCCTTGCAAGGATTGGGAGGCAGGGCTGGGTCCAGCTTCTGGTAGGCTAGGGGATGGGAGGCAGAGGAAGTGGCTTGAGCTGCTTGAGCCACCCCCACATGCCCACCCCGGGGCTGTCCCATTACTGGCGGGGAAATCACAGACTCAGTGCGCAGACATCTGGGAGGTGCTGGGTGGCCTGGGTATTTTTAGAAGGCCAGAGGCAAACATGCCTGGAATCCTGGGTGTTGCTGAGCCAAAGAAGCTGGGAGGCCAGCAGAGGGTGAACCAGAAGAGGTGGCCTCGGCCCTGGTCCTAACTTTACCAAGGTCAGCTGGCCTTGCCTTTCCCCAGAGGCTAGTGCTCAGGCCTATGGTGTGCAAGCTCTGGTTCCCCCAACTTGTCACTCACTTCTGCTTCCTTCTGGGCAGTCAGATGCAGAGCTGTTACAGGGCCTCAGGGAGAGCACTTGATCTCTTGATTCATTCAGCCAGTTCTTTCTGTGCTTTCCGTGGTCCAGGTGAGCTGCTGGGCCCTAGGGATACAGAATAGAAAGGAGGCAACCCTGGAGGGGCTCAGATCTGTTGGGTGGCGGGGGGATGGTGGGAAGATAGGAACACAGACAGTGATAACACCTTGAGATCGCTTTGGAAGAAGAGGAAGTATCGGCCTGAGGGAGCTCAGAGGGTCCCCATCTCCCAGGATTGCCACAAGGACCAGCTAATTATCTATGGACAAAAATGTAAGCTGCCCAGCTGGGGGACCAGCTCTGGGTATAACTAAGTTATGATTATCAGTCCTTTCTAGAGCCATGCCTTTTCCTTTAGCATGATTTCTGAAAGATAACATCTCAGAAGTGGAATACAAGGTAAGATTATCTTTTCAGCTGCTGACTTATCAACTACCAGAAAAAAAAAGCCCAGTTTGCACTGACAGCTCTGTCCCTGTCTCCTTCTCCCCATCCTATCCCTTCCAGTCCCTCCAGGCAAATCCACACTATCATGTTACAGATAAAGACTCAGGTTCCAGAGGGGCAGGTCCAGCCCAGGTCGGCTCTGAGCTATCTGCGACCTGCAGATTCCCAGATGGTTGAAATCACAGGAAGGATGCTCCCAGGCCTGCCTATCAGAGGAAGAGGGCTGGGGCATGGGGTGGGCAGAGGGCGGGAGTCCAGCCCCACACTGGGCCCCATCACAATTGACACTGCAGCTTAAACCCAATCTGTCCCACTCACTCCCCAGGATTGACTGGCCTTTCAGCTCAGGATTTCTCAAACTGGGCTCTTCAGTTTCGTGAATTTCCAGCCTTATTCATGGATGTCTGCAGATATGCTACCTGAATTTTTTAACTTTTGTACATTCACTTTAATGATAATCTAAACATGTTAATACAAAAATATTCTGTCTTGACTGGAATGCGCAGCATCTTATGAAAGAGGCTGCTCTAAGCATCAGTGTCCATATCTGGATTTATCAGCAGACTAGTTCCAAAGAATCTAAGGGAACCACATTTAACATCAATGTAGTGTCTCGAACTGACTTAATCAAGTTTGAGACTCATTGCTCTGGCTAACATGCTTATTTCCTTCCTGTAAGATCCTGGGTAGAGAAAGAAGTATCTCAGTTGGGATCAGAGGCCTGGGTTCTAATTTTGTCTCTGCTTCCAACTCACTGAATAGCCACGGACAATTCCCTGTCTGTGACTTATTCTAGATCTCAGTTTATTCATTTGTAAAATGGGAAGTTTGAGTTAGACTATCCCTATGGTCCCTTCTGGCTCTCACATGCCAGGATTCCAAATTGTGATTGAGCTGCCCTCTCACAGCCACCCCTGCCCACCCCACACCCCCACACCATCCCCACTGAGGCCCAGTACTGCCGGGGGTTCCTGGGTTGAAAAGTAGAGCCTCCGGGAGGGCGAGTGTCAGGCAGATGTAAAGGGGGTGGCCTGAGTGGGAATGAAGGTCATCAGGAAGAAAGCCACCAGGCCAAAGAGAGTACTTACACCCAGCCAGGCTGTCAGCTGAGACCTACCTCCCCAAGCCAGGAGGGCTCCTCCCAGGATAGTGGGGGATCAGGGAACCCAGCCCTCACCTGTGTGGGATTCTCCTCTAAGATTCACTGTCAGCCATCTACCCTCCTACCCCATAGCGCTGCCAGGAACCTAGAGCAACCTTCTCCTATAACCCCCTCCCCCATCCCAGCTCACACTGGGGTCTCAGGGAACAGGGCCCCCAGTCAATGCCAGAACCACCCCACTGACTAGACCTTCCTCAGCTCCCATCCTTCGGACCTGCCTAACTCCTACAGATTGCCTAGAATTCAGATTAGGAGTTCCCTCTGTCAGGAAGCTCTCCCAGATCCGCCAACCCAGGCAGGCTGAGGACCTTTATCCAACCTGCCATCTGTACTATCCTCTGTCCCTGCACTGATCCATCTTAACTGTTTTCTGTTGATCTCTCCCTCCTGGCTCCCAGCTGCCTTTGTTAATTCAGACATTGTGGACATGACATCTTTCTCACTTTGCTGGGAAAAGATTTGAAGCTCTGTCCCTTGGCCAAGGAATTCTAGACCGGGAAAAGCACCTGGAGTAGTAGGAAGTTTTCTCCTGACCTCAGGGCTCCGACATGCCTGCCCTCCAAGTCAACGCACAGCAGCACCAGGGGCAGGCTTTTCCTGCAAAGGACAGTTTGCTGAACAGATAAACTAATCTGGGCACCCTACATCCAGGCCTATCAGTTTGTCCTATCTTGTCGTTCTCTACTCTGCGGAGTCTTCTGGGGACACAGGCCAGAGGAGTGATGTCACGTGGGAGGACAGGGCAGGATGGGAGGGAGGAATGGGACTAAGGAAATGCTTGGGGAGTAGATGGGGTGTCCCCATCACATCTAGGTGGAGGTGGCTATGTCTTCATCTGGGTGTGAGACCATCCTAGCTTTCAGTATCCTGGTACCCACCCTAGCCCAGTTGAGGAGCCTTCAAAGGCCAGAGGTCATATGTCATCACCTCCCAGAGAAATCCTGCCTAGCCCCAAAGTTGCCTGTTCCCAGCATACCAGCCCAGGAGAGAGAGAGCATGGGGCAGTTAGTCACGAAAGTGTATGGCTTTGGGCAGATCACACTCCCGTCTATACAATGAAGAGGTGGACTCTGTAAACCCTAAGGGCTCGTCTGGTCAGGACAATCTGTAGGCAGATGAAGTGGAAGAGACTGCTTCTATGTGCAGGTGCTGGCTGGATGCTCCCATGTCTCTCCTCCCATCTAACTGCTTGGCCAAGGAGGGAGAAAGCTCCATGGAAAGCTTTCCCTCTGCTTGAGGCAGAGAAAGGCGGCATGGATATTTTGTGTATGTAATAAAAATATATGCGGAATATAAAAATTACAATTTTAACTATTTTAGATGTACAATGATGTACAATGCAATGTCATTAAGTACATACACAATGTTGTGCTCCACTATCCATTTCCAAAGCTTTTTTTTTTATTTGAGACGGAGTCTTGCTCTGTTGCCCAGGCTGGAGTGCAGTGGCATGATCTTGGCTCACTGCAACCTCCGCCTCCCAGGTTCAAGCAATTCTTCTGCCTCAGCCTCCTGAGTAGGTGGAATTACAGGCACCCACCATCATGCCCCTCTAATTTTTTTGTATTTTTGTAGAGATGGGTTTCACCACGTTGGTCAGGCTGGTCTTAAACTCCTGACTTCAGGTGATCCGCGCTCCTCAGCCTCCCAAAGTGCTGGGATTACAGGTGTAAGCCACTACGCCCAGCCCATTTCCAAAGCTTTTCATCATCCCAAACAGAAACTCTGTAATTATTAAACATTAACTCCCCATTCCCCTTCCTCCTACCCCTGATAATCCTCTTATTCTGCTCTCTGTCTATGAATTTGCCTTTTCTAGGTACCTCATAAAAGTGGGATCATACAATACTTGTTTTTTGTGTGTATCTGGCTTCTTTCACTTAGCATAATGTTTTTGGGATTCATCCATGTTGTACATGTGTCAGTACTGCATTCCTTTTTAAAGATTGAATAATATTTCACCTCATGGATATACAATTTGTTTAGCCATTCATCTGTTGATGGAAAATTGGGTTATTTCCACTTTTTGGCTATTGAGAATAATCCTGCTATGAACATTGGTATATAAGTATCTGCTTAAGTCTCTGCTTTCCATTTTGGGGGATATAGACCTAGAAGGGAAATTGCTGGATCAACATGGTAGCTCAACGTTTCACTTCTTAAGGAACCACCATTTTCCACAGTGGTTACACCATTTTACATTTTACCAGCAGTGCAGTAGGGTTCCAATTTTCCTACATCCTTGCCAACACTTGTAATTTTCCTTTTAACAAAAAGTTATATCCATCATAATGGGTGTGAAGTGGTATCTCATTGTGGTTGGCCTGGAGATTTTTTTCCAAAAGCATATTTGGCCAGGTGCAGTGGTTCGTGCCTGTAATCCCAACCCTTTGGGAGGCCAAGGCAGAGGATTGCTTTAGCCCGGGAGTTCGAGACCAGCCTGAGCAGACTCCTGTCTATACCACAAAAAAATAATTTAAGAAAAAATTAGCCAGGCACAGTGGTGCACACTTGTAGTTCCAGCTACTTGGGAGGCTGAGGTGGGAGGATCACTTGAGCCCAGACGTTCAAAGCTGTAGTACGCTATGATTACACCGCTACACTCCAGCCTGGATGACAGATCAAGATCCTGTCTCTAAATAAAAAACAAAGCAAAACAAAACAAAAACCATATTTTAGCTGCAGGGTTCTTTAATCAGAGGAAAAGTTACTCAAAGCCTGCATGAAGCCTTTGGTGAAGAGCTGGTAGTGGTTAACTGGAGACAAGAAGGGCAGGTAAGGTCGCATGGGGCTGATAACTATGCACGTGTGTGTGCGTGCATGCGTGTATGTGTATTGAGGGGGTGCTCATGTGTATGAGGACACTTTCTCTTGGTCTCCCTCTCCCTGTCTTGCCCCACACAGAGGTCCTTTCTGAGGAACCCAGTGGCATAGTATAAAAGTCCCTGACTAACAGTCACTGGAGTCACTTTCTTTCTGGGATACTTATCGGGAGGAGGCCATGTGTAACAGGGGCAGGAAGCTTCTCTCTTTCGTCCTTAGGGGAGGACTTAGCAAGTCACCTTGGAGGAGGCCCTCTCTGTTCTGTCCACCACTTGAGTTTATCAGATGTAAATAGCGCCTGGGAGAACAAAACAGGAACTTTTGTGGCTCAACAAAGGCCGCCTCTCCCAACATCAAATGGGATGCAGAGCTGAAGAAAAAGGCAACATATTTGGGAGGAGTGGGACATCAACAAAGGAGCCCCAGGGCACAAATGGAAGAAGGCCCAGTCACTTTCCTTGTGAGGTTCAAAGTTATCTGGCTGCTAAGATGACCATCCCCAGTGAGCCCCACTTGTCGGAAGGAAAGAACCCCTGAGCCCCCAGTGGTGTAGGAAGGGGGCCTTGGACTGGTGGCCAGGCTTAACTCTGGGGCTGAGGACCTAGAAGCCCCTCTGGACCTTCCTCCTGGTGAAACTTGCTGGAGCTCAGGAATGTGAATGAAAGCTTGGATTTGGGGGTCATGTGTTGATGGCTGCTGGGACTCTGAACAGTAAGATGGAGCAAGACTGGGACTCAACAGTGCCTTTGTTGGAAAGGAGCTGGTCTAGTCCCTGTGGGTTTTGAGCACTCCTGTGACATGCAGGAAGGCCTCCAGAGGGCCAGATTGAACTTCCTGCTGATAAAATCTTGTGGAACTCAAGCAATTAATGGGGAAAAAATTTGACCATAGTTTTTACCTTAAGCTGGTGGAGGGACCACACAAGTTACATGCAGTTTTCAAGTTATTTGGTTCTCTAGTTCCAGAGGTGGGGCAGGATGAGGGGGACCAGGAAAGTATATTGTTCCTTTTTGCACCCAAGCTAGCTCAAGACAACCCTGGGGAATGGGAGGGAAAGTCTCTGGGCCTCTTTCCTTACTTAGGTTTCCTTCGCGGGTCCCCTTCAAGAGCCGTTCCTCATCTTCAGGATTCCACCATGGCCCCTTGCCTATGTCTACAGCCCATAATAGTACTCAAGTAATCAGGCTATTTCCTGTTCACTCTCTCTACAAAGCTTATCCAGCCTGGGTCCAGGTTCCTCTGTTCCCCATTAGGAGTACTGAGCTCAGCTAATAGACCAAATTGACCGAAGGAGCTGATGACAACAGTTGGTTAATCCAGCAACCAAGGGCTTCACATGCATCCCTTCCCTGACTCCATTCACATTTCACCAAGGATCACAGTTACTCCAAAGGCACAACAATCTGAGCAAAAGGTTGCTGGAATGTACTGCTTCAACAGCCTTTCAGCTCTGTTGTGCAAAGAAGGTGTAATTCTACTGGTGGAATTTTAGGCACTTTGAAAGAATGTTTCTTGCAAATAGGCAACCTTTGCTCACCCACAGAGAAGACAGCATTTTCTGCCTACACATGCGGGAGCCTACATGAGGCCCAGCTCCAGCTGTGACCTTCAGTTCCACTCCCTAGGCCAAGATGCTAAATTCAGATCACCCATTAGTTCAGAAGCAGGTTAGACCAGTCACCATGAGCATGTGCCTGGGTAACCAATCTTGTTTATGCAAAAGGAGTCTATAGTCTGCAATGTTTTGCACACCCAGCACACAAATGAAAACATTTCTTCTTGACTACACTTGGAAGGAAAAGAAAGAAAAGCAGGATAAAGGGCAAGATAAGAGAAGACAGCAAGTGCCAAGGAGCTGAATCCTATCAGCCACCAAACCTTCATTTAAGCAGCCTGCTCATCTATGACCTACATTTATGAATTCTTTCTTGCAACCAACCAATCAACCTTCATTCAACTAATCAATGAATGAACCAGTCTTCATTCAGTCAAGCATTCTGTATTTATTGGAACTACTAATTTCATTCATTCATTCACTTTCTCTAACAAATCAACCTTCATTCAACCAACAAAAGAATAAGTAGTTATTCACTCTTCATTTATTCGACTAATCATTCCAAATGTCAAAGCTCAGGGCTGCAAGAGACCTCAAAGACCTCAAAGTTCAACCCACTGCAACCTTATAGGAATTCTGTCCATTACAACCTTGCCAAAATACACAGCTCATTACCTTCAAAGGTTGCCTGATCTGTTATGGAGCAGCTCTGACTGTGAGAAAAATATTTTAAAAGCTGAAATGGAGTCTGCTCTCCTTGTAATATCCATACCTGGTTCTGATACTTTCTTCCAGGCCACCTGGAATAGCTCAGCTTCTGTGCTTGGAGACCTTGTCTGCAGGTAAAGGTGGAGATTGTGTCCTCTGTGGCCCCTTCTCTCCCTCCCCTGTCCCTGTGGGTGATGTTCCCTTGTTGTTCCCGTCTCTCTCCTCTGGTCAGGAAGGTACCACTCAGTCCAGGGCTTTCTCCTGGTTTGGGATTTGGAATGGGAGCCCACATTCTAAGTGTGATGTGGTAAGGGGACAGTCACCCCCAGTTCTGAATGGACCAAGCTCCAGAGTGTTTGTCATGCCAGCCATTTTGCTCAAGGGCTCTCCCTTCACCCTGTTCCACAAGCCTCCACCTCCCTTATCTACAGCTGAATGCCTCAGGGCAGCTAAGCTATGGACTTGCTGGAGATTTCAGAGCTGGTTCAACCCAAAAAGCTTGGGGCCCAAACTGGAAGACAAGGATTAAGTGGGCCAGCCATTCATTCGTCTGAGGAATTTGAACCTGAGATCTGAGGAGGAAGCTAAGCTGTTGGAAACAGGAGATAAGCAGGGAAGACTCAGAAAAGAGGGAGTGGGTAAGTGCCTGAGTCAGTGCAGGCTATGAGAAAGCAGAAGCTGAGCTGGGGCAAGGGACAGGAGGGATCCACTGCATCTGTAGGGTTGTGGGAGCAAGTGACAGCAAAAAATGACCAATTTAAGCAGAAAAATAATGTGTTAAAAGGACTCTGGGTAATTTGCATAAACTGATCTCCAGTTAAGGGGTGATTTAGCAGTGTAGTATATATTTGGTTCTGAAGAATTCTAACACATGACAGGAAAAAAATATGTTTCAGAAAATGTAGGTAATTCTGTAAAGTGATGAATATGTTAATTAGCTTGATTGTGGTAAGCATTTCACAATGTATACCTATGTAAAAATTTCACATTGTACACCTTGATTATATATACATTTTATTTCTCAATTATACCTCAGTAAAGCTGGAAAAAATATGACTTCAAATTAATATTTTTCCTTCTGGGTACATAATTTAAAAAAATTATTTGATATTGTAATTATAAATACTACAATATATAAAATTTTACAATATAGAATTACATATTTTATATTGTATATTTATAATTTTATATTGTATATTTTATAATTTTTACAATATAAAAATTATTTTATATTGTAATTTGACATCTATGTCATGTACAATGATTTAAACATCAAGTCATTGTTCTCATATATAACAAAAATTCAGATCTGAAATTATATAATGATACTACCATAATCACAAGAAAATTTACAACTTCCTCCATGTCTTCTAAGGAAAATATACCCAGGTAGGTTGCAGGTTTTTGGTTTGCTGAGAACGAAGTCTTGTTCAGGATCAGGGTGATGGCCTTTGCTATGCTAGATCATAGCCTTATATATCACAGCTAAGGAAGAGAACCCCAGAGCTAACTATGCTATAAAAAAAGGTAGTATGGGGAGAGGGCAGGAAAGGTGGAGGTGGGGGTCACCGGAGAGGAGAGGAGCCTGGGGTTGCTTGAGAGGAGAGAGAGTTGCTGTGGACTGTTTGATGTAAAACACTACTCCATCTCTAGACAGGAATCTACAACACAATAACCATTCCTCACTAAGGCCTTGAGGTAAAGATTTACTTTGGGGCAATTCTAAGAGAAATGTTGAGTCTTGCTCTTTGGTGAGGGGTATAAATGGAGGCACACACCTAGGCTGCATTTTAGGATCCTGCCCAAGGTTTTGTGTTTTTTTTGTTTTTGTTTTGAGACAGAGTCTCACTCTGTCACCCAGGCTGGAGTGCAATGGTGCAATCTTGGCTCACTGCAACCTCTGCCTCTGGGGTTCAAGCCATCCTGGTGCTTCAGCCTCCCAAGTAGCTGGGATTACAGGCATGTGCCACCACGCCCAGCTATTTTTTTGTATTTTTAGTAGAGACGGGGTTTCACCATGTTGGCCTGGCTGGTCTCGAACTCGTGACCTCAAATGATCCACCTGCCTCCGTCTCCCAAAGCGCTGGGATTATGGGATTATAGGTGTGACCCACCGTGCCCAGCTCCTGCCCAGGTTTTTTGATGGGCCATTCAATTCTCAGCTGAAACTGGGTATTAATCATTACCCTATGTAAACAACCAAATGCGAGCCTCCCTCTCCATCACCGCCAAATTACCAGGGCAGGCTGATCCAGCTGAAACAGAGATGGTGTTGGAATGTTTCCCCAAAGCCAGGGGGAAATTATATCTTTGAGGTCAGCATACTGACCTAAGAATGAATTTTTCAGAAAGTGTATTAATCAGGATTCTTTGGGCTGCAAATCATGGAAATTCATCTCTAGTGTGCTAAGGAAATAAAATAAAGCCCAAACATAAAAGGGGAGTTTGGAATTATTGGCTCACATAAGTATGAAACCCAGGAGTACGGCTAGCTTCAGGAATGGCTAGATCCAGGCACACAAGTCACCAGGAATCTATCTCCATCTCACCATTCTTTCTTCCTCTGTGTTGGCTTCCCTCTCAAGTTACTCTCCCCATGTGGTAGAAAAGTGACTTCCAAGAGTTGCATCTTGACATCATCAGCCCTGCTAGAAAATGTTGACCTTCCCAATAGTTCTGGGGAAAGTACCAGTCTCATGTAGCTAACTGGATTATTTCCCCAACTCTAGAGAAGGGAATGTGGGGTCCGCCACATAGGAACTCCTTGAACTGAGAGTAGAGATGGGAAAGTCTCTCAAAGGAAATCAAGGTGCTGATAGCAGAAATGAGAGTGGCAAAACAGCAGTCAGTGAAAAATGAGGCCACGTACCCTGTGCAGTGAGCTCAGGGACTGATGTCAAAAAACCCCCAAACTTCCTTATGTGACCCAGGCTGGAAACTGATATTTAATCCAGCCTTGAAGGACACATGATTTATTAAGAAACCAGTATCTCCAGGAAGGGGTGAGGTGGACTGAGGCAGATACCCTGGGCTGATTTGGGTCCCCACTCCCTCTCCTTTTGGCCTTAGCTACAGAGACAGGATTTCCTGGAGCTGGACCTGCTGCTGCAGGGCTGGCTACCAGACAAGCACTGAAACCCTAGGTCAAGGCCACATGCTACCAAAACAGAGAGACGTTTGCAGGAATGCAGCCGCAGGGATAAAAAGAGGATACTGAATTGTGATTAGAGCTTCCTGCTGTAATATTACAGGATGGTGGTAGGAGAGAGGGAGAGAAGTGGGAAAAATTAAGAGATTTTGGGTTCTGACAGCAAGAATCAAACACGGATTTCGAGCCGCAAATCAATCCCTCAATTCCTGCACAAGAATGACCCGTGCCACTTAAGGAATATGCAGTGAGAAGGGGAGGCCAAGATTCACAGGACAACAGGAAGGAGAAAAGCGCTCCCAATATGCACTAAGATTGAAGAGATGTGTACTATGAGCCATAAGATGTGCCTGACCACAGCATGGAGAATCTGGTCCTGCTAGAAGAGATATCCGTGGATGTAATTTATAGGGAAACCTCACTGAAAAAAAGCAGAATTCCCTGGAAACTGGATTTCCTATGCTGGATATCTTCATTCCCTACCCTTTCCCACCCTGCTCTTTATAGGAAGATGGCCACTACAGCCTTAATTAACAACAATCTGTGCTTCTGGCTTCAGGTTGGGTTTGGCCAATGGAGAGGCCCAGCTGGAGATGAGAGGAAGGGAGGAGAGGGAGGTCAGGGTATTTATTCCCTCTATTTTTTTTTTTTTTTTTTTGAAATGGAGTTTTGCTCTTGTTGCCCAGGCTGGAGTGCAATGGCATGATCTTGGCTCACTGTGACCTCTGCCTCCTGGGTTCAAGTGATTCTCCTGCCTCAGCCTCCCAAGTAGCTGGGATTACAGGTGCCTGCCACTACGACCAGCTAATTTTGTATTTTTAGTAGAGACAGGGTTTCACTATGTTGGTCAGGCTGGTCTTGAACTCCTGACCTCAGGTGATCTGCCCGCCTTGGCCTCTCAAGGCATGAGCCCCTGCGCCTGGACTTACTACTGCTTTTTTTCTTGTGACATTCCCTTGGGCTGGCCCTGTCCCTCAACTAGACTCAACTGCCCCTTCGAAGTGGCAGACTCTCTGTGACCCTTTCTCATTCCAGATTCCGGTAACTGCTCTGTCTTCTTGGCCATTCAGGCCTAGAGGTGGTGACAGCTCTGCTGTTCCCCTACACTTTGTAAATAGTCCCTTCATAAATCAAACCACCTTCCATTTTCATCTGTTTTCATCGGAATCCTGAATGATATTACCCCTGACATTCTCCCCATTAGGTAAGGTGATTTGAAAGGAGGAAGGTGGGGCTGAGCTGGGCAGTCCTCAGAGAATATGAGCGAACCACGGAGTTATGGCTGGAGGAGCCAGTGCTGACTGGGGAGTTGGAGGGAATGCAGACACACCACTCAGCCTCCTGAATCTGAGACCCTGCAGGACGGGGGTGGGGCAGGCAGGAGGTCAGCACTCACAGAAGGTTCTTGGAGCCAGCCTGAAGCCAGGCGCTAAAGCCCTGGGGATACTCCCTTCCACTGGGAGAGTCTGGTCACCAAGAGGGTTGGCACCTGCTGGCACCTCACAGGACCCTGAACATGTGGTCAGATTGAAGGACAAACTAAGGGACACCAAGGACTCAGGATTTTGAAACTTTCTGGCACGCGTTTTCATCGTGACCAGGAAGGCCACCTTGTGGCAGATGCCCTCTGAAGAAGCTCAGTAAATGCATCATTGTTTTCCCTTTGCAGGAAATGGGGATCTCAGAGCTGAGGCAGGCAGGGGCCAACCTACTGCTGGGAGGATCAAAGATGTGGGGACGGGACCTGTCTCTGAAGGCAGGAGAAGTGAGAGAGGGGTCCAGATGGAAAATTCCACCAGCCCCCCTAGCCCCTTTGGATGCTGATGCTTCTACATTTCAACCAGCAGTGGTTCCAAATCTCCATGTTTCTCTTCCCTGTCGAAGCTAAATGTGGGGGCTGCTACCAAGAGGATGCTTGAAGAGGCTGTGGGGTGCCTGCAAGAAGGGGAGGAGCTTCTCCAGGCATGCTCACTGAGCTCGAACCCTGCAGGCTCATCCTGTGCTGCTGTGGAAATAAAGTGTGGCGAGGAAGCAGGGCTGTGGGCAGGGAGGACCTGACCTGTGTTCCTGTGAGGCTGGGGTCATTTGTAAATATAGATAATGGACCAGAGAGTTCCAAAGGTAGCAGGCCCATGGAGGTACCTGGGTCAGCATAGCTTGTCAGGACCAGGGTATGGTGGGTTTGGGAGGAAAATAGAGGCACTCCTCTCAGTTCTTCATACTTCCCATGGCTCCATGGGAAAGAGCATGGGGGTTAGAGGAGGGGCAGGAACCAGAGAGCCAGCCGGCAGCCACTGGGCCGAGCAGTGGGCCCCTGGACCTGAAGGAGGGGCTAGAGGACAGAGAGATGGCAGGGTAAAAGAAGGCCAGGCTGCCTGTATCTGTGGAAGTCCTGGGCAATGAGGGGGCCAAGGTAGGATTGAATCCCCCAAGAACCATACATATCACCTCTGTGGAGCCCACCACATCACAGACTCTGCCAAGGGCAGACAGAACCAGAGTAAGGCCAGGGAGCCCTTTCCCCTGCAGAGTGAAGTCAGGCCAGCAGGAGATCTCACCAAACTGCTTCTCCACCCCCAGGTGCTAGTGGCCAGAAAAGAGAGCAGAGGGTGTAACTGGCATGCCATTCCCCATTCCACAGCAAGCCCTTCAAGCACAATTCTAGCCTGGCTGGGGTAGGAGGATTGCCATTAATTGGATAGGAGATTGAAGTTTTAAACTATACTGATCCGAGTTGTAATAATTGAACAAGACCAATAATTGAAGTTATTTAAAAGAAAAACCTCTATCTATGACATTTTAAAAAAAGAGGAAAGTGTCAAGAAAAAATAAAAGCAAAAAAGCAGGCAGCCATGGTGGCTCACACCTGTAAACCCAACACTTTGGGAGGCCGAGGCAGGAGGATTGCTTGAGCCAGGAAGTTTGAGACCAGCCTCAGCAACATAGTGAGGCCCCATCTCTACAAAAATAAAAAATAAAAAATTAGCCAGGTGTAGTGGCATGCACCTGCAGTCCCAGCTGCTTGGAAGGCAGAAGTGGGAGGATCACTTGAGCCCAGGAGGTTGAGGTTACAGTGAGCTATGATAGTGCCACTGTACTCCAGTCTGGGCAACAGTGAAACCCTGTCAAAAAAAAAAAAAAAAAAAAAAGGCAGAATTGTTCCATGTGTCTGCCTCCAGTAAAAATTCCTCAACAACCAGTTGCAGTAACACAATGGCCACTGCCCTCCCATCTCTACTGGAGTGCCTCCAGGAACCTGAGAAAAGAGCATCTGAACCAGAGTGCCTGCGAAAGTCCTGAGACTTACTCTGATTGGATCATCTTGGGGCACAAGGCCATGCCTGACCCAATCACTGTGGCTGAAGGATGGATGCACGGATTATTCAAGCCTAGGTCATGTTTCCCCCGCTGGAGTTGGCTTCTCTGGAACCGGAGTGGTCCCAAAAGAAATGTGAGAACTGCAGGGAAGACAGAAGGAGGATGAATGTGGAGAAATACTGAATTGAGGATTTATCCCATTCACTCATGTGAGAGCATAAAGTTTCTGCCTCAGGAAGAGAGTGGGACTAAAACTAAAATTTCAGGTGTTTTATAATTCTTAGAATAATAGCCATTGCTATACTTAAAGACTGTGTTAAATGGTGCATACAGAGTAACAGGGCAGAATTAAAATCCTCCAGTAAGAACAGAGAGCGAGGGAGAGAGAGGAGATAGCAGAGAGTCCCTAAAGGGTGTCCAGGGCCTGAGGACTAGGTGGGGCATCAAGATGGAAGGAGAACAGGGCTGAGCTGCTTCCGGAGAAAGCACATGTCTGATGGGAATTTTGTGATGTGAAATTGTGAAAGTGAAAGTGAAGGAAGCCACAAAAAAAGCCTTCTCTTCTATTTCCCATAGGAAGCCATCAGTTAAAAAGTCAGTTTCTTCTGTCACAGACCACAGTGAGGAGACATGATGACTAAATGCAATGTGGTACCCTGAATTTGATCTTGGAACCGAAAGAGGACAAAATGGGTGAAATCCAATTAAAGTGTGGAGTTTAGTTAATACTAATGTACTACTGTTTCTTAGTTGTAACAAACGTAGCATAGTAATTTAAGAGGCTAACTGGGCAAGGGGTATAATCGTATAAGATGACAGTCCCCTTTCCCTGGGAGCACTCGGGCTGGGGAGTATGCTGACTGCCATGCACAATGTGGCCATCTAGTCTATGAGAAACAGGGCCCAAGTCTGAAGGTCTCCAGAGAAGGCCCCTAGGCTTTGCAACTTTTCTAATCTAAAATTATTTCAGGCCAGGTGTGGTGGCTCATGCCTGTAATCCCAGCACTTTGGGTGGCTGAGGCGGGTGGATCACTTGAGGTCAGGAGTTCAAAACCAGCCTGGCCAACATGGTGAAACCCCGTTTCTATGAAAAATACAAAAATTAGCAGGGCATGGTGGCGGGCACCTGTAATCCCAGCTACTCTGGAGGCTGAGGCAAGAGAATCACTTGAACCTGGGAGGTGGAAGTTACAATGAGCTGAGATCATGCCACTGCACTCCATCCTGGGGGATAGAGCAAGACTCCGTCTCAAATAAATAAATAAATAAATATAAATAAATAAATTCAAAATAAAGTCTCTTTTTAAAGTCACTTTCTCCCCATCACTTTACAGTGTAGATTTACTTTTACTGCATGAAAGAGCACCACACCTGGGATGTTATATCTATAAATGAACACTCCTCTGCCTCTAGGTACCCTGGCATCACTGCTATAGTACAGGGGCAGTGGAAAGAGCCAATCTCGACTCTAACTTCTCTAGGATCCTGAGAACTGGGGGTGAGTGCCTGTGATAGCCTGTGATGCACTTAGCGGGTGGTACAGCACATAACAGGTCCCAGTGGAGGTCGGTGGTCTTCAATCCGCCCCTAGCTGGACACCTTATAATGTGCCTGCCTCCTCCTCTGGGTCTCCCACATTCCCAGGCTACTCCTCCCTGTGCCTGGGTGGTGAGGTGAGTTGCTCAGCTGCTTAATGGAGCTTTTCTTCAGGTCTGAGAACCCCAGCTCTGAGGCTCCTGCATCTTGGTGCAGGTTGGCTGTGCCTTACTACCTGCCATGTGTGTGGACAACTGAGATGACTTGGTGCTGGGTTCTGAGCTGACTCATTTTATTTAATCCTTACATCCACCTGGAAGGGTAGGAATCACTATCTCCATTTTATAGGTGGAGAAACTGAGGCTGCCAAGGCTGGTATTTGCTTTCTGTCAGAGCAACCTCCTGAGACAGAGAAGACGAACAGCACCAATAACTCTGGGGCTAGATAGGCTGATAGGTAGAAAAAACTGGGATTATTGGAGAACTTGGAGAAGAAAGGTCACTTTTGTGTCCCACAGTTGGTGGACTTTGGAGTCAGGAGGGTTTCCAGGGAGAAGGGGATGAAGAAAGCACCCCCCAGGAGTAGGAAACAGTGAGAGGCCTCACACTGAAATGGAACACCTAGAAACCCAGCCGTTCACAGGAAGCCTGTCTAGGTGGCCTGGGGCCCAGGATCCATGCAGAGAGTGGGATAGGACCATAAAACAAGCAAAAGAATCAGGGATTGGTGGGATGCCATGGGCTATTTCCATCCCACTCCACAGGCCCTACTTCCCCTCAGGAGCTGCCCCTAGGCTAATATTAGCATTCTATCCTTCAGAACTAAGGTCTGCCCACTCTAAGGCCTCTTTGTTTCTGTTGGAAGGAGGTCCCTTGCTAGGGCCTTTATGGGTCTGTGCTGGGAAGACTCAAAACAGGGCATAGATGGGAGAAGCTTTTATGCATCTATTTTGTGCCAAGCCCTAAATGGGCCCTGGGGCTCAGGATGACCCAGTCCCTTTCCCTAAGAGCATTCGAGCTGGGGAGTATGCTGACCACCGTGCACGATGTGGTGAGCTAGTCCATTATAAACAGGGTCCAAACTAGTGGTGCCCAGAGGAGACCCCTATCCTCTAGGGAGACTCCTTGGCAAGACCTCCCTAGCCTCCTCCCACTGCTTCCTGGTGGGGGGCAGCCAACAGCAGTCCCAGTGGGGAGGAGAACTCTGAGTTCTACCCCTGGCTGCCCCTCTAGGAGAATCAGATCCAGGATGGGGCAGGCCCCTGTCAGGTCTGGCAGGATGAACTAGGCCTTTCCACCCTGGAAGCCCTCTTCCGGCTAGAGGGGAGTATCTGGGCACAGCCCCACAGTGATGCTGCTCATTGGCCTCACTGCCAGCAGGTATGATGCCATGCACCACCCCAGGTGACCTTTACAGCCCACATAATGGGTGTGATGCTGTGAACCTGCCATCTGCCAGCTGTCCAGGAGCAGACCAACCCAGGAGGGCCTTACCTCCTGGGCTCAAGCTCAGGACGCCCATGTGCAGGACTATCTTAAGTGCCCTGGAGACCTCTCCCTTTATGTGCACTGCACGGAAGTCCTCTGGCCCTCCAGCTCAACCTGCTCCACGCATTTCCACAGAACTTCGAGGAAAAGGAAGCCTCTGTGGTGGTGGGAAGGCAGGCAGTGCACGTTTAGATGTGGGCCATTATGTGGGGACCTTACTTCAGGCAAGCACTCTTTCTATTCTTGTGAAATGAGTCAGAAGGGGTCAAGGTGATTCCCTGTCAGAGGAAACCGCACGATTTCAGGAAAGAAAGGCTTGGAGACACTCAGAGGCATGTGGTACACTGAGAGCTGAGAGGGGAATGGAATCAGGGTCTCGGATAAGATGTGGAAGGAAAGACCATGAGGTTGGAGACAGGGTGGATTCCGCCCTGGAGAATGTAGAACCTGTGATTGTGCTGTAGGTGCATGGATGGATGGGGAGCCCAGAAACAGGGGCCTGACTAGGCCTACCTGACCCCATGAGAAGCACTGGATTCTGGATAATCAGAACCAAAGGGGCTACAGAGCCCACAGCATCCAATCCAGTACACTGATGGGAAAACCAAGGTCTAGAGGAGAAGGGGACATGTTTTAGGTCACCCAGTGTGTCAGGGGTAGGGGTCCTGCCTTCCAGGCCAGATCATTTACCAACCATGTTCAGGTAAGTAAAACCCAGCCAGACAGTACCCTATGTAGGGCTTGTGAAAGGGAAGGGCACCTAGAGAGACTATCTGGTACCCCTGCCTTATTTCTCAGCTAATGAAATGAGCATCAGAGAGGGGCAGGGACTTGCCTTAGGTCACAAAGCCAGGGAGCAAAATCTTCCCAGCAGCCCCAGGTGTCCTGACTCCCGCCTAGTCCAGGACTTCTCACTGCATCACTGTCTCCCGAAGAGAGGAAAGAGCAAGGAGAAGGTTGGGCATTGTGGCTCACACCTGTAATCCCAGCAATTTGGGAGGCTGAGGCAGGCAGATCACCTGAGGTCAGGAGTTCAAGACCAGCCTGGCCAACATGGTGAAAAACCATCTTTACAAAAATAGAAAAATTAGCCAGGCATGATGGCAGGTGCCTGCAGTCCTAGCTACTCAGGAGGCTGAGGAGGGAGAATTGCTTGAACCCGGGAGGCGGAGGTTGCAGTGAGCCAAGATCTAACCACTGCATTCCAGCCTGGGTAACAGAGCGAGACTCTGTCTCAAAAAAAAAAAAAAAAAAAGAAAGAAAAAAAAGAAAAGAAAAGAAAGAGCAAGGAGAAAGGAGCTCACATTTACTGAGCACCTGTTATGCACCAGGGCCCTGATGTGACATCTCTTCCTTCTAATCCCCACAGCAGCCCTGGAGGCAGATGTTGTTGCTCATGTTTAACAAATCAGAGGAAAAGGTTCAGAAGTGCGAAGCAGTTTGCCAAAGGCCGCACAGATGGTAGATGGCAATGCAGGAGCTCCGGCCCAGGTCTGCCCACTTCTATAGCCTGCGCTCTTGTTCTTACCCAGGCTGGGTTGGGTTTAGGACCCAGGGCTGACAATGCAAGGACGTGGTAGGGAGGAGGAAACCAGGAGTGAATTCCAGGCACTGCCCGGGCTCCCAATTGCCCAGTTGTCCCAGTGACAAAAATAAACAGAAGTGACCTTGGACAGCAGAGCCCTGCCTCCCACTGAAAGGTTCTTTTTTTCTCTCTCTCTTTTTTCTTTCTTTTCTTTCTTTCTTTCTTTCTTTCTTTCTTTCTTTCTTTCTTTCTTTCTTTCTTTTCTTTCTTTCTTTCTTTCTTTCTAAGTCTATTGATCCACACTCAGCAATAAAGCCACACAAAATAAACAGCTGATGGGCAAAAAGCATGGCTCCTGGCTTGCTGAGTTTCTCACCTCCAAGTGGTTTCAGGCCTCAGAACCTCAGATTCTCAGATCAATTTAGAAATTTATAGACTCTCACAGCCCTAACATGAGGGGCCTCCCAGGCTGCTGGTCTGCCCCACCAATGGAGGAATTCACGACTTCCCAACTGGCTCTTCTGTGGACCTTTGTTCCCATTTCTTAGGAATGGCTTCAGGGCTGTAGGCCCTGCCCAGGTGGTGTCAGACCCAGAGCAGAGAAGAAGCAGAGCCACTGTCCTCCCAGCTTAATAGGTCAATCTCAAGGCCATGGGGCAGCACCGTTTGTGCCTCAAGGGAGACTATGGGGTTGTCACGAGAGGCTGGTCTTAGCTCAGTGTGCAAAAGGCAGTCTCAGAGCTGAAGGGGCTGCTTCTAGAGACAGGCATGAGGGTGTGAGAGCAGGCCTGGATAAGTCCAGAGGCTTTCTGCCTCTGCTAATGCAGCAGACATCAAATCTACCTTTGTGCTGGCCACGTCCCACTGCATTCCTTTCATCTAAGACCTCAACCTTTTTTTTTTTATTCCATCCAAGTACAAAGTCTTGCATTTCTCTTTTAAATTCCATCTTGTAAATATTAGCACTTCATCCTAGTACAGTGGCTTTACATGGTGCGGTAGAGTTTACGTGCAGACCCTTCATGTGCATCATCTCCTTCCATGCTTAGGACAGTTTGCTGGACCTCACAGAGGTGATTGATGTAGCTTCCCCCCGGGAGCTGGGTGAGATCACGGACCCCAGCAGCAGCTTCTGAGATGACCATGAGCATTAGGCCGGCAGAACCCCATTCCCTGAGGAGTGATGAATACAAGCCCATGGAGCCAGAAAAGGGGAAACTGGTGCAGCCCACAGGGCGTCTGGAAGGGCTTCCCAAGGGCTGCTTCAGAGGCAGCGCAGAGCCTCAGGCAGGACTCCAGGAGGAGCAGGAAGAGGGGAGGATGAGTCAAGCCTACCTGGATTGGTTTGAGTGGAGTCCTTCCTGAGGCAGGGCGGTGTGGGCGATGGTTCTGTAGATGTTTTTGAAGCCCCCCAGCCCCACCGTCTGTGTTCCCTTAAACAAGTATTACAATCTTCCTTCCCTCCCATGAACAGAAGAGGAAACTAAGGCTCTGCCAGGACTAGAGCCCAGGTGTCCCAGATGGACTACCTAGTCAGGGATCTTCAGCAAACCAGGCTGGTCCAACTGTCTGTCCCAAGCTCCCTGAGTTGGCTTGAGGAGAAGACTTGCTCCCTGCCCTCTTGGAACTCCTTTCTGGTTGGACAGCTGGGTGTTGAATTTTGTGTAAGGTTATTTAGGCAAGAGTATTCCAGAAAGGCTGATGCCGGAGATTCAGACACTGGCGCCAAGCCTGTGAGCATCACTCTGGAGCTGGACCGTGAGCCCATCCTATGCTCCTATCTCTAGACCTAGGTTGGGTTGTTCAGGAGCTGGGTCTGGAAGCAGATCAGAAAGCAGGGTCCACCCCAGCCCAGGGGCTGGGCCTGTGGGTGCGTCCAAGCTAAACCTCTACACAAGAGTCCATTGTGGTTGCTCAGCCTGGCCCTGGGCTCTGCCAGCCCTTCCGGCTCCCGGAAAATGTTTCCCGTCTGGCAGCTCCCAGAGCAGCCTGTCCTTGGCTAAGATGCTGACTGGCCCCACACGCAGGCCTCTCCTACCCAGTGAGGATCCTGGAGTCCTGGCAGCTCAGAGCTCTTGAGTCCAGCCCCCATTTAACAGTCAGGGTCCCTTAGGCTCAGGGAAATAGGCACAGGCCACAGCAGCACACGAGAACCAGAATCAGGACCAGAACCCGGCACTCTGGCCATTTTCTCAGCTCTCACTACCAACATAAGGCAAAAAGATGCAGACTCAGAGAAGGGAAGGGGCTGTCCCATTACACAGTCCTTTGTGGCAGAGTCTGGAGGAAATGACTGGTGCTTAGCTGGCCGCTTGCCCACCTAGACCCCTCTGATCTGGGTTCTCTAGTTTCAGCTCTGTGGCCTCGTGAAGGTTGCTATTCCTCTCTGCATTTGGGGACTGAAGGCTCCCCACTGTCAATCCATCCCTGACATCCTAAGCTTTAAAATCAGGCATGAGCGCCCTGGATGGGGTGAGGAGAAGCAGCTCTGTAATTCGGGTCTTTGACAACTCCGCCCCATCTGTGTGTGCCAGGCTGTACCAGAGCCAGAGGCTTAGGGCCTGGGGCTCCCCAACCCTTACTTGGGCTGACAGTGCCACCTGGTGCCCAGTCAGTGTGACATGAGTCCCAGTAGAGATGCAACCACAATCCTTCACTGGCTGTGGGACCTCTGAGCCACCCCACGCTAGGCGCTGGGGATATAGAAGAAATTGTGACCCCAGATGTGAGGGGAGAAGACCCACAGAGAGTGACCACTCAGGATGTGGAGGCTGTGACAACAGAAAGTCTGGGGCCGAGGAGGGTCCCTGAGTACCGCAGGGTCAAGAAAGAGAGGCATTGCCATCAATATAATTCTCACTGTCTTCTAGGCCAGGTCCTATGCAGGCCTGGGGACCCTCTAGGAATCAATTATAATCTAATAGAAAAAAGCAGGGTGGGGAAGGGAGCTCAGAATCAGGGACTTGAAGCTGGGTCTTGAAGAATGATAGTAATTCATCTTGTGAGCCCTGGGCATTCCAGGCTCAGGGAACAGCCTATGCGAAGGCGTGGAAGAGTGAGCTTGTGTGTATAAGCTTGAGGGTGACAGGTGTGGAGAGGAGGGGGACAGCAGAAGTGCCAGAATACGAGGTCTAAAAAGTCACAACACTGGGTACCTGTGGCCGACATAGCTTTTCTGAATTTCCTTGCCCCACACCTACCTCCTTTCTTGACCTTTGATGTCTGGGCAGGTACAGAGCCCCTGCCTCAAACTCCAACCCCATTCCCTCTGGGTCTGGTTACCTAGAGGAGGTCCTGATTCCTGAAAGCCTCCCCTCTTCCCCCAGGGCAGGAGCTAGGTCAGGCTGCCCATAGGCTGATCTGAGGGCACACAAACCTATGACTTCCCTGGCCTCCAAGAAGCCCAGGCCCAGCCCTTAGATTGGAGAATGATCTTTAAGTAGTTATTTAACTCTAGACTCAGGTTCCTCAACTGATGGGGATAATAATGGTACCTGAGTCATGGGATGTGGTGAGGATTCAATGAGAAAATGCATAGAAAGCCACCTATTTGCACCTTGCTGGCATGTGTTGATGCCAGGTAAAGGGGCTCCTCCCCATTGCCAATCCCCCTAGCATATTTCCTTCTAGGGGGAAGCTCAAGGGCTCCAGATTTTGGCCCCACCTGGGCTGCCCACCCCCCAAATTCAGGCTTCTTTCTACATTTCCTGAACCCAGAGAAGCTCTGTTGTGTACCCAGCAGGTGATTGGTTTTTCATGTTTCCCTCTGATTGTTTTTTTTGAGACAGGGCCTCACCCAGTCACCCAGACTGAAGTGCAGTGGCACGATCTCAGCTCACCGCAACCTCCACCTCCCAGGCTCAAGCGATTCTCCTTCCTCAGCCTCCCAGGTAGCTGGGATTACAGGCACACACCACCACGCCCAGCTAGTTTTTGTATTTTTTAGTAGAGACGGTGTTTCACCATGTTGGCCAGGCTGGTCTCGAATTCCTGACCTCAAATGATCCACCTGCCTTAGCCTCTCAAAGTGCTGGGATTACAGACGCGAGCCACGGTGCCCAGCCTCCCTCTGATTTTTAAAAAAATAAAATGTTCAAATACAAAGGAAAAAAGTATACAATAAGCAAATGAGCACCCATACGTTTTTCTAGAATCAACAATTACTGTTTTGCCTTATTTGCTTCATTGCTTTGTCATTTTTTAAAATTTGAACTAGGGCCGGGTGCGTTGGCTCATCCCTGTAATCCCAGCACTTTGGGAGGCTGAGACAGGCAGATTGCTTGAGCCCAGGTGTTCAAGACCAGCCTGGGCAATGTGGCAAAACTCTGTCTCTACTAAAAATACAAAAATTAGCTGCGCATGGTGGTCCCAGCTACGCAGGAGGCTGAGGCAGGAGGATCACCTGAGCCTGGGAGGTCAAGGCTGCAGTGAGCTGAGATCACGCCACTGCACTACAGCTGGGGTGACAGAGTGAGACCCTGTCTCAAAAAAAAAAAAAAATTGAACACATTCGAAAGCAGTCAGAGATACCGTGACACTGAATGACCCCCAACACATGGGTGTGCAGCTCCAAAGATTTTTCATACGTAACCACAATCATAATAGTAAGAAAAGCAATAATTCCATATTATCATCTAATATCCAGCCCATATTCCTATTTCTCCCAGCTTTCCCAAAATGGATTTTACAGCTATTTTGGGGAGTTTTGGGAGTATGGAGGAGGAATTCAAGATCCAGTCAATGTTCGTTCATTGCATTTGGTTCTTGGTATCTTTGTTCTTTTTCTTCTATTTCTTCTATTTATTTATTTATTTATTTATTTTTGAGACAGGGTTCTGCTCTGTCAGGCTGGAGTGCAGTGGCATGGTCACCACTCACTGCAGCCTTGACCTCCTAGGCTCAAGTGATCCATCTGCCTCGACCTTCCTAAGTGCTGGGATTACAGGTGTGAGCCACAGCCCTCAGCCTATAACCATGCTTTATATATTTTAGATACAAATTCCTTATTCGATATATAATTTACAAATATTTCCCCCATTCTTGTTGTTGATTGTGCTTTTGGTGTTCTAATAATACCTTGCCAGGCCAGGTGTGGTAGCTCATGCCTATAATCCCAGCACTTTGGGAGGCCAAGGTGGGTGGATAACTTGAGGTCAGGAGTTCGAGACCAGCCTGGCCAACATGGTGAAACCCTGTCTCTGCTAAAAATACAAAAATTAGCTGGGTGTGGTGGCACATGCCTGTAGTCCCAGCTACTTGGGAGGCTGAGACATGAGAATCGCTTGAACATGTGAGGTGGAGGTTGCAGTGAACCGAGATTGCACCACTGCACTCCAGCCTGGGCAACAGAGCAAGACTCTGTCTCAAAGAAAAAATAATAATAATACATTGCCAAATCCAAGGTCATGAAGACTTACCCCTATGTTTTATAGTTTTATCTTTTACGTTTAGGTCTTTGATCTATTTTGAGTTAATTTTTGCATATGGAATAAAGTAAGATTCCAACTTTGTTCTTTTGCAAGTGGCTAACAAATTTTTCCAGCAACACAGAGCTGAGAGGATTGGGATCTCGGAGAAGAAGGAGCCCTGCATTCTTGGCTTCATCTGCCTGGAGTGGAGTTTCCATCATGCTGAGGTGGAGGTGCACGGGGCCAGGGAAGGAGCAAGTTGTAGCTCAAATGTCCCAGACTCTTACTATTCTTACTGAAATTTAGTAGGTTTTCTTGAATAAATGTTTCTTCATCTGCTGTATGCCCTTAGGACAATTCCCAGGAACATACATGTATATTGATATCAATATAGATATAAATAGATAATTATGTATGTATAACTTTTAGCAGTTTTACTTGTTCTGCTGGAGATAAGGTCTGGAAGGTTTTCAGAGCTGCTCATGCCACCATTCCGGAAGTTATCCACCAGTTCATTGCTTTTTGCTCAGTAGTATTCCATTGCATGTCTATGCCACAATTTGTTTATCCATTCACCTGTTGATGGACATTTGAGCTGTTTCCTGTTTGAGGCTATTACAAATAAAGCTGCTTTACAAATAAAGTTGCTTTGAACATTTGTGTATAAGTCTTTGGACACATGCTTTGATTTATCTTGAGTAAATATCTAGAAGTGGAGTGGCTGGGTTATATGGCAAGTTTGTGTTTTAATTTTTAAGAAGCTGCTAAACTGTTTTCCAAAGTGATTCCCCCATTATGCACTCCCACCAGCAGTGTGTGAGAGTTCCAGTTGCTCCAGATTCTCACCAACACCTGGTATGGTCAGTCTTTTTAATGTTAGCCATTCTAATAGATGTGTAGTGGTATCTCCATTGTGGTTTTAATTTTCATTTTCCTAATAGGTAATGATGTGTTTGAACATTTTTTCATGTGCCTATTTACTATCCATACACCTTCTTGGTGAAATATCTGTTCAAATCTTTTGCCTCCTTTCTTTTTTTATAATTGGGTGGTTTGTTTTCTTATTATTGAGTTTTGAGAGTTCTTTCTATATTGTAGATACAAATCTTTCTTGGATATGTGTACTGCAATAATTTCTCCCAGTTAGTAGCATGTCTTTTCATTCTCCTAACAGTTTCTTTCAAAAGGCATATGTTCTTAATTTTGATGAAGTCCAATTTACAAATATTTTTCCTTTGTAGATCATGTTTCTGGTATTGTATTTACAAAATGTTTGCCTAACTTGGGGTCACAAAGATTTTGTTTTATTGTTTGGTGTTCTCTCCTTCCAATTTTTGGTTCCCATTGTGTGTATGGTTTTATATCTTGCTTTTTTCCCCAAAAAAACTTTAAAAAATTTAAATCTATGGAAAAATCGAAAGATTAGTATCATGAACAATGGCATACTTTTTGCCTACAAGCATCAATTGTTAATACCTTGCTACATCTGCTATATCTCCCCGGATACGTTTTTCCAGAAACGTTTGACAATAAGTTGCAGGATTTTGTAACACTGACTTTTTGCAAGGTCTAGGAAACCCATCCTGAAAATGTTCTTTAAAAAACATCAACAGCAACCTGTGCCATTTTCTGCGATAACAAAGGTTGTACTTGCCCAGTGTAGAAGACTGGGAAAGAACAGAGCAGCAAAAGAAGAAAATAAAACTGTTCCCTCCCCCTATTCCAAACCCATAATACCAGGAAAGCCACTTACCTGAGAGGTGGGTAGGAAGGACACACAGAGCTCAGATACTACCTGAAATTTGGGATGCAAATCCCTGACTCCCACGGCAGCCCCCTATCCTGGGGTCACTTTCTGCAGAAGAGCCCTCTGCTGGGAAGCTGAGGCCAGGATCTCCCCAGCTGACCTTGAGCCTGCTCCACCCTCTCTGGGCTTAGCTAGTAAAGTAGATAACAAAGTGGCTTGGCTTCTGTCCCAGGAGACTATTTGTATCTTTACCGTGGTTACTTCTTATTGTGAACAGGCTGGGCGCCCCTGTCTCCAGCACCCCACCTCCAGGCAGGCCTATCCCAGCTGATTTTGCCTGGAATAGCTCCTCCTTTACCAGCCTCCATCCTTCAAAGCCCAGCTCAGGGTTGCTCCTCGCCAAACCTCCCTTGACATCACCCCACCATTAGAGTTATCCTTGCAGCAAATCACTCACCTGTATCCTCGCAGCAAATCACTCACCTGTTGTGGGAGAGGCTTGTGCTGGAACTGCTGTACACTCCTATCTCACTTAAGCCTCACAACAACCCTCAAGAGAGGTTATCAGGGCCATTTTGAAGGTAAGGAGACTCATCCTCAATGCATAGGGCTAGGTCAGTCACCTCAAGTTAGGGCAGAGCTAGGTTCACTCAGACCCCTGTCTCTGCCTTTAGAGACGTTGATGCCCTTGTTGCAACCCCAGTGGCTTGTGTGCACAAAGATCAGGGCTGCATCTGATGTATCTGGGCTCTGGATGCCCCGGTTCCTACCCATCTCTCCTCTTGCTTCAGATGCAGTCAGCTGTAGAGTTGCCTCTTCCAATGCAGCCTTCCCTCACTCCCACTGAGAGTAACTGCTCCTTTTCTGCACACCCTCATGCCCCAGAATCAATGGCCTGTCTCTTCTTCTTCTCCAACCATACTCAGACATCCTCCTCCAAGTGCCCAGGCCATGGTCCTGCACACGGATCCTTAATCAGCTTCGTTCAATGTATTTTAATATTTATTTTAATTTACTTGCATTATCTTTCTTCCTATTAATATTCACTTTTTTTACCTTCGTTTATAACGTTGGCTTTTTATCCCATCGATACATTTCCAAATTGTAAAAAATTTAGGAAAAAATAAAAATCACCCCAAATTGTCACAGATAATCATATTAACATTTTGGTAGATTTTTTTTTTGAGTCTGGTTTCTGTAGACATATGCATTTTACAGAGTTGAGATTACATTGTATGAATAGTTCTAAAGACTGCTTTTAAAAAGCTAACATTATACCATGGATATTTTCCCCATGTCATTAAAAATTACATGTGCCACACCCACTGGGAAGGCTCGGATAAAGAAGACAGATAATAACAAAATGTGGCGAATCGGAACCTTCATACAATGCTGGTGGGAATGTAACATGGTGCAGCCCCTTTGGAAAACAGTTTGGAAGTTCCTCAAATAGGTAAGCATAGGGTTACCACAAGACCCAGAAATTTCACTGCTAAGTATATATTCAAGAGAAATAAAAACATGTGTCCACACACAAAACTTGTACATGAATGTTCATAGCAGCATTATTTATAATAGCTTAAAAAATTGAAACAACCTAAATGTCCACCAATGAATGAATGGATCAACAAAATGTGATATATCCATACAATGGAATATGATTCAGTCACAAAAAGGAATGAAGTACTGATACATGCTACAACATAGATGGACCTTAAAAACATTATGTTAAATCAAAGAAGCCAGATGCAGAAGATCACATATTGTATGACTCCACTCACACAAAATATCTACAATAGACAAATCTATAGAGACAGAAAGTAAATATATAGGCTGGGGGGTGGGGAGGTCTAGGGAGACATGAACAGTGTCAGCTAATGGGCATGGAGTTTTGTTAGGGGGAGATGAAAATGTTATAAAATTGACTGTGCTGGTTCAAAACTTTGTGTATATACTAAAAGCCATTGAATTGTATACTTTAAATGGGTGAATTGTATGATATATAAATTGCATATCAATAAAGCTGTCATAAATAAAGACAGCAGCATTTTTAATGTCTGTAGACATTATTCCTTTGCACAGCTGCATCATAATTTATTTAGATTTATATTGCTGGACCTTTATGTTTTCTATTAATTCTTTCATTTCAAAATATTTCCAATACACACGAAAATGAATTGAATGGTGTGATGAACCCCTGTGCCCACCACCCACTTCAACAATTACCAACACAGTTTCTGCTTTTACACACATTGATTCGATGAACATTTTGTTTGTCTTTGTCCACATTCCACACTGTTTCCTTTCATTGACGCTGAATTCAATTCCACTCAAACCACTTCCTCAAACCCTCACAATGCCCTCCCAGCATGCTGTAGTGATATGGATCCGACCTTGCCCTACCCGGTCTGGTGGGGGCTACCAGTCTGGTGGGGGAGGTGGATACTAGATTGGAGCGATCGGTAGGGATGGAGGGTGTGTAAGTGGAGAGAGCCCTCACCCTATTACCCAGGAAGGGCACTGGACTCACCCCACCCGGAGACGCCCATCCACCTCTGCCCAGCCCTGCCTTTCTCCCCTGCTGCCACACGGAGGCGCCAGAGCAACCCTTCCACAGCTGCTTCTGGACGTTCTCCCATCAGCAACGTGGATGGGTGGCTGAGGTGTGATCTGTGCCTTCTGCAGATGATCCCGGCCTGGTGATGGCCCTCTCTTGGGCTGAGACTCCTCACGTGAAAGATGAAGGAGGTGGATGTTGTGAGTCCTCTGGTCCTCCAGCACTTCAATCCAGCCTCCCACGGCAAGCCAGTTCTCGGCAACTGTATGCCTAGGGCTCCACTCCCAGCACCTGCTTCTGGATGGCCTGGGGGATCCGCCTGAGTGCCCCTCCACTCTGGGTCCCAGGTGAGACTGACACCCACCCAGGCGACCACCTGCTTGTTACAGAGCCCTGCAGGAGGCAGCTCACCACCCACGAGGAGGGACTTAGGCAGCGGACTTGCTGAGGGGTAAGTGTCTGCCCCATGATGCCTCACAGCTCCACCTTCTGGGAGCCATCCACGTGTGGGCAGCCTCAGGGGCACTCCAGCTCCAGGAGCAAGATTGGGTTGTGGGTGGAGGAAGGGTAAGTGAGTCACTGGCCACTTCTGAAGGCCCAGCCTAAACGATGTCCGGCCCAGCCCAGAGGAGATCTGGTCTCCATTGGTCATGGCCTGCAGGACCATGAGGGCTGATGTGTCTGGCATAGCTGAGAGCTGAGTCAAGGGACAGGGTGTTTGCTTTCCTGAGAGGGCTTCTCTGGAGTTGGGGCATCTCCAGCCTTGCAGCTTCTTCTGTCTCTGACAAGGGAAAGGTGGTGGGCCAGGCTCTGAGCTCTGTTCGAATGTCCGTCCCTCCTTGGGTGCTCCCTCAGCCGCAACCCCCTCCACCCTCCATAGCTTTTCACCACTCGTCCCCAGCCCTCCCCAGGATGCCTCCTTTAATCCAGTGAGCTGGCTGCTACCAGTCAGGGCACAAGTCATTCCCAAGCAGTTCAGTCCCTAGGGGAAGGAAGGGCCAGCTCACACATCTTGAGTGCCTACTGTGTGCCAGGCAGCCCCGCGTGGCACACTTTGTGTTATTATCACGTTTCTTTCTCACAGCAGAGCCTCATGAGGCAAATATTATCACACTCATTTCACAAAGGAGGAAGTCAAAGCTGGCCCTGCAGTATGAAGACTCAAGCCCAGACTTGCCGGCTCCTGCCTGCATCTCCCTCCACCTGGGTCTCCTGTTTCCCTACCTGCGGAAAGCTCACACTGCATCATCGTGCATGGCTCTTACCCTGCCCACCCCATCCTTGTTGCTGCTCACCTCCTGCATCACCTGTGCCCACTCAACAGCACACATGCCCACAAGCTCACATGCACCAAGATGGGTGCACTGGGTGCACGGGTGCACATGCATATTCCAGTCCTGATTGCCGCTTATCAGCTGTGTGACCTTGAGCAAGTCACTTAACCTCTCTGAGCCTCAGTTTTCTCGTCTCACAGGGGTTTTTATGAGAATTAAATAAGATACTGAGTGTAACAGTCTTAGTACCTTCCCTGGGCATAGTGCTCAATAAAGATTAGCTATTTTTTAAACTTTAGCTATTTTTATTTCATCAATATTTTTATTTATTTTATTGTATACGTGCATCTTTGTACACTTTTTACACATGCAACAAGAGACATGCAGTAGACACAGAGGCCCAGGGATTACCACACACACCTACTGCCCATGCAGGAACCCACAATGAACCAGCCAGCCACCTATGGGTGCCTATATGCTCATGCCAGGCTCTACTGCAGATGGGAGTTGGGTTTACCTGTGGCAGGGATGCCTGTGCACAGGAGAAGATGGGGCCCTGGCCTTGGGGTCCACCCAAGCTGCCCGGGAAATGAGTTTCGTGCTCAAAGTGTGATCTGCAGGCCAATCTGGGACCTTGTTAGAATCTTGAAGAATCTCATACCTGACACCAGATCTTCTGAATCATGATCTGTTTTTTTTTTGAAACGGAGTCTTGCTCTGTCGCCCAGGCTGGAGTGCAGTGGCGTGATCTCAGCTCACTGCAAGTTCCGCCTCCCAGGTTCACACCATTCTCCTGCCTCAGCCTCCTGAGTAGCTGGGACTACAGGCACCCACCACAACGCCTGGCTATTTTTTTTTTTTAAGTAGAGATGGGGTTTCACCGTGTTAGCCAGGATGATCTCGATCTCCTGACCTCGTGATCCGCCTGCCTCAGCGTCCCAAAGTGCTGGGATTACAGGTGTGAGCCACTGCACCCGGCCCCGATATTTTTAGAGATGGGGTCTCGCTCTGTCAGCAACAGGCTCCGGTGTAGTAGTACAATCATACTCAACAGCGCACTGCAGCCTCGAACTCCCAGGATCAAGCAGTGCTTCTGCCTCAGCCTCCCAAGTAGCTGGGACCATAAGCACATGACGCCACATCCAGCTAATTTTTAAAAAAGTTTTTTGTAGAGATGGGGTGGGGTCTTGTTATGTTGCCAGGACTGATCTCAAAGTCCTGGCCTCAAGTGATCCTCCCTCCTTGGCCTCTCAAAGTGCTTGGATTATAGGCAGGAGGTACCACACTCAGCCAGGATCTGCATTTTAAATAAGATTCTCAGAGCACCAAGGCAGAGAAGAGGAAAGTGGGTGGAGCTGCATCCCTAGATAGGATGAGGCTGACTGTGGGCCTGTCCCAGGTGTCTCCAATCCACGCCTCCATCAATCAGGCTAACGCACCTCCTGGCTCCTCCTCTGCTCTTGGGAGCTGACGCTAAGGTGTGAGGTTATCCAGTTCAGCCTTGGGAGGACAGGCTGGCCCCCTCGATCCTGTTCTAGGAGAACATAAATAGTAAGGTCTCTCCTTGGTTCCTCTCAGGGCTCTGAAGGGCTTGGGGCTGGGAGCCACATAGGATCCAACAAACTAACAGGCGGCACCTCCTGCCTGTCGATCCTCCTTCTGAACCACGTTGATCCTAGCTTGTGAATCTCCCCTCCCAGCCTCCAGGTAGGTCACTGCCAAAACTCTGGCTGACCTCTTCCATCCTGAGTGGAGTGTGGGCTCAGTCCCTTGGGGCCGTGGGAGCCTGAAGCCTGGCCCAGATCCCCCCTCCCTATCCCTGTTGGGGCTAATTTTAGGGCTGCTTTGACAGCTGCCTCAGCTCAGCCTGGGTCAGTTCCCAGCCACTCAGTGTTGGGGTCAGTTAGGGTCACCAAGGAGTGGGCCAGGCCAGCCCCACCTTTGGTTGCAAAAGATGAAACTAGAATCTTTGTCCCCTGTCCCCGCTCCCCACTACCTGGAGAGCCCCACCGAGCTGGCCTCCATGTTCCATGCCCTGTATGTGAAACTGCAGAGGAGCCCAGGATTTAGAACAGCCCATGGAGATCAAGACTGAGTATCGGTGCCTCCATGCCTGGAGGGTGCAGAGAGGTGAGGCCCCTTCTCAGCGGCCCTCTCTGATGCCAACCCAACACATATTTCTGAACTCAGTTACTGTGCCAGGCTGTCAGAGATTAGGAGCAGATGGCACCTAGAATACTTTCTTTCTTTTTTTTTGAAATGAGTCTCGCTCTGTCACTGAGGCTGGAGTGCAATGGCGCAATTTCGGTTCACTGCAATCTCTGCCTTCCAGGTTCGAGCAATTCTCTCTGCCTCAGCCTCCCAAGTAACTAGGATTACAGGCACCCACCACCACACCCGGCTAATTTTGTATTTTTATTAATTTTGTAATTTTGTAGTTTTGTATTTTTGGTAGAGATGGGTTTTCGCCATGTTGGCCAGGCTGGTCTGACCTCAGGTGATCTGCCTGCCTCGGCCTCCCAAAGTGCTGGGATTACAGGTGTGAGCCACCATACCCAGCCACACCTGGGATACTTTCTAGAGGGAGGATTTTAGCTTCTGAGAACAAAGGGATGGAGTCCTTCCTCTGTCACCAGTGCTCTGGTCCTTGGTTTCCTCCCCTCGGAAAGGGTGTGGTGATACCTGCTTACAGACTAGCTGGGGGTACAGAGGAGGAGAAAAGGGCTGGAAAGCGTGCTCGGAATTCTGGAGTCTGCAGTACCCACAGGGCTGCCACTCGGCTGGGGCCTAGGTTCTCTCCCATGAGAACCTAGAAGTTGAGCAGCTACAACAGTCTTCACCCCAGCCTGTCCCCAGCCAGCAATGTTGCAGAAGAAAAGAGGAACAGATCTTGAAGCTGACATGGGCAAAAGGGAAGGGAAATGCAGGCAGCGGCCACAGAGGGAAGCTGTGGGTCTCCTTCCCCCACCTGCAGCCTTTGCTCCCTCTGTTACTACCTCCTGTCTTTCCAAATCCTCCCCCCATCTCCAGCTCCTGCTTCCTTCCTGACCCTAGGGGGCTAAATAAGATGCGGCACTGAGCACCCTGGGGGGAGGTGAGCTGTCTGGTGGGCTTTGTTTAACTTTCCAGAGCCCCCTCTCTACATATAACCAAGGAACTTTCTAAAGACAGGGCTGGGCTTCAGTCCTCCAGGGGCAGCCCTGTGAAATGGGCTCAGAAAACCTCAGATTTGAACCCCCAACCGCATATCTGTCTGTGTTACCCTGAGCCAGCTGGGCCTCCCTCTGAATCCAGGTGCCTCATCCTAACTCACACTGGCCCCATGAGGCCTTTACAAGCTTCTGCCTGGTTCCTGGTTCTTATGGTGCCCTGGCCTTGTGTATGAATGATTGTGTGTGTGCACACACTGGGCTTTGCTGCACATGGTGGCCGCAATCAATATTGAATAGCCCACCTCAAATTCTTTTTGAAAGGCTGAGTACCTGAATAAATAGATAAATGTTGACTGAGTCTAAAAACACACACGCACCCTGAGAAAAGCCTTGTTTATCCAGCCTCCCTAAATAAGGAGTCAATTCCCACAGCGGACTCTCCAGATGATTCAGGATAGAGGAACCTAAAGATTTGGAAGAATAGAGGCCTCCTAGGTGGAGGGAACATCATGAGCCACAGCTGAGAGCTGGAGGATGCTTGGCTGCAAGTGGAACAGCCACATGAGATGATAAGGCTGGCAGGGTCCAGAGCCTGGAGGGCCTCGAATGCCAGGCCAAGGAGCCAGACCTTATCCAGAGGGCAGTGGGAGCCATGGAAGGGTTTTGAGCAGGAGAGTGACAAGGCTGGGTTTGTGGCCAGCAGGTCCCTCTCTGGTTGCTGCATGAAGCATGGACTGAAGGCAGACAGTGATGTCAAAGGGCCCTCTGCTTTCGAGGTTCAGGAGGAAAAGATGAAGGATGAAGTTGGGCAGTTCTGCGGAAGGTGAGAGGTGGACAGTCCCCAGGATAGCACAGAGGGGTGGCCAGGATTTAGTTAAGGATGGGAGGAGGGCAGGCAGAAAGTCAGAGGAGGCTTGGTGGCTTCTGGGTTCCTGGCCCAGGTGACCGGCTGGTTGGTGATGCTCTTGCTGAGGTTGAGATAGGAAGAGCAGGTCTGGGGAAAGATAAAGAGTTCAGCTTTGGACATGTCAGGGGGGCAGGCGTCCCAAAGGAGGATTGGTTAGAGGGATGGAGCCAGGTAAATGTGGACAGATTTTCCCTGAAAGACATTTTACTGGATGACTTTAAAGTATCCCAAGTATCTTTGGCACCAACTGCCTATGGTCCCCAAGACAGATAGGACCAGGACTTGGGTCCCAGAGAAGGGTCGGCAAAGGGTCTGACTAGGGTGAAGGGGAGAGTCTAAGATTCTTGGCTCAGGAGTACCCCCAGGGTAATGCAGGAGTGGCTGGCACAGAGGTTTAGAGGTAGATAAGGGGTAGGAAAAAGCCATGGGCGGGCTGAGCTGGCAGGCCTCAGAGACCAGTCAGCCCAGAGCCATCATTGTACAAACAGAGAGATCCAGGCCCGGCAAGGCCTAGGATGTGGCAGGTCACAAGCCAAGGCAGACAGGTCATCAGCTTCTGGCTCAGTGCTGTACCCTGAGCCTGACTGGCTGGGAGGGATCAGCTTGGTGTGGGCCTGGGATTGAGCTCCTGGGCCACACCTAGGTGCTGTGGGCTTGTGTGGTTCAGGTGGAAGAACTGGGGCAGGCAGGTGAGAGCCCCACCCTGAGAAGCACCCTAAACCCACTGTCTGTCAGTCCGCCCCAACCCTGTGCTTTTACTTTCTCAGTCCCAGGACCCAGGGTGGGCTGTAATCAGAGGAGGGAACTGGAACCTGGACTTGGGGAACACAAAGCTCTGCACACAGCTGGTCTCCTGGCAGATGCTGAGATGCTCGTGGGAGGGTGGGGGACTGTGGCGTCAGGGGCCATGTTCCACACAAGGTGAAATGCAGTAAGGGCAATTTCCACAAAGCTTGTTGAGCCAGGTACTGTTTTATGATCTTGAAACAGTGAACAGGATTTATATTCTAACTAGACATTGACAATAAGCAAACTAATACATAACATAACAATGGAAAGATGAGATGAAGAAACAGAGCCCAGAGGGATGGGCACCTTCAGTGGGGATCGGGAAATGGCCACTTGACAGAAGACACCTGCAGGCCTGATGGGCTGAGTGATTTTAATCAAATCTATGTCCCTCCCCCACTGACCCCTGTACCCCTACCCCGCCTGCCACCAGGCACTCCACCTTCTTCTCAGCTCTAGCTGCACTGCTGGGAGTTTCTACTTTTTTTTTTTTTTTTTTTTTTTTTTTGAGACAGAGTCTTGCTCTGTCACCCAGGCTGAAGTGCAGTGGTGCGATCTTGGCTCACTGCAACCTCCACCTCCCGAGTTCAAGCAATTCTCCTGCCTCAGCCTCCCAAGTAGCTGGGATTACAGGCTCCCGTCACCACACCCAGATAATTTTTGTATTTTTAGTAGAGACGGGGTTTCACCATGTTGGCCAGGCTCGTCTTGAACTCCTGACCCCAAGTGATCTGCCCGCTTCTGCCTCCCAAGGTGCTGGGATTACAGACGTGAGCCACTGCGCCCAGCCGCACCATTGAGAGTTTCTGAGGGGCTGCCCTTGACTGGGCCATTACCGGGGCCTGAGGAGGACTGTGGGGAAATGAGCCTCTCACGAGGTCTAGTCCCTCCCACAAAGTCCTGCCCAAGAGCCACCCCAGCTCTGCCCACTTGGCTCCTCCAGCCTGGGAGCCAGGTAAGAGCTGAGGAGCCCCAGGGCCTTGGCACTGAGTCAGATGTAGCCTGGGAGGTGGAGGTGACTCACTTGGGGGTGTCAAGATCCAGGAAACCACAGCCCAGGGTTAGGGCAGAAACCTGGAGACTCCCTGCCTTGCCTTGCCCCAGAATGATGAACAGGAGGGCCTTGGCCTTTCCTAAGAAGCCCCCAACCGAGGGTCCTCCTGCTGTCATGGAGGCCCAAGTTCCAGTCAAGTTGTTGAGAGGTGCCCAAGGACCTGCCAGTGCCTGCTCCCTTTGGGCCTCGGCCTCCTAGTCCACTTATCGGGGGAGCAATGGGGCTAGATAAGCTTCAGCGTTCCTTGCAGCTCTGAATTTCTGTTTCGTTGAGTATGTTACAGGAGGCCCACAACCTCTGATGGTTCCTGGGGGCTCAGGGCAGGGGTGAATGACAGATGCTGAAAAGCGGGGGTCGGGGGAGGGTTTGCAAGGTTTAGTAAATGTCAATACAGGCTATGTTGTTAAATTTGAATTTCAGATTAGCAATGAATAACTTTTTAGCATAAGCACATGTCCCAAATATCCGTTATGTTAATAAATTATTCACTGTTTATCAGAAATTCAAATTTGACTGGGTATCTTGTACTTTCTCTGGCCATGCTAGGTGGGAAAGCTAATTGGAGCTGGAACTTCATCAGATGAAGGTCTTAGACTCAGACAACTGGAGCTCTCACCACCTCCCTTGCTGCCCTCAGGGTCCCTTATCCATGGACTTCTTGATGATTTGTTGGAAGGTAGGGGGATGAGGGAGTGAGAACCCTGGGGTTAGGGGAAACTAAGAGCTATGTAGAGTGGCAGAGAGACCCCAAGACCCCAAGAGGCAGCACCTGGACTCTTCCTGGCCTGTACTCAGCTAACCTCGCCACCTCTGTTTCCCAGAACTCCTGCAAAGCTCAACCTCATTCCTACTGCCACACCCTTGCTTGTTCCAGCCCTGCCTCTTTCCATCCTATACAAACTCTACCCACTGCCTCTGCCAGGAGCCCTTTCTTGGCTATCCCTTAGCGTTGTGACTTCCTCCTCTGGGTTCCCAGGGTGCTGTCAGTCACATTCCTCCTCATGGAGCCGTTCAATCAATGGAGCACCCTCTCTGGAGGAGGCTTTGGAGCAGACTCTGGGCAGTGATCAGGACAGACACAGCCCCTGCTCCATGGAGCACATGGTCTGGTGGGGAGGCAGACACACAATCACAAAACAGGAGAGAATGAATCGCCCTTTCACTGGGACCGACTGGTCCATGTCACTAAGGCCTCATGCAGGCAGAGGCCACGTTCTGTTGTATTCGAGCCCTACCACAGAGCAGGCTTCAGTGAATATTAGTGGCATAAGTGAGAGTGCAATGATGCAACTAAAGCTGGGGATGGTGGGGACGCTGACTAAGTCTGAGAGGTCACCACGCAAACAGCCTGAACGCAGCAGCTCTGGCCGTGGCCTGGACCTGGTGAGGCTTGGCATCATGGCATGCCATTGCTCATGAGAATCTGGCCCTGCAAGAGTCTGCATTTCCAGGGGGCAGGGACTGGATCTTCCTCTCCTCTCATTCCCTCTTGCCCTGGCCAATAACCTGACACACGAGATTAGTTGACAGAGAGCTGATAGACAGGAAATACTGTGTGGCTGTTCCACTGAGGCTGGAAGGACCAGTCACACCACATTGTTCTTTCTCCTCTGCACAGAATGTTGCTTCGGGCAATTTTAGAAGGTAGTCACAATCTCTTTCCAGTATTAGAAGAGATGAGTGACTTTCTCCCTGTATGCAGATCCCAGTGGTGTTTAGCATCTGCTTGTCCAGACCCCTTCACAACTATGGTTGGGGACTCCGCGATGACTGTGACAGGGCCATGCCTACCTACCCTTCACTGAGCCCTGGCTTAATGAGCCAGGCCCCCCTACAGACACCATCTCCAGCGCCCAGATTAAAGAAGAAACTGAGGCTTGGGAAGTGTAGGTGCTAGAGTGGCTAAGCCAGGATTGTAACTCAGATTTGTCTAATGCTGAGGCTCAAGCTCCTTCTGTTGCACTGAGCTGCCTCATTTTTTAAAGTAATCTCTGAAATGTTACTTATTTTTGGTACTCAGAAACTCACTCCAGCTTTATCCCACTTTGATCTTTATGACTTAGGTTGCAGATGCCATCAAAGCTGTTGCATCTCTGTGAATTGCAGCGGACTTTGCCCGGAGCAGTAAACTGTGGATGGAGGAAGGGAAACAGGAAGGCAGGTTTGAGACTGGTTCCCCATGGGTTCACTGGCACTTTCCTGGGTCACCCCACCCTTCCTTCAGCCTGCCGCCCTGTCCTGAGTCATGTGGTTCCCCAGCACTCCTGGGACAGCTGAGCCCTGTGCATGCATGCGCACAGCATTCCCCTGCAGCCTGCGCTCACACCACCCCCCACACACCACCCTCCACCTGGTCCTGGACATACTTCGCTGCCTCAAGGTATCCAATGGCCAAAATCCAAGGCTACCACTGGGGAAGATTCTTCATGGGTTTGCAGTGTGCCATGTCTCCCCTGCTACACTGTGAATGCCTCTAGGACAGGGAACTTTCATCCTCTCATTTGTGTGCTCAATAAGCACCTACTCTGTGCCAGGCACAGTGCTGGATGCCAGGGTATAATTGGGGCTGATGTGCAGTCAGTACACAATGGCACAGCTGGAGCAGCCCTGAGACCTCCAAGTGCTCCAGCACCCTGGCTGCCCCTTGGTGTACTGCCTGGGCCTCCTTACTGTCCTTCAATGAAAGGGCTAATATCTGGCACACTGGGGGGCTCCAGGAGCTCATGTCACATTGGCTCATGTCTTAGACTTCCTGGACCTCCCTGGCCTCTGTAGGTGTGCGCCTGATTCCAGGCAGGTTTGCACTGGGATAGACATGGGGCGGTTTCAGTGATGAGTCACCTGATGACAGCCCTGTAAAATATAAAGGAGTGCTGAGTACACGCATGCACAAGACCTTGAGTGCCCCTCTGTGACAGTCTCCTCGCCCATAACTGTCTGAGTCAAGTCTCGCCATAGGCAAATCCCTTGTCAACCTTTCCTCTCCCCCCACTGGCTTCAAGATCCAGCCAGTTCTCTCTCTTTCTTTGCTGGCTTCTGTATCACTAATGGACTTGTGGCTTTGGGAGCAGGTGCCATTTCCCTGCAGGCTGTGGACTTCTCATTAGCTCCATCCAAGAGTTTTGACAGGAGCCTGAAGCCCTGTTTAAATTCCCTGTCTTCTAGTGGAGTCTCACTGATTTTCTGGTTATGCCAGCTCCTGGTTCCAAGGTCATTGCCAGCCCTTATCTCATGGGCAGAGCTGAGACCTTTGGCATGCTTGGTGCCCAGCTGAGGTTCCCAGGTCTGTCCGCCTACCCCAGGGGCTCTCACACATCCTGGGATGGTCTTCTAGGGCCTGTCCGTGTGCAGTGTTCACAGTGGCAAAAACACAGCAACAACAGCAGATGCAAACGCTCCCAGCAAAAGGAAGGAGGGCTTTACACTCCTGGACCAGGGCTGGAACAGCGTTGTTTATTAAGAACATGGACTTTAGATAATTCTATTGAGATTATACATGGAAAGCCCTTGTTTCAGTATCTGACACATACTACGTGTTCAATAAATTACAACTATCATTAAAGGCATTTTGAGGAGAGTAGAATTTGCTATGATGGTTGATGGTGTGGTAAAGGTAGTGATTCTTGATAGTGATTATGGAGTCTCACCACTGACAATGGCAATGATAGTATTCCTTACCCAGGGAATGATATATCTCTCTGGGGATATTTACAGTAGGTGTGTAGGTCAACATTTGATAGACAGAGTCAAGAAGAGTAGGAAATATGTCCTATGGGTAATTTCTAGTTTGATTATGGAGACAAGATTCAGAGACACAAAAGAATTATAAGACTTTTCCCACTTGACCTGGGAGCCAAGGGCTCGGGAAAGGGAGGCTCAAGGTTCCTAGCACAAGGTAATCATTCAAATATGATTCCCCAAAATGGCATTGACAGCTTTCCTCCTCTTTCCACTGTTGGTCACTGTTAGAACAGAAGGGAGGCTGGTGCCAGTGAACCCCTGCTGCATTCTCCTGCTCACTGCCTCCCCGCAACTTGCCAGAGGTTCACAAACCTTCAGGTAAATGACATGACAGGGAATGTCACTGACAGAAGGTCAGGGGTGAAAATGTCAGGATGGGCAAGTATCAGACCCTCCTGGCCTTCCCCCAGCTGCTCCAGAGGAGTTTTGAGCTGAATTGCACCCCTGGCCACAGCGGAGCCCACTACTGTGCTCACAGAACCACTGTCGGAGAGCTTCGAGGACTCACAAAGAGCACAAACACCAGGACACTGGAAATTCAACTTTCTTTCTTTTTTTTTTTGAGGCAGAGTCTCACTCTGTTGCCCAGGCTGGAGTGCAGTGGCACAATCTCGGCTCACTGCAACCTCCACCTCCCGGGTTCAAGCAATTCTCCTGCCTCAGCCTCCCAAGTAGCTGGGATTACAGGTGTGCACCACCACGCCCTGCTAATTTTTGTATTTTTAGTAGAGACAGGGTTTCACAATGTTGGCCAGGCTGGTCTCGAACTCCTGACCTCAAGTGATCTGCCTGCCTTGGCCTCCCAAAGTGTTGGGATTGCAGACGTGAGACACTGCACTGGCCTGGAGATTCAACTTTCAAAAGGTAAACGATGGAAACCACAGAGGGGAGACTTTTAGACCCTCTGCCAGTGACATTCCAGATTACCAATACCTTCAATAGTCCAGACCCTTATTACCTGTATTTTACAGTTGTGGAAACTGAGGGTCATAGGGTTTAAATAAATGAATAAGTGATAGAATCAGGATTTGAATGTAGGGCTGTCTATTCCAAATCATTCCTCTTAACCACTATCCTGCCAGTCAAAGGCATGGTGATGCCCTTCTGAGCAAATGGATGGTATCTGTGATGCCCTTATGTACCAACCTTCTCTACTCAGCAGAGGAGGAAATGGCCTCTGGCTAGTGGGCGGGAGCATCAGTGGACATTATGCTGGATTAAGATGTCATTCTACTGTTGACTTAGAACATAATCATGGGGCCATGAGGCCGCACCCCTGTGGGAAGGCAGTGAAATGGCTCATCTAAAGTTCTTCCTGGTGTAAATGCCCTGGGGAAGATATGTGGTCCAGGGCCTGGGAAGCAGAACTGCTGTAGGATCTTATGGCTACCGAAGAGAGACCTGGACTCTTTTTTTTTTTTTTTTTTTTGAGACAGAGTCTTACTCTGTCACCCAGGCTGGAGTGCAGTGGTGATCTTGGCTCTATGCAACCTCTGCCTCCCGGGTTCCAGTGATTCTCCTGCCTCAGCCTCCCAGGTAGCTGAGATTATAGGTACACAACACCACACCCAGCTAATTTTTGCATTTTTAGTAGAGACGGGGTTTCATCATGTTGGCCCGGCTGGTGTCGAACTCCTGAAATCAGGTGATCCACCATCTCGGCCTCCCAAAGTGCTGGGATTACAGGCATGAGACACCGTGCCCGGCCAGACCCTGACTCTCTTAGTCTGGACTTTTGAAGATATTGAAGATATACTGGTGTCTATAAGGATGCCCCCAAGTCAGGAGCCTATCAAAAAGAGGCAGGTCAGGAACTAGAAGGGGAGGGTGGAGATCAGGCAAGGCCCTATGTTTCTCCCTGGTGTCAGTTAGCACCTGGAGAACAAATGATACCTTACACAACAAACTGTTTAGTAGGTCACACTCCACCCCAGTCATGTCCCCATTGTCACCTCTATCTGAACAGCCTGTTATGGCCATTTTAAGGATGCAATTTTTAAGGATAATAATTTAAAATAAAATTTTAGAATAAGTAAACTTCTTAAAAGAATAGTTTTTGATGCACAGAAAAGTTGAAAAAATGGTACAGAGGATTCTCTTATATCCTCACCCATTTTCCTCTACTGCTAACGTCTTATATTTGCCACGGCAAATGAGCCAGTATTAGTAAATTATTATTAATTAAAATTCATACTTTATTTACATTTCCTTCGTTTTTACCTAATGTCCTTTTGCTGTCCCAGGATTCCATCCAAGATGCCACGTTACACTTAAATATCATGCCTCCATCCTTTCTTCCTGGTCTGGGAGAGTTGCTCAGACTCTCCTGGTTTTTGATGATCTTGACAGTTTTGAGTATTCATCATCAGGTATTGTGCAGACTGTTAATTTGGGCTTTGCTGTTGGTTTTCTCATGATTAGACTTGGTTGAGTTCTTGGGAGGAAGGTCACAGAGGTGAAGTGCCACTCTCATTGCATTATATCAAGGGAACATTCCATCAGCATGACTCATCACCATTGATAACAGGCTTGATCACATGACAGAGGGAGTGATTGTCAGACTTCTCCATGGCAAAGTTACTCAAAGGATGCATTCCAATCACTGAGATGGAAGGGTCAGTACCCCCTGGCAGTCTGTATGGTGGGAACCCATGAAAGAACCCACCCGGTAGGTAAATTTCAGAGGGCAATGTTCAAGTTCTGGGTTCGACTGCCCCATCTCAGCATCTAAGGCTATGGGCTCTACCAGCACTGGCAGGAACCAGGTCTGATTCATTTCCATGTTCTCAATACCCAGCACAAGGTTGTCGGTTGAATGTGTAACTGAATTTATTTTCTTTTGCAAATCATTTTTTATTAAGGTGAAATTCACATAATATACAATTAACCATTTTAAAGTGTATGTCTCAGTGGCATTTAGTACATTCACAGTGTTGTGCAACCACCACCTCTATCTAGTTCATATATACATATATATATATATATATATTTTTTTTTTTTTTTTTTTTTTTTTTCTGAGACAGGGTCTGTCTCTGTTACAAGCTGGAGTGCAGTGGTGTGGTCTCAGCTCACTGCAACCTCCACCTCCCAGGCTCAGGTGATCCTCCCACCTCAGCCTCCTGACTAGCTGGGACTACAGGCATGTGCCACCATGCCCAGCTAATTTTTGTATTTTTTTGTATTATTTTTCACCACGTTGCCCAGGCTGGTCTTGAACTCCTGGGCTCAAGCAATCTGCCAGCCTCAGCCTCACAAAGTGCTGGGATTACAGCTGTGAGCCACTATGCCCATCTAAAATATTTTCATCACCCCAAAAGAAAACTTGCTTAAGCAGTCACGCTCTGTTTCCCCTACCCCTCAGCCCCTGGCAACCGCCAATCTGCTTTCTGCCTCTGTGGATTTATTTATTCTGAATATTTCACATAGACGGAATCATATAGTATGTGACTTTTGTATCTGGCTTCTTTCACTTACTACAATTTTTTTTGAGGTTTGTCCATTTTGTAGCAGTATCAGAACTTTACTGCTCTTATGGTTGAGTAATATTTCATTGTATGAATGCCACATTCTGTTTATCCATTTATCTGTTGATGGACATTTAGGTTATTTCTACCTTTTGGCTATTGTGAATAGTGCTACTATGAACATTCATTTATAGGCATTTGAGTATCTGATTTCAATTATTTTGGGTGAATATTAAAGCATGATTGGATTTTTAAAGAAGGTGGTATTTCCTCACAGGCTTTTAGGAAGCTGATCAAACTTATGGCTCTGGTTATGGGCCAGGGCCTGTGAGAAGGGAGTTTCTGTCTTGGGCCAGGTTGAGGTAATTATTTCATCAACAGGATGGATAAAGACATGGTGCACATGTATCAGGTTCGCCCATGACAAAAAGTCAGAAAGGGTGCTAAAAATTAACGCAAATATTTAAAATGGGGAACATATCAAGGCTTGCGTGTGATTTCTTCAAAAGATTGCCCAAACACAGGCTATGGGAGAACTGGTTTACCAACAATGATACAAAAAGGAGCTCAGAGTTTGAGCTGACCACAAGCTTTACATGAGCTAAGGCAGAGGCTGTCAAACAAACAAATGCAAATGCAGGCTGCATTAACAGAGGCATAGCATCCAGAACAGAGAAGGGGACTGCCCTAACCTGCTCCACACTCAGCCAGGCCCAGCTCGAGCTCTAGGACCTTTCTGGCACTTTGGGGTATGTGCTGAGTCAAGAGAGGGTGACCAGGCTACAGAGGCCTGAAAACCAGGCCATGTGACAAGTAGGCAGAGGACCTGAGTGGGAGCAGGGTGGCTGGAGCAGAATCTTTGCTGCCTAGGGTCTGCAGGGCTATCCCCCGCAGAGGAAGGCATTTTTCCTAGCAGGGAGTGAGATCTCTTCACTTTAGGATTGGGTGTGCAAAGCGAGCAGGGGAAAGATTCAGAACCTCAGGTGAGTCCAGGTGATCCTGGGAGTCAGGTGGCTGCCCTGGCATTCCCATACTAAGAAACATATTTAGCATGAGGGGAAGAAAGGGGCAGAAAGCATGAATCTCCTTGGTGTTGGTTTTATCTCCTCTTTTCTCCTCCCTCCTCCTTTTCCTCCAGGCTGGCACCCAGCACTGTGCTATCCTAGGAAGAAACAGCTAAATCCCAATGAAAGTTAAGGATTTTTGTCAGAATGATAAGCTGAAATCAACAGGGTATAATTTAACTGGCTGGCTTGTAAAAACCCAGGAAAATGTTTTGTGCCTTTATGGTGAATGAAAAAAAAAGCAGGACACACAATTGTATTATACATTATGACCAGGTTAAAATGCCTAGAAAACCTTAGTATCAAACACAACAAAATCTTAATGTCAGTTACCTGTGTGAATCAGGACTGTCAGGATTTTTTATTTCCTGTTTTATATTTTTCTGTATTTTTCAAATACTCTGCAATGAAGAAATGTTATTTCTAGAGTCAGAAAAAACAAAATCCTTTGTTTAGTACTTGAGAACTAATTAAACTGTGTGCCCCACCCCCTTCCCTACTCTGTGTTTCTTCTGGGCCCCTGGATCTCCCTGCCACGGCCTTGTTCCCAGGAGGTGGTTGAGAAATTTCGGTAAACGCATGACGTCTTGCTTGAAGAGTCAGACAAATAAGTGATTCTAGGGCAGGAAGGAGAGCCCTAGCCCACTCTCAGGTGGAAAAGACCTGAAGGGTGGGGAGCCCAAAAGATGGGCACAGTCAACGTGATGGGGCAATCCCCAGGGTGGAGTGGGCCTCTCCCCTCCTGGCGGAGGCTGCATTTGGCCATCAGCCTGGATGAACCCAGCCCAGGCAGGGAACGTGGGCTGCCTAGAAGGGGACCTGGGGAGCCCATGTGGTGTGTGTGGCTGGGTGGCAACAGCCTCCGACACTGCCATGGGAAAGCATGGATTCCCTGAACACCTCCCTAGTATGCATTGGGCCGACCGTTTCTTTACACAGTCATTTAATCCACACATTAACCTACCAGGCAGGCGTCATTATCCCATTTTACCAGCAAGAAAATCCACTTCAGAAGGATTAAGGGTCACGCAGCTAGTATCTAGCAGAGGTGCTCTTAACCACCATGGCATACTGTCTTGAAACAGTCTTCAGCTTCCTGCTTGGCAGAATGGCCTGTCTCTTGCCTTTCAGTGGCCCCACTGATGGTTTAGTGATTGCATGTGATGACACTTCAACTGTGGCCATGGAGAAAGGAGCTACTACTCACTTGTTCATCTCTCAGGGATGGCAGGGGCCTCATGCCCACCCCTTCCCCTGGCTCTCGTGGGCTGTTCTGGGCTGTCGGGGGAAGATCTGTGGCCTTGGAGATAGGGAGGAGACCCTTGGGGAAGTGACTGGTCTCAGGTCTCAGGTCTCGGGAAGAAGGCTGGTCTCAGGTCCCAGGTTAAGGTGAGTTCCCATTGCTGAGGGCATTATAATCAGGGCCTGAACAGATCAGTTTGGATTCTTCAGAAGGGAGGAGCAATGTGAGTTTTTGAGCCAGCCTTCAGGTCACGGCCTAGGCTGACAAGTGTATGGCTGCACAAGCCGAGAAGAGCCCCTTCTCTTCTTAGAAGCTCAGAGAAGTTGCAATCAGATAGGACTTGAATGTGAGACCGCGTGATACTACCAGGTCCATCTGGGTTTTGCTGCCCCCATTCACCCCGCAACAGCTGTTTTCTCCTAGAGTGGGGGCTCAACCTCATGGAGACACCATGGGAACGAATGGCTTTGACATCTAGAGTCCAATGTACAGCTGTGTCCTCACACGAGACCAGAGGAACAAGGGTCAGTGGAGACTCAGGGTTTCAGAACCTGCTCTCAAGAAACGGTGTGGCACTGCCTGTCACTTGAGTGTTTTATGGGTACAGACACAAGGAAAGGCAAAACTGGAAATATATATACACTCACAAATAAAAGATTTCTATTTTTAAGTATATAAGAAATATGTTGTATATATAATTATATGCATCAATAGATAAATAAATAAAAATTAAAATCTAGATATGTATACATATAAATTTGTAGCACCGTCTGCCAATCTGGTGGCATTTCCCCATATATGTGAGAAGAAAAAGAAATGTACGTATGTGGCCAGGCGTGGTGACTCATGCCTGTAATCCCAGCACTTTGGGAAGCCAAGGAGGGCGAATCATGAGGTCAGGAGTTCGAGACCAGCCTGACCAACATGGCGAAACCCGTCTCTACTAAAAATACAAAAATTAGCCAAGCGTGGTGGTGTGTGCCTATAATCCCAGCTACTCAGGAGGCTGAGGCAGGAAAATCACTTGAACCTGGGAGGTGGAGGTTGCAGTGAGCTGAGATCACGCCACTGCACTCCAGTCTGGGTGACAGTGCGAGACTCTCATCTCAAGAAAAATAATAATAAAACATAAATAAAGAAATGTATATATGTATACACACACACATACACATAAAATATCCATTTATGTATACTTATACATTTCGCTATTATATATGTACATATAATATATGTATATATGTATATAGAGTAATATATACTAATATAAACATCTATGGATAAAATAAACACAAGCTAAACATACACACACACACACACACACACAAATGCACCTGCATTTATACCAGGGGCCATTAGGCCCTTTTGCAACCTACTAGCAGCGACAGGAGCCAAAAAAGCCACAGAAGTCTTTCCCTGCCAGTTCCATGTAATCCATGTGGTCTTGTTGTCCACCTGCCCTTTTTTTTTCTGTCTTTCTGGTCCATTCATTCTCCTTAATAATCATTTACCACTCCTCAAAAAATTGTCTGCATTCCTATCTGCAAACACCTGGCCAGCGACTTTAGGGGGCCAAGGGAAAACTTCCCCTTTGCCCTCTAAATATTTGCTGAAACATCAACTGACCAAAGGCAGATGAATAGGAGAAAAGGCAGACACGTTCATTAATGTGCATGAGGGAGAACTACCAAGTGGCGATTCCAAGCCCCCGATGGGGTACAGAAGCTCATATGTCCTTTTCCATAGGGGAAGGAGAAGATAGGAATGCAGACAATTTTTTGAGGGGTGGTAAATGATTATTAAGGAGAATGAATGGACCAGAAAGACAGAAAAAAAAGGGCAGGTGGACAACAAGACCACAGAGGGCCTTTCTATCCTTTAGATTCAAAGATTCTCCCATTTCAGGACACTCAGATATGGACAGCGGGCAGGGGCAGAGGCGGGGCAGTGGGTTGGTGACTTCCCCACCCTGGGTCAGAGGCTGTCAGAGCCTAGGCCCACCCACTCATGGTGTAACCATGGGTATCCTGGCCACATGCCAAGGACATGGTGTTTATGTGGCTCCCGATGAGCCTTCCTTCTCCTGAGGGTGGGGGAGCCTGGCCCCTGGGCTTAGGGTACAGCTCTCTCTGAACTAAAGAAACATTTCCTGGCAGGGCACAGAGGCTCATGCCTGTAATTTCAGCACTTAGGGATGCTGAGTGGGGGGGCAGATTGCTTGAATCCAGGAATCTGAGACCAGCCTGGCAAGATGGTAAAAACCCATCTCTACAAAAAAAAAAAAGAAAGAAAAATTAGCTGGGCATGGTGATGCACGCCTGTAGTCCCAGCTACATGGGAGGCTGGGGTGGAAGGATCACTTGAGGCCAGGAGGTTGAGGCTTCAGTGAGGCATTATCACACCACTGTACTCCAGCTTGGATGACAGAGAGAGATCCTGTCTCAAAACAAACAAAAAAAGTAAAATGACAAAGAAGAGAAATTTTATATCATGTGCTGGGGGGAAGGGGTTGTCCTAGCTGGGCACTGGGCACACAGAAGATAATTATCAATTTCTGCTTTTGGATGGAGGCAAACAGACCCAGCCCCAGCCCAGGAGGCTTGGTGCTGAGGCAGGGGACACTTCAAGAATGCAGGAGCCAGAGGAAGGGTCCCAACTCTAGGAACACATGCCCAGGGAATTTGGAGGGCTAATTCTTCCTTCCCTGCCAGTTCCAGGAAGGTCTCCAATAGCCTCTGGGGCCCACACTGGTGGCCTCAGAATAGCCAGGGGTATGCTGAGTCTGTCTGCTATCCAGGCCCCAGATACACTGAGTAATGGGCAGCCCGGCTCGTCTTGCTGGACATCAGGAGCGTCACAGCTGCCTCATATGGCCCGTTGGGTAACTGGGAAGAGGCTGACGGTTTGTAGGTGTTGAGTAACCACTGGGCTTCCTGAAACTTCTAGTTTCTTTCAGGACCACTCCCCATCTTCCTCTTTCAGGGTCAGGTTGAGGGCTGGGGAGTATTCACATGCCCACATTCATTTATTCATTCATTTCAACAGTCTCTGCTCACCACCTCCCCTGCTCCTGCCCTGGCCTGGGCTTGGGGGGACCCAGAGAGATGTCCATAGAGTTCTGCCCTCCTGGATTCTCTGGCTTAGACGATGGCCCCTTCATGTACTCCTGCAGCCAAGGCAGAAATCCAGGCATCAGCCCGGACTCTTCCCTCACACCCCCTCGTGTGCCCCCTTCTGTTTTCCTGCCGTGCCCTGATGTCCTCTGTTGCATCGTTTATCATCTTTTACTGTAAAGGCTCCAATTGTCCATTTCCCCATCTAGATGCAATGAAGGCAGGGGCTATGTCTATCTTGTTCCCTGCTGTATTCTGGGCACCTGTCACAGTGCCTGGCACTTAATAGGTGCTAATTAAACATTGTCGATTGAATTACTTAGTCCCTTTGATTCCATTTGCTTGATATTCCTTGAATCCATACCCTCCTGTCTCCCCCAGCCGCAGCCTTTGCTCAGATAATTCCACCTGGGCAGTGGAGCAGTTTCCTAACTGGGCTGCCTATCTCACCTCCCCCATTCAGTCTATTTTCCACATTACAGTTGGAGCGGTCATTCTAAAGTGCCCATCTGTCCTACTCTGACCCCTTCCCTGGCTTCCCATTACCTACAGGAACAAGGCCACTTTCCTGGGATGATAAAAAAAAAGGACAGCAGATATGACTGATGAGACTAATCTCCATACTCTGCGAAAATGCTCAAGAAGATATGCAGAAATCCAAAAGCTTGCAGTGATGCTTTAGAAACTAAAGATAAGAGAAGATCACAGGGCAGGGTAAAGTGCAAGGGAGAAATTGTGCTAACTAGATGGTAGATAGGGCCAGATTGCGAAACACATTCTTAGACAACACACCACCTGCTACTCCCTTTGGAACAGAACAGCATGCATCCTCTGTGCCGTTAACTGACCATGTCTTATCCCCCACCCCTCAAGGTCTTTAAGGACAAAGACCATATCTAATTTATCTTGGTATCTCTGACACCTGGCAGAGGACTTGACACATAGTAGGCACTCAATAAATATTTATTGAATGAACCAGAGGATTAAATGAATTAATGAATGAAGAACCGAAGCTTCCAAAGTAGATAAGAGAGACTGATCCCCACTGCCTACACCAGTCTCAGAGACTCAGGGGCAGCAGTGACCAGATGGATGTTTGGCCATACCTTAACAACACAGGAATTATCTTCCAAGCCGGTCAGAATGATTGAGGGCATGGATTCTGGGATCAGATCATGTAGGTAGTTATGGTTCCACCAGATTTTAGCTGTGTGAGCTTGGACAAGTTATATAACCTCTCTGTGCCTCACCTTGGTCATCTGTAAAATGGAAATAGTAAAAGTACTATTTACAGGAATGTTGTACTGTTTACAGTACTGTTTACAGAAATGTTGTGAGAACTAAATTAATGTGTGTGCATAAATTTAGCACATATGCCTTTAGTATATATATACACAAATGCACACACATAATAAATGAATTTACATACCTAGAGTGCTGTTCAAGTGCCAGCTATTATTGATGATATGATGATGAAAATTCCCCTAATCGACCCCGGTCAGCTTCTTTTTCTGTGTCTACACTGGCTGTCCAATGGTGGAACTGAGACTTCCACAATTATTGAGCTTTACTGCATAAGGTTGAAAGGATCAGGGGGCAGTCCTTAGCCTGGCTTTATTTCTGCCTGATCAAGAGAAAGTGAACAAAAACAATCAATATGGAATCTGTGAGAAGATTTCACAGCACCGGCAGGAAGAAAATTGTCCTGAACGTTCAGATGCAGAGCTTATTATCTCAGAAATCATTTTCTGTAAGAAAGAATAAAACTCTAAAAGTCATCTGTTTGATATTCTCAAAACAAACAAACAATCCAGGAAGCTTTGATTTAGTGGTTATTCTCTGAGTACCTCCCAAGTGGGCAAAAGATATGAATAGGCAGTTCATCCAAATGAAGATGCAAATGGCTTCCAAATATATGAAAAGATGCTTGGTCTCACTCATAAGAGAAATGCAAACCACAACTACAGTGAGCTATGATTTCTCACCTATCAGACTGGCAAAAATCCAAGAGTTCCATATGAAAGATTATGAGGCCATAGGGATTTTACTTTGAGGAGTTCACCCCTCCTTCATTTTCAGCCCTGTTGTTTAGACGAGATTTCCCCTACTCCAGCTCTGGGGTTGCCCTGCCTGGCTTAAGCTTGCTAATTTCTCATCATCCAGAGATCATTAAAAATTATTAGGCTGGGTGCGGTGGCTCATGCCTGTAATCCCAGCACTTTGGGAAGCCGAGGTGGGCAGATCACCTGAGGTCAGAAGTTCGAGACTAGCCTGGCCAATATGGAGAAACACCATCTCTACTAAAAATACAAAAACTAGCCTGGCGTGGTGGTGTGTGCCTGTAATCCCAGCTATTCGGTGGGCTGAGACAGGACAATCACTTGGACCCAGGAGGTGGAGGTTGCAGTGACCTGAGATTGCGCCACTGCACTACAGCCTGGGCAACAGAGCGAGACTCCATCTCAAAAAAAAAAAAAAAAAATTATTGCGCTACCTTGGGCAAACTACTTAAACAAGCTGAGCTTTAGTGTCCTCATCTGTATAATGCAGACAAAAGTAGAGATCCGTTAAACACAGCAAGTACAGTGTAAAAAATGGCACCTTCTACTGACTTTGGTAATTTGATAAATATACATTTAAATATATGTGGTTGACTAATCTAAAGACTTAAAAAGGTCAGGTGCAGTGGCTCATGCCTGTAGTCCCAGGACCTTGGGAGGCTGAGGCAGGTGGATAACTTGAGGCCAGGAGTTCGAGACCAGCCTGGCTAACATGGTGAAATCCCATCTCTACTAAAAATACAAAAATCAGCAGTGTGTGGCAGCGTGTGCCGGTAATCCCAGCTACTCGGGGGGCTGACGCATGAGAATTGCTTGAACCTGGGAGGTGGAGGCTGTAGTGAGCTGAGATCCTGCCATTGCACTCCAGCCTGGGTGACAGAGCAAGATCCTGTCTCAAAAGAAAAAAGGCTTAAAGAATTACAAACTTGATCTTCACCTTCAAAATCATTATAGAAGCTAAAAGCAAGAAAAACCTAAAATGTATAGCAAATAACAAAAAATAAAGCAATAAGGAAGCAAAAAAATGAAGTAAAATGAGGCCACATTATTATGAAATATATATAAATAAATTAAGCTAAGTTATTGAAGGCAAATATTTTTATATTCTCATGTTTAAAAACAAAATTCAACTACATAATATGCTGCTTACAAGAAATACTTAAAATAATACGGAATATCCAAATACATGTATTAAAGATAAACATGTGAAAAAACAGAAAAACAAGTATTAAAAGAATACATGGGGAAGAAATCTTGGAGTAGAAAAACCTTTCTAATTATGACTCAAACTCCAGAAGCCATAAAGGAGAGATTGGCCAGGTGCCATGGCTCATGCCTGTAATCCCAGCCCTTTGGGAGGCTGAGGTAGGAGGATCACTTGAGTACAGGAGTTTGAGACCAGCTTGGGCAACATAGTGAGACATTGTCTCTACAAAAAACAAAACAAAATTAGCTAGTTGTGGTGATGCACGCTGGTAGTCCCAGGTACTCATGAGGCTGAGGAGAGAGGATTGCTTGAGCCTGGGAGGTCAAAGTTGCAGCGAGCTGAGAAAATGCCACTGCACTCCAGCCTGGGGGACAAAGTGAGACCCTGAATAAAAAAAAAAAATAAAAATAAAAATAAAAAAAGATTGATAAATTAAATCAGAAAAATTAAAAACAATGTTAAAAAAAGTTACAAACCTAAGTGCTATGATTTGAACATGTCCTCCAAATTTCATGTGTTAGAAACTTAATCCCTAAATTCATTGTTGATTGGAGGTGGGACCTTCAGGAGGTAATTAGGATTAGATAAAGTCATCAAGGTGGGGCCCACATGATGGGACTGGTAGCTTTGTAAGGAGAGGAAGAGAGACCTAAGCTAGCATGCTTGCTCTGTATTGCCATGCGATACTTCTCACCATGTCATGCTGCAGCAGGAAGGCCCTCACTAGATGCCTGAACCATGCTCTTGAACTTTCCAGCCTCCAGAATCATGAGCAAAATAAATCTCTATTCTTTATTAATTACCCTGTCTGTGGTGTTCGGTCACAGCAACAGAAAATGGACTAAGACACTAAGTAAAACCTAAAGACAAATGACAAACTAGGAAAAATTATTTTCAATTCAGGTCACAGACAGAGGGATGAATAATATTCCTAAAATACAATAAGCTAATGCAAATCAATAAGACCAACAACTTAATAGAAAAATGGCTAAAGGATATACAGTCATGCACTGCATATGACTTTTTGTGATATTTTAATTAGTGATGTTTTGATTAATGATGAACTGCATAGACAACAGTGGTCCCATAGGATTATAATACTGTGTTTTTACTGTACCTTTTCTATGTGTAGATATGTCTAGATATACGAATACTTACCATTGTGTTACAATTGCCTCTAGTATGCAGTACAGGTACAGGTTTGTGGCCTAGTAGCAATAGGCTATACCATATAGCCTAGGTGTGTAGTAGGCTATACCATCTGGGTTTGTGTTCACGTTCACACAATGATGAAATAGCAAAATGACACGTTTCTTAGAAAGCATCCCAGTCTTTAAGCAACTAATGACTAATGGAAAAGGAAATGGAAATGGATCATAAATTATACTTTTGTTATGAAGATATGCACTCAAAACAAAAAAAAACCTGACAAAACTACACTGAGACATGACTTTTCACCTATCAGACTGGCAAAAATCCAAAAGTTTGGTATCACAGTGTTGGTGAGGCTATGGAGGTACAGGCACTCCCATACATTGCTGGTGGAAGGGTAAATGAATACAATCCCAGTGGCTGACAATTTGACAGCAGTTATCAAATCTTCAAACGCACAATCCTTTTGATCGAGTAATAAGTTTCTGTGAAATTTTCCTGCATATATTCATACCCAAGCAAAAAAATATGTACAAGGCTATTCATTGCAGCATTGTTTGTGCTAGCAAAAAATTGGCAACAAGCCAAATGTCCACCAACAGAGGACTGGTTAAATACATTATGGTATGACTATACAATGGGATACTATGCAGCCTTTAAAAAGAATGAAGAAGCTTCCAGTATACTGATTTGGAAAGATCTCCAAGATATACTGTTAAGTGATAACATGCAAGGGTCAGTGTGTATCTTTATGATACTCTTTTGTGTTTTTTCAAAAAGGAAAATGAGGGAGGCTGAGGCAAACAGATCACTTGAGGTCAGGAGTTTGAAACCAGCCTGGCCAACATGGTGAAACCCTATCTCTACTGAAAAAATATATATATACAAAAAATTAGCCAGGCATAGTGGTGCAAGCCTGTAGTCCCAGCTACTTGGGAGGCTGAGGCACAAGAATCACTTGAACCTGGAGGGTGGAGGCTGCAGGGAGCCAAGATCCCGCCACTGCACTCCAGCCTGGGTGACAGAGCGAGACTCCATATTAAAAAAAACTAAAAATAAGTAAAAATTAAAAAGGAAAATAAGTGGAAATGTTTGTATTCACACAAAGGAACTCAAGGATACACAATAAACTAACAAAAACACTTTCCAGGTTAAGAGTGAAGGGAGCAGTGGAAACCAGGCAGCTGAATGATGGGGGATGGAGGGAGACATTTCTCTGAATATCTTTTTTTCCTATACTATAAAATTTTTGAACCATATATTACTCATTCCAAAGTTTAAATAGAAAAGTTAAATGACACAGCAAGTTTACATTTGGAAGCACAGACAAAGCTATGTTGGGTAAATGCAAATGAAATAAAGCAGGGGATGTTAGTAGTGATGTAAGAAGTAAGAAATATTTTAAAATATGGCTAAAAGCATTAGATGGGACAAAAAGGGGACACTTTTACCTATAAAAATATGTAAGCCATAGTGAGGATGAACTTTTATATATTGAATAACAGAGCATCAAAATAGATGAAATAGCAATAGAAGGAGAGGTTGATATAAACAAAAAAGTAGTGGGAGACACATCATTTTCAGCCTGCTGGGTTATATGAGGGAAAAAGAAATACTGAGGCTGGATGCAGTGACTCATGCTTGTAATCCCAGCACTTTAGGAAGCTGAGGCAAGCAGATTGCTTAAGCCTAGGAGTTCAAGACCAGCCTGGGCAATATGGTGAAATCTCATCTCTACTAAAAATATAAAAAATTAGCTCAGTGTGGTGGCACCAGCCTGTAGTCCCAGCTGGGCGGCTGAGCTGGGAGGATCACCTGAGCCTGGGAAGCCAAGGCTGCAATGAGCTGGGCTGGTCAACAGAGCAAGACCTTGTCTCAAAAAAGAGGAGAGAAGAAAGAAAGAAAGAAAGAAAGAAAGAAAGAAAGAAAGAAAGAAAGAAAGAAAGAAAGAAAGAAAGAAAGGGAAAGAAAGAAAGAAAGAAAGAAAGAGAGAGAGAAAGAAAGAAGAAAGAAAGAAAGAAGAGAGAGAGGAAGGAAGGAAGGAGAAAACAAAAGAAAAGGAAAGGAAGGAAGGAAACGAAAGAATGAAAGAAAAGGAAGGAAGGGAGGAAGAAAAAATAAAGAGAAAATTATTTTTCAATATTATGTATGTGTGTTACGTATATAGTACAACTAGGCAAATAAAATATCAAGAGGTGAATCTATAAAAAGAAAACACATATCTCCTTTAAAAATATCCATGGAATGCATAAAAAGTAAATTCTAAAAAATAAAATATTCACCAACTACAGACTTTACCCTTTCTTTACAGAATTTAACCTTTCTTCCCCCACATACCTGCAACAAAACTAGAAACTCATAACATGTTTAAGCAATAAAAAGAACTCCAAAACCTAAATATTCCCCTAAAAAGACTTTTGGCTGTGTCAAAGAGTAATTACAAATTCAATTACTACTAGTTATAAAACAATGATAAAGAAAACTTTACATATCAAAATGTATGTAACATGGACAAAGCTGAATTCAGAGGGAAATGATAGCCTTAAAAATGCTTACATTATTGAAAAAGAATGACAACAAAATAAGTATTCACATTTATTTATTTATTTATTTATTTATTTATTTATTTTGAGACAGAGTCTTGCTCTGTCGCCCAGGCTGAAGTACAGCAGTATGATCTTGGCTCACTGCAACCTCCAACTCCTGGGTTCAAGTGATTCTCATGCCTCAGCCTCCCGAGTAGCTGGAATTACAAGCGTGTGCCACCATGCCTGGCTAATTTTTGTATTTTTAGTAGGGATGCGGTTTCATCATGTTGGCCAGGCCAGTCAAACTCCTGGCCTCAAGTGATCCACCCACCTCGGCCTCCCAAAGTGCTGGGATTACAGGCATGAGCCACCGCACCCAGCCTAAGTATTCACTTCAATAAGCTTGTAGAAAAAGAACAGAAAAGCTACCCAAGGTAATTAAGAGGGAGAAAATAGTAAAGATAAAAGCCAGAACTTAATTACTTAGTAAACTATAGAGCTGAGAAATAAATTCAAATGTGTTTTAAACAAGCAAGCAAATAAATTCCTTAGTATGGCATTATAAAACCCTTCGTGGCTTGGCCCTGGTGAAGCTCTTAACTTTATCCCTTGACAATGTCCCTGCACACTCAACTCCTGCCATTCTGAACTATAGACTCCTTGCTATTTGAACTCAGCAACCTGGTTGATGCAGATAAAATTTTGGAGATAGGGCTGATATCCCTGATTCTTTGAGCTCCTGTCACTTCTTACCACTGACATTCACTAGTGAAGTCTACCTGCCCTGTAAGGCCCAGCTCAAAGGCCCCCTCTTCCAGGTAGGCTTTGCAGATTCGAACAACTACAACACAAGCCAGTGTGGGAGGAGCACCGCTAGAGTGGGTGAACCCAACATTTGTAGATTAACAGGTTAATGAGCGAAGCTAAACCCAGCTGTGGGCATGGAGGAAAGCCGGCTAGTGGAGGTGGCATTTGAGCTGGTTCATGGAGGAGAAATGGGATTTCAGCCTACTGGAGCAGGAGAAACAGCCCCCCCAGGAAGAAGGAAAAGCATGAGCCAACATGGGGGCGTGTGTGTGGAAGGACAGAGTGTTTGGAGAATGGTGGGACGTTCCATGTGACTGCAGCATGGGAGGCAGAGGAGGAGTGGGGACAGGTGAGTGAAGAAAGGTCAGCAGGATAGGTCACACAGGGCCCTGAAGGACACTGCACCGAGGGCATATGCTTCATCCTGCCACCGGTGATGGGGAAGGGTCAGAAGTATTGTGAGGCTGGGACTGCCAGACAGTGAGTTGCCTGAGCCTCACCCTCACTGAGATGGAGGAATGTGGGGTGGTGGATGGTTTGTGGGAGATTCCATAAGCTGGCAGGCTGTCCAGGAGGAGCTAGGGGGAGATGGGGTCAGAGGCCTGGGGAGTGGGGAAGGCGCCCATCTCTGAGTCTGTTTCTCCTCCCTGACCCATTTCCTGGTTCCTGCAGGCCAACACCCTCCCCAACCCTCATCACGACCAGGTAGGGTCTAGGAGGCAGCTCCTGGCAGCTACCCCAGTCACCACAGATAGAGTCACACAGCTCCATTCATTTGTCTGTCCCAGCCCCCACAGGGGCCTCTGTGGTCAGGTCTTTGTGTCTGCACAGTGGCCCTCTTTGTCCTGAGCAGCCTGTCCCCATCCCACGTCCCTCCTGCCCTTCTCTTTCTCCTGCCTGGGTCACGAAAAGCACCAGCTTCGCAGAGCGCCAGGCCAGAACTCTGATCTTGGCTTCCCCCACTGAGTCTCTGTGTGACCCTGAGCAAGTTATTTTGCTTCATGGATTTTTAGTTTTTTGGTTCTGTGAAAAAGAGCTGTTGTAAGCAATCAAACTCCTGGCAAGGAGTTTGGTCTGCCACCCAGTGCTGAGACCCAGATAACAAATCATGAACTCAGAGACCCTTACCTCATCCTCATGCTATTCACTGGACCTCCTACCTCCAGCTCCCACCTCATTCTCACCCTCACCCTTTTGGCCAGTGGCTACCATTCTCCCACTTGACAGACAAGGAAACCAAGGCCTGACGACAGGGCTGACTTCGTGGGCATGAGACCTGGACAGTAAGGGCCATGCTTTGAAGTGTTAAATACTCTGCCATCACCATCTTGAAATTGTTAATTTTTCCTTATTTTTTCATTCTTTTGTTGGAAATTCTTAATTTTTCAATGAGGGGCCCACATTTTCATTTTGCCCTGGGTCCTGCAGATTAAGTAGCTGGTCCTGCTTAAGGGGAGATGGAACAGAGGCATGCCCAGGCCTGGACTAAGCTTCCTGCATCCCGGGTGCAGGGCACTTGGGTGCCCGCATCCTGGCATGCCAAGAGCCAGAGCTTCCAGGCTGCGTTTGGCATCAGAGCCCTGGACTCTGCCCAGGAAACCTGAGGAGCACAGTTCCCGGCTGGCAAGGGAAGGGAGGATGGTGCAGGCCAATGCAGCAGTTCAGGGAGCAAGTAAGACAAGGCTGCTAGAGCCAGCCCAACCCTGTGTAACTGGAGCTGCCAGTGTGGGTCCCAATGCCATTACCCAGCCATAACTCTGGGAACTCAGCAGGGCCTTCCTTCCCATCAGGCTGCAGTTTCGGGGCCAGAAGACTCACCGCAGATTCACTGTGTGGCTTTGGACATTTGCTTCCCCTTTCTGAACCTCAGTTTCTCTACATGTCACATGAGAATAAAATAATGCCTATCTCACAGGATTCTGGAGAAGATTAAGCGAGATACCTTAAACTTAATGACTAGCACAAAGAAGGTGACCACTAAAATAGAGTTCTTACTCATTCACTCATAAGAAATATGTTGTGACAAATGTTCAGGGACAGGGGTCAGGTGTGGTGGCTCACGCCTGTAATCCCAGCACTTTGGGAGGCCGAGGGGGGGTGGATCGCTTGAGGCCAGGAGTTCAAGACCAACCGGCCAACATGGTGAAACCCTGTCTCTACTAAAAATACAAAAATTAGCAAGGCGTGGTGGTGCACACCTGTAATTCCAGCTACTTGGGAGGCTGAGGCAGGAGAATCGCTTGAACCCAGGAGGCAGAGGTTGCAGTGAGCCGAGATCACGCCACTGCACTCCAGCATGGGTGACAGAGCAGGACTCCATCTCAAAAAAAAAAAAAAGAAAAATTATTCAGGAACAGTGCTAGGTGTTGGCCATTTAATTGTGAACAGAATGGACCCTGGCTCTGCTCTCAGAGTGATCCCTGTTAGAGGGGGAGACAGGCAGTGATAGCGATAACAGCATGGTAAGTGGTGGGGCACCTGGCCTGGGTCTTCGACGACCTATGGTGGGGAGCCAGGAGCAGGGGGCACTGCGGGCAGAGGGAGCAGCAAGCGGCAACAGGAGGCTGGTCAGAGGTGAGAGGTGAGGCAGAGAGGCAGGGAGGCTGGAGTGGCAGGCTAGAGAGCTAGGCTTTATCCAGAGGATGGTGGAACCACCAGAGAGTGTAAGGCAGGGTATGGCATCAAGGGGCAACAGAGACACCACTGTAGCCTGGGAAGGGGGGATTGGAGCCTGGGCCAGGGCAGGGGCTCCATCCCCAGCATGCATTTTCAGAGCAAGTTTTCCCAGGGGCAATGAGAGAAGTGGAGAGAAGGAGGATGAAAAGGCCTGAATGAGCCAAATACCTCCTCAGGGCTGGAGAGACAGGAAGCCTCCTAATACATGGGAGAAGCCGAGGCTGGAACTTTGCCCTTCCCCTCCTGACCTGCTACTGCTAATGGAGCCCTCCCTCCGCCCCCATGGCTCCAATACCCACCTCCAGGGGACCATTACTGTGGCTGGGCCTTCACCATTAGCCTGCCTTGGCTGCTCGGTTCCAGGGAGACTCCCTCGATGCTATTCCAGCCTTTCAGATGGCCTGTTGTGTGACGCTGGCTGTGTCTCAATTTCCGGTTTGGTCGATGGTTTTACATTACTTCAGCCACAAAATCTTCCATGTGTTTGCAACAAATTCTTACCAGGAAATATAAATAAATAAAAATACAAAAGCGAAGGTGCTCAAGTTGAAGTGGGATGGGGGTTCCCCAGGCAGCCCCCGGTAAGGGGGACTCTGTTGGGAGATTTGAAGCCTGCTGGACTTGATGACCTCTGAAACCCATCGATGGGACTGCCTGGGGAGGATGTCAGGAGACGAAACTTCTAGGCCCTCATTACATGGGATACTAATGCCTTGAGCCCAGACAGCTTGGGATGATGAATAAAACCCTGAAAAAAAGAATTTAAGGATAGGGTGCAGGGGCTCATGCCTGGAATCCCAGCACTTTGGGAGGCCGAGGCAGGAGGACTGCTTGGACCCAGGAGTTTGAGACCAGCCTGGTCAACACAGGGAGACCCCATCTCTACAAAAAATTTACAAATTAGCCCAGCATGGTGGCGTGTGCCTGTAGTCCCAGCTACTTGGGAGGCTGAGGTGGGAGGATCCCTTGGGCCTGGGAGATAGAGACTGTAGTGTGCCGTGATCATGCCACTGCACTCTGGCCTGAGTGACAGAGCAAGGCCCTTTCTCAAAAAATTTAAGGCAGGCCAGCAAGTGAGAGATCAATATTACTCCCTTTTGCAAAACAGGAAACTCAGGCTCAGAGAGGAGTCATAGGACGGGTGAGGCAAGACTGGAATCTAAACCCAAGGCTATGGGGTTCAAGGACTAGGCCCCTTCCTCTGCTCCTCAGGCCTCACTAAGTCACCTGTGTGGTAGCTGAAACACTGTATGCCTCAGGAATGCAGTTTCCTGAGCTGTAAAGTAAGGGAATTGGGCCAGAGCAGGGGCAGAGCCCTGGGCAGGCCACCAACCAGATTAGCCCGCTGAAGGCTAAGGTCAAGCCTGGGTCCTCAACTTGGCATCAAAGAAACTTGTTTCTCCTGGGCTAAATGGCAGTGACAGTATAAGGTTTGAAGTTTTCGAAGAGGGGAGAGAAAGAGGGGGTTGGCTGGAGTTCCAGTGCCTAAAGGGTCTTCCCCACACTGGAACCTGAAGGCCTAGGCCCTATAACTTGGGCTATGAGGATACTTAGGTCCCTGGAAGGTGCGTGGCCCAGCTTAGACAATAGGCGCAGGAGGCTGGACAAGGGGCCTTTGTGTCTCCCAAGCAAAGGTCACAGCGGGACTGCAGAGGCGGCTCAGCCACTCTGGGCTGTGTGTCCACTCTGCTGTTGCTCCTGGTGGGGCTGCAGCCAGCACCCTTCCTGGCAGCCAGGCCCAGTCAGCTGATATGGAGCCCAAGAGGGCCCAAGGCCCCGAGTGCCCTGGGCAAGTTCCTTGGCTACAGGAGGAGGCCTCCTCTGCACTTGTCAAGCCACCCCAGTGACTGGCTCTATCTCACAGGAAAGAAGACCCTGCCAGGGAATGGAACTGGGTCAAGGTCTCCCAGAGTCAGTGCTGAAGCCGAGCAGGAACCTACACTCCTGATTCCTAGACCAGAAATGAGAGAGAGGGGGACGCTCATTCATTCATCCATTCACGCCTTCAAGGATTGAGCCCCTCCCAGGACCTCTGGGACAGCAGCAGGAAGAAGGCAGACCTGGTTCCTGCCCTCGGGAGCTCACAGTCTCCGAACGGGTCAGACATGCAGCCCGTAGCCGGACCAGGTAAGGCCATTAGAGTGGGGTTGACGACAGAGAAGAGAGGTAAAGCAGCTCAAGATAAGGGGCCAGAGAGAGTGGGGAGTTCAGGGAGCTGCTGGTAAGATTAAGGCAGGGAAAGTAGGGAGCACGGGAGAGGCAGGATCCTGAGTACCCTGCTTTCCTAAAGGCACCTCCTTCTCCCACTTTCAAGCAAGGGAGGTGCGTCCTCAGCCTGGGGTTCCGAGCAGGTATCTCCTAGCAGGTCCCTTCCTGGCCAGCCAGGCTGGGGCAGGGGCGGGACAGGGATAGGGTGGCGCGGCGGCTGGGCGCAAAGGTCCCGCAGTGGGCCACGCAGGCGCCGGGCTGACCTGGCAAAACTTTGGCGTCTCTGAAAACCTCTGGTCACCCGCTCCCTTCTAGCGTGAGGGAGCCGGGCGGCGTCCTCCTGGCCCGGCAGTGAGAGCGTCGCCGCCCGATCCTCCCGTTGCAGCACCGGTACAGACGCGCTGACCCCGCGGCCGTGTCGCTGGGCGGCGTCCCGGAGCGGGTGGCGAGGTGTCTACCCGGGCGGGTTGAGGGCGGTGCCAGGGTCAGTCAAAAGTCCGCCCCGCCCCCTGCCTGGCCCGGCTTCGGGGGTGGGGAACAGCGCAGGGAGGTGGGTAGTCGGGCTCCCAGGCACGTGGGTCTCTGCGGCGGCGGCGGGACGCGGGCACTGGCACCCGGGAGCGGCGGCGACGGCACCCCGAGCGGAGAAGCGCAGCGCAGGGGCGAGAGGTGGGGCGCCTGGAGGGAACAGGGCGCTGGGAGAGGCCGGGGGAAGCGGCGGGCCAGACTGGCGCAGGTGCGGACTGGGCGCGGGGCAGGGGAGGGCGCTGTGGAGCGGCTGTCGCCCCGGGGCACAGTTGCGAGCCGGCGGCGTGTAGCGCATAACTGGACGGCTTGAACGCGCCTGTGGGTCCGTGGTTGAACTTTGTCTCCACGGGAGCGTCGGTCTCTGTGAGTGTGGACGGGCGCCCCGGTAGTGAGGAGGCTGTGCGCGTCCGCGTATTGGGGAAGTCTGCGTGTTAGCGGGTGAGTGTGTGTGCCCCTCAGGGCGACTGGCCAAGCCTGCGGAACTTGTCTGTGTGTGCTCCGATGTGAGCGTCCCCGTGGCGTGGGGCGATGGGCGGTGCCCAGAGACACGAACCCCTGGAGACGCCCTACGCCTGTCCTAACCCCAGGGTCACTCTGAGTGACCACCTACCATTGGTAAGGTTGAGGGGACAGTTGCAGGGAGTGGGCGGGGGAGGAAGGAGTGGCGAGGAAGGACAGTTATGCCTCTGTCCCGGGACTTTTAATCTGGCAAATGGTGCGGTAGAAAGGGTCAGTCAGGAGGAAAGCAATACCCCACCCCCCAACCCGAAGGCTGCCAGTGGCCCTCTTGGGGTCCTCCAGGAGAGCAGCCCAAGGGTCAGGGACTGCTGGAGACCAGAACTGCCAGCTCGGGATTTGAGGGGTCCATGGCTGCTGTTCCTCTCAGCATGGCATCCCCAGCTTCCCGGGACCACAGCCTGATCTGCCTGGTTTGTTTTGGATCTAAGCTGAAATAATTATGAGTTTTGAGGATCTGGGTGGAGACCCAGGCAAGTTTATTACCTGTGGGTGGAAGTGGGAGGAAGAAGATTCTCTGAGCAGACAGGTCCACAAGAGAGCTCTGGAGACTCAGAGATCTATGTTCCAATCCTGTCTTGGCCACTGTGTGGCCTGGGCAAGCCGTCCTTTCTCTGAGCCTCAGTGGCCTCGTCTGTAAGAAGGGACTAATGATACGGAATTTGAGGGCTGTTGAGGAGCTGATAAGTGTGTCACGTTCAGCACCAGTGTCCCCCCATGGGCAGGCTCACAGCTTGGGGATGGGAAATCATTCCCTGGAGGGAGCCTCCCAAAACCAGAATCCCAACTGTGCCCCTCCCTAGGGCACAAGCCTCCACAGGACCAAGCCTGAACCCTATAGCCTGGGACTTAAGGTATTTGATAACTGGGGCCTGCCAGCCTTTCCAGCCACCTCTCCCGCTTGACTCTTCACCTTGCAGCAGCTGCCTGGAGTCTCTCATTTCTTGCCCCTGGCCTGTTGCATATTCTACACTTCCTCTCTGATAAGCCCTCCTACTCTCACCTTCCTCAACTGGAGAACTACCCAGACTTGGGACCCAGCTCAGATGTCCTCTCCTCTGGAAAGCCTTCCTTGATCCCCACAGCTGGGTTGGAGCCTCTTCTAGGCCCCTACAGTCCTGGTGCTGACAGCCCAGGTCCCACCTGGACTGTCATGATCTATGCCTGTCTCTTCCTTTCCTCTTCCCAGGTCTAGGGGCTCCTGGAGGGCAGAAACTGGGTCTGACTTATTTCTGTGTTGCCAGCACCCTGCACAGGGCTGAGCTGAACTGAGAGAGCAGCAGTGGCCCCCATCCCCTGTTTCTGGCCCCAGGTTCTCCAGTAAAGGCCTGGCTGCAGGGGAGCTCCATGTCACTACAAAGAAGGGCAAACCAGAATCTGGTTATCAAAGTGGGTGGCACAGTTTGCCAGAACAGTGTGATCTGGGACACTGTAGGACCTAGAGTGCCCAGGCTAAAGACCTAGAGTTTATCCTGAAGGCAATAGGGAGCCATGGAAATTTATGAGCAGAGGAGTTTCATGGTCAGAGCAGCATTTCAGAAAGAGCTCTCTGGCTGCAGGATGGAGAATGGATCAAGTACTGCCAAGTGCAGGGAGGTCAGGGCATTTGTGATGTCAACATTAGAACTGTCCCAGGAGTTGTTTAAACCCTAGTTGTGTCCTTGCCCCTTGGCCAGACACTTTTCCCTGAGCCTTCAGATGCTCCTGCTGAGGAATTTGGGGACCTGCAATTGATCTCATCCCAGCTCTGTTCCCAGCTGGTTGAATGACCAGTTCCTGCCCTGCCAGGCTCTAAAAGGAGGCCAGAACAAGTAAGATCCTGCATGGGAGAGTATGTGTGTGGGGAGGCTCTGGCACAAAAGGCTTGTTACTCTTTCTCCTCTTCTCCCTGCCTTGGGCTGTCTTGGAGTCTGGTCAGAGGGGTTGGGGATCACAGTGGGCAACCCTCAGAAATGACTACCAAGCTTGGGCTGTGGAGTGAGGCTGTGGCTCCTGTTTCTGTCTCCCTCCTGCCCTGGATGCATGGGGCTCTAAGGCTGTAGATCCCCCAAGGACCAGCTAGGAAGGTGTGAGGGTATCACCAGGGCTTCATGAGTGATCCCATGAGAGCTTTGACTTAATGGCTGTAGTCTTTAGAGAGGCCATTGTCCCTCTCTAAGTGTCAGTTCTGCCATCTGTAAATTGAGAATGGTGATCCTTGTTTCTTTGAGAGCAGAGTTGCTACGAGGATTAAGATAGTGACCAGGGAAGAGCTTTATAAGCCTTAAACTGCAGTGCTCGGAGGAGGAATGTGACACTCATAGACTTAAATCCATTTTGAAGACTATAAGAGAATATGGATGCAATAGCAAGGGATTGTGCTTGTTATTGAAATTTGATTACTGAATGCCTTCCTCCCCCACCCACTCTGCAGAGATGGCTTCACTAGTAACAATTTACAACAATCCATTTTGTCTTCCCATAGCCCTGTGAGGGAGGAATTGTATCTCCATTTTGCATATCAGGAAATAGAGGCATGGATTGTATCCTGCCCAGGGTCACCAAGCTGAGATGAAACCTGGGGCTCCAGTCCACCTGCCAGCTTATCCCTCCCCGTCTGAGACAGAGCCCTGTTAGGGTCAGGCCTGGTCCTCTGGCTTCCAGGCTGAGGGGAGTTTGAATTCTGCCCTGGGAACCTGTGTTTGGGGCTTTTTTTGTGGCCAGATTACCCAACTGCTGATAAGATAACACCTGCCCAGACCTGCCCACGGGAACAGAGATGCCTTGTTGATCTGGTGAGGGGAGTGGGATTTGCCCCTCATGCCTTCCACCCAAACTGCCTCTCCCTAAACTGCTTTCTGTAGGCCTGCTTCGTATACCCTCTGGGCCACACCTTCCTCTTGGTTGCCCTTGGGTCCTGAGGCCTGGCCTCTCCTTATTACTGGGCCCTGATAAGAGGAGGCTGGCTGTGTGGGCCACACTGACCTCTGAACTCATCCAGTGGCCAGTTGCAGGACTAGGCTAGGCCATCTCTGCTTTCTCTCTCTATCCCCATCAGCCACCACAGGTTGGGCTCAGAGCAGGTGCTAGTGGGTATTTGGGAAATGAGTGGCCAGGTGGGAGTAGGCATGGAGTAGAAGGGGAGGCTTTGCTCCATGGAGTGCCACAGTTCGTTCTGGAGCAGAGGAGTTCCTCCACCCCTGTCACCCCATCTCCTAGGCCTGAGTCTTTCCTGGTCCAAGATGAGTAGCGGGAGTTTCTGGTAGGAGGGTGAGCAGCCTGGGCCCCACGGAACAACTCCTTGACCCTCTACCCTGGTACCTTGTCACTGTCATTGTAGCTCCTGGGTGAGAGGCCTGGGTGCTGGAGCGACGGAAAGGGACCTCCCTCAGACTTCTGGGGCTTATGTGGCCTCTCCCTCCCCAGGTCTGAGGAGAGCCTCTGGGTGTGGACCTGGCTTCCCAGTGAGTGCCCAGCCACCCAGCCCTGGCTTGTAGGAGGGCGACTCTTGCCATGGCTGGGCTGTTGCAGGAAATCCAGGGCCAAGGGACCTGCTCCTCTCATGGCACCACCATATGTGTCGTCTCCTCCTTGGTCTCCCTCCCTCTAGACTCCCTGTCCCATCTACCTTCCATGTGGCACCGTCTTTGTAAAGGCTGACTCTGACCATGTCCTTCCCCTCTTAAGCCTTCCGTGGCTCCTCACTGTCCTTAGAATAGAGGCCAAGCTTTTCAGCCTGGCATTTGAGCCTTTTCATGTGAATTCCTCAGGCTCCCACACATTCCATGCCACCTCACCCTCCACAGTAGCCATGTAAGACCTCCCGGCTTTTTCCCAGCAGGTCACACTTTCATCCACCAAGTCTTTCCTCATGCCTCTCCTGCCTTCAGAGCCCTCCTCCCTCTTTGCCCACCTGACAAACTCCTAATCATCTATCAGTTTCCAGCCCAGATGACCCCTCCTCTGCAGAAGCACTCCCTGACCACCTCCCCCAGGCCAGGTAGGAGTTGCTATGTGCTCCATAACCCCTCCATAACCTCCAAAGCCTTGGTTATGGTTTATTCACCCAAGTGGATTTGGTCCATGTCTGTGGCTTTTTCCTCAGCCTGACTGGGTACTCCTCAAGGGCCCAGCAGAGTGCAATCTGAGTCTGAGTTCACAAGGTCCCTCTGAGGCCAGGCGCACCAGAGCATTGGCAAGTGTTTGCTGGGACTTTGTGGTTCCTGGGAATGTGATTTAAGATTTCATTACTCTGAATCCAGACCCCTGTGGCTCTGAGAATCTCAAAACCAAAGGCTATCCGGAGCAACGAGTAATAGAATTGAAGAAACACTGAGCCTTCACACCTGGAACCAGAGCCTCTTGGAATTAGACTGCGAGAACCAGGGAACTCAGAACCCTGGAGGTACCTGGAGGGAGCCATCTCAGAATCAGAGGCTCATGTGGTTCCTGGTCGATGCTTTCATTCCCCTTTCCACCTTGGATTCTCCATCCACCTTCTTTCCTCCCAAGCTGGACCCTTCCTGCTCCTCCTCAAATCTTACCGCAGTTCCCCTTCCAGACACCTTGCCTGACTGCTCTGACCATGACCTCTGTCCCTCTGCTGGGGACACCTGGGAGGGCCTCCCTACCAAGCAGTGTCGTGGGCTCCTGAATTTCAGTGTCTCCCTGTTGTGACAGGCAGACACGGCCTCCACATTAAGACAGTTCATGATTTGCTAGCACCATGGTGCACCCACCTGCCCCCTTGTCTTATTCCTCATGAGCTGTTCCGTGCAGCAGTGATTCTCCCCATCTGACCACTGAAGAACCGGAGGCTCTGAGAGGGGAGGCTGACTTCACCAAGACTGCACAGCACAGGTGGCTCCAAGTTAGAGCCTGAACTCAGGGTTCTTGCCTCTTGAATCTGGAGGCATTTGGCTGTGATAGTTTGGGGTGGTATCCAGGATGTTGTGGTTCTGAGCCTGTTTAATTTAGTAGCATGTCTCTGTAGCCCTGTTCTGGGCTGTGCTGGGTTCCAGGTGAGATGGGTGGTTTGGGGTCCTGCTCTGTGTTGGGGGTGAGGTGGTCAAACCCACACTGACAATAATTAGAACACCAGACCTTGAGTAAGGCCCTTCCTCTTTAGAGGTCTTGGCTTTCTGATCTGCAAGCCTGGTTGATCTGAGACTTACCCACTCAGATGCTGCTCTGAGCTCAGCCTTGGTAAGTGGCCTCCACAGCCAGGATCCTAGGGGGGGTCCCAAAGAGGGAGAGAGCATCTGGGAGGGTGTAGAGAGCCCAAGGGCCTCCTGAAGGGGAGGCCTCACACCACAACAGCACCGGCTGATAGCATCTGAGGTTACCCCTTAGCCATTTCCTCAGACCAGCCCTGGTGCTCCCGGTGCAGAAGCATGTCAGGCAAGGCAGGAGGCCTGCTGGACTTCAGCCCCTTGAAGGACACTGGGGAGGAGCCAGCGTGACTTCTAAGCTCCTCAGCCTGTGCACTCCAGCCTTGCCCTCTCCACTCCCCTCAAGCCACCAGGATGATGAGCAGTTCCTCAAACGTGTCATGTCATCTCTTGTTCATCCTCAATCTGCTCCTCCTCTCTTTCCAACCACCTGACTCCTCATCTTCCAAAATGCAGGTCAGGCGCTCTCTCCTCCAGGAAGCCTTCCCTCATCACCCCTCCAATCCTGTTAGGGGCCTCCTTGGCTTCCTCCAGGCGTGATCACCCTGTGTTATCATCGCCTGTTTCCGAGTGTGCCTCCCCTGACCTTGACAGTGAATTCCTTGAGATCTGACCTACCTAAGAGTCCCCAGGTGCCCTGCCCAGAGATGGGCATAGAGGTGGCAACCTTTGTGAAGGGTGAGTGAAAGAGTGTGGTGGCTATCTGGCTTCTGCTGGGGAATCCCTGGACTGCCTTCCCCCTGATGACGGCCTTCAGTGTGGGAGATCTGATCTGTGGTTATTCTGGTTGTGACCTTCCTGTAGCCCCTTCCCATAATTCCTGCGAAGCTTCCTGCCCTTCTTGTCTTCCTGAGACACCCCCACCCTCCATGCCTTCTTTACCTGCTGAAATATTCTCTCTTACTATTTCATAAAATAAGCCTAAATCATCTAACTAGCTCAACAACCTTCTGAGGCAGGTACTGTTCTGATATTGAGAGGAAATTGAGATCTGGGTTTTGGAGTTAAGAGACTTGTCTTACCACTGGGAAGAGGAGAACTGGGATTTCCCACCTGCCTAGTGCCTCTCTTGCCCCCTCAATGAGGTTCTGGGACTAGGTCCTCTGTTTTCCCTCATAGCACCCCACTCCTGGCAGAGACAGGCAGCAGGGGTCTCCACAGTGGTGACAGGACATTCTCCCCTACCAGGCTAGACATGGTCTGACACCAGCCAGGGAGGCACATTCCAGAGCCACTCTAGTGGAGGGGCTGGAATGTCATCCAACCACCCTGGAAACTCCGCAGTGGCCTGGGAGCTGCCCAGCTCCTCCTCCTGACTTTGGCCTCCCTAGCCTAGAACCACAAAGAGAAAGACCCAGATTGGGGTAGGGGCGGAGCCAGGTCAGGGGGTTACAGGTCTGCATGCTAGGCTTGACTCTGCCCTTGACTCACTGGTGACCTTGGGTGAGACCTTGAGCTACCCCTTTGTGGCCTTAGTTTTTCTACCTGTGAGATGTGTGCAATAACCACCCATCTGAAAAGAGTAAATCCTGAGCCCTGCCAATTGGCATTCCTCTGGCAGAGAACTGAGCAGACAGACAGAGAGCTGTGGGGCCAAAAAGGGATGGTCAGGCAGCTTCCTGGGAGAGGGCCTGGGCCTTGCAGGGCAGGAGGTAGTGGTCAGGGGCGCAGCCTCTGAAGTCAGACAGCCCAGAGTGGCTATGCCATTTGCTAGCTTTGTGAGCTATGAGGTTATTTAGCCTCTCTGAGTCTCAGGATTCAACGAGAGGAGGTATATGAAGCCACCTAACACAGAACTTGGCACAGGGGCAGCACTAAACTCTTGTTGTGATATAGGTGTTAGATGATAAGGGAGGCCATCTCTGAGCAATGATTGACCGTGGGACTGCTTTTGTTGTGCCTGAGACAGGAAGATGAGGGCGGCGACAGAGAGGAAGGGTTTTCTGGAGGGATGGCGGGGACCAGATCAGCCAGGGCCTGAGTGCCAGGCTGAGGAGCTGGGACAGTCGCCTGAGGGCACTAGGGAGCCACGAACATGGCTCAACAATATATGGTCGGATTTGTGTTTAGGAAACCACATGACTGCAATGTGAAAAGTGGACAGACGGGGCAGGGGTGGAGGCACGGAGGCCAGTGAGGAGGCTGGTGCTGTGGACTGTGGAAGCACAGGCCTCAGGCTGCAGTGTGGGGACCGCGTGGCGCATGTCCGAGGAATTTCACTGGTTGAACTAACAGGACTTGGTGAGTGGTGGGCTTCCAGCAGGGTGGGGAAGAGGGAGGTTGTCCAGGCTGTATCAGAGGTTTGAAACCTGGAAGGATGGTGGGGGCCCTTCTCAGAAATGAGAACCACTTGTAGAAAGTGATATTCTCCATTTTAGCCTGTTGAGTCAAGGCATTGTCTAAGGAGGAGGAGACAGGGCGTGCACCTGGGTACAGCAGGGTGAAAAGGCTGACGTTCCCTCACCTTGTCATAGCCTCTAAAGTAGATCAGTGGGGAGCTACCAGCCCACCGGCCTTGTCAGTCTGAGACCACCGGGCAAGGTGCACTCAGTAAGCAGTGGCCCAGAGGCATTTCCCATGTGCACCCCCTGCCCCGTCCCCAAGCTATTCCTGCAGTGCCCCCATCTCCTCTCCCACGTCCCCCCACCCTTGTACTGCACTTCCAGCTTGGGAACCTGGGCTCAGCTGTCGCAGGCCCACTCCTCCATCCTAGGGAAATGAAGATGGAAAAAGACAAACTCAAGAGGTGCATGTTCTATTTCTCCTGTGAGGTATCTGAGGTGCTGGTGGAGGGTGGGACCTGCCCACACAGAAGGTCTCCTCCACCAGGCAACTGTCGCCTCCCTGAAACCCTGTGCTTGGTGTGCACAAGGGGCTCCAAGGTGAGACAAAAACCATGGCCAGAATTCGGGAGGGCTGGGCTCTAGTCTTGGCTCTGTCCCTGACTTAATATGAGGCTTGGGCCTCAGTTTCCTCCTCTGTAAAACAGGGTTTGACACAGGAAATTTCTTTTTTTTCTATATATGTACTTTAAGTTCTGGGTCACATGTTCAGAACGTACAGTTTTGTTACATGGGTATACACATACCCTGGTGGTTTGCTGCACCCATCAACCCGTCACCTACATTAGGTATTTCTCCTAATGTTATCCCTCCCCTAGCCCCGCAATCCCAACAGTCCCTGGTGTGTGATGTTCCCCTCCCTGTGTCCGTGTGTTCTCATTGTTCAACTCCCACTTATAAGTGAGAACATGCTGTGTTTAGTTTTCTTATCTTGTGATAGTTTGCTGAGAATGATGCTTTCCAGCTTCATCCATGTCCCTGCAAAGGACAGGAACTCATCCTTTTTTACTACTGCAAGTATTCCATGGTATATATGTGGCACAGGAGATTTCTAAATGCCGTTTTAGGCCCTGATGGGCTAGACTGTGTGTGTGTGTGTGTGTGTGTGTGTGTGTGTGTGTGTGTGTGCATCCATTTGTGTCCACTGCACGTACACCTTAGTGTGACTCTGTATGCCTCTGTGTATCCGTGTGTCTTGGTGTGTCTGTGCCAGTGTGTGTTCAGGTGTGGCCTATATGTGTTTATAACACCTATGGAGGAATGCTTAGAGGTAGGAGTGGGGAGGAGGGGTTCTCTAGATAGAGACCTAGCTTGGGCAAAAGTTTGTTGGCAGAAGGACAATAGAATGCACACTGGGCAAAGAGGGTATTGATTTTCCTGCTATGGGGCCAAAGCACAGAACCAGGACCAAGGGAAGGGACACTGGAGGCTTGGAGGCTTGGCTCAGCTGTACAGGACATGGGGGAGACCTTCCTCCAGGCAGGGCCACCCCTCTGTGAAAGGCAGCCTGGGGAACGGGGTTGTGGATAACCCATTCCTGGAACACGTGAGCTGGGGTTTTGGTGTACAGAGGGCACCCAGACCAGGACAAACACCAGGCCACCTCTCTGCCTCCTTCTGGTTAAGGTTACCACAAAGGAGGTGGCCCTGGGGGGGATTGATCTGGCTGGGTTTCCATGACCCTGAGACCTCACTTTCTCTACCTCCCTCTGTCTGCAGGAGCCCCCTGTGGCGGCAGCACTGCTTGCCCAGAAAAATGCTGGAGGCTGGGCGTGGCCCCAGGCCTGGGGACCTGTTTTTCCTGTTTCCCGCAGAGTTCCCTGCAGCCCGGTCCAGGCGTGTGCATTCATGAGTGAGGAACCCAAGCAGGCGCTGAGCATCCTGACCTGGAGAGCAGGGGCTGGTCAGGTACGTGTGTGGTGGGGGGGGCAGGTGAGCTGGCTGGGAGGTGAGGGCGGGTACGTGTTCTCTTGTGCCTGTGTCTGCCCTGAACTGGCTTAGATCAAGGGGGTCCGAAGGCTGGTGCCCTACCCTGCTCCCTCATCCCAGGCTGTGATGAATTCAGGCTTTGAAGCCAGATAGCTCTGGGTGTCAAGCCTAATTTTTCCAATGCCGGGCAGTGTGACCTTGTACAAATAGCTTAACCTCTATGGCAATATCTACAAAGGGATGGGGGTGGGGGATGAAGATGCTGTGTGAAAGCTGCTCAGCCCAGGTCTGGCCCCTACAAAGCAGGATGGGTGGAGAATCCTGATCAGACCTACCCAGGTCCTGAGCCAGATAAAAACCTGTGGCAGGCCTCAGACAGCCAACCCATCTCCAGAGCGCCCATGTCCAATCTCCTCCCGCTGGCACTTCCCTGACCTGTCCAGAGAAAGGCAGAGTCTCCTGGGCTCCTGTGGCAGTTGAAGGAGAGACAGTCTAGGGACATAAGCAGGTTCCAGGTGGACCAGGACCCCTAGAGGGGCTGGGTTGTCCCCTGGTTACTTAGGGTCAGCAGCTAAGAAACCTTTAAGCATTCTTGTCCTTGAGAGGCCCTCAGAGGAGCAAGTAATTTGTAAGTAACTTGATCAAGGTTATACCACCAGGGATGGGCTGCAATTCCTATTCAGGTCCATCCCACAGTGGAAGTGGCTGCAGGAGGGAGGTAGTGAACTCCCTGTTTATGGGAGTGTGCAGAGGCTGCAGAGGGCTTGTGCCTATGGGTGCCTCCTCTGGGCCCCCATAGCCTCTTGTGCTTGCTTCATTCATTCATTCATTCATTCTCTCATTCCTGTAATACCTCCTGTGGTCGGGCCTCCTGCTGGATGATAGGGACAGAGGAAAGCATGAGATGGACCCAGCCTTTAAGGAGCACCTGAAATGTGTTGGGGTAGAGGATGGAAGGACAAATTACCAACTGGCTGAGAAACGTCCTGAGGGGTGATGGAAGGGAGAGCTTCAGAGATTAGAAGATCCTTTGGGACCTACGATGGGGTGCAGTGTGGGTGGGTTCGGGGAAGGCTTTCCGGTGAGAAAGAACAGCATGAACACAGGCAGGGGAGCCTGGAAGAGTCTTACAGGCTCACATCTCCCCTTTAGACTGGGAGCCCCCTGGGGCAGGGCCAGCCAGACCAGGGCACAGTGGGGCTGGTGAGTGTTGGATAGTCAGGTGGAGCCGTCTCTAGTCCCAGGGGCATCAGGGTCAGGAGAGGCAGAAGGGAGACTTAAGGGAGGGGGCTGGGGACTTGGCTGTCCCTCTAAGGCAGGGCTGTCCCTCTAAGGCAGGGCTAGGAAAGATATACTCACAGGTTGGTGAGCCAGCCTGCAGAATGAGAGGGTGGGAGGGGTGAGTCTGGCCCAGGGCCATGGTAATGGAGTCCCCAGCTGGCCTGGTAGAGTGGGGGCCAGGGTGTCTTAAAACAGGTGGAAGGGGCAGCTCCCTTAGTTCAAGGGAGACAGGGAAGTCTCCACCCCTCATCTCAGTGTCAGAGATTCCACTGTTAGGGATTAGCAGGAAACTCTTCATGCAGGGTGATGAGATGTTTATGTTGACTGTGGAGGGAAGTCAGGCCTCGGCACTGGGGCAGGAGCAGAGCAGTGGCGTGAAGGGGAGACTGGGTGTGTGTGTCTGCATCATGAAGGAAGCCCCCTCCCTGTCTAAGTGGGGCAGAGGACCTCTTGGGGATATTTTGGGGCTGCAGTTCTCAAGGCTGGGGGATTTGACTAGTGTCCGAGACTTGGGAGGGAAGGAAATGCTTGATGTCACCTGGTGTTTTGTGGCAGAGCTAGACTCTGTCCTGGGTCTGTCACCTACATTAGGTATTTCTCCTACTGTTATCCCTCCCCTAGCCCCGCAACCCCAGCAGGCCTGTCCTGGGAAGGCTCTGTCCTGGGAAGGAATGTGGCCTCTCCATAGCTCCTTAGTCTCGCACGGGGGCCTCTCCTTGCTCCTCCTGCAGCTTCTGTGAGCCAGTGACTCTCAGCTGGCCTTCCAAAGCTCTAGACCTGATGGACCCATCCCCATACTTGCCATGGCTGACACTGCATTCCTCCTCCCCACCATTCCTCCATCAGGGAACAGTCTCCAGAGCCTCCCTCCCAAACATCTCTCCCCTCACAGGGCCAAAGGCCTTCCCCTGCTTGGGTCTCAGTGTCACTCCCCTGGCTCACCACAATCACCTCCACAGCCTCCAGTCAGGACCTCCAGTCCCACCTCCACTGTGGCCAAAGATTTCTGGAAAAGGCCACCGCTAGCTGAACCTTGGCACTCATAACACCACTGTGGGCCTACTGTGCGCCAGACTGTACTCCAGACATTTTACACAAATGACTTGACCCTCACAGCAGTCCTATGGTGGAGATTCTAGTAATTGTCCCATTTTACAGCTGAGGAAACAGAAGCAGTCTGGCTCCAGCGCCCAGGTTCTTAATCACTGGGTTCTCTGCACTGAGGGATAAAGAGCCGTGAGTTCAACAGGTGGAGATGAAGGCTATGAATGAACTCCAGGTAGAAGGAGCTAACTAAGGCTGGGAGGGGAGAGTCTTGGGCACATTCGGGAAACTGCAGGACACAGGGGTTGGGGTGGGTGAGGTTGGCAGAGGCTCAGTTATGAAAACCTCAGGTACCAGACTTGAGGGCTGGGCTTTCTCCTGAGAGAGGGTAGGAGCGGCAGGAGGATTTCAAGTAGGGGGATGCTTTCTTTGAGAAAGGCCACTCTGGATTTTGGTGGGTGGGTGGGTGGCTGGGGCTGGGGCTGGAGGAGGGAGGCCAGTGCAGTGGTTCCAGCAACAAGAGGTAGAGCCTGGAATGAAGTTGGCAGCAGGAACTGTCCTGACCCTGGGTAAGACGGGTCTCAGCCACTTGACCTGCCAGAGCCCCAGCCTCTACCTGTCTCTTCTTAACTTGGCACCACATAAGCTTCTCCCGGCCTCCTCGCCCTGGTTTTGCCCTGGCTCCTGGGGAGCCATCTGTGTCCATGGCAGGGGGAACAAGGGTGCAGGCCCCCTTCCTTCTGAGTGCACATTTCCTGACAATAGGAGAAAGAGAAGATCTGGGAGTCTTGATGAAAGAAGGGAAATTGGCCAGGCGCCGTGGCCCACACCTGTAATCCTAGCACTTTAGGAGGCCAAGGTGGGTGGATCGCTTGAGGTCAGGAGTTCGAGACCAGCCTGGGCGACATGGCAAAACCCCATCTCTACTAAAAAATACAAAAAAAAAAAAAAAAAAAAACCAGGTGAGGTGGCACACACCTGTAATCCCAGCTACTTGGGAGGCTGAGACACGAGAATTGCTTGAACCCAGGAGACAGAGGTTGCAGGAAGCTGAGATCACGCCACTGCATTCCAGTCTGGGCGATGGAGTGAGAATCTGTCTCAAAAAGAAAAAAAAAAAGAAAGAAAAAAGAAGGGAAATTGAAGGATCTCTACACCCCCCAGCACCCCTAATCTCAACCTCTTGGGCCTTGAACTGCCTCTGGGAAGCCAGGGCTGGAAAAGCAGCTCAGGGTCTATGGGAGTAGATGTTGCAGGCCCTGCAGAGTCCCCCAGTCCCTCAGAACTCCGGGATCTAAAATGAAAGGAATTATTCCAGGCACGATGGCTCACACCTGTAATCCCAGCACTTTGAGAGACCAAGGCGGGCAGATCACTTGAGGTCAGGAGTTCTAGACCAGCCCTGCCAACATGGTGAAACCCCATCTCTACTAAAAATATAAAAATTAGCCAGGTGTGGTAGCATGTGCCTGTAATCCCAACTACTCGGGAGGCTGAGACAGGAGAATCACTTGAACCTGGGAGGCAGAGGTTGCAGTGAGCTGAGATAAGGCCATTGCACTCCAGCCTTGGCAACAGAGGGGAACTCCATCTAAAAATTAAAAATTAAAAATAAATAAATAAAATAAAATAGAATGAAGGGAATTATATGGCCCCAGATTCTCAGGATGAGGAGGACTCACTCTTCATCTGCCCTTTCCACCCTCCCAGACACACCCCCACACAGGCACAAGCCCTTCTGCAGCCTCTGCTAGAGAGCCACTTGCATACTCCCATAAACAGGGAGTTCACTACCACTCTCCTACAGCCACTTCCAGGGGCTGGACCTGGACAGGAATTGCAGCCCATCCCCAGTGGCATGACCTTGACCAAATAACTTACATGATCTGTATCTTAGCCTCTTGATTGGAGAACTGGGGATGGTGACTTGGCCCCCAGAACACAACATAAGGATAAAGTGAAGTAACTTTTTTTTTTTCTGAGACAGAGTCTTGCCGTGTCGCCCAGGCTGGAGTACAGTGGCGTGATTTTAGCTTACTGCAACCTCCACCTCCTGGGCCCAGGTGATCCTCCCACCTCAGCCTTCCGAGTAGCTGGGACTACCACCACACCCGGCTAATTTTGTGTGTGTGTATTTTTAGTAGAGACAGGGCTTCTCCATGTTGGCCAGGTTGGTCTTGAACTCCTGGCCTCAAGTGATCCGCCCGCCTTGGCCTCCCAAAGTGCTGGGATTACAGGTGTGAGCCCATCCTAAGTGAATAACTTTTAGAAAGCATGCTTAGTAGTAGGGTTTGAAAAATGTTAGCTCCTCCTGCCCCTTCATACTGCTAGAAAGTGCTTTTTTGTGTTTTTCTCAAACTTGCCCACCCAGGACTCCTGCTATGATTTCCAACCTGCCTCCTGGGACGTTAGGCACGTCTTTGTCTTCCAGGCCGGGATGTCTGTCCCCTGCCTCCCAGCTGCGAGAGAGCTCTTAACTGGTCACCTGGGTAGGGGTGAGGAGGAGAGGTAGGGGACAAGCTGCTCCCTGGGTACTCATTGTCTGTTGGATGGTCAGTCCCCATGGGTGTGTTATATGCTCAGTGGGGACAAGGTTGGGGGGACAACACGATACTGATGGTATGAAGAGAGAAACTGGATAGGCATGGAAGAAGCTGCATTTACCACACAAAAGAAGATCCCTTGGCCCCCTATCCCGATCTCCAACCCAGATTTCCCTGGACTCTTCACTGGGGTTACTTCAGGGGGATTCCCTGGTAGCCTCACAGGTTCAGGGGCAGGACTGCTGTTGATAGATATAGAAAGTGCCAGAATAGAGGAAGATGTAAAAAGTGAAGGAATAACTGAAGAGGGAGACCCTTGGAAATACTTCCTCAAATACCAGAACACTAGGCATGGGCCCAGAGCCTCCCAGAGAGTGGGAAAATGGGCTGGAGACCACTCTGTAATACCTGCAGGGGGCTGTTGGATGCCCACTGGCCAGAAATGCCTCTGCAGGCAGTAGGCATTGGGTGTGAAGCAGGGCCAGCCAGCCTCAAAGGCCCCTTCCCATGAACTCAAAATTACCTGCTCTGGCACCCCCAGATCCTCAGATTCTAGAACTCAGAATCCTAGATCTAAAACTCTGATCCTGAGGTTCTAGAGAGGGGTAAGAAAACTCTTTTTTTTCTTCCCCCAGAGATGGGATCTTGCTATATCACCCAGGCTGGAGTGCAGTGGTGTAATCACAGCTCACTGCAGCCTCAACCTCCTGGACTCAAATGATCCTCCCACCTCAGCCTGTCAAGTAGCTGGGACTACGGGTGCATGCCAGCATGCCTGGCTAATTTTTTAAAAAAAATTTGTAGAGATGGGGTCTCACTTTGTTGCCTAGGCTGGGCTTAAACACCTGGTTTCTGCCTTGGCCTCCTGAGTAGCTAGGATTATAGGCATGAGCCACCGTAGCCAGCTTGAGCTAACTTTTTTTAAAGGTCAGATAGTGAATATTTTAGACTTCACAGGCCATATGGTCTTTATCACAACTACTCAACTCTTTGTAAACAGATGGGTACGGTTGTGTTCCAATAAAGCTGAATTTACAAAAGCAGACTGGATCTGGCCTTTGGACTATAGTTTGTCTACCCCTGTTCTCAAGTTTGACAATTGTGTGATCCTGATATTTATTCATGGATCTCATGCATTCTCAAGGTTCCAGAGCCTGGAGGTTCCAGATCCAGATCCAAGTCAGATGGCAATGAAAGCCCTGGTCAGGTGGCTGTGTCAGGTCCCCTAGGGGCGCTCCGGCCACAAGCCTGATGGCCCCACCCCTCCCTTCCCTGCAGGGCGATGGCAGCAGACCTGGGCCCCTGGAATGACACCATCAATGACACCTGGGATGGGGATGAGCTGGGCTACAGGTGCCGCTTCAACGAGGACTTCAAGTACGTGCTGCTGCCTGTGTCCTACGGCGTGGTGTGCGTGCTTGGGCTGTGTTTGAACGCCGTGGCGCTCTACATCTTCTTGTGCCGCCTCAAGACCTGGAATGCGTCCACCACGTATATGTTCCACCTGGCTGTATCTGATGCACTGTATGCGGCCTCCCTGCCGCTGCTGGTCTATTACTACGCCCACGGCGACCACTGGCCCTTCAGCACGGTGCTCTGCAAGCTGGTGCGCTTCCTCTTCTACACCAACCTTTACTGCAGCATCCTCTTCCTCACCTGCATCAGCGTGCACCGGTGTCTGGGCGTCTTACGTCCCCTGCGCTCCCTGCGCTGGGGCCGGGCCCGCTACGCTCGCCGGGTGGCCGGGTCCGTGTGGGTGTTGGTGCTGGCCTGCCAGGCCCCCGTGCTCTATTTTGTCACCACCAGCGCGCGCGGGGGCCGCGTAACTTGCCACGACACCTCGGCGCCCGAGCTCTTCAGCCGCTTCGTGGCCTACAGCTCAGTCATGCTGGGCCTGCTCTTCGCGGTGCCCTTTGCCGTCATCCTTGTCTGTTACATGCTCATGGCTCGGCGACTGCTAAAGCCAGCCTACGGGACCTCGGGCGGCCTGCCTAGGGCCAAGCGCAAGTCCGTGCGCACCATCGCCGTGGTGCTGGCTGTCTTCGCCCTCTGCTTCCTGCCCTTCCACGTCACCCGCACCCTCTACTACTCCTTCCGCTCGCTGGACCTCAGCTGCCACACCCTCAACGCCATCAACATGGCCTACAAGGTTACCCGGCCACTGGCCAGTGCTAACAGTTGCCTTGACCCTGTGCTCTACTTCCTGGCTGGGCAGAGGCTCGTACGCTTTGCCCGAGATGCCCAGCCACCCACTGGCCCCAGCCCTGCCACCCCGGCTCGCCGCAGGCTGGGCCTGCGCAGATCCGACAGAGCTGACATGCAGAGGATAGAAGATGTGTTGGGCAGCAGTGAGGACTCTAGGCGGACAGCGTCCACGCGGGCTGGTAGCGAGAACACTAAGGACATTCGGCTGTAGGAGCAGAACAGTTCAGCCTTCGCGGGTTTATACTGGGAAGCTGTAGAGGACCAGGACTTGTGCAGATGCCACGGTCTCCCCAGATGTGGACCATCAGTGACTCATGCTGGATGACCCCATGCTCTGTCATTTGACAAGGGCTCAGGATATTCGCTCTGTGGTCCAGAGTCAACTGTTCCCATAACCCCTAGTCATCGTTTGTGTGTATGAGTTGGGGGAATTAAGTTTCAAGAAAGGCAAGAGTTCAAGGTCAGTGACACCCCTGGCCTGACTCCCACGCAAGTAGCTGGCTGTACTGCCAAGGTACCTAGGTTGGAGTCCAGCCTAATCAAGTCAAATGGAGAAACAGGCCCAGAGAGGAAGGTGGCTTACCAAGGTCACATACCAGAGTCTGGAGCTGAGCTATCTGGGGTGGGGGCCAAGTCACAGGCTGGCCAGAAAACCCTGGTAAGTAATGAGGGCTGAGTTTGCACAGTGGTCTGGAATGGACTGGGTGCCACGGTGGACTCAGCTCTGAGGAGTACCCCCAGCCCAAGAGATGAACATCTGGGGACTAATGTCATAGACCCATCTGGAGGCTCCCATGGGCTAGGAGCCAGTGTGAGGCTGTAACTCATACTAAAGGTTGTGTTGCCTGCTGAGCTGTGCCCTGTTGTGTGGTTGGGGGATGAGGATATGGCAGGGAAGCTTTCACCAGCCACACAAGGGTCCTTTCTCCAACCCGTTCCCTTCTGCCACCTGCCTTCTCACTAGCTGTCTCAGGAGTAGTCTCCTATCAGGGATCCTCTCTCCAGGCCCCAGGTCATCCCCCACCGTAAAGCCAGTTGGCTTCTGTGCCTGACTCTGTGCTGAGCACAGAGAAAAGTCAGGTGCAGTCCCAGTCCTTGAGATTTCCCAGTTTAGGTGATGGCCAGTCATGTGCTGGTAAATGTTAAGCCATTTAACTGGAGCTCCGATTTAACTGGGAACACCTTCTTTGTAGAACTGCCCATTTCCATGGTGCAAAAACTCTTATGGCCAAATTCAAACTATAAACATGATGTCAACTTCCTTGGAAAATTCCTGAAAATTTAACAATTGGTTCTTGCAAGCAGGCACAAGTCACTGTAGCACACCACTGGATAATGCCGAGTGGCTGGGGCTGTGAGCCAGGGGGTCAGGGAAGGGTTCCTGGAGTGGGAGACTCCTGAGCTGTAGCTTCTGAGAAAGGCAGCTCGCCAGAAGAACATCCACACACAGGATGCATCCCAGGCAAAGACATGGGGCAAGAGGGCAGGGTGTGCAGGAGCCATAAGCAGGCTGGACAGCTGACTCCAGGCTCAAGGCAAGGTTGGGGCTGGGTCACAAGGAGGCCAAGTTAGGGCCCCCTCCTTGCCCTGACCCTGAGGCTTCCTTTGCACTGGGGGTAAATATGAAAGAGATTCACTCCTCCTCCTGTCCATCCTCTGCCTCCTGGGAAAATTCCAGAATGGCAGGGTGGTGCTCAGGCTGGGTCAGGACTTAGTATGGGGGAGATGGGTCTCACCTATGATAGGTTCTGGGTCTAGCCAGGACCACTCTGGGCTGATGTGTGGCACTCAGCTGGACGGGGCCCCGTCCTAGCCTTTGGAAAGGGACAGGGCAAAGCTGACAGGCCTCACTCTTGATCTCAAGGACAGGGACTCACTCCTCTCCCTCTGGGAGAGCCCTCGCCCTGTGGCCCACTCTGCCTGACCCCTCTGACCTCTCCACTCTTCCCACTCTGCCTTGTGAAAGGCAGGGCATCCCCAAAGCTTGCTGTATTTGGAGCCTGACTCCACAGCGCCCTCATGTGACAGAGACCCATCACGGACCATGACCCAAATGATTACTCTGCACTGTGCCAGGTGGGTGACCTGCCCAGAATAGTGTGAGCTATTCACCTCTCACCTTCTAGGTTCTATACTTCTGTTAATGTAGCCAATGGCCTTCTGAGTTTTTTTTTCTTTTTGAGACGAAGTCTTGTTCTGTCACCCAGGCTGGAAGTGCAGTGCCGCGGTCTTGGCTCACTGCAACTTTCTGCCTCCCGGGTTCAAGTGATTCTCCTGCCTCAGTTTCCCAAGTAGCTGGGATTACAGGTAGGTGCCACCACACCTGGCTAATTTTTGTATTTTTAATAGAGACAGGGTTTCGCCATGTTGGCCAGGCTGGTCTCAAACTCCTGACCTCAAGTGATCCACCTGCCTCAGCCTCCCAAAGTGCTGGGACTACAGGTATGAGCCACTGCACCCGGCCCCTCTTGAGCTTTCTTAGTGATTGCCTGTTACAAACCACCCTTGAGCCTCTCCCGCAGGCCCGAGCCACTCCATAAGGACACAGGAGGGGCTTGTTCACCATCTAATCCTGTGGCAGGTACAGGTGGGGGTGGATACTGGAGACCCTGGGCGAACCAGGGACACCTCTGGAACCCAGTTGAACTGCCTGGCCCCTTGGTGTGCACATCCCACCTTGCTGCTCAGTGCCCAGGCCACTCGCCTTGTGGGTGAAGTTCCTGCCCTGATGCCTCATGCTATTTTTAGCCCAAGTAAGACCATAATTTTCCACTCCTGGCCCCAGACCATTGTCCAGCAGTGACGTGGGGGGACCTGCCTGTCCTCAAAATATCTCCTATTACCCTCCAGTACTCCCTGCCCCCTTCACACCTCCCTAACCTGACATCACTTCCTGGGCTGTTGACTCATGAAGGCCACTGTGAAAGGGCACGTGAGTTGCCCATCCACTGAGCGGACCCCAGGGATTATCCAGCCCAGCTGCAGACTCAAGGCCAGAGATGGGCAGGGCTGAGCCCAAGGTCATTCAGCAGGTCAGCGTGGCGCCTGGATGTAAGCAAGTGCCTTGGTGATGATCCTGCTGTCACTCACACTGCCCAGCTTTTCCTGCCCAGGGTGACAGGGATGGAGCCATAGAGCTGAGGCCGGGGACAGGGCAGGGATGGGAGGAAGGGGAGGGTAGAGAGTTGAGTGTCAGGGAGTAAATGTCTGCTGATGTGCCTGCAGCAGCTGTTCTCAATAAACTGCATGACATCAGGGCAGGGTCCCTGGCACACAAGGGTCTCTGCCCTGGGTGGCAGGTGTCCCAGGGCCCAGGAGGATAGGGGAACCCCAGGGTACATTCCCACTTTCACCCCCTGAGGTTAGAAGAGGCCCTAAGCAACATGTTATCCACACACGGTTGCTCCAGGTCAAGCCACCAAAGCTACCTCTCTGCCACCCTTGTCATGGCAGATCTGGGCTGCTCTGTTTAGAATCAGGCACATGAGGGAGGGAAGTCGTGTATTGACCATGTCCCACGCACCCTGTGGGACCCTCTCATCTATGTTATATGGTGGATGCTTCACAGAAACCCTGGGAAGTAGACGTTATGATCCTATTTAGCAGATGAGGAAACAGGAGAAGGGCGTGAGAAGTGAGGGCTTGCTCCAGGTTATCCAGGCCGTCAGGGTGAGTCAGAGTGAGTCCAGGTTCACCTGATGGCCAGAATCATGCCCTTTCTAGTGCCCCACGATGCTCACAGCCCTGCAGGGCAGAAGGGTCTATAAGTAGCCCCTCGCATGATTCAAGATGACAGAAGCAGTGTAGCAAGGATGTGAGAACACAGATGCTCCACCCAGACCACCTCAGTGTCAATATTGTCCCCACTTTCCTGGTTGGGGTCTCTTGGGCAAGTTACCTAATCTTGCAGCACCTCAGTTTTCCCATTTCTAAAGTGAGCTGCTACCTTCCACGCAGGGCGTTGAGGGGCTTCCCTACATTATTATGCACAAAGTCCTCCTCACAGTACCCGGTGTGTGGTCAGCATTTATATGCCTGGCACCAGGCCGGGGGCTATGGAGGCAAATCAGCGGGGCCCTGCCCTCACGGAGTTGACATCACTTAGTACGTAACCACATTGGGATACATGTTTTGAAGGAGAGGACAGTGTGGCCAGTGAGCAACAGTGGGCCATATGTCTCCAGGGAACCCCCGTGGAGTGTGGGAGGAGGGAAGCAGGTCTGTCCTGGGGGAATGTGTGGGACCACCTCTGCCCTGCCTGGCAGTAAGTGGATTTCAGGACCTTAGGCCTGTGCTGTTTACAGAACCTTGTCCAGGTGCCCAGCTGTGGGAGGGCAGCATGGAGAGGAGGAAGAGGGGCCCCCTAATAGCAAGCTTCGGGAACTTGCCACTTCAGGCTAGAGAGCTCGCACCCTCCCACGGCAGCAGGGTAGCCATTTCCTCCTGTCTGGGGTGTCCACCATGGTGCTCTGCAGCCGCCTCTCACTTCATTAAGAGTCCAGAGATCTAGGAGCAGAAGACTGGTCTGGAGCTGGGCAAGGGCAGGCAGCAAATGGGGAGTTTTTGCTGTGTGACCTGAGGCCACTTGCCTGCCTTCTCTGGGCTGTACTCTAGGGCCTGGAGACCTGTTCCCCTGTTCCAATTTCCCCACCTCAGTGAAGGCACAACCAACAGCTGCTCCCGAGGCATTTCCAAGACCCTCCAGGCCCCCCGCTCTGAGGACTAGGGTGGAGGCAGTGTTTCTCCCCAGCATCAAGTGACCAGAGAAGTGAAGTGACCCCACTGCTGCCACACAGAGCCACACAGTGCGACGTCTGGAGCTCCTGCCTCCTGCAATGTGGAGAGTGGGGCTTGGCCAGGAGTGACCAGACTACAGGGTGAGGGGTGTGCTTGTGGGGGTGAAGGGTTGGGGTGAGAACTGAGCCCGAGTCAAACTCATCCTCCTCTGCCCTGATGCACTGTGCAACTTGGGGGAGTCACTGCCCCTCTCTGGGCCTCGCTTTCCCCATCTTCGATAGGACTTGGCTCTGCCTGGCCACTCCTGCTCCAATGGGGGAATTCCTGGGCTTGCCTCTGTCTTGGCTCCAGCTCAGGTGTCAGTCTCAGCCCTGTCCCAGCCAGGAACAATGGGCCAGGCAGGGCCAGTCACCCCCTGTCCCTGGGGGCTCCACCCACGGCCCTGGACTATTTTCAGCCCTTGCAGATGGAGTCAGAAGCGGATTTTCCACTCCCAGTACAATGACTGCCCTGGACCATTGTCCAGCAGTGACACGGGGGACCCGCCTGCCCCAAAATATCTCCTGCCCCTGGTTTCCAAGCCTCTCTGCCCTGCTCCTCACCTCCTGGCCCTGCTCTTTACCTCCCCACCCTGATGTCATTTCCTGGGGCTGTTAACTCCTGAAGGCCATTGTGAAACATCACAGGAGACTCCTGGGAGACATAACAAGTTGGAATGAGTTTTCCCTCCTGGCAGGGACTCCAGGGATTGTTTGGCTGCTTAGTGGGACTGGTGGCCCAGAGAGGGCTGTGCCTTACCCAGTCACACAGCAGTCAGTGTGGAGCCTAGACGTAAGCCCAGGGCGCTTTGGCAGCTCCCACTGCCTCAGCCAACTTCATTAGCTCCAGCCTGTGCCTCCTGGAACTGAGAGCTCACCACTGAGCTTCCCGGAATGGGCACCTGGGGCAGCAGCCCAAGTGGTGTGGGTGGAGAGGTGCAGCTCAGGCCCTGACCTTGGAGTGAACCCAGTGCAGGGGCCTGACCTTATACCCCTTCTCCCCATTGAGTCCCATTTTTACCAAATGTGGCTGTTAGGAACTGAATGTTTGTGTCCCCCACCCCACAAATCCATATGTCAAAATCCCAACTGCCAAGGTGATGGCATTAGAAGGTGGGGCCTTTGGGTAACCAGGTAACCAGGTCCTAAGGGTGCAGCCCTCATTAATGGGTTTAGTGCCCTTACAGAATGGACCCCAGAGAGCTCCTCACCCTCTTTCCACCATGTGAGGATATAATGAGAAGTTGTCAGTCTGCAACCTGGAAGAGGTCCCTCACCAGATCCCAACCATGCTGGCACCCCGATCTTAGACTTCCAGTCTTCAGAATGGTGAGAAATAAATGTCTCTTGTTTCTAATCCACCCAGTCGGTGGCATTTTGTTATAGCAGCCCACACTGACTGTGACTGAACTCAGGGTGACAGAGCAGCAGCTCTGGGGCAAAGGGGAGGGTGGGGGCCACAGGGCAGCTGATGCAGGAGCAGGGTTCTGGCCCAGTTCAGCCATCACCAATTCTGGGACTGCAAATTCAGTTTCTTCATCTGGAAAATTGAACTGGTAATACCAATACCTCTTTTCCTGGTTTACTAGACAGCAACAATGCAGTGAGGCACAAACACGCAACTGTTTGATTTTCCTCCCACCCGTGCTCCCTGCTCAGTGACGTGTGATTTTCCTTTCCCATCCATAAACTGCGCATTTGGCAAACTCCAAATTTTTGAGTCACTTTTGGGTAACAAAGTCAGGTTTAAGATTTCCATCGCCTGCTTAATTGAACGCTCACCTGTCCTCTTCCCCCATGCTGTGAGGACCTTCCTCACTCCTCTTCTGGGTCCCTCTCTTCTCTAGGTGTTGGGGCAGCGTGGGGAGGAAAGGGACCAATGTGTCTCTCCTGGTGATGCTACAGCCCTCTCTTGCTGACCTTGCTTCCTGGGCCATCAGTGCCCCCTGCACAGAACTCTCCAAATACCAGTCCACATCTTTGTAAAAATAGTCTCTCCGCTAAGCTATCCCAAAATGACCTGATTAGAGTGTGCAACATCTTTCCTGCTGGGACTCTGACTGACACCCTGGTCTCCCTGAGTGATTTTCCTGCACATCCTGCTGGGGGTGTGGAAGCCTGTCCCCCTCCCACCCCATACCCCACACTTGGCTGAGATCTCACAGCTGCAAAGATGTCTCTGAATCCGTGGAGCCCAGGTTCAGCGTGTAGAGTGAGGTGGGGTATGTAGAGACCTGGGGTAAGGAACCCTGAGAAGGTGTCTTACCCCGTTTGTTTCCAGGTTTCTTTAGAAAGCAGGCTATTTTACCCCATGTGTCCTCAGATTTATGTCCTGGAACCAAATTCCAAATCAGCAGCCACATGAAAAGTCCCCTCCTCTCTGGCGTGGAATTAAACTGTTAGACCTGCCTTTGTGACCAAAGCAATTGTAAAATGTGGGGGAGGAAATTAAAAGCCTGCCACCTTAGTCCACACAGTGTGTGCTGTCTCTGTATGTGTGCACGTGTGTTTATGTGTGTGTTGAATGATCACATCTGTTCAAGGGAGGATGGTGAGGGGTGAGGGGCAGTCCTGGCAGGTACCAAGGGGACACTCAGAGACAGAAGGGCTGCAGATAGGCAGCCAGGCCAGAGGGGGGCAACAAGGGGCTGCCAGGAGTCAGACTAAACCCCGGAGGTGGAAGTGGAATGGCAAGAAGAGATGGGAATGGAGAGAGGGTCTGGCTTCCAGCTCTGTGGCACCCCCTCTCCTTCCCTCCCTCCCACTCTAACTCCCTTTCCCTCCCCACTCCCCATCACCCTCCCCTTTTGCTCCCTGTCCCCGGAATCCTTGGGAGCAAAGGGAGGCAGACAGGGACAGTCCACTCTGTGCTCTGCCCTGTCTGTTTAGTCTACGAAGGGCCCCAGGTTGGTTGGTGCTGCTCTGCTTCCCCCTGGTGGCCAAAGCTGGCAGCAGTGGCAGGAAACGGAGACTGGGATCCAGACCTTCGCCTATGGGGTGATAAGAAAATGATCTGGCTGCAGCCAGGCTGTTGAGTGTGAGGGTCCGGGGGGGAGAGCTGACAATTGAAACAGAGAACACAATTTGCATACAGTGACTTGCCAATGTGCCCTGACTTGCCAACAAGGTGACGGTGCCTGACCCAAACCATGATGTCTGTCTCCTGCACCCCAGCCAGGGGTAGAGATCATTCCCTGCCGAGCAATCCCTTTTCTTGTGGAAGACCACTCTTCACAGGGTCCTGGGCCTCCCCAGCTCAGCCTCAGGGACACAGCACATCTGCCTAGGGCAGCCATGGAAGGACATGGAAGGGTGTAACCATGCCCTTTCCAAAGAATGGGCACCCCTAACTCCCTCTTCTACCCCACTCCAGTAACCCCATCCTCACCAGAGACCCCTGCCCTCCGCACGCCCCTAGAAGTCCTTGTCTCCTTACAGGACAGCCTCCAAAACTGCACTCCATGCCCCGGAGAAGTGTGACTATCACAGCCGGTTCTCCCAGGAACTCCATCTGGGAGAAGTTGGGGTTCATCCACCACACCCGAGATGCCTGTAATTTGGATCCCACCAACATGTCCGTAGGTAAGATGTATCTGACTCCTGTGGAAGTCATGTGGAAAGGGAGGCCTGAGTTCGGGGTCCTTGGGTGGATCCAGAAGCAGAGGTAAGCTGGGAAGCCTCAGCCAGCCTCCTGAGCCGTCCTCTCAGATCTCTGCACACCTCTCACCTACAAGCTTTTACTCCACATAAACCCAGATGCCCTCATTCACAGCACAGAAAGCACACAAACTCTGGAGTCAGAGGGACTTGTGTTTGAATCCCAGCTCTGCCACTCATCAATCAGGCGACCTTGGGTACCTGTTTTCTCATCATAAACAAAGGGGGTAACCGGCCCGGCGTGGCAGCTCACACCTGTAATCCCAGCACTATGGGAGATTGAGGCGGGTGGATCACTTGAGCTCAGGAATTTGAGACCAGCCTGGCCAACATGGTGAAACCCCATCTCTACTAAAATACAAAAATTAGCTGGGAATGGTGGCACGTGCCTGTAATCCCAGCTACCCGGGAGGCTGAGGCAGGAGAATTCCTTGAACCCGGGAGGGGGGAGGCAGAGGTTGCAGTGAGCCGAGATTGCACCACTGCACTGCAGCCTGGGCAACAGAGCGAGACTCCGTCTCAAATTAAAAAAAAAAAAAAAAAAAGAGGGGGATGGTAACCATACTCACATCATAGTTTATTTATGCTGTTTCTCCTTGCTAGAATGAAAGTTCCCAAAAGGCAGGGATCTCTGTTTTGGTCACTGCTTTATCCTCCGTGCCCATCAGTGCCTGGCACATTCCTTTCCTTTGCAAAGGAAATAAATTATTTTACAAGTTTCACAATGGCCCTTTGAGGCAGGAACCTTATTATCATCCACTCATTCATTCATTTATTCAACAAATATTTAGTAAGTACCTACCATGTGCCAGGTACTGCTCTGTGTAGTGCCCGTAAATCATCACCGGGAGGCGGAGCTTGCAGTGAGCCGAGATTGCGCCATTGCACTCCAGCCTGGGCGACAGAGCGAGACTTCATCTCAAAAAAAAAAAAAAAGACAAAGACAGCCAGGTGTGGTGGCTCACGCCTGTAATCCTAGCCCTTTGGGAGGCCGAGGCAGGCAGATTGCCTGAGCTCAGGAGTTTGAGACCAGCCTGGGCAGCACGGTGAAACCTCGTCTATACTACAATACAAAAGAAATTAGCCGGGCGTGGTGGCAGGCACCTGTAGTCCCAGCCACTCGGGAGGTTGAGACAGAAGAATTGCTCGAACCCAAGAGGCAGAGGTTGCACTGAGCCGAGATCACGCCACTGCACTCCAGCCTGGGAGACACGGCGAGACTCTGTCTCTTTAAAAAAAAAAAAAAAAAAAAAGACAAAGATGATGCCCTTGAGCTTACATTCTAGTGGGGGGAGAGAGATAATAAGCAGTGAACATAATAGAATGTAAATTATATGGTGTGTTAAAAGGTGACAAGCTCTGTAGGAGGCAAAAAACAATAGGAAGAGGGATTGTGAGGACAGGAAGGTTGCAATTTTAAATAGGGTGGTTGGGTGAAAAGGGGCCATTTGGGCAAATACTTGAAGGAGGTGTGGGAGTTAGCTAAATGGAAACGAGCTCCCAGAAAGAGGGACCAGTAAGTGCAAAGCCCTAGGGCCTGCGGCTGGCATGGAGTGGGCCTGGAGGAGAGGAGAGGAGGCCAGAGGTCGGGGGAGATCTGGCAGGACATTAAATGAGAAGGGAAGCCATGCAAGGTCTGAGGAGGGGACAGAATCTGACTTACATTTTAGAAGGATCGGTCTGTCTGCTGTGCTGAGAATAGACCACAGTGGGGCAAGGTCAGAATTAGTCACAACAGGGAGGAGCTGTAGCAGAAATCCAGGTGAGAGCTCAGTCTGAGGACTGGGACCAGGTGGTAGCCATGAAGGTGAGGAGAAGTGGACTAAGGCCAGACGTATTCTGAAGGAAGAGTGAACAGGATTCTCTATGGATTGGATGGAAGGAGGTGGTAAAAGAAGAGGGGGTGCAGAGGATGCCTACCATGTTTTGTAGACAGTGACCCTGAGATCTAGAGAAGATGTAGTGTGAGGCCACACAGCTAGTCAGTGGGTGGGAGTGGAGGAGAGGAGGATGGGACCGGGGTGGCGGGAAGGTCCTCAGGTCTAGGACAGCATCTGGGAGAGGATAGGGGGAAGGACTCTGCCATAGCTGGTCACAAACCAGCCCCAGGGCAACTGAGCATCGATTTGATCAATGGCTTTTTCCTCTTCCCTTGAATTCCCCTATGATGGCCTTTTAATTGGGTCCATTTGTTCCAAGGCCATGGGCTGAGCTGAGCAGATGCCAGATGATATGCCTATTATTAAATAGATTAGGAAATGGCCCTACATCTTGGGCTGCCAGAAAAACCAGAATGACTGAACAGTGTCCCTGAGGAGTAACACGTGTATTGTGGAATACTGGATGTTTTGCAGAATCCCTTCCAGGCACCTTGCCTTTCCCATGCTGTCCCGGCATCTACAGAGTCCTTCTGACTTCCTTGCTCACCTGAAATGTGTCTCCACCTCCAAGATTCACTTCAAATCCCCTCCTCAGTGAAGGAGCTGAAGGAGCGTGCTAATCACCACCCCTCCCCTCAGCCTGCCTGAGCTCCTGCCACAAAGAACTCACATCTGCCTGGCAAGAGATCCAACCCGAATTGGAGGGTCTGCCCTAGGGGACACTGTCCAAGTCAGGGTTGTCCAGGGAACAGGATTACCCAAAGAACATTTAAATAACAATCCCACTTCAGTTTAAAAAAAAAAAAAAAAAAAGATGTCTCCATTTCCTGAGCTCGAGTCAAAAAGGGTGGCTGGGAGGCAGCAGAGAAGAGGAGTGAGTGTAAATTCCGTGTGATGGAAATGAGTGGCAATTTAAATTCGACTGGAGAAAAAGAAAACTTTCATGTCAGTATCAAACTTAGACCATTTTTAAAAATCCGTTTCTTCCATTTTAGACATTATATATTGGTTTCCTTTTGTGAAATGAGGCTTTAGTTCTCTTCCTTCTCTCATTCTCCCATTGCAATTTTTGATTAAATATTCAGTGCTTCTATTTTTATGATGTCAAAAGTATTGCTCACAGTGACATCTTAGGGCATTCTATGTTTGTATTTTCTTTCTTGCGTAACTTTTTGTTTTTCCTGGAGTTAATAACTGCCTCACTGTACATTCCTAAGAAGGACATATTCTAAGGACAAAGAGAACTAACTCTAAAGAAATCTGAAGCAGTCTTGTAATCATATTGCAAGTACAGTTAACCCTGAACATCATGGGCTTGAACTGCACGGGTCTACATATATGCAGATTTTCTTCTGCCTCTGCCACCCCAGAGATAGCAAGACCAATCCCCACCTTCCACCTTTTCCTCAGCCTACTCAGTGTGAAGATGAGAGGGATGAAGAACTTCATGATGATCTACCTCCACTTAATGAGCAGTAAACATATTTTCTCTTCCTCATGTTTTCTTAATAACATTTTCTTTTCTCTAGCTTAATTTATTATAAGAATATAGTATATGATACATGCAACATACAAAATATGTGTTAATCAACTATTTATATTTTCGGTAAGGCTTTGGTCAACAGTAGAATATTGCTAGTTAAGTTTTGGGGGAGTCAAAGGTTATATGTGGATTTTCAACTGCGTGAGGGGTTGACATCCCTAACCCCTGCGTTGTTCAAGGGTCAACTTTTTTTTTTTTTTTTTTTGAGACAGAGTCTCGCTCTGTCGCCCGGGCTGGAGTGCAGTGGCGCAATCTCGGCTCACTGCAAGCTCCGCCTCCCGGGTTCACGCCATTCTCCTGCCTCAGCCTCCGAGTAGCTGGGACTACAGGCGCCCGCCACCGCGCCCGGCTAATTTTTTGTATTTTTTAGTAGAGACGGGGTTTCACCGTGGTCTCGATCTCCTGACCTCGTGATCCGCCCGCCTCGGCCTCCCAAAGTGCTGGGATTACAAGCGTGAGCCACCGCGCCCGGCCAAGGGTCAACTTTAATACTATTGACGGTGTTAGTTTGAAACTATTACATATAGTAGGATATAATGAAAATGTAATTATGTTAACGTCACTGGAAACCAAAATTTTCAACATAAGAGAAAAGAGATACGAATATAAAATTAAAGAAGAAAAAACTACTATCAGTATAGTCTTGGATTTGGAAACATCTGTATAAACTCATGATGCTTTTTTCTCTTTAAAAAGTATTTCCTATTTCTAACTTCTAAAAAGCCCTGGAAACAATAACTAGCCCAGTGATGCTGAGCACCTCTAGTACCCGCTTCAAAGGCTCTAAATATATTCCCTATTAAAAGGAACAAGGGCTTCTTGGAGAAATGGCTGATTCTGGGTTTGTGGCAGGAAATGCATAAGATGGATTCAGAATATTGTGTCATACAAAAAGCAAGTTGGCTCACGCTTGTAATCCCAGCACTTTGGGAGGCCAAGGCGGGCGGATCATGAGGTCAGGAGATCGAGACCACGGTGAAACCCGGTCTCTACTAAAAATACAAAAAAAAAATTAGCCCGGCATGGTGGCGGGCGCCTGTAGTCCCAGCTACTCAGAGAGGCTGAGGCAGGAGAATGGCGTGAACCCGGGAGGCGGAGCTTGCAGTGAGCCGAGATCGCGCCACTGCACTCCAGCCTGGGTGACAGAGCGAGACTCTGTCTCAAAAAAAAAAAAAAAAAAAGTTGTCGGCACTACTAATGTTGTTTTTAAAGGACATAAAAACCAACTTGAGAACTGTGCTGCACAAAGGTGGGGTATTTTTAAGTATCAAAAAGAATAATGCCTACAATGGAATGAAACATACAAATCTGAAACTCGTGTTTCAATCTATGAGTTTACAATGACACTAAGAGCAAACAAACAAGCAAACGTGTAGGTCTGTTCTGTAGGTTGGTAGCTTATCAATGTATTATTCTGAAAGGCAGGTTAAAAGGAAAAGAATCTGTCTTTCCTATACAAACTGTATTTCAGAGTAACCAAATAGACACTGAGGAAAATTCTTCTTTACTGAACTCCAGCCAATAAATGAAGAAGGATCACAGAATTAAATATCATCATTTTGCATGCCCTAATCAATTAATGCCTGTAGGCCTGGGGTGTCCAATGTGGCAGCCACTACCCACAAGTGCCTACTGAACATTTGAAATGTGGCTTATCTGAATTGATATGTGGTATAAGTGTAAAATACACACTAGATTTTTGATGACTTAATACAGAAAAGAAAGATTGTAAAATATGTTGGTTTTTATATAATATTTTTGATATAACAGATTAAATAAAATATTATTTAAATTAATCTCAGTATTTCTGATTACTTTTTTAATGTGCTTACTTTAACATTAAAAAATATACCTATGCTTTGCTTTCTATCTTTTTTTTTTTTTTTTTGAGACGGAGTCTCGCTCTGTCACCCAGGCTGGAGTGCAGTGGCGCAATCTCGGCTCACTGCAAGCTCCGCCTCCCGGGTTCACGCCATTCTCCTGCCTCAGCCTCTCCGAGTAGCTGGGACTACAGGCGCCCGCCACCACGCCCGGCTAATTTTTTGTATTTTCAGTAGAGACGGGGTTTCACCATGGTCTCGATCTCCTGACCTCGTGATCCGCCCGCCTCGGCCTCCCAAAGTGCTGGGATTACAAGCGTGAGCCACCGCGCCCGGCCTCTTTTTTTTTTTTTTTTTTTGAGATGGAGTCTCCCTCTGTCCCCTAGTCCGGAATGCAGTGGCACGATCTCTCCTGGGTTCAAGCAATTTTTCTGCCTCAGCCTCCCGTGTAGCTGGGACTACAGGCGTGTGCCACCACACCCAGCTAATTTTTGTTTGTTTGATTTTTGGTGGTGGTGGTTGTTGTTGTTGTTGTTGTTGTTGTTTTGATTCAGAGTCTTGCTCTTGTCATCCAGGCTGGAGTGCGCCGGTGCAATCTAGGCTCACCACAACTTCCACTTTCTGAGTTCAAGTGATTCTCCTGCCTCAGCCTCCTGAGTAGCTGGGACTACAGGCATGTGTCACCATGCCCAGCTAGTTTTTGTATAATTTTCAGTGGAGACAAGGTTTCACTATGTTGGCCAGGCTGGTCTTGAACTCCTGACCTTGTGATCCGCCTGCCTTGGCCTCCAAAGTGCTGGGATTACAGGTGTGAGCCACCGCGCCTGGCTATTTTATTCTGTTTTTTTAGAGACAGGGTCTCACTATGTTGCCCAGGCTGCTCTTGAACTCCTGGGCTCAAGCGATCCTCCTGCCTTGGCCTCTAAGTGTTGGAATTACAGGCATGAGCCACCATGCCTGGCCCTGAAGTTTTCTTAAAGATCTTTCTACATAAAAACTCCCCTGTTCTGTTTTAACAACCATGATTTATTTAACCAGTTCCCTATGAATAGACAGGTCATTTCCAATATTTCAGTATTGATGTGTTGATTTCTTAAAGAGCTGAAATAAATGAAAACACCAACTTTTTCTTCATTATGAACATAGTTTAAACTATGAACTAAACAATGTCTGCTTGAATCTCAGATTTAGTAAATCTGTTTTAAAATAGACAGGGATCTGTTAGTACCAAGTGAAAGAATTGTCCCACTCCCAAGGGTTGACTCACATTAACTTGGCTGTTTTTAAATTTTATTTTATTTTATATTTTATTTTATTTTATTTTATTTTATTCTATTTTGAAATGGAGTTTCGCTCTTGTTGCCCAGGCTAGAGTGCAGTGGCGCAGTCTCAGCTCACTGCAGCCTCCGCCTTCTGGTTTCAAGCGATTCTCTAGCCTCAGCCTCCCCAGTAGCTGGGATTACAGGCACCAGCCACCACGCCTGGCTAATTTTTGTGTGTGTGTTTTTAGTACAGACAGGGTTTCGCCATGTTGGCCAGGCTGTTCTTGAACTCCTGGCCTCAGGTGACCCGCTAACCTCAGCCTCCCGAAGTGCTGGGATTACAGGCGTGAGCCACCGTGCCCAGCCTAACTTGGCTTTTTGTTCCTTGTGTTGATTTCATTACCCTCTCAGTGTCCCTACAGTCCCAAGGGCAGCAGACAGTTGCAGAGATCACAGGGCTCCACAGCTAGTGTGAGCAGCAGATCTCTGTGGACTATCACCTCCTCTGACATAGGCATTATGCTCCTTTTAATGCCGCCAGAAAGTATGTTAACATTTATAGCCAAGAGTGGTGGCTCACGCTTGTAATGCCAGCACCTTGAGAACCCGAAGCAGGTGGATCACAAGATCAGGAGTTCAAGACCAGCCTGGCCAACATGGTGAAACCCCGTCTCCGCTAAAATTACAAAAAATTAGCCGGGCGTGGTGGAATGCTCCTGTAATCCCAGCTACTCGGGAGGCTGAGGCAGGAGAATTGCTTGAACCCAGGAGGCGGAGGTTGCAGTGAGCCAAGATTGTGCCATTGCACTCCAGCCTGGGCGACAGAGAAAGACTCCGTTTTGAAAATAAATAAATAAACAAACATTTGTACCAGGAGCAACTCTGGTGGGCATGGGTCTGGTAGGAGGGAGCTAAATGGAGTGTCCCATCAGTGTGCTTAGAGGCAAGAGAGGAATCCAGAGCCCTGACTAAGAGCTGCCAGGGCAGGATTCCTGGCTCATGAATTTGTGAATCAACACTTGGTTGGGCAGCCGGAATGTGGTGGGAATGAGAAAGAGGCAAATTCCAGGAAGAGGTTCTCCTGTTCAGAACAAGGGCTAGCCATGGCTGGTGGACTGACAGGGCAAAGGGGAGCCATGTGGGGGCTTCTGGACCTCAGGAAGGAGGCTGGGGTCTTAGGACTATGGCTGGGGCTAAAAGAGCAGCCCCAGCCCTGAGAGGAGGCCACAGGGACACCAAGGCCAGAGGCTGACAGGGGGAGGGGGATATCTCAGAAGTTGTTGGAAATGCCAGATATGGCTCATTCAGTGCGGGATCTTGCTGGGCACCTGCCAGCTGCTAAGGCTTCTGAGGCCATGGCTGAAGCTGGGAGGGAGAGGAACAGGAGGAGGCAAATTAGCTGCCGGATACAGTTTAACCAAGGGCTCCTTGACCTCTCCTGGGGCCAGTGGGGATGGGGCCTGGCTCCCAGGCCCAGCTCTGAGCCTGTGGCCTCCCTCCTTCTTCCAGGCCCATCTTCCCTTGGCCTCAGTGACGTGGCACTGAACTGCTCCTTCTCTTACTGCTCTGGCTGCCCCCCTACAGTTCCATTCCTGGGCATCTCTTCCCTCCTTTAACTGATGTCTCCATCTTAAAGAGAGTAGAAGTGACTTCACCCACCCTGTGGCCTAGAGGCCCAAACATGAAGCTCCTGGGCAACAGGATTTGGTTTTATTAAAGAGCTGCCAAGTTCCTCTGCCTTGGTGTGAGTATGGGGATCAGGCGGCCTGGCTAAGCTGGTCAGAGGGAGCATTTCCAGAGGTCAGAGCACAGTCTCCACGGAAACCAGGGCTCTGCATACCCAGGAGGACCCAGGGACAGTGGGAGGACCAGTGAGAAAGGTGGAGTGCTGAGGAGAGGACACTGGGGTGCAGGCAGGGCCATCAGGTTGAAACCCACCCCCACTTCCCCAACTCCTACACAGAGTCCCTCCTCCACCCAGCTTGGAGAACCAGAGCTCAGCCTACAGGGAACAGACAGGGCTCCTTTCGTCCTGCAGCAGATGCTGTGCCTCCTACGCCCCTCCTGGGCCTTAGGAAGGGGGCTGGGGGTTATAGGGCTATGGCTGGGGCTGAAAGAGCAGCCCCAGCCCTGAGAGGAGGCGACAGAGACACCAAGGCTGGGGACTGCCTGTGCCACTTAGCACTCTCATCCCCACACCTCTGCAGCTTCTCACTGTGGGACCCTGGGTTTCTGCCCTGGGGTTTCTCTGGCCTTTGGAGCACACTTGGCCAGAAGTGCCAGAAAGTTTGAGGATCAGCCTTTAACTAATGACAGCTAGAGTTGGTGACCAACTGCTCCAGTTTCCTTGCCTTTCGGGTGGGACCTCCCTGTGGGAGGTTCTGCGCAGTCTCCCACAGGTTCCCCACAGGGCTGACCCACAGAGATGACCTGCTCGGCAGCCACCATGGCTTGCCTCTTTTCCCTGGATCACCTCTGAAATAAATGATTTGTACTTAAATGTTTGCCCCAGGATCAGGTTCTGGAGGAACCCAGACTGAGAATCCCCTCTCTCTCCCTCACATTCGCATCCAATCTGCCTGATTCTGCTGATTCTACCTCCTTAAAAAGCCCTCAAGGCCAGGTGTGGTGGCTCACGCCTGTAATGCCACCACTCTGGGAAGCTGAGGTGGGAGGATCACTTGAGCCCAGGAGTTCAAGACCAGCCTGGGCAACACGGCAAAAGCCTCTCTCTACAAAAAAAAAAAAAAAAAAAAAAATTAGCCAGCCATGGTGGCATGCATCTGTAGTCCCAGCTACTTCTCGGGAGGCTGAGGTGGGAGGATCACTGGAGCCTGGAAGGCAGAGGTTGCAGTGAGCAGAGACTGTGACACTGCACTCCAGCCTGGGCAACAGAGCCAGACCTCCATCTCAAAAAACAAAAGAAAGTTCTCAAATCCACCTTCCAATCATCTCCCATATATCACCCCTCCTCCATCCCCACTGCCCTGGCCACCTGCCTGGACTACTGGCCCAGCCTCCTCACCAACCCACTGCCTCTGCACAGCAGCCAGCATAAGTCAGCTTTCTAAAACACAACTCTGGGCATCTCCCCAGCTCCCACCCTGCTTAAATCCTACCATGGTTCCCATTGCCCTCAAGATAAACCAAGCTTCCCAGCCTGGCATCAAGACCCTGAAAGGGCTGGTCCCTGCCCTCTCTACAGCTCTCTTATGCCACTCCCCTCTTCCACTGGACTGTCCAGTAGGACTGAACATCTTGAGGTTCTCAGAGTTGGCCATGATCAACCCCACCTCCTGGTCTTCACAAGCTGTCCCCTCTTGCAAACAGGAACATCTTCCTCCTACTTTACCCAAACAACTCTAGTTGTTCTTGAACACAGCCTAAGACATAACTTGTGCCTTAACCACCCCTGTTCTCCCTGCTCTAGGGCTGGGCAGGCTGGGGGTCCCTCAGAGCTCTTATGTATCTTCATGTCTCTCTGGCCCAATGCCCACCAGGTTCTGGTCTGTTCTCCTCCACACTGGGCATTTCTGAAGGACACTAGCCATGAGCAACTCATCTTTTTTCTTCCCCGGGCCTAGGCACATAGCAGGTGTCAGAGAATAAATGAGTGATGATGATGACTTTAAATCTCCAAAGAATTATGCCCTGGAAAAACTCCTTGGCTGGTGGAGGAGAGGTGTGAAGAAAAACACCACCAGGCCAGAGTGATCAGGGTGTTACAAAGGCCAACACTTGGACTTGGGAGCCCAGAGGAGGCCTCAGCCCTGACTGGCAGGGAGGGAGCCAGAGAAGGCTTTGGAGGGGAGGTGCCTCCTCTGCGTGCTGGCCCTGCCCATCCTCTTTGTCTTTGCAGAGTGTGCTGGGGAGTTGGGGAGTCAGGAGGGAAATAGAAAGTAGCATACATCCCACACAATCTCACCCCTTCCTTTTCCTCAAAGGTGACCTCTACCTTGGTGGTCATTCTTACACATGCCTTTGTATGGTTTCTGCATTATTGTGTAGAAATATACAATAATTAAAACTTTACGTGCATAGTCTCATACTGTGTGTATCCTATATATTTCTTTTTTGGTCACATTATGCTTGTGTGATTTTAGCCTTCTTGATGTGTGTTGCTCAAGTTTATTTTTTGTCTGCTGTATAGTATTCCATTTAAGAACATACAGTCACTTTTACTGTTAGAACATAATTCATTCCTATAATCCCAGCACCTTGGAAGGTCAAGGCAGGTGGATCACGAGGTCAAGAGATCGAGACCATCCTGGCCAACATGGTGAAACCCCATCTCTACTAAAAATACAAAAATTGCCTGTAGTTCCAGCTACTTGGGAGGCTGAGGCAGGAGGATCGCTTGAATCCGGGAGGCAGAGGTTGCAGTGAGCCGAGATTGTGCCACTGCACTCCAGCCTGGTGACAGAGCGAGACTCTGACAAAAAAAAGAATATATTTCTGATAACAAATTTGTGAATAGTGAAAGCTTATATTCCCAGAAACTTAAAAAGGAAAAATGTGTCACCAGCTCATCCTAAGACCCTAATTTTCCCCAAATGCCATTAAAATTTTTAAAACTATTAACACTCAGCAGCGATTACTGCATAGTATAAAACTACACTATCAAATATGATATCTGTTAGTCACACGAGGCTATTTACATTTAAACGTAAATTAATTTGGAGTTAAAAATTCCATTCCTCCGTTGCCCTAGATATATTTCTACATGTGGCCAGAGGCTACCCTACTGGACAGCAGATATAGGATATTTCCATCATCACAGAAAGTTCTAAAGCACTTAAAACACTGACTACTTCATTATCTAATACTGAATGTGCTGCGTTTTCTCACTCACAGAAGCGCTCCCACATATGGGGGGTGAGGATGAGTCTAACATCTCTCACATAAGCCAAGCTTACATCTTTCACTGTCCAGCCCTCCCAATGAGCTTTGTCACATCCACATTTTCTTCTAATAATAAATTGGCTTTTCTAGGTCTTTCAGGCTCAACTACTTTCTTCTCAGGCCTTTCCACTTTCTTAGAAGACAACTATACTTAATAATGAAGGGAAGAGGCTGGCATGGTGGCTAACGCCTGTAATCTCAGCACTTTAGGAGGCCGAAGCGGGTGGATCGCCTGAGGTCAGGAGTTTGAGACTAGCCTGGCCAACATGGTGAAACCCTGTCTCTACTAAAAATACAAAAATTAGCTGGCGTATTGGTGGGCGCCTGTAATCCCAGCTACTTGGGAGGCTGAGGCAGGAGAATCACTTCAACCCGGGAGGCGGAGGTTGCAGTGAGCCGAGATCATGCCATTGCACTCCAGCCTGGGCAACAGAGAGAGACTCCATCTCAAAATAAATAAATAAATAAATAAATAAATAAATAAAGATACAGTGCTGTGATGTACATCCTTATACATGTGCAGGGGTTTCTCCTGATTATATGCCTTGAAGTGGAATGGTTCAGTTTTAAACTATGCATTTTCACTTTTACTAGATATTGACAGATCGTTCTTCAACTTGGTTGTGTTCCCAGCAGTATGTAAAAATTCCTGTCAAGTCAAACAAAGTTTGTTTGGTTTCAACCAAATAATTGGTTTCAACGTTTCCTGAATAACCAATTACTGGTTGAAACCAAACCAATTTTGTTTTAATTGAGCAGAATCAGCAGAATCAGGAGCACTTCTGTGTGTGAGAAAACGCAGCACATTCAGTGTTAGATAATGAAGTTGTCAGTGTTTTAAGTGCTTTAGAACTTCCTGTGACGACGGAAATATCCTATATCTGCTGTCCAGTAGGGTACCCTCTGGCCACATGTAGAAATGTGTCTAGGGCAATGGAGGAATGGAATTGGTTTCAACCAAACCAATTATCAAACTTTAAAAAGTTTGATAATCAGATATGCATGAAATGGTATCATTTCATTTGGTTTTAATTTAGATTTCCCTGGTTGGTAGTGAGGTTGAACATATTTTCTTATGTGTATTGGCCATAATTGCTTTCTTTTCTGTGAAATGCCTGTTCATGTCTTTCAATCATTTTTCTGTTAGGTTGTTTAGCTTTTTCCTATTGACATGTAGGAGTTATTTTTATATACTGGATAATAATCCTTTGTTATATGCATTGCAATAATCTCCAGTCTGTAGTCTGTCTTCTTGCTTTTTTCTTTTTTTAGTGTTTTTGTACTTACATAACTTTTTTATTACTCTGAGCTTATTAACATTTTCCTTTACAATTTTCTTTGTTTTTGCTGTTGCTGTTTAAAAAATTGTTCCTTAATCCTGGCAGATAGTAGAAATCCAACATTTGCTGAATGAAAGGAGAATAAGGAGAATGAGTGCCATCCCCAGGGAGAACGTACAGAGTGAGCAAGAAGAGGGTGGGACAGAACCCCCGGGGAGGACAGAGACAGAGCTACCTAGGGAAGAGCGTGAAGTGGGGGAAGAACCAGGAAGGGAGCTGCACAGGCCACATGGGGAATTTTGAAAGTGTCCAAGGGAGTGACTAAGATGTGTGCATTGCTTCAGAGACATGGAAGTCACTGGATAGGTGGGCAGGGCACTGCAGAGAAGAGTCCGAGAATTGCCACCTCTCCCAAGAACGTTGACAGTGAAGGGAAGACCTTTCCTGTCTTGGGGCCTCAGTGTACTTTCTGCCTAGGATTCTCTTCCCCTTACCTTCACCTGGCTAAGTCTAACTCCTTCTCCTGGTTCAGCTTAAATGTCTCTTCCTCTGGGAAGCCTTCCCTGACTCTCAATTTAAATTAGATGGCCTCTTTCCCCATGATAGTCTTTCATCCAGTTCTTGACTTTTCCTTCTTAGCAGTTAACACAATACGCAACTATGTATGAAATTTGCATGACTATTTGTTTAATGTCCGTGTTACCCACTAGATTACCAACTCCACAAGGCCCCACTGTCTGGACCTGGACTGTTGTTCCAGTGCACCCTCGTGCCTAGCACACAACCTGGCACAGTAATTGTTGAATAAAAAGCCACAATGGGGGCTGAGAGGAGGAGCTGGTTTGTATCTGGGGACAGCAGATCCGGGAGGTTTCAGAAATGAGGGAATCAGAGGTCCCTGTCCACCAGCCAGATTTTAGGCGATAAAAGGGAAAAAGGGAAGGAGAATGACAGTCAGGAGGAACACTGACATTGATGAGACACCAACTGTGTACCAGGCACTGTCCTGACACCATCCCGAGCATCACTGCCATCCCCACTCCCATCTTTAGTGTGATGTCCCACTAGCTGGGTGACCGGGAGCAAGCTAATCTCCCTGAGCCTCAGTTTCCTCATCAGTAAAATGGACTGGTAACACCAAGCTCCTGGGATTGTTATGAAGAGGAGGAAGCAGGGTATGGTGTGGAAAGTGTTACAAACCCATGCTTCAGGGGTACTTGGGCTCTGGAGTCAGACCACCTGGCTTCAAATCTTAGGTCTGCCACTTAACCAGCTGTGTGACCTTGAACAAGTCACTTCATTTCTGTGCCTCAGTTTCCCCACCTGTAAAATAGGAGTAATAATACCTCTGGAATTGCTATGAGGATTAAATGAGGTATGCATTAAAACACCTTAGCACAGTGCTTGGCATATAGTAGGTGCTCAAGGAAATAATAATTAAAATTATTCCTCCCTCCTCCCCACTATCCCAGAACTGCGGAATGTCAGAGCTGGAAAGATGGGAGAAATCACCATTTGATACCCACCCCCCCACACACACACATATCAATATAAAGAGGGAAACTGAGGCCAGGGAAGGGTAAAGTCGTGAAGGATTCTGGACTGGAGTCCACCGGTCCCAGGTCCCAGCCCAGGAGCGGTCCCCAGAGGCCTGCAGCCTCTTCCAGACATCACCTCCCCCTCATCCCAGGAGGGCGGGCCGCCTAGTCCGGGCTGGGCGGGACTCCAGCGGTGCCGAGGCCGCTTGGCCACAGCCCCTCCCTGCCGCTTTGCTCTGGCTCCGCTGGGTCCCAGGGAAGCTGGGGCCGGAGCTGCTGCCGCGGTCTACACCGTCCCCTCGTTTGACGGGTTCGCCTCCCAGCAGCGCCTGGGCGAGTGACATCTGGGCCGGACCGGCTGGTGCTGCGCGGCGCAGGTAAGGGCGTGCGCGGGCGGGGACAGAGGGGCAAGGGGTGCCGGGGCGCGGGGATACAGGGAGGCCTGCCCACTCCAGGGTCGCGGCCAGTCAGGGCGGGTGCCGGGGGTGAGTCCCTGCATGTGTGTGTAGTGTGGGCAATGTGTAAATGATTACTGTGAGCGCGATCTGCACTCCAGCCTGGGAGACAGAGCAAGACTCCGTCTAAAAAAAAAAAAAAAATTACTGTGAGCAATGGGTTAATAGGTTGTATGCGGTTAGTGTGCGGTATGTGCAAGGTGTGACCCATGGATCATGATGTGTGTCTGCCTGCAAGAAGGGTGCATTGCAACTCTCTATAGCTCTAAGTGACTGTGCTGGGGTAACACAGGGATCCACGGTGCATGTACACTCTGTGGCGGGAGCCGTGGCAGGATGGTGCACTGGGTGTGCGTTGTGTGAATTGTGAGGTGTGTGTTTTGTGTGGCACATCCATGGCCCCTGTGGTGTGTTGAGCCAGGTGATGGAAGGTGGGACACATTTGTGCAGGAGTGACACTGACAGAATGTTTTCCGTGGTGGCTCTGCCTTTTCCACCCAGTGCCCCGGAGGGCTTGGGAGAGTGAAAGCTCACCCGGATCTGGGTGGAGAAAGTATGACAGGTCCCAGGCTCACCCTCTCACACACAAACACATGCACACACAAGAGAAGCTGCTCCGAAATCTCATTTTTTTATCTTCCAAAATTCCTGTGGATTTTGCATTCTTCTATAATATTTCTGCATTTGTTTTAATGTAAAAATACTGTTCTGATAAATTACCATCCAATGAGTTGGCTCAAGTCTTGGAGGTAAGCTGAGTTTATCTTGTGGTGGGAATCCCCTGCTTGTCTCCCAAACTGAGATGCAAGGACTTGGACTCAGCAGGAGTGAGGTGGTGATGTTGGGTATGTGGTGTGTGCTGCAGGGCAGGGTGGGGGGGAGTTGTTTTGGTCACTCCTAGGGCAGGGGCAGGAGAGCTGGGCTTCTGAGTAGGAACCCTGACCATCAATGAAGTTCTTGCCTCTTCTCCACTGCCTGGGCAAGAAGAGGCTGCAGGACCTTGGGGACCACAAAGAAGGGGGTTCCCCTAGCAGGCTGCCTCCTGAGACAGTTAGGTGGTTGTGTCATCCAAGCTTGGTTCAAATTTGATTTAAGCAAATGCAGAAATATTAGGCTTCAAAAGGGCTCTGGCACTTTATCTGCAGAACTTTGGGCAAAACCTCACTGTGTCTCAGTTTCTTCCTTTGTAAAATGTAGATGTGGATAGTATTTGCCTCATAGGTTATTTTTAGGACTGCCTGAGTGCCTGGATATTAAGTGGCTGGCACAATCTCTGATACATAGAAATCCTAACAGCTGGTGACAAAACTGTGGTGATAGTACTGGGTCCCTACCCACCCCAGGAACTCTCGGTTTTCACAGAGGCAATGATTCCAATAAGCTGTGTGGGTAGGAATCAGAGAGTCCCTATTTGAGTATGTCTGGGGGATCCTTTCCCATTCCCAGACCGAATCCTTGTTGAATTCTCAGTGACCACCTGCTTCCTGGGAAGATGCAGTCTGGGAGAGGACAGTGCAGGTCTCTGTCAAAGCCTGGGATGGAGCGTGGGAGAGAGGTTGGGGGAGAAATGCAGGGGCAGCCACGAGCTTGGATGGAGGCTTCTCAGTCCTGACAAACCCTGGAGGAACCGAAAAATGCTGGCCTTGTGTATGTGTGTGTTTGGGAACTGGCAGGGGCAGGGGCCTGGGGTGCCCTCTGCCTGGAATGAGGAAAGTCCAGTACAGGATCAGGAATATTTGGTCCCTGGACCAAGACAGGCCCTGAGAACTGAAAGGGAGGCTGTGAAGTCAGCACTGAGCTGCAAGAGGAAATGGACCAGGAGGCCCCCCTCAGGCTGAGCCTTGTTTCTGGGGCTAAATCGTTTGCATTGGCAGAGCAAGTGCCTCTGTTCCTGTTGACTTCATTGAGTCAGTTTAGAGGAGTTGCCCGGAAGCCTTGGAGGACAAGGGGACATAAAAGGCAGTGTTAGGAGCTGTGGAAACATCTGGGGAGGGCACCTAAATATATCTCATGGTGACGGGGTGCCATGATGGGCCAGTGCAAGCTTGGGCACGGCAGAGGCAAGCCACTGTTCCCTAACAGGGAGTACTGCTGCCTCAGAGGCCCTGAGAGCTTCTCTGGAAGGTCTGGACAGAGCCCTTCTGGGGAGAAGGAGGCCTGGCCCAGCCCTGACTTGCTGAGTGATAAGGCCAGCTCTCTTCTTAGCTGTCAGGGAGGTGGGACCAAGTGATGGTGTCGTCACTTCTGGTCCTGATTTCCTTTAATCCCCAATTCTGGCTATAACTGTTTATAATTCCACACCCCTAGCCCTAAGAGTCTATAATTACTCAAACATTCTAGAAGTCTACAATTCAAACTCCAACTTTCTACACTCCAGAGCTGTAACATTCCCCAATTCTGGCTCCAATGTTGGAGGATTCTGGCCCTGGCTTTGGCAGTCTGACTCTTGCAAACTTATAAACTCCCAAGAAAGAGGTTACTTCAGCAGAATCATGTGAGAAGCCCCAGAAAAGGTCTCCTCCCTGCCTAAGCCAGCCTGGAGTGGAGGCAGGTGCCTCGTAAAATGGCCATATGCTCTCTGGGGTGGATGACAGTGAACCCAAAGGCCCCTCCTCATCAGAGCAGCAGAGGTGCTGGGAGTACCTCACAGCTCTCAGGGGACAGTGGCCCTAGAGCAGAGAAAGGTTCAGATCTTGGATTGTAGGCACCCCTCATGATGAGGGAATTGTGGAGTCACTGGGCACCTTGCAAGGCCATCAAGAGGAAGGAGAGAGAGAACAGGAAATGGGGCTGAAGAGACCTCAAAGGCAAACCTCGTTCTCTCTGAGAGACCTCAGGTTGTAGAAAAGACTCCTGTGGAGCCAGCAAGAGCAGCACCGTTGATGCACAACCATGTCTGAACTCAGCATAGGCTGGGGGGTGGAGAGCTCCAAAATTCACGTGATTAGCTTAAAACCTTGCCTTGAGCTGGTGACAAGCAGGACTGGTAGCTGACTGGGCAAGTTGGGGACAATCCTCCCATAGAAACCTTTGCCTACTTTCTGTGAGTATCCTGACCAGGACTTATGTGGGATGGCTGAAGAATGTGAGCCAGACAAACCATCTGTGTTCTTGGGGAAACCTGTTAGCTTCTCTGGGAGGGGCAAAGGAAGGGCTTGGGCATCCAAGGACTCAGCTCTTCCTCTCCCATCTCTTTTCTGGTTCTGAAAGCTCTTCACATGCAACTTGCTGCTGAGCTAAGCTAGAGCCCTATGTATGCTGGCTGGAAGTGGGTGCATGCATGTGATGGTGCCTGCGTGCCTGCCGTGGGTGGTGTGTTCCCAAGTGTGGCAGGTGCCAGGGCACGTGTGCATATGTATGTGTGAACCTGCGTGAGTTATGTGGAGCTGTGTCCGGGGCTGGGTGTGCTGTGCATGCACCAGTGCAGAATTGCACCCACGGGCATGTGCTCCTTACAACTCTGTTAGGTCTCTGTGGCCTCTCTGTGCTTTCCTATGATGGATGGCAAACAGCAGACCCCAGACTCTGGACAGAATGAGGGGCTCAGGTTGCAGAGAGGGAAAACCTCTGTGGCTCAGCAAGAAGGCCTAGCTCTGGCCAGATGCGGTGTCTCATGTTTGTAATCCCAAAACTTTGGGAGGCTGAGGGAGGAGGATCGATTGAGACCAGGAGTTCGATACCAGCCTGTGCAAACTAGAAAGGCCCTGTCTCTACAAAAAAATACAAATTTAGCCAGGTGTAGTAGCTTATGCCTGTAGTGCCAACTACTTGGGAGGCTGAGGAGGATCATTTGAGCCCAGGAGGTCAAGGCTGTAGTGAGCTGTGTGTTTGCACCACTGCACTCCAGTCTGGGTGACAGAGTGAGACCCTGTCTGGAAAAAAAAAAAAAGATGTCCAGTCTCCTCCTGTCTAAGGAGACCACCAACCATGCTTCCTGCAAGCTTGAAGTGGGCCAACTCTTTTTAGGATCTGATCTGAATCCCAGAGGGACCACATCTCCTCCTACGGACCAGGGCTAGGCAGCCTCCTGTTTCAGTCAAGAGGGCTGAAGGTAGTGTTTTCCCTCCTGACTCCTAGGAGCAGCAAGGAGCCAATGGGCAGTGGCCAGGGATGTGCACGAGACCATTCCTGCCTGCCAGGGGCCTCATTACAGGCTACAGAGACCCTTCTCAGCCCTTGACTCATGCGGATCGGAACAGCTCCATTCCACAGCTGAGAAAACCAAGGTTCAGGAAGGGGTAAGACCCACCCAAGGGAGTAGCCAGTACTGAACTGTGAGCCCAGCCCAGAGCCAGGAAGGAAGACACTAGGACTAAGCTAGCAGTGGCTGCCTGGGGGCAGGGCCTCCGGGGGTAGGACGCCAAGGTCAGCCTGGCCAGCTAGTGGTGAGCATCACCCAGCAAGGGCATGTGGGGTGTAAACTGTTAAGCACCTGATTTATTGTAAAGGACCTGGGGGCTTCCTGCTGGTGACTGAGTGCAGGAGGGTGGCTGTGGAGGGGTCAGTGCCCACAGGCAACATAGGGTCTGAGGGGCTTCAACCTTGGGCACTCCTCCCCTCCCCATGAGGAGCCTACACCCTGGGCTGAGCTGGGAGAGCCTGCGCCTGAAAGTTATCCCCTAAGGCTTCCTCCTCATCTTATGTAACTGCTTTTATTCCTGGGGAAAATCAAGAGCCTGGGAACCCCACAAATCTCCCGTGGCATCTGGGACAGTTTGAGATTACGATAAGGTTTTCGGAGACTGGGAAAACAAGGCCTGTGGACTAGGGGTTTGCGGGGCTGCCCAGGAGCGGCATGTGTGTGGGGCACATGCAGAGGCCCAGGCCTGGGCAAACAGGTATGTGAACAGGTGTACACACTCCAGAGCCACTCACAGAAACACACACACACTTGGGCACAATTCTAAACACTCTTGCCTTGTGAATGCATGTGCATCTTCCAGCACAGGCACACCATGGCTGACAAGCCCCCAGGCAGACACTGTGCACCCAGCATTGTCCTCCCCCAGCCTGGGGGCCTGACTGGGGTTGGTGGCTCTTAAGGCTACCTCAGGGCTATGCCTCTGCCTCCCAGAACAAGCTTTCCCAGGCCTCCCAGCCTTGTCTCTTTCCCGTCTCTCCCCCTCACACCTTCTTACCACAAGGACAGAGGAGGGGCCCTTCCTGTCAGCTGGCTGGGAGCAGAGGTGGCTTTGTCTTTTCAGAAGAACTGGTTCTGTGGAATTTGTGCTTATTTCCCATCAAGGATCAAGGACCTGCTCTGGGGCTACCTCAGGGCCCCACAGGATGAGGGGCTGGTTTTCAGATGAGTTTTCTGCTTGCCTGTCATCTGGATAGTGTCTAAAAATTTGAAAACTGCCTTCCTGTCAGTGTCTTGCTCATTCTTCATGACACTCCTGATATGTAAGTGCCTTCACTTCCTCTATTTGGCAGATGAGGGAGCTGAGGCCAGAGAGGGATGGGACTGCCTGAGGTCACACAGCAAGCTGAGGCAGGGTTGACCAAAACTCTCATGAGCTGGGGTTGCAAGGAAAATGCTTTCAGCTTCCTGGGGCTTGGAGGAGGAGAATTTGGCTGTCAGAGCCTAGAGGGTGGGGCAGGCTGGCACTACCAGGTGGGCCTGCCACAGAAACACCTCACACTCCTTTACCAGGAGCTGACGGGGAGCACAACCAGCCCCTCACAGGCCAGCACTGTGCTGGGAGGCTCACCCCTGAACCTACCTTTGTGGACATGCCAAGAGAGGGCAGGAGAGGGAGCTCTGCCTTGCTGTGTTACCCAGGCAAGCCCCGACCCTCTCTGGGTCCAGCGCCCTCTTGCCTACTGGTATATTGGGATTAGGGATTGGTTGAGGGATGTGCTCCCTCTCTGGACCACAGAGGAAGCAGAGAGTTTCCCCAGGGCCGGGAGTGGGGCACAAGCTCGGGATGCTCCCTGCCAAAGCCCTGGTGGCCCTGAGTTGTTGCCTGTGCCCAGGGAGTCCGAGTCTTGGCACTGGCCTGCTGCTGAGATCCACCGAGGCAGGGCCTGGCACACAGTGGAGGCTTGGGGCCTGGGGGAGGGTCTCCTCCAGGCTAGGTGGCTGGGAGAGGGTGATCTGGCAAATCCAGATGGGGCCTGTCCACCCGTCCGAGGCTGTAGCCCCCTAGCTCTCTGCCCCTTACCCTCCTTTATGTTTCTCTACCACTGCTCTTATCACTATCTGGCCTGCTATATATTTACTCATTAACCACAAGAAACCAATCTCCCCTGCTAGACTACAGGTGTCTCAAGGGCAGGACTTTGTTTTTTGACCTCAAGTGCCTTAACATTACCCGAACAGAGTAGATGCCCAATAAGTACCTGTAATAAAGAAGAGGAGGAGGAGGAAGCTGGAGAGTCATCTTACAGACGGGGAGAGCCCACCATAGGCCCAGGTAGAGCCGCCCTGGCTGCCTTCTCATCAAGCCCAAGCTCAAGGATGGATTGGCGCTGGGGAGGGGAGGGTCGTCTGGGGTCAGCCTTTCCCCCGGCATCACCCTCCATCTTTGGTGCTGTAGCAGGACGAGCCGCGGGCAAAACCCTTCAGACACCTAGATAGTGAAGGGTGTGGCTTTAATCAGCTGGGAGAATCGGCAGGCTAGCATCTTAAAATCTGAGCTCGTCAGGTGCTCAACTTCTGTCCCTTTTAAGAGCTCACAACTCTAAGGGGGTCCGTGTGAGAGGGTCATGATCAATTGAACAAGCCAGGGGGTACATGACAGGGGCTGCGAGCACCAGTGGTCAGAGTGAAACAGAACAGAACAGGAGGTTTCACAATGTCCTTCCATACAATGTCTGAAATCTATAGACAACAACAGCTGCTAGGTCAGGGGTCGAATTTTAACTACCAGGCTTAGGTCAGGCAGGCCCAGGCCTGGTTTCGGGTCTGGTTCCTTGGTTTCGGGTCTGGTTCTTAGGCGCCGAGCTACCTGCCTTTAGTTTCGCTTCTCTTTCCTTTTCCGAGTATAAAACAATATCAAACAATATGAGAGGGTCTCTCTCTTCCCTCAGTGCCATCCTCATCCCTGGGTGGGAGTTGTCTGGATCCATAGGGTGGGAGCCACAGATAACAGAGCCATTAATCTCGGGGTCTCAGCCTCTCTTAACGGACCTTCCAGGCAGTGCTGAGTAAACCAGGTTAATGGTTTCCTGCGACAGCAATTAGCAGAAGCAGGGCCATCTCCAGACTCCAGAGAAGCCAGGAGAGGGCTGGGGTGAGAATGGGGAGGAGGAGAAAAAACAGCCACCCAATGCGTGCCTTCCCTGTGCCAGGCCCTTGTCCTGAAATGTTATCTCACTCCATCCTCCCAACAGTCTCTTGGGCTAAATTGGTGATGCTGCTTGTTTGAGTGAGCAAACAGAGGGTGAATGAAGTGACTTGCAGGCACCTGGGTAGAGGATGAGTCAGCATTGGTGTAAAGGACTTGAGCTTCAGGGTTCTCAGGATGCGAGTCCTGGCCCTGCTGCTTGCCAGCTCTGTGCTGTGGCAAGTTACTTCCTCTCCCCAGGTCTCTCGGTTTCCTCATCTGCTGCCTTTCCAGACTTCTGCCAGAACATTGCACGCGACAGTTTCAGGCACAGAACTGACTGGCAGCAGGGGCTGTTCCACGAGTGGGAATTTGCTCCAGCACTTCACAGACTGCAAGCAGGGCACTTGCTAACTCTTGGGTGAGTTTTCTGGGTCCTTGCCTGGAAGGGCTTGTGCCCCTCAGCTCCCCTAGGAGCTTCCTGAGTAACTGCAGTCCACTTGCTGCCACCGAGGCTCATCACAGGCAAGAGTGGCAGTAGGGCAGGCACTGGGGTCCTCCTCCTTCCTCCGTCTGGCTATGCCTGGAGCCTGCAGACTGCACAGCGTGGAGGGACGAGGCACCTCAGGACGGGGTCAGTGGGGGCGGGGAGGAGATGGACACATTGGTGCTGTGCTGTGCCTTGCTGGAGAAGTGGAATAGCTCAGTCAGGATTCGGAGTCACAAAGGTCTGGGTTGGAGTCCAAATGGCTGGCAAGGACACTTTTCCTCTCTGGGCCTCAATTTCTTACTCTCTAAAATGGGGGCAACCGTGGTCTCTCCCTGCGTATGTGAACACTGCTAAGTGTAGTATCTGGAGAGGGGCCGTCACGGAGGAGGCTGGGCCCTGCCCTCAGAGCTCCCCAGGAACTTTGGTTGAGGGAGTGAGTAGGAAGGATTAGTGACCGAATAATTGTCCACAGAGGAGGCCCTTGGGAAGCCTCTCACCTCTGCCATTCCAGCTAAATCTTAAGACAGCCTGGAGCTGGCCTCATGGGAGTGGATTGGAAAAAAAAAAAAAAAAAAAAAAAAAAATGCATCCCTGTGTCCAGGTGTGACTTGTTAAGGGTGAAAAGGCCTATCTGGGAGAGCTAGGTTAAAACTTTTCCGGAGTTTCTATTGCCATTCAGCTCTGCTGACACCGACACAGAGAAAACAGGCAGCCCAGCCCATGAGTTCAGCCCCGGCCTCTTGAAGATATCTGGGACTCTCATCTCTTGCCAGCTCTAGAATGGGTCGCATTCAGGGAACCTCTCCACCCCTCAGTATCAATGAGATGAAAAATGAGAAGGCCCTTTGCAAACTTTAAAGTGTTGTGCCCCAGAAGGTGCATCCATGTGTGTGCCAAGTCCCTGGGTGTGTACGCGAGAGTGAGAACGCCCGGCTTCCAGTGTATGTGTGTGTGTATGACTGGCTGGGTGGGGGGAACTCTACACTGCCCTCGACTCCCTGTGTGGCTGGGACTCTTCTAAAATTCTTACAATCTTTTTTTGCATTTCCTCACTGTTTGTCAGTTTATCAGAAAGGGAGGGGGCCATGGTCCAGAAACCTGGCAATTGTTTCTGAGCCTGCCGACTCTTCTCTCCTGCCCTTGCCTTATCCTGTGGCTGTCTCTGGAGGCCTGACTGCCAGGAGCTCCCAGCATGGCCTGTTCTGCCAGAAGCTTGCCTGGCTCCTCTGCGCAGCCCGTCCACCACCTGTTTTTCCATCTGTGGCTATGCACTGGCTGTTTTCACACCACTGTCCCACTGACTCTTTTTATTTTTGGATTTTTTTTTTTTTTAAAGATAGGGTCTTGCTTTGTCACCCAGGTTGGAGTACAGTGGCCCTGTCATTGCTTACTGTAACCTTGAACTCCTGGGCTTAAGCAATCCTCCTGCCTCAACCTAAAAGTAGCTGGGACTACAGGCATGTATCACAATGTTCAACTAATTTTTAAAAATATTTTGTAGAGATGGAGTTTTGCTATGTTGCCCAGGCTGGTCTCAAACTGCTGGCCTCAAGTGCCACTGACTCTTTATAACATCCCAATGCCCTCCAGAGATGGTATTTATTGTTCCCATTTTACAGGCAAGGAAATGGAGGCTTGTTGAAGGGAAATGGCTCTCCCAGAGTTATCCAACCAACTAACGGCAGTGCTAGGGTTTCAATTCTTGCCAAACTCCAAAAACTTTATTAACTGTTGTGGCTTACCTAGTAGGTGTGTGTTGGCTGTTTGGCTGAATGAATAAATAAATGAAAGAACATGAATAAATCATTCCATCAAAATTGAGCTGAAAGAGAAAGTTAAGCAATAATAGCAAGGTCTATCATTGACTGAGCAACTACAATGTGTCAAGTGTTTTACACAAAAATGAAAGCTTCAGGAGGCTGAGGCAGCAGAATCATTTGAACCCGGGAGGAGGAGGTTGCAGTGAGCTGAGATCATACCACTGCACTCCAATCTGGGTGACAAGAGCGAGACTATCTCAAAAAAAAAAAAAAAAAAAAAAGAAAAGAAAAAGAAAGCAGTCAGAATTATTGTTATTCCTATTTTGCAGCAGAGGAAGCTGAGGCTCAGAGAAATTAAAGGATCCTGTCCAATGTGGGAGCTGGGACTATAATTTGTCAGTGTCCAGGCCTCAGAGCTCTGAACCTAGCTTTCCTGGTTCCTTAGTGTTAGAGTGAGTCGGCAAAGCCTGGCAACAGGTGCCCATTACAGCAGAGGACCCGGGGCCCGTCGAGACTCCCAGGAAGCTGGGTGCAACAGCCCACCCTGCCCCCTCCTGCCTTGGGACCATTTCCCCATTTGTCTCTGAAATAGGTTTCTATTTCAGGCTGGGGTGGGGATCTGGCAGCTCAGGCTCTGACTCTCCCTCTCTGACTGTTGGCTTGTCCAGTTAGGGCCAATGCCCCGGCATGGGGTGATATCTTGCTGCTTCCCCTGTCCCAGGGCTGGCCCTGTCATTAATAGCTCCATGGGAGGGCAGGGTCTGAGCAAGACGCAGTCATTTGGTTTATGGAGATGGCATAGGCTGGGTCAGTGGCTTCTGTGCCCAGCCCTGTGTGGATTCCAGGGACCCAGGGGCTAGTGGGTCCAGCTCTCTCCTTAGGAACTCAGGGGCTGGGTACTGAGCTCCAGGAAGATGAACTCTGCAGTAGCTGAGACAGAGCCTGGCATCCTGACTCCCAGGGCAGTGCCGGTTTTCATGGCCTGGGATGGAGTGGTGGCTGTCCTGTGGTACCAGGAGGCAGATCTCAACTCAGAGTGAGGGATAACCTTGTTTCTGTCATGCCAGAGGGATGGGAACCAGCCTTTCAAATCAGCCCACAGTTCCTGAGTGTCCTATCCCTTCTATTGAGAGACAGGGGCACGACAGGGACAGACCTGCACAGGAGAAGGAGAGCCCATTGTCTGAGGGAGGAGAAATTCCCTCAGGCAGCAGTTAATATGATGGTTGAGGCAAGAGACAGACTTGGAAGTGCCAGAACCTGTCCTGCAGATTCACTAGTACTTGACAGCCTGGTGCAGTCTCATTCCTCATGCCTTCGCATTGCGGCCCGCCACGCTCCTGAGAAGGACACACCTCCATAGAATGGAGGGGAAACAGAGGCACAGAGAGGCTAATGTTTGACACAGAAATGCCTCTGTTGTAAGAAGTTGCTGGAGTAAAGCAAATAATAGATTAAAAGCTAAACAGTCCCCAGCCTAGGTCTCCTCCAAGGCTGGAAATCTCCCCTTCTGACTCTTGGATTCATTGGTGAGATTCATGGAGGACTTGCTTTGTGCCAGGCCCACTCAGGGGCTTTATTATAGATTTATCTTATAATAACAGCAACACCAAGAGCAGTTAATACTATAACTCACATAGAATAAGTGGGGAAACTGAGACTCAGAGAGTTAAATAACTTGCTCGAGGTCATATAACTAGTAGATGCAGAGGGGATCAAACCTAGGACTGTCTGTCCCCGAAACTCATGACTCTCCCACTCCATGGAGTACTTGTTCCACAAGACGTCAGGCCTCAGAGCATACCATTAAATGGTAAAATATGAATGACAACATAAGAAAAGGAGCAATTAGGGAAACACAAATCAAAACCACAATATGATACCACTTTACACCCATTAAAATGACTACAATGAAAAAGGCAGACAATAACAAATGTTGCCGAGGATGTGAAGAAATTGGAATTCTCATACACTGCTAGTGAGAATGAAAAAGTATATAGCCATTTTGGAGTGCAGTTAGGCAGCACCTCAAAAGGTTAAACATAGAGTTACCATGTGACCCCCTGGTTCCATTCCAAGGTGTATACGCAAGAAAATTTAAAACACAAAAGCTTCTATATAAATGTTCATAACAGCATTATTCATAATAGCCAAAAAATGGGAATAACCCAAAATGCCATCAGTGGATGAACAGATAAACAATTATGTGGCCTATCCATATAATGGAATATTATTCAGCCATAAAAATGAAATTTTTATTTATGCTACAACATGGATAAACCTTGAAGACACACTAAGTAAAATAAGTCAGACACAAAATGGTACATATTGCATGATTCAATTTACATAAAATGTCCAGAACAGGCAAATTCATGAATGCAAAAAGGAGATTCGTAGTTTCCAGGGGGATGGGGAAAAAAGGAATGGGGAGTAACTGCTATTGGGTACAGGATTTCTTTCTATGGTTATTAAAATGTTCTGAAATTAGATAGTGGTGATGGTTGCACAATCTTGTGAATATGCTAAAAACCTCTGAATTGTCCACTTTGAAAGGCTGAATTTTATGGTATGTGAATTATATCTTAATTTTTTTAAAATCCGGGAGCAGGAATATAGAAATTACATAGAAGGTTGAGATGAATGTTGGTCCTCACGTAGGTGAAAGGGAAACTTCACTGTGAGTTTCCTGGCAGCTGGAGTGAAAAGGGAGAAGCAGCCTCCAAAAGGAGGAAACCAACTCTTCAGGGGCTTAGGTCCAGGGCAAGATCCCTATAAACCCAAGTTGGCCCACTGCATCACTGCATCATAATGTCAGAAATACAGATTTTTTTTTTTTTTGAGACACAGTTTCACTCTGTTGCCCAGGCTGAAGTGCAGTGGTGCAATTTCAGCTCACTGCAACCTCTGACTCCCAGGTTAAAGCGATTATCCTGCCTCAGCCTCCCAAGTAGCTGGGATTACAGACTTGTGCCACCACACCTGGCTAATTTTTGTATTTTTGGTAGAGACAGAGTTTCACCATGTTGGCCAGGCCAGTCTCAAACTCCTGAACTCAAGTGATCCGCCCACCTCTGCCTCCCAAAGTGCTGGGATTACAGGCATGAGCTACTGGGCCCAGCTAGAAATACAGATTTTTTTTTCTCCCATCTGAGATTCCAATGCAAAAAGTATGAAGAAAGTGGGAAGGGCCTGTGATTTGACCACACTTCCAAGCCAATGAGTTGGCCTGCTACAGTTTCATAGTTGCTGGCAGAAGACACAAGACTTCTGGTTAAAGATAAAGAACTTTGTTCCTCACAACAATAGGAGTAGCCCAAATATCAGCATTGGCATTTGTTCCCCAATTCCTGCAGGACAATGCAAAGGGGGCCAGGTAATACCTGCACATGCAATGGCTTGTGCAGGTAAGGAACCTGGAGCTTAGGCAATCCGCATCTTTTATAAGAGGCAGCAAGCCTACCTGACCTTTGCCCCAGAGGAAGACATCATATTTGTTATATTTGTTATACCAGACAGTCAATAAACCTGGTTTTGGCTCCAGAAGGGGACACTATCTCTATCTTTATCTTCCAAAGCTGTCTGCTCTACAGATATCCTTGAAAAGATCGTCTGGAACAAAGGCAGTCTGTCTCTGCTCACAAGACATGCAGAAATCTGAGTGGCCCTTGGAGAATTGTCTCCCAATACAGTAGATGTGCTGGTCAAGGCTGAGTTTTGTTTGTTTGTTTGTTTGTTTATTATTATTTCGTTTGTCTTTTATTATGATAAAATATACATAACAAAACGTATGATTTTAATCCTTTTTGATTGTACGATTCACTGGTATTAAGTATACGCACATTGTTGCACAGCCATCACATCACCACCATCCATCTCCAGGACTTTTTATTTGTTTATTTATTTATTTATTTATTTATTTATTTGAGATGGTGTCTTGCTCAGTCACCCAAGCTGGAGTGCAGTGGCGCGATCTCGGCTCACCGCAACCTCTGCCTCCCCAAGTGATTCTTCTGCCTCAGCTGGGATTACAGGCACACACCACCACGGCCAGCTAATTTTTGTATTTTTAGTAGAGACGGAGTTTCACCATGTTGGTCAGGCTGGTCTCGAACTCCTGACCTCAGGTGATCTGCCCACCCGCCTAGGCCTCCCAAAGTGCTGGGATTACAGGCATGAGCCACCGTGCCCAGCCCTCCAGGACTTTTTAAAGTCATCCACTGAAACTCTATGCCCATTAAATAATAACTCCCCATTCTCCCACCCTCTCAGCCCCTGGCAACCCCCACTCTACTTTCTGTCTCAATGAATTTGACTTTTTTAGATACCTTATATAAGTGGAATCATACAGTATTTGTCCCTTTTTGACTGGCTTGTTGTACTTGGAATAAGGTTTTCAAGTTTCATCCACGTTGTAGTATGTATCAGAATTTCATTTTTTAAGGCTGAATAATAATCTATTGTATGTATATATCACATTTTATTTATCTATTCATCCATCTACAGATGTTTGGCTTGTTTCTACCTTTGGGCTATTGTGAATAATGCTGCTGTGAACATTGATGTATAAACTTCTGTTTGAGTCCTTGCCTTCAATTCTTTTGTTTGGAATTCTAGGAGTAGAATTGCTGGATCATATGGTAATTTTATGCTTTGATAAACAGCCGTAATATTTTTCACAGAGGCCACATCATTTTACATTTCCACAGTAGTGCAAAGGTTTCCAGTTTCTCCACATCCTCACCAACACTTGTTATTTCCTGGGTTGGTCTTTTTTTTTTTTTTTTTTTTTAATAATCGCCATCCTAATGGATGTGAAGTGTTATCTCATGGTTTTGATTTGCATTCCCTATTGATTAGTAACGTTGAGCATCTTTTCATGTGCTTATTGGCCATTTGTATGTCTTCTTTGGAAAAATGTCTAAGTCCTTTGCTGATTTTTGAATTGGATTATTTCTTTTGCTGTTTAGTTTGTAGGAGTTCTTTATACATTCTAGATATTAATACCTTATCAGACATATGGTTTGCAAATATTTGCTCCCATTCTGTGGGTTGCCTTCCAACCCTGTTGATAATGTCCTTTGATGTACAATAGTTTTAAATTTTGATAAATTTCAACTTATTTAATTTGCTGTTGTTGTTGTTCTTGCCTATGCTTTTGGTGTCAGGGTGGTCAGGGGTATTTTGGTTGCAAGAGACAAATGCAACTAGCTTGGGCAAGAAAAGGTATATCAGTTTATATAAATAAAAAGCCCAAGGTAGACCTAGATCTGACACGGCTAGATCCAGCAGTTACAAGGATGCCATGAACATCTCTCTCCTGACTTTCCACTGGGTTCCTACATTCTCACTCAAGTTCCTTCCAGAAGCACCAGGCTTCCATGGTCTGCACAGCTAATAATCCAGGAGAAAAGAGTGAGAACCTTTCATGCTGGTTCCACAAAAATTCCTGGGGCAAACTCTAATTGGTTGCCCCTGAACCAATCACTGGTGAAGGGTCTGGATGGATCCTGAGTCTGGTGACCACCTTGAATGAAGAAAATCGCCACTGAATGGGGCGAGAGTCTCCCAATAAGAAGAGATGCAGGACAGGCAAACATTCCTCCCCAGAAAGAGTCCAGGAATCTGATGGGCAGCCAGGGTTGGGAAGCTCTGCTTAGAAGGGTGTCCCTTACCTTAGGCTTCCTGTGAGGGGCCTGGGAGAAGTAGAAGGAATCCTTCTATTTGATCACTAAAGATTTCCTAAAGGATGCAGCGTTTATGAGGCCCTGTGACTGATGGAACGGCGAGGCCAGGGCAAGCTGGGCCCCAGGCAGGTTGGGTCAGAGCAGTTGAGGGGCTGGATTTCCCTGCCACCTGAAATCCTTCCTACCCCAGCCCTGCTCTGTTGTGGGGGCTAAGAATATGCACTCTGGAACCAGGCTGCCTGGGTTCAGAATAGCCCAGGAGACATTCTTTCTCCCTGTGCTACCTTGAGCTAATCTTTGTGGCTTGGTTTCCCCACCAGAAGTATAAAATGAAGATAATAACCAGTCCCACCTTGCAGGATCCTTACGAGGATTAAATGGGGCAATGCACATCTGGCACACACTAAGGCTTCAATAATTGTATTGTCATCATTATTAGTTTGGGCCTCTTTTCAAGCACATCCAGAGCAGCTCCAGCTCTGTTCACCATCCTTCAACAGGCCTCTCACAGACTCTGCCTTTTACTTCTACATACACTTGACCATTTCACTGCCACCTCCTCACCGAGCCTTCTCTCCTGTGGAACTATCCCTCCCTGCCTGTGTTCTGGCAGGACTCTGGGGCTTCGGGTTATAGATCTTCAGGTAGATGTCCCTTGTCCCCACTGAGTGCCTGTGGGCAGGACCTGGGCCTCCTCTGTCCCTGAGTTTACGATGGGAGTTGGCCAGCCACAGATGTGAGGAGAGGGAAGTCCAGTGGTGGAAACAGCACTGACGAGGGGGAAAAGAAGAGCAGGAACTGAAAGTAAATCAGAGCCCAGCAGGTCGCATGCCAGGGGCAGGAATGGGAGCTGAGAGTGGAGATGTCAGCAGGAACTGGGTTTGCCTTTATCTTCAGGCACTGGGAAGATATAGAGAGGGCGTAGAAAGAGAAACAATGAAGTCAGACTTTTGCTGAGCCAGGGTCCATCTGGCCGCAGAAAGGGGCTGGACTGGCCCTGGGGATGGAAAACCAGAAAGCATGAGAAGGATGCGGTCTAGGTTGGGGGAGGGGCCGTGGGGTGAGAGAAGAGGAGTTTGAAATGTGAAAATGGAGCACAAACAGGGCTTGGTGACTGACATGAAGTGGGACCTCAGTTTTTCCACCAGAGAAATGGCAAGTCCTGCCCATCTGGCCTCTCCAGGTGGGATTAGAGGACAGCGGGCTCTTGGCACTGACCACTCTAAATGGCCAGTAACTTTGTCTGCTATATCAGCTCATCTGCTCCCTCAGCTCATCCTCATGCCCTGGTACAGTCCGGGTCAAGCACAGACCAGACACTCAGGGTGCTAAGTCAAGTCTGTAAGCTCTAAGAACCAGAGTTGGGCTTCACCACCCAAGCCCACCCTGGGAGAGCTAGTGGGGCACAGACTAGCTGAGCTGTGCTGAGGACATCTGGCTCCCTTGGGCAGGGTGAGGCCCAGGCTCTTCCATCCAAGAAAGGACCAGCCCACATCCACAGTGATCTGGAGCAGATGGCACACGGTTCCTTCCTGTTCTATTCTGCTCAGCCATGGCTTACAGACACAGGCTAGGATGGAAGGGAAGTGACTCCTGGGAACTGTGCTGGGCATAAGGGCCAGGCAGGAGCCAGACAGTGTTGCCATTAGAACTCCACCCCTCACCAGCTGAGTGTCCTCGGGAACTGTGAATCCAGCTGCCCAGGGGCAAGGCCAGGCCTGGGAACCAGGTACTCTGTCTCCCACAGCTGACATCCCATGTCCAGATGACTGTGCTATCCTAGGAGCCGAATGTCTCTCCTCTCTTGGCCTCAGTTTCCCTCACTGCAAAATGGGTGCAAAGGAGAGAAGAGAACTTTGGAAGCTCTAAGGGCTCCCCTCCCCAGTCTGTCTGATGGAGGAGGGCCTGCATAGGTCTGGCAGTTGGAGCAAGTCATCCTTCTACTCCTCCAAGTCCCCTGCTACCAAAGCCATGCCTTTGCTGCCCCTGGAGAGGAGAGCCAGCCTGGAGCAGCAGGCTTGATGACTGGACACAGAGATGGGAGGCTCCCCACCGGCTCCCTGCAGGGCTACAGCATCCTCTTGCATGTTCTGGACCTCAGCTTTTCACCTGTGACCTGAGGGCTGGTGTGGGACATCTGTCTTTCCACTACTCTGGCTGTCAGGGCTTGTTAGGGGGCAGGGGAGACTGCTGTGAGCCTGCCATTTGAGATCCTTGATGTGAGCCTACCACTGGCTGGTCCCTGGAGCCTCCCCATCCCATGGCCACAACCCCATTTGAGGCTTTATTTTCTCTGAACCTAACCACAACCAATTCATCCTCCAACTAGCAGCCCAAGGGACCTTCTAAGTCTCAAATTTGATCATGCCTCTGCCCTGCTTTAGAAAGGGGTCTCCCGGCCGGGCGCAGTGGCTCACGCTTGTAATCCCAGCACTTTGGGAGGCCGAGGCGGGCGGATCACGAGGTCAGGAGATCGAGACCATGGTGAAACCCCGTCTCTACTAAAAATACAAAAAAATTAGCCGGGCGTGGTGGCGGGCGCCTGTAGTCCCAGCTACTCGGAGAGGCTGAGGCAGGAGAATGGCGTGAACCTGGGAGGCGGAGCTTACAGTGAGCTGAGATTGCGCCACTGCACTCCAGCCTGGGTGACAGAGCAAGACTCCGTCTCAAAAAAAAAAAAAAAAAAAGAAAGGGGTCCCCCAATGAGGACTTTCTTCAGCTGGCACCCTCAATGCAGCGGCCACATGTGTAAACTGGCATTTTGAGGCCTGTTGGGCCTGGCTGTAATGACCCCACAGGCTTACCTCCTGCAGGGCCCCTCAACACGTGCAAACCCAAACACTTGCAGGTACTCTGAGGTCCCACATCTCCAGCAGGTCTCTCTGCCTAGAGCACCTGCCTTTTCCTTTCTACACTCCACCAAAAAATCACCTCCTCCAGGGAGCCTTGCTTGATACCACAGACAGGGTTAGAGGCCTCCTTTGTCTTCCCAGAAACCCATGGGTCTACATCTTCATCTGTCTTTTCCACTAATGGGGGCTCCTCAAAGGACAGAGCCCAGAGAGGTGCCTGCACATTGTAAGACTCCTTGTAAATGCATGGCGAATGAATGAATGAATGGAGGAGGAAGGGAGGAAGGGAGCAAAGGTTGCAAGGGAAGTCATTTCTCATGAGTTTGGCTGGTCCATGATAAAATTATGGGTGATAACAGAAGCCTCACTGAGCAAATACTTCCTATGCACCAGGTATTGGGCTAGGTGATCTAGATCCATTATTTCATTTGAGCCCCCAGTGATGCTGTGACTGTTGACAATATTTAAAATTAAGGACTCGGAGGCTCAGAGAGGTAAAGTCACAGCTCATAAGTTGCAGAGTCAGGACAGGAACCCCCAGGTCTTTTGGGTGCCAAGCTTTGCAGAGGGAACAGTGACGGGTTACAGAGGGGTACAAATGCTGGGATTGGGCATTTGGATCTAATTCTATGGGCTGGGGTTTGAAGAACTCTGGTTTTCTGGGGAGCTCTGAGGAGAGACCTGTTCCAGGAGTGAATCCTCACATTTTGTATCCACAGGGGCAGTAATCTGGGGAGCCCTGTACCCCAACCCTCACCTACTCCATAAGCAATGATCCCTCCTATTCTGTGACAGAAACCATTGATGTTTTCTCAAACCAGTGTCACAAGCTATGCAAAGGTATTATCCCAACCAGTCACCTCCCTAATCCCCTGCTAAACAGATGTCCTGGAGGTGCCCCTGCCGGCCCTGATCCCCACCCACCTTCCAGGCAGAGTCCAGGCCCTTTCCTGGAAGCCAGAGAGGTGGCTCTCCTCCCCTAGCCCTGCACCAGCCCTGGGTGGTGCTCAGGGATGTCAAGCCCAGTCACGCTCAGTGGCCTGTTTTCTCCCCAAGGCCTGTGTTGTCAAGATCACTTTGGAGATTTCCTTGTGGATGGAGCTCAGACAGTTGCTCGCTCCTTGGTTCCATCTTGCCAGCCTCACCCAGAAGACAGAGTGCCCACTGCTCTTCCCGGAGCTGGGCTCAAAGGCTCCTTGCTCTGCCCTGGGCCTGACTGTAAGTGTGTGAGAAATGGGTGCAGGGAGGCAGGGCTTGTGGGTGACTCTTCCAGAAGCTTGATTGCGCAGGGAGGAAGAGGAACAGACAGAGAAGCACAAGGGATCAAGGAAGACATTTTGCTCAGATGAGAGAGACAGAGACTGCGGAGTGGGAAGTGTTTGGGCTGAGGGGAAGGAACCAGCAGATGCAGCACGGGGAGGGTGCTGAAGAAAGGGCAGGAGGTGGCACCTGGGGTCCCACGGGGCTGTGGATGGGTGAGGAGGGAAGGTGCAGACACACGGGTTTATATGGACAGTGGGAAGCTGAAGGCAGCCCCTCTGAAAGGCTGTCTGCTCTGAAGGAGGAGTTGAGGGCTGGTAGGGTTGAGGGTATGGGGCTGACAAGAAAGACGGGGCCAAGGCTTAGAAGACAGAGGAGGAGGGAGGATGCCCTAGGACAGACAAAATGTTGGGGACCCAGCCAAGTGGGGCAGTGACAGGGTCTGCAGGGCCTCAGGCACTCAACTGAGTCATGCCCTCCAGCTCTACTCAGCCCCACAGTGCAGGATGGAGCAGTCTGGTGGCACCATGAATGAGGGACACGAATTGACTGGTTGTGTTCATGGGAATCCTGGGTCCTGGTGGGGAGGCCTAGGCTGGCAAGGGAAGGCAGACAAGCCAGGAAGATCCTGGGCCGGGGCCCCAGTGCAGAGGGAGTGATCCTGTGCAGGGAGGTGAGAGTACCAGAGAAAACCTCAGGCAGGGCAGGAGGGAGATACAGGCTGCCCAGCCCTGCCAGGCCAAGTTCTATTCACCCTTCTCAGCTGGGACTGTTCACAGCCCAAATCTCACACACACGGCCAGGCAGAAGCAGCCCCAGGGCTGGCTTAAAGGCCTTTGGTGCTCACATTTAATCTCTATCTGCTCCCAATCCCCAATAAACACATACTCTTAAGTACAAACTACAGCTTGCTATATGAATAGCCTCAAGCCAAGACCCCCGTGCACCCAGTCCTCTCTGTGTAGACATAATTGAACCACCTCTGGAATGTATTTGTTCATTCACTCAACAAATATTTATTGAGCACCTACTATACACCAGACACCGTCCTAAGTACACGCAGCAGTGAAAAAAAAAACACAAAAACCCCTGCCCTGGTGGAGTTTATGTTCCAGTCAGGAAAGAGAGACAATAACCAATAAATAAGTAGAACAGTGTATTAAAAGATTTTAAATGCTAAGGAGAAAAATATAGCAGAGAAGGGGCATAGGAATCACACGTGTGCATGTGTTGTGTAGGGGGTTATAATTTTAGCTTAAAGTGGTAGGGGAAGGTCCCATGGGGAAGGTGTCATTCGAGTGACCACCTGAGGGGCTCTGTCCTGCGTCCCTTTTTTGAGACAGGGTTTCGCTCTGTAGCCCAGGCGGGAATGCAGTGGTGTGATCATAGCTCACTGCAGCCTTGGCCTCCCAGGCTCAAGCGATTTTCCCACCTCAGCCTCCCAAATAGCTGGGGTTACAGGCACACGCCAACACACCCAGTTAATTTTTAAACATTTTTTGTTAGGGCTAGGCTTTCTCTATGTTGCCCAGCCTGGTCTCGAACTTCTGGGCTCAAGCGACCCTCCCGCCTTGGCCTCCCAAAGTGCTGCAATTCCGGGCGTGAGCCACCACACCCGGCCTGTCCTGTGTTCTTCATGCACACTCCACAGCAGGAGCCACCTGTCACCTGCTGACCTCCTACATTGCACTCTGAATGAGGTAGTTGCCCCTGACTTTGATCTCTTCCTCCCAGGCCACCCCTCGGACACCCACAAAGCCCTCTTCCTCCCACACTGGACTGGCCACAAACGGGCCAGTTGAGGGTGAAGATTTGGGGTTTGGCGACAGGCAGTCCAGCTGATTGGAAGATCACTGACGGATTGGTGGCCCTCGCAAGTAACTAAGCTGTTGGTGGCCTTAGTTTCCTCCTCCCAAAAGAAGAGACCATGCCCCCGTTACAGGCCCCAGGCAGGCAATGAAAAAGGACAGAAGGAAGCAAAGGGTTTTGTCTTCAGGTTTGAAAACAGTCACAGACCACGGCCTCATCCTTGAGGATCCACCACTAGGTCTCCCGGGGCCTGGACATGTACCTGAAATTGCCTGGTGAGAATGAAGACCAATAGATGGACGGTCTTGGGACAATCTCTGCAGGGTGTCCTGGGGCAGCCAAGCTCTATGGCCCCAGAGGCAAGCTGGACTGCTGTGGGAGAGCAGTCACTAGGGACAGATCTCAGGGCTTGGTGTGACAAAGCATATCTCCCAGTGAGCTTTCTCAAGGTGGAATGCAGTGGCCTAGGAGAGGAGTGAGCTCTCTGTTATGGGAAGTATGCAGGCAGGGGCCAAACAAGCCCAGTAAGGAAGGCTTCAGAGAGCCCCCTTCTCTGAGGGGATGGTGGGGAGACCTCTGAGTCAGGTGACCTTAAGGCCTCCCTAGCCCTGAGGGTCCAGAACTCAGAGGCCTGTCATTGACCCCTGGGTCCAGCTGAATGTCTTATCTCTGCCAGGTGGGCTCAGGCCCTAGGAAGAGCTAGGGATGATCAGAGCAGGAATCAAGGCAGGGGCTGCCTTTCACGGGAGGGGAGGAGTTCCCTGAGGCTCCCCCTCCACACCCAAACCTTACCTGTACGAGTTGTGGGCAAAACTGCCTCCCTTCGGGCCTCAGGGTCTGCCTGGGAAATGGGCAGGATCATAACCCACAATAACCACTTGGCAGGGTTGGTGGTCTGCCTTTCCTGAGGTGGGGACTGGGGGACCCAAGCAGTCTCAGAGGTGCTACTCCTGAACCCATTACCTTCATTCTCCTTGACAAATCTTCTCCGTCATCAGTCAAGACAAAGATTTAAAAAAAAAAAAAAAAAAAAAAAAAATGGAACCAGGCAGCACCAAGGACAGAGCCCCGGGGCTCATCTTTATAGACTGGATTCAGTCATCCAACATTTCCCAGTGCCTCTTGGGCCAAAGCCTGTACTGGTCTCTGAGGCCCCAGAGGCAAAGCAGACCTTGTCCCCAGTTCCTAGCAGAGTTAGAGAAGGAAAGGGAGGGAGTTTGACACCGCCCCTTCGGCTGGTCTTCTTCTCTGCCCTGACTCCTGACCTCCATTTCCTTGTCCTTTCTTAAGCCACTCTTCCTGAGAGACAGGGTGTCATGGTGGATTTATAGTGCACTTTGGGCAAGTTCCTAACCTCTCTGGCCTCAGTTTTCTCGTAGGGAAATGTCACCTCTCTTCCTGGGCACAAGGTGTAGATCTACAGGAGGGACTCCTAGTTTCAAGAGACAGAATCCTAGGTTAAATGGATTGAGGCAAAAAGGGAGTTTATCAGCTCATGACACCAAAGGTAAAACCTCAGGCACAGCTGAAACCAGGCACTCAATGTTGTTCTCAGGAAACGATGCATCCCCATCTCTCATCTCTGCCATTCCTTGGCTTTCTATGTAGACAGTCTCCTCCCTGGTAGCAGTATCTCCATCGCCCAGGACAGTGCCTGGAACTTAGTTCACTTGGCTCCAGCAGCTCCTGCCTCGCTTTCTACTAGCTTTGCAAATGTTGTGGAAGACCTGTCTCCTTCCCGATGCCCCAGTAAAAGCACCAGAATTGACTCTGAGGCATGCAGTGAAGGTCACTCCTCTACCCTGAGCCAGTTACAGGCCTGAGGGGCCCACTCTTCTCTCATTGGTAGGCTTAGATCACAGACCCATCACTCCCAGACCCCCAAGACTCTAGACGGGAGAAGGGGGAGCCCCCCAAAGGAAAATCAGAGGGCAGGGTCATCATCATAAGAGGGGATCTGGGAACTGGGTGGGAAGAAGCTACAGAGGGGCTGAACAATGACTGCCAGGCTAGCCAGGTGGCTGGACCTGGGCCATCTCTTCCCCCACGGACTGGGGCCTGGTTATCTGGGAGGATGGGCGGATCCTGAAGGCACTAACTGTGGCCATCAGCCAACTGCACTACTTGCAGCTAAGCAGCAGGTTCCTTCTCAAAGGGAGAACCAAGTGACCTCTCCCACAAGGAGAGAAACAAATGGGACAGCCTGGTGGTCCAGGCAAGGCACAGAGAGCTTCTCCCACTAGCTCCAGGGGAGAGATTTTTAGGAGGCCCTGGGGATCTCCTGGAGCACTGGGTGGGAGGTGCAGTGGCCCTATAGGCGTGGACTTATACGGGCTGGGCACCACAGGCCGTCCCTCTGCTCACCGGGGGCTGCCCTGTCACAGCTGCTCCCTGGGCCTCTGTGCTATCCACACAGTTCCTCAGTCTCAGGGCTGCCCTTGACCTCTCAGCCCTGTGCCTACCAGGGCCGTGTGGTCTCTAACCCTCTTCATTCACATTCCCAAGAAAGAACCCCTTGCTAACTTTGCTATGCCTCAGTCACCTCATCTGTAAAGTGGAAACAGTAGTTGTGAAGAGTGAATGAGACACAGCACATCAAGCATTTTGCACAATGCTTGGTGCATCGTTAGTGCTCAATGAATACATGTGTCCAGGTTGTGGTGGGACTTCTGGGTGCCCTCTTGGGCAACTGGGGTCCCTCATACATAGTGGGGTTTTGGGAGATGCAAGTTCCATCTTTGCTAAGCTTGAAGAGGCTGGAGAGAAACCAAAGGAAGCAGCCCCAACCCCCAAATTCACCAAAGCTGCAGCTTCCTCTTCCTTTCACTGAAAATGGCTGTTTCAGTTTTAGCTTTAATTCCTGTTGAGCGGGAGGTGAGAAGGGGAAGTGGGAAAGGAGAAGAGAAATCAGGGTCCCTGCCTTCCATGTTCCCTTCTGCCAGGTTTGTCCTTCTGTAGCCAGCCAGATGCCACAGGTAGGACCAAAATTCCTCCAGGTGAGAGGACTGCTTCCGGCCCTCTGTCTTCTGGGTGCCAGGGAGGCACTGGCATTAGGAATCTGGCCTCAAGCTGGCCTCAGGTGGGCTCCAGGGGTAACCCTGCCTCAGGCTAGAGGCTTCCCAGAGTCAGGACTGGGTTGATGACTGGGGCACAGAGGGTATAGTGATCCTGTACGGTAGGTAGTTACCATAAGTAGCCCTGTTTACCCAGGCTCAGAGAGTGTAGGTGGCTCTCCTTAGGTCACACAGCAAGTTGGTGGTCAATCCCAGCCTGTCTGACTCCTCAGGGGAAGGAAGCGATCTCTTGACCCGTGACATCCGATGCCCTTTCTGCTAACTCACCGGCCAGGGGCCCAGCAAGGGGGTTTCCAGGCCTTTATTTCCCAGCAGGCAGGCAGGCCAAGGTTAGGAAGCCTCTTCCACATCCAGCCTGGTCTGAGCTGGTTCCTGCCTCAGCTGGCTGGCAGACAGTGACTCAGGCTTCCAGCTCGTGCCTTTGACGAACAGGTCCCCTCATCCCCGCTAGATATGAAGGCCTCAGGGGATGGGGGAGGCTGTGGGGTCATGTAAAGTTTATCCTGAAACCATAGGATCTACGCAGCCTGAAGGGCTAGGCCCCTTGTCATTTCTTCTTATGTCCATACTGAATTGCTCCTGCTCTAGAACTGACCCCATGGTTGTCGCCTGAACTGAAAAAAAGGAAACTGGAAGAGGCTGTCTCTGCTGTGAGGTGAGGGGCTGCCGTGTTTTGCCAAAGGTGTACCTGGGTGGAGATGGGCGCTGGATGCCTGAAGCCAGGGCCTCTACCTCTGACAGACATGGCTTGGTGCTGACCCTGTCGTCCCTGCCATGTCCCCAGTGGCTCCTGTGACCACATCGACCAGGGTGAGGACCTGAGAACAAGAGCTTGAGCTCATCTGGGGAGGGTGAGTGGAAGGAAGGTTGGAGAGTGGGTCAAGAGAAACTGAGACTGGAAACCCAGTCCAGAGGCTGCTCAGTGCCAGCCCCGAGGGGAGGCCCCCCACTGTGGGCAGACCAGCCTTGCCCTCACCCCTCCCTGGCTGTGTGACGGAGCTGGGCTGGCTGTCCTCTGGCGCCATCTCATGGCTACAGGGTCTCAACGCAGGGAAGACCCAACTCCCCTGGGAATCCTCAGGTATGAGCATCTAAGCTCCGATTTCAGGGAACAATGGAGAAGGGGGCCTTAGAGTCAAGAAGAACGTGCTGAAATGCCACCTGGCTGGGATAGCTTGGAAAACTCACTGGCCTTTCCTGAGCCTTAGTTTCTTCATCTGTAAAGGGGAGGGAATAATCCACCCCCCACCAAATTGCCCAGAACTGCAGATTAAACATCTGGCACAGAATAGGCATTTAAGAAACAATACGGGCCAGGCACGGTGGCTCACACCTGTAATCCCAGCACTTCGCGAGGCCAAAGCAGGTGGATCACCTGAGGTCGGGAGTTCGAGAGCAGCCTAACCAACATGGAGAAGCCCCATCTCTACTAAAAGTACAAAATTAGCCTGGTGTGGTGGCACATACCTGTACATCCCAGTTACTTGGGAGGCTGAGGCAGGAGAATTGCTTGAACCTGGGAGGCGGAAGTTGCAGTGAGCCAAGATTGCGCCATTGTACTCCAGCCTGGGCAACAAGAGCGAAACTCCATCAAAAAAAGAAAGAAAGAAAGAGAGACAGAAAAAGAAAGAAAGAAAGAAGAAAGAGAAAGAAAGAAAGAAGAAAGAAAGAAAGAAGAGAAAGAAAGAAAGAAGAAAGAAAGAAAGAAGAAAGAAAGAAAGAAAAAGAAAGAAAGAAAGAAAGAGAGAAAGAAAGGAGGGAGGGAGGGAGGGAGGGAGACTGGCTGAGCACAGTGGTGCATGCCTGTAATCCCAACACTTTGGGAGGCCAAGGAGGGAGGATCTCTGCCGGAAGAAGGCTCTGCCTTGGAGATTTCATGACCGGCCAGCCCCTCTCAGGCCTCCCATCTGAGGCCCCCTCTTTGCAGAGCTCATCCATTGCTCTGGCTTCTATATTTATTTATTTCTCACAGAGGTTAAGCTCATTCCCCACTTCCGTGCCTTTGCCCACACTGGGCCTCCTGCCTGTGATGCCCTCTTCAGCCTTGTTATGTGTCCAGGTCCCTCTGGCCCTTCAGTGCCCAGCAATGGACATGCTTTCTCCATGAGCTTTGCAGGTTACTCACTCCCAGGTGCACCCATGACCCCTCAGACCTGAGTGCTCCCTCCCGGGCCCTGCCCCCTCCTCTAGGCCTAGCCAGGTCCATGGGCAAAGCTAAGGCCCGGTGAGAGCAAGGCAGTTTCTTGGCTCCGATTCAGTCATCCTTAGGTTCTTTGAAGTCCCAAGCCCTAGGATGCTGTGGTTCCAAGGTCCTGAGAGCCCTCAAAACTAGACTCTGTTAGGAAGGCAAAGAACTAAAAGGCCGGTGGGTAATGGGTACTCAGTTGTTGTTGAGGTGCCAGGCCAGGCCTCTTGTATGTCCTTGAACCCCTGAGAAGAAGGTGGGGAAGGGGCAGCTGGCCTTAGTTTCTTTCTCCGTCTATCAAGTGGGACCCCATGAGCCTTTCCTTCCCCTCTGAGGTTAGTCCAAGTGCCCTTATCTGAGCAGAGCAGTGGGATTAGGGGTCTCCAGATCTGCACGTCTGGGTGGATAAGGCATGATAGGGACAGCTTTGTGTTTCCCATCCATCCAGGTTGCAGGAACTGAGACCACTTAGGCTTTTTACCCAAGCTCTGCCCTGCCCTGCCCTTCCCTGCCCTGCCTTGGAGCCAACACCTCCCAGGAGCCCTCAGAGCTGTTCACATTCCTGGGACAGTGACCCGCCCTGCTGGGAGTGGGTACGGGAGGTTGTCCCAGGGACCCAGCAAAGGACTGGCTGCTGAGCTGAAGGCCACCTTGCTCTCCTGGGCCACAGCACAGGTCAAATTCAACCAGGAGGTCCACACTCAGCTGGCAGAAGCGACCTCTTAGCACAGGCCTGAGCAAGCAGTAGGTGCTCAATCTGTGCACAACTGACCAAGTGTTTACCAGAAGTTCAAACCTGATTTTTCTCAGTGTGATCCAAACTTTAGGTTCCCACTCTGTTCCTCAATCCCCTTGCCTGTAAAAATGGCTTTGGGGTGAGATCGGTGCCTTTAAGGGCACCTTCAGCTCTGATGCTGTAGGCTCTAGGAGTCTCCTCTGCACCTCCCAGGGTAGAAGATGAGCCGCTCTGAGTGGCACTTCATCCTCCCAGCACACTGGTGATCAGTATGACCATACTCTACCAAGGAGGCTCAGAGAAGGGAAGGGGCTTATCTAGTCAGTGACTGGGGGCAAAGGTGGAGTAAGAACCTGGGCCTCAAACTCCCAGGGCAGCATTCTTTCCCCACACCATCCTCCCCTGCCACCTGCCTCGCTGCCTCAGCTGCTCCAAATCAAAGCCCACCTCTTCAGGTCACCCACTTGGAATGCTGCTTCCCCCTCTGGAGCTGGCCTCCCTGGGACAGTGAGGAGCCACATCTCCTGCTTTGGTCTCCTAACAGCTCTGAGGCCAGTTTGGTGGTGAGGAGGGGCTGGGGTGGATGAGGCAGCTGGGTCCTCATGGGCATCACATCTATCTCCACAGCCCACGTCCATCACTCCTCATGCGCTCTGCACCTGCCGTGCGGAAGGCAGGAAATGGGGGAACATGGGAGGATCTGGTGACACATAGTAGGTACTCGATAAGTGTGTGGAGAAAAGGAGAAGAGGGAAGGGGAGGGGGGAGAAGGGGCTGAGTAAGTTTGTACATAAGCGGATTGCCACATGGAGGGATGGGTAGATGGACATGTTGGTGAGTGAGCTATTGAATGAGGGAAGGAAGGCTAGATGGGTGAGTGAATGGCTGGGAGGAGGAATGGACACCCCGTGGCTCTGAGTGTTATAGCTAAAGGAGGAGCCACGAGCTCTCTAATCACTGCCCTACCCATTTGACAGCTGAGAAGACTGAGAGAGGGCTGAGCAGAAAGAAAATTCCCGGTTCTGTGGGGCTGGCAGCCTCTGGTTCTCCCCTACCCCTCCTCCTCTGCCCCCATCCCCCTGTTTCCCCTGCTGGGGTAGGGGAGTGTTCCAGGAAGAATGCCTTTTTTCCACCTCCTTGCTCCTCTAAGCCCAGTTTCCGCCAGGCTCTAGGCGTGGTGTTGGGGATGGCAGGGAGCCGGTGGCCCCCACAGGGACTCTTTTAGTCAGAGGCAGCCCTGCCAGGAAACAGAGGAAGCTGCTCACCCTGTCAGAGAAGTTGCAGCCTAGCTGAGGGCAGGAGAGTGGGGAGCCTCAGATCTGGCTTCCCTTTGCCCCACCACACTTGGGACCACCAGCGTGCTGCAGGGACAGGAGGCTGCCTGTGAGTGTCAGTGCATCTTGGGGCCATGGGCCAGTGCAGGGGTTGCGGGGGGTGGGGGGCGGCTGGACACAAGGAACTGTGACTTTGGGTAGGTAGGCTGGGTTCAGCATTGACTTAAAGGAGGGCCACAGAGTTAGGAGGCCCAGAGGAAGGGATTCCACCCAGCTGGGGGGATAAAAAAAGGAAGAAGCAAGGTGAGATCTGGAGCTAGATAGACACTTAGGGTTTTGACGAATGGAGATTAGTTGAATGGCACTTTGTGTGAAGAGAACAGTGGAGATGGGGAGGCTGGAAAGGGATTCTGGCTCTCTGGCTGCCACTGGCTGTGTGGGAGTCTCCATGTCTTTGGAATGTGTGATGAAAGAGGAAGGGGCAAGGGCAGAGTGGCCCTGGCATACTTCAGATAGGACTGGAGGGCTTGGCAGGGGTCTTGAATGTCAGGAAAAGGATTCGGGCTTTTCCCCCAAAGGGCAGAGGGATGCAGAGAAGGATGTAGTCAGAGCCGCTTGTTAGCAAGCCCCCCACCATGGGCAGAGTCCAGCCCAGGAAGAGGCTGGGGTCTGGTCTGGTCCAGGACTTAGGACCCAAGAGCTAGTGACAGATGTCAGCGCCAAGGTCAGCTGCTGCCTGGAGGTGGGAGCCAAGAGCACCCTCCTTGAGGCCAGCCCCTGCCAGGAACTGGGAGAGCAGCTCAGCTCTCCTAGGTCCTCAGAAAGTAGACAAGAGAGCCCAGGCAATGGCCAGGCCTGTCTTTCCTGACACAGCCCTGAAGGGTTTCCCAGAGAGCTGTGTGCCGGTTCCCCTCCTGCAGCCCCTGCCTCCTGCCAAGAGGGAGGGGAGGGGGTCCCAGGAGGATCAGTCTCACCAGGGTGTGGGAGCGGCACACTGCAGTCCCCAATCATCTGAGACAGAAGGCTGTCCCTGGAGGTGGGATCTGAGGGTGAAGGCCTCCCAAAGGAAGGTTAAGGAACGCAGCACCCCTCTACCATGTTCTCCTCCTCACCACAACCCTCTTCCCTTGCAGACTGGTCTCCTCAGACCCTGTGTGAGGAGAGGGGTCAGGGAGGGGCAGAGGCTGCCTCTTGAAGGCCAGCCCCACCGAACCAGCAGTTTTCTTTCTCCTCAGATTTCTTTGTCAGACCCTGTGTGAGAGGAGATCAGTCTGCAAGGACAGAGGGTTATGGTGAGGAGGGGAACATGATAGAGGGGTGCTGTGTCCCTCAACCTTCCTCCTCATCCGGAGTGTCCTTACACCCTTCTCCACCCATGGAAATCCTCCTCAACCACCCAGGCCTTGCTCTGTCTTTCATTCTGCTCTGAAAAGTCTCTTCCATCAGGTGGCTCACACCGGTCTCCTCCATCAGACTAGCATATCTGTATCTGTATCCCCATATTTCCATGTCCACCTATACACTATTCCCTCATGTATCTAGCTGGCAGGGAGAACTCAGTGAATCCCTGTCAGGTGAAAACAAGAGAATGAACATGTGAATGAGAATGGCCTGAACCAATGAATGATGAGATGAGCGGACATTCTCTGCCTGTGCTAATCGTGGCTTCCTGGCTATGCTATGGTGGGCTGCTATGTTTCTTCCTCTGGCCTCCCCGTCATGCCTACCTTGCCCTAGCTGGGCACCCAGCACTCCTAGCATATGGGCTAAAGCCCCACAAAGAATCTTTGATAACTGGGAGTGACATGGGATGTGGGCTGCAGACTATAGAATCAAACATTATCATTTTGCCCAAAAATGGCATAAAATAGCTCCACCAAAATGAAATTGCAAATTGGGACAAATGTATTTTTCTCTAATATAACTTTTAAAAATCCCATAACCTTACTTAGTAGGTACAGTAAGAATAGCAAACACTTGGCCCCATGCCAGGCACTGATCTTCACAACAATCTTACAAGGCAGGTACTGTCTCATCTCATTTACAGATGGAGAATCTGGAGAACAGAGCTTAACTAGTATGCCCAAGACCACAGAGCTCATCCATGGCATAGCTGGGACTTGAACCTGAGCAACTGGATCAGAGTCCATATACTTTGCCCGAACCCTTTACCACCCGCTGAGTGCATTTGCAGGACTTCATATTTTTTCTGGGCCTCAGTTTTTCCCATCTGTAAAATGGCAAGAGAGGAGGATTAGATTCACTATCTCAAAGGCCCATTGGATTTAAGTTGTAAATTTTCTCTAGACACCAGTAATATGGCAATGTCAGTTTCGAGGTGAGTGTCTAGGAGTCAGACTTACCCCATCAGGGAACCCCTTAGGATATTTGTGCTGCTGGCTCTCCCAAAACCCAGCCCGAAAGAATGGGAGGAGGGATAAGATGTAGGATGCAATGGCATGGCATTTATTGAGCACTACTGAATGTCATCACCGCATATTTCACTGATGAGGACACTGTGACATGACCTGCTTCACACAGCACGGAAGTTGGGGAGCACCATTTAAATCCAGGCCTGTCTAGCTCTGAACTTGGTCATGTAACCTCTACATCCCATGTCTGTGGGCTACACTAAGCTCTCTCTTCTGGATTGGGCAGTTGGGTTCTGGTTCTGACTCTGCTCTGAGTCTCAAAGAAAGAAGGAGCACTGTGCCTGGATTTCCATCTCTGTAAAGCAAACGGATGACTCGGTCCCTCACCCATCCGCCTTCAGGGACGCTGTTTTCACTCTGGGCACTAGGGGGCGCTGTGTTGTCAGAGGCTCTGCCAAACCTGCCTTTGTAGCCTCAAGTGGAAAGAAGCCTTGAGGAACTGGGTATCACCTCCTTCCCCTATTTTACAGATAACAAGACCTCTGCCAGAAGAACCATGGCTTTGGAAGGTGGAGTTCAGGCTGAGGAGATGGGTGCGGTCCTCAGTGAGCCCCTGGTGTGTGGACCCTTCGTATTGGTTAACTAAGAGTTATCAGGGCCCTTTTCCACCCCAGACCCTGGGCTAAGATACAGAGAGACACCAGACCTGGCCCCTCTCCTCAGGCGGGTCCCAGTCTGTGAGAGACATGCAGATCCACCATGACCAGAGTTTCCACACCCCAGGGAGCCCCTGGCAGCCCTGCACAGCATGATTTAGTGCTTCTAACCTCGTGACATCCCTGAGAGGCAGGCGCGCATTCCCCCTTTTCTCGGGTGAAATGAAATCACCACCTCAAGGTCACATAGTAAATACATAACAGAGTTGGGATTCAAACCCAAGTCCATCAATCTCCACTAACAGAGAAAGAAACATATGATCAGGGCTGTGAAGGATGAATAGAAGTTCACTAGGAAGGCTGAAGAAAAAAAAATATATATATATATATAAATATTTATATATAAACAAAATGAATCAGATTGCTCCCAAGCGTGAGCTTTATTGTATCCCAAGTTTTCTCAAAGTGAGGGCTCTGTGGGGCTTCACTGGGTGGTTAGAGTAGCAGAGTTGACAAAGTTGGTGCCCTCACTGTTCAGACAGGGAGATCAAGGCCTGAGGAGGGGCAGGGCCTGCTGGGTGGTGAGTGAGCATGTCACTGACAGGCTGTGTATTGCTTTCCCAGCCTCCCTGAACATAGGAAGCTCGCCTTGGCAGCCATGGAGTGGGACAATGGCACAGGCCAGGCTCTGGGCTTGCCACCCACCACCTGTGTCTACCGCGAGAACTTCAAGCAACTGCTGCTGCCACCTGTGTATTCAGCGGTGCTGGCGGCTGGCCTGCCGCTGAACATCTGTGTCATTACCCAGATCTGCACGTCCCGCCGGGCCCTGACCCGCACGGCCGTGTACACCCTAAACCTTGCCCTGGCCGACCTGCTGTATGCCTGCTCCCTGCCCCTGCTCATCTACAACTATGCCCAAGGTGACCACTGGCCCTTTGGCGACTTTGCCTGTCGCCTGGTCCGCTTCCTCTTCTACGCCAACCTGCATGGCAGCATCCTCTTCCTCACCTGCATCAGCTTCCAGCGCTACCTGGGCATCTGCCACCCGCTGGCCCCCTGGCACAAACGTGGGGGCCGCCGGGCCGCCTGGCTAGTGTGTGTAGCCGTGTGGCTGGCAGTGACAACCCAGTGCCTGCCCACAGCCATCTTTGCTGCCACAGGCATCCAGCGTAACCGCACTGTCTGCTATGACCTCAGCCCACCTGCCCTGGCCACCCACTATATGCCCTATGGCATGGCTCTCACTGTCATTGGCTTCCTGCTGCCCTTTGCTGCCCTGCTGGCCTGCTACTGTCTCCTGGCCCGCCGCCTGTGCCGCCAGGATGGCCCGGCAGAGCCTGTGGCCCAGGAGCGGCGTGGCAAGGCAGCCCGTATGGCCGTGGTGGTGGCTGCTGCCTTTGCCATCAGCTTCCTGCCTTTCCACATCACAAAGACAGCCTACCTGGCAGTGCGCTCGACGCCGGGTGTCCCCTGCCCTGTGTTGGAGGCCTTTGCAGCAGCCTACAAAGGCACGCGGCCGTTCGCCAGTGCCAACAGCGTGCTGGACCCCATCCTCTTCTACTTCACCCAGAAGAAGTTCCGCCGGCGACCACATGAGCTCCTACAGAAACTCACAGCCAAATGGCAGAGGCAGGGTCGCTGAGTCCTCCAGGGCCTGGGCAGCCTTCATATTTGCCATTGTGTCCAGGGCACCAGGAGCCCCACCAACCCCAAACCATGCAGAGAATTAGAGCTCAGCTCAGCTGGGCATGGAGTAAGATCCCTCACAGGACCCAGAAGCTCACCAAAAACTATTTCTTCAGCCCCTTCTCTGGCCCAGGCCCTGTGGGCATGGAGATGGACAGACCTGGGCCTGGCTCTTGAGAGGTCCCAGTCAGCCATGGAGAGCTGGGGAAACCACATTAAGGTGCTCACAAAAATACAGTGTGACGTGTACTGTCATCAAGGGGTATGCTCCATGCTTTGAGTCACCAATGAAGCGGGTGAGGGAAGATGCGAGGGGGAAGTGAGAGCTTCTGGGAAGGGGCATTTGAGCTGGGTTTTGAGGGATAATTATGAGCTCTCTGGAGAGGAGTGATATTCCATTTATTTAGAAAGCCTTTACTGACACCTTGTGCTCAGGCCTGGGTTGGTTCTGGGGCCCTAGAAGAACCGGTCCTAGCCCTGGTCCATACAGGCTCCCAACTGCTGGAAGTACAGACTGGCACAGCAACATCAGCGTTGTGACAGAGGGAAGCATGGCTGGGGGGAGGGGGTACACAGAGAGTGCCCATGACCCAGTCCAAGGAGTCAGGAAAGAGCTCTCTGAGGAGGGAGCATCTGAGCCAGCCATCGAGGGCTGAGTGGGAACTTGGCAAGCAGAAGTGGGGAGCACTTTAATGCAACCCAGGTATGCTCCATGCATATCCAGCTGGGCCAGCCTTGTGCTGGGCTCTGCCCTGGGCAGACAGGCAGAGGGCCAGAGCAGAGAACACATGGCCTTGCATGTGTGAAAGCTGAGAAAATGGGAGCTATGCTTCAGCCACCCTCCAGACAAGGGCAAGAGTTAGCCAGATGCTCCAGGCAGCGGGAGGCCAATGGAGGGATTAAGCGGGGGAAGCTTCTTAGAAGAGGCAGGGGGCGAAGTGCAGTGGCTCATGCCTGTAATCTCAGCAATTTGGGAGGCCGAGGAAGGAGGAATGCTTGAGCCCAGGAGTTTTAGACCAGCCTGGGCAACACAGTAAGACCCTGTTTCTACAAAAAAAAAAAATATAAAAAATAGCCTGGTGTGGTGGTGTCTGACTGTAGTACTAACTACTCAGGAGGCTGAGGTGCTGAGTTCAAGATTACAGTGAGCTAGGATCACGCCAGTGCATTCCAGCCTGAGTGACAGAGGGAGACCCTGTCTCTAAAAAAATTAAAATAACTTGGGAGCGGTGGCTCACATCTGTAATCCCAGCACTTTGGGAGGCTGAAGCAGGTGGATCACTTGAGGTCAGGAGTTTGAGACCAGCCTGGCCAACACAGTGAAACCCTGTCTCTACTGAAAATACAAAAATTAGCTGGGCATGGTGGCTGGCGCCTGTAATCCCAGCTACTCGGGAGGCTGAGGCAAGAGAATCGCTTGAACCTGGGAGGCGGAGGTTGCAGTGAGCCGAGATCACATCACTGCACTCCAGCCTGGGCAATGGAATGAGAACCTGTCTCAAAAAAAACAAAACAAAACAAAATTAAATAATAACTAAGAAGAAAGAAAAGAAAAGAAGAAGGGATCAGCTTGAGCCAGGAGGAATTCAAAAAGCAGAGTGAAGCAGCTCTGGAGCTACTCCCAGTAGAACGTATGGGCGTGATGTGTACAAAACCCAGAGTTAGAAATGAGCTGAGGGGCCGGGCATGGTAGCTCACACCTATAATCCCAGCACTTTGGGAGGCCGAGGCAGGCAGATCACTTGAGGTCAGGAGTTTGAGACCAGCCTGGCCAACAAGGCAAAACCTCATCTCTACTAAAAAGTACAAAAATTAGCTGGGCGTAGTGGCAGGCGCCTATAGTCCCAGCTACTCCAGAGGCTGAGGCGTGGGAATCACTTGAACCTGGGAGGTGGAGGTTGTGGTCAACTAAGATTGCCCCACTGCACTCCAGCCTGGGTGACAAAGCAAGACTCTGACTCAAAAAAATAATAATAATAATAATAATGGCTGTAAAGCAACAGTGAGTTTCAATTAAATGGGCGGTAGGCGGGATTGGGCGGGGCCTGGGTGTGTGGAAGGGGGTGGCCAGGAAAAGAGCTGGGCAGGGCCAGAGCATTCAATGCTGGGATGAGCCCCAGATCCACCTCTCCTTCATCCACCTCTTCAAGTGTGGCTCTTTCAACCTTAGGGTATCCTCTGTACCTGGGGTACCTCCACCAGGCCCCTAAGTGAGGGGAAACAACTGTTCAACATTGTTTCATTCTAAACGGAGGAGCCAGCAGCTTGAGAGCCTCAGGGCCACCAGGAGGCTGCTACATGGAGGTCCCACGGCTGGAAGCCTACTGACCGGTCTCATGACAGATTGTTCACGCCGTGTTCTACTCCTGCCCTCTCAGGCCCATCGTTCTGATGTGGGTACCCAGAGAGCTGCCTTGAGGCCATCTCATAAGGAGGCATGTCAAACACAGATCTGAGCCTTAAAAAGCCTTGGAAAGGCATCTTTACCAAAGGTCCCTGGAGGAAGCAGCAAAGGGGAATGGTAGCACACAAGACCCCACACCCAGCCTGGCGCGGTGGCTCATGCCTGTAATCCTAACACCTTAGGAGGCTGAGGCAGGCGAATCATGAGGTCAGGAGATTGAGACCATCCTGGCCAACATGGTGAAACCCCGTCTCTACTAAAAATACAAAAATTAGCTGGGCGTGGTGGTGGGCTCCTGTAGTCCCAGCTACTCGTGAGGCTGAGGCAGGAGAATTGCTAGAACTCAGGAGGCGGGGATTGCAGTGAGCCAAGATTGTACCACTGTACTCCAGCCTGGGGACAGAGTGAGACTCCATCTCAAAAAAAAAAAAAAAGAAAAGAAAAAAAAAGACCCCATACCCTCCACCAAACCACCAAATCCTCTTCCCCTCCGAGAACCACCCCTCAGCCATTCCTTTGCAGCTCCTCATTCTCTCTGCCATTTTTTCTCATTTCTCCTCTCCCATCCTCCCCCTCACTTCTCCTCCAGTCCTTGTGCCCTCCTCCCAGATCTGTTTTTCTTACGTAGAACAATCTAGCCTGCCCTTGGCTGCTGGTGCACCATACAGAACCTGTAAGCCAAGAACTACCTCCGGCTAACAGTCTTCTTTTTGGAAGGCAGAGCAGGGAGAGGAAGGACTGTATAACTTATGCAATATTTTTCTTTTAGCCCTGCCTAGTCCCCAAGCTGCTGGGCAATAGGGTCATTCAGAGAGGGGCATTGGAGGAGTTAAACACCATGGTAATGTCACAGGTGTGCTTGCAGCTGGCTGAAGAAGTCGGAAAACCAGGCCCAACCCACCGTAGGAGGCCATTCAAAGTGTCCTTGCTGGAGAGGCAGACCATTTGGACAGAAGGAACTTTGGCTTGTGACCACAGCGAGACCGACGTATGTTAGAAGACAGAGGCTGGTTATTATTCCCTGTACGGTTTCCCGCTGTGCCAAGCGGGGCACATAGGACCCACCTTGCATCTAGCTTCGAGTCTGAGACCAATCTTCTCAATTGCCTGGGATGGGGGCTAGGGGAGAGTGAGAGCAAGGGCAGGGGACAGGGCCTCTGCTCGTAGCCCACCTGAGCCCCTGTAGAGAGTCCCAGATGACTGTCCCAGCTGACCTCCAAGAGCTGTGACCCTTTGCTTACTCTTCCAGGAGTGGAAATTGTGACCCACAGGTAAATTCCATTCCAAGCTTCCCTTTGTGAGGAGCAGGGAAGGTGCAGACTCCAGAGCCAGACCATCTGGGTATATGTCCTGGCTCTACCATTTACTAGCTATGTTATGCTAGGCAAGCTATTTATTTATTTATTTATTTATTTTTAGTTTTTTAATTTTTTTTTTTTTGAGACGGAGTCTTGCACTGTCGCCAGGCTGGAGTGCAGTTGTGCCCTCTCGGCTCACTGCAACCTCCACCTCCTGGGTTCAAGTGATTCCCCTGCCTCAGCCTCCCAAGTAGCTGGGACTACAGGCACGTGCCACCACGCCTGACTAATTTTTTGTATTTTAGTAGAGACACGGTTTCACCATGTTGGCCAGGATGGTCTCTATCTTCTGACCTCATGATCTGCCAGCCTCGGCCTCCCAAAGTGCCAGGATTACAGGCATGAGCCACTGTGCCTGGCCTATTTTTTGTTTTTTATTTTTTTGAGATGGAGTTTTGCTCTTGTTGTCCAGGCTGGAGTGCAATAGCGTGATCTTGGCTCACTGCAAAACTCCACTTCCTGAGTTCCAGCGATTCTCCTGCCTCAGCCTCCCGAGTAGCTGGGATTACAGGCACATGCCACCATGGCCAGCTAATTTTTATATTTTAGTAGAGATAGGGTTTCACCATGTTGGTCAGGATGGTCTCGAACTCCTGACCTCAGATGATCTTCCCACCTCAGCCTCCCAAAGTGCTGGGATTACAAGCATGAGCTACTGCATCCGGCCTGGGCAAGTTATTTCATCTCTTTGTGCCTCAGCTTCATTATTATTCCCATAACATTATTATAAATGTCTATCTTTTTAAAGCCACTAGTTTTGGGGGGGCTTTTGTTACCCACAGCCAAAACTAATACCTTTATTTGGGTTCCATCCTGGGATTGTGGACCTTAGGTGCAGGCCAGGCAGTGACCTGGACAGAGGTGGGGCCAGGGTCTAGGCTGGAGTGGGAGCTAGGAGTCAACAAGGTCTAGGGACACCAGGAAGGCTGCTTAGAAAAGATGCAGAGCCTGGGGAATGGTCAGCCCCAAAGTGGTTTGAGCTCGAGTGGGTGGGTGGGCTTCGTGAAAGAAAGAGTGGGAAGAGGGGAGGAGTTCTGGGAACTCCAAGATTAGGGAGCTGAGAAGGAGCCAGAGATGTGGAGGGCAGGAGCCCAGGGGTCTCTGAATGATGGTGGTACGAGGTGAGAGTGGAGTTGGGTGAGTGAGTGAGAGGCTTCAGGGAAGGAAGTGGGGGTAGTAGGCGGAGAATAGAAGAGGGAGGAAGATTCCAAGAAAGGCCAGGCCCAGGGATGGAGTTTCCAGGACAAAGTTGTTGCTGAGAGTCGGCTGGTGGCAGTTGAGGGTAGAGAACCAGGGTGGGGTGGGGGTGGGGAGGTAGGAGCAAGGATTGGGAAGCTAGAAAGTCAGGAATCAGTGACTGTCTTGGGGAAATTTCCATTCCAAACAGGAAAAGCCCAGGAGCATTTGATCTGTCCTAGCAATGGACAAAGGTGGCCTCTTCCTCCCTCGTTCATTTGTTTAATGAATATTGACTCTGTTTCTGAGACGAGCTCAGGTCCAGGCCCTAGTCTTGGGAAAGAATCCAAGGGGTTTGGGATGCAGACAAAGAAACAGTTCATCCAGTAAACAATAATTATTGGGCACCTCCTATATGCCAAGCATCATGCTGGGCCCTCAGGGAGCTCCTAGTCTGATGGAGGAGACAGGTAATAATGAAGCACATACATACCTGGATCATTATACCTGGGGAGGAGAGCTCAGATCATAAAGAGGACCCAGGCAAGGAAGGTATCACTAGGGAGATGATGAGCTCCTGGAATGGTCCATGGCCAAGAAATACTAAATACCAGAGGGGCCCTGACCTAGTTGAGAGGCAGAAAAGGTATCTAAGTGAGGCCTAGAGCCTCAGAAGGCCTCAGCTCATTGCAGAAGGGCTGTGACAGAGTCTGTGACTTTGACCAAGCACCTTCACTCCTCTGAGCCTCTGTTTCCTTACCTGTAACATACTAGACCTTCCTAAGCCACCAGGGATACCGAGGAATAGAAAAGTTAGAGCAGAAATTTCATAAAGTACTAAACATACTATAACCCAATAGAAAAACGAGCAAGAGGCACAAATAGGCACTTCATATGAAAGGAAACACAAGGCCAGGTGTGGTGGCTCACGCCTGTAATCCTAGCATTTTGGGAGGCTGAGATGGGCGGATCACAAGGTCAAGAGTTTGAGACCAGCCTGACCAACACGGTGAAACCTTGTCTCTACTAAAATATAAAAATTAGCTGGGCATGATGGCATGCACCTGTAATCCCAGCTACTTGGGAGGCTGAGGCAGGAGAATTGCTTGAACCTGGGAGGCAGAGATTGCGATGAGCCAAGATCACACCATTGCACTCCAGCCTGGGCAACAAGAGAGAAACTCTGTCTCAAAAAAAATGGAAACACAGATGATTAAAAAACATACACGAGAAATTAGATCCCAGCTTGACAATGCTTCCTAATGTTGATGAGTTGCCTGCCCTGTGCCCAAGCACTTCTGTCCACGTGTACCTGGAGTCATGCACAATGCTCAGCAAACACCTGGAAACACCCAAATGTGCATCAGCAAGACACTGGATCAACACACTGTGATATATTCACACACTGAAATAGTCCACATGGCCAGAATGGACTATAGAGGCATGCAACAATATGGGTAAATCTTAGCAGTATAATATTAAAAAAAAAGAAGTCCCAACAAATTTTGTAAAGCAAGAAACACCCCCCTTTTTTTTTGAGACAGAGTCTTTCTCTGTTGCCCAGGCTGGAGTGCAGTGGTGTGATCTTGGCTCACTGCAACCTCCACCTCCTGGGTTCAAGTGATTCTCCTGCCTCAGCCTTCCAATAAGCTGGGATTATAGGCATGCACCACCACGCCTGGCTAATTTTTGTATTTTTAATAGAGGCGGGGTTTCACCATGTTGGCCAGGCTGGTCTTGAACTCCTTGCCTCAAGCAATCCACCCGCTTCAGCCTCCCAAAGTGTTGGGATTACAGGCGTGAGCCACCACGTCCAGCAGGATGCCCTTTTTATAAAGTTAAGAACAACTAAAATGAAAAGATACAGTTTGAAGGCATATATAGTTTGAAGGAATATGTTTGAAGGAAAGCAAGAGAATGCTGAACACAGGATTTGAGATGATGATTTTCTGATTTTCTGTGTGGTGGGACAGCAGGAGGATGAGGGCAGAAGAACTATGTAATGAGATGTGAATTATTTTAAAGGTCCTAGTTGTATTGTTTTGTTTTTTGGCTAAAGCCAATTAAATAACTGATGAGACTATATCATTATCAAAATATTATAAAGAATTTAATCCTGTGTGCTTATAAGGTCTAATTACATAGGAAAGAGGGCAGTCTCAGATAGTTTCTATTTGGCTTTGCTATGGAGTACGAAGAGTCAGATTTCCCCCTAAGACAGCTCCTTCATGGAGCTCATTGCTTCTTGTCCCTGCACTCATCATTTCTCTCCCTCTTAAGTACAGTTGCTCCTCGACTTACGATGAGGTTACATCCCAATAAACCCACTGAAAATATTATAAGTCAAAAAGACATTTAATACACATAGCCTACCAAACATCAGAGCTTAGCCTAACCCACCTTAAACAGGCCTAGAACACTTCCATAGCCTAGAGTTGGGCAAAAATCATCTAACACAAAATCTATTTTATAATAAAATGCCGAATATCTCATGTAATTTATTGAATACTTTACTGAAAGTGAAAAACAGAATGATTATATGTGTGCTCAAAATATGGTTTCTACTGGATGTACATAGCTTTCGCATCATCAGAAAGTCAAAAAATCATTAAGCTGAAACATCATGAGCTGGGGACTTATCTGTACCCAAAGCCCACCAAAGCCCATCATTGGCCATGACCTTCAAAACCTTCCCATCTTGATTTCTCCAAGGGATTGCATGGTCCTCACCTCGCTAGATCACCATGACTCACTGGGTAGATGGGCTATTGTTTTCATTACCCTTTCATAGGTGAGGAGCCTGGGGCCCAGAGAAAAGGGGGTGAGTTGCGGAAGGTGAGCCTGGCTTCAAAACCCCAGAGTAGGGTTTCTCTCTACTCTGGTGCCCAGTGCTCCCAGCCCCCTATCAGATGAGTCTTCTTGGGGCTAAAAATTGCTGTACATAATTACCAAGCACCATTAAAATTCCAGATCCCTTCTGTTCATGGAAGATAACTTTGTCTTATACTGGATCATAAGGAGCTGGGGGTGGAAGGGTTCATGAAGCACTGAAAGCAATCAAGCCACTCTCAAATTGGGTGAGCTTCCCTTTGGACAGAGACCCAGTCTAGATCCTTAAACACCCCCCTCCCCACCAAGGGGATTCCTGAGCCAAAGGCCCCAGCCAGCTCACCTCAAGGCCAAGCCACAGGACTCTGGGAGCCCGTGACCTGAACCTCCACTCCTCTCTATCCACTTGCCCGTCTGTGATATGGGATAAGGGTTTCTGTCCCAGAAGTGACAGGGAGGTGGAAAAGTACAAATTTCAGATGGTAAGAGTCATCATTATGGGGGGAGAGAGTGACTCCTGGGATGAGAGTCCTGTCCCCCACCCCTCCACAATTCACCCCTCCACAATTCACCCCTCCACAACTCACCCCTCCCCAACTCACCCCTCCACAACTCACCCCACAGCACACACCAATACTTGCCCCAAAGAGCAGAAAGAAAATACTAAAGGAGGTGAGAGTCTGATGTCAAATGCCAGAGGCAGAGAGGGCACTCTTGGGGAACCTGACCCACTCCTCACTTTTCAGACACCCCACTCCTCACTTTTCAGACATCAGCAAGTGCAGGGATTTACCCAAGGTCACAGAGTAAGGCAGAACAGAGAGGCACAGGCCAGCAGGGCTCTCTTTTATCAATTTCCTAGAGAAAAGGGAGAGATTTACTCCTTGGCCCCCTCGAGGCAGAGCTGAGATGAGGTTGAGGTGATGGACTCCCTGGATGCTGGTCTCAACTCATAGAGGAAGTGCTTTCTCACTACAGAGATATTCCACAACTCAAGAGGCTGCCCAGAGAGTGGAGAGTGACCTCCTCATCCTGTGGGATATATGAGTAGCAAACAGGTTCTGGGGTCCCAGCTGAGTCCTCCCTCTCTCATTCGGTAGTCAGGCAATCCCTAGGTGTCTACCATCCTTTCCTATCCTCCTGCCTGCCCCTCTCCTCTGAACCCCATCTCCTAGCCTAGTCTGGCCCAGCTAGTCTCCTTGGCTGGACCTGGTGGCAGTGGGGTTGGCTGGGTAATGCACAGACTGCTGACCTAACTATGTGTCCCTGAGGCCTTGCTACTGGGGGTTGGAGGGGCCAGGGCAGTTTGACCAGGCCTGAAGAAGGCTGGGCAGCGCTGGAGGGTCATGGGTCAGACCAGGTTATCCTCTGTTCCTGAGGAGAGTGAGCTCAGGCCCAAGGAGGAGAAGGAGGAGACTGGGGGCTCAAAGGAGCAAGAACCTCCTTATTCATCAGGATTTGGGGGTGCAGCTCAGAGCTGGCTGGAGGAGCATGGTGTTTGAAGCCCCTAAAATCTGAATTTTAGCAGGACCTGCTATTTCCAGACTTGCATAGTGGTCAAAGTTACTTCTCCTTCACGGTCCACAGAGAAGGGGTAATAATATTTGTCCCCAAGGGTGGTTTGTGGATTTAAAAAAATAAGTTAAATAATATTGCCCATACATTATAGGTACTCCATACATTTTCATTCGTTCGTTCATTCGTTAGTTGGGCCGGGAGGATGAATGGGATCTAGAGGCACGTGGGAATGGGGAAGGTGATGATGCTCCAATACCCAGAACAATGTGAGACTCAGACGGAGGCGGGGGCGGGAGGGGAGCTCAAGCGAGGGATCAGCGTGAAGCCCGAGAAACAACCTACACTTTCCCCGCCAAGAAGGTGAAGCAGCTGCGGGTAAGAGTATAGGTTTGGCAGTGGGAAGTCAAGGGCGTTCCCGTCGAAGCTCCTTTTGTGTGTAAGGCCTAAGAAGGGGCAGTGCGCTTTGCGAAGGTCTGAAAAAGACTAAGGGGATTAGGTAATGACTGAAAGGAAGTTTTCCCAACTCTCCGTTTTTTGGGGATGGGTGCTGCTTTATCCGTCCAGCACTCCGTGCGTTGGGAAAATCAGGCCGCGAGGGGGCGCAAGAGCCGCGTACTCCAGAGCGAGAAGGAAAGGGGCTCGGGGATCCAGGCGGAGAGTCCAGGAGAAGAGCAGCCAGACGGCGGGGGCAGGTGGGAGGCGTGGCAGCCGGAAAAGTAGGGGTGGGGGCGCGGTCGTGAAGGGTGGGGCTTCTGGAGCAGCGCTGGGCGGGTCGGGGGCCGGTCGGAGCCAGACAGGCGGCTGGGAGGTGGGATGGGCGGGGCGTTTGGGAGCGAGATGGGGGGGAACAAGGGCGTGGCTACAGCTGAATTCGCCGCAGAGGGCGGGCGGGGAGGGGGAGGGAGAGGGGGAAGGGGAGGGGGAAGGGGAAGTGAAAGGGGCGGGGCCTAGGCGAGGAGTAGGGCGGGGCAGGGAGCAATGGACCCTTTAGTCAGGCCGCGGCTCTCCGGGCTCCCCCTGGCGCCGAGTCCCACACCTTTCCCGGCACGGAGAGTGTGCGTCTGCGTGCACCTGAGTGTCAGTGTGTACGAGAGTTTGTGAGTCCGAGGTTGCCATGTTGGAGCCCCTGGGCAGGAGGTGTTAGCGCGCGGAGGCTGGTGGCCCGCGGTGGACGCGGCGCCCTGGCTGCGAGTCTGCGGAGCTGAGCACGCTCAGCGGTTGCGTGTGTCTCAGCGACTCCCTGGGGGCAGCTCGGCCTGCTGGGCTCCCGAGGGACGTCTCTGGAGGGCCAGAGGGTCGCCTCAGTCTGCAAGTCCTCCAGCAGGCTTTTTCTTCTTCGGCTCCTCCCTGATTCCCTCCCACCACCCGGTTCCCAGGCTCGCGTACGCCCGGAGCCCACCCCCCCTTTTGGGCGCGAGGCCCCGCCCCCCGCCCCCTTGCCTCTGCCACAAAGTTTATTTGCAACAAAAGGGTGCCAGGAGCGAGCAGCCAAGGGGGAGGGAACGGGAGCCGGAGCGGGAGAGTGAGGAAAGGCAGGCAAGCCGTTGGGCAGGCGGGCGCAGAGTCGAGGAACCAAGCGCTGGGATCCCGCCCAGACGGAGCCGCGGTGCCCCTGGTCGCTCCAGCCGCGGCGGGGGCCGGGCCTGGGGGTCGGCGCTGAGGCGGCAGGGGCCGCCCGGGGTGGAGACTTTGCGGCCGGTGGCCACAGAAACTTGAGCCGCGGCAGAGAAACCTCTGCTCCGGTCTCTGCGCCCTTCTCCCACACTCCCGTGCGCTGCTTTCGGCGTGGGCCGCTGCGCTCCTAGGGAGCGGGGGCGCAGGGGGGGTTGGCCGCGGCTCCCCGAGGCCAGCCCCCCCGGAGTGAGTTACGCCACTATGGCGGACGGAGCACCCCGGCCCCAGCTTTACCGCAGCGTCTCGTTCAAGCTGCTGGAGCGTTGGAGCGGCGGCCCCGGGCCGAGGGAGGAGGACACGGACACCCCCGGCTTGAGGCGCCGCGCCTCGTGCCGACCGACCACGGCTGCCCGGGGCCAGCCCTCTCGGCGCGTGTCCAAGCTGGCGTCTGGGCCCCCGGCCGCCCCCGCGCAGCCGCGCCCGCTCCGCAGCCTCTCGCCGTCGGTGCGCCAGCTCTCCCGGCGCTTCGACGCGCCGCGTCTGGACTACGGCTCTGCTGGGGCCCGGGACGGGGGCGTCTTCCCCGCGGCCGCGGAAGAAGCGGCCGAGGGCCCAGCGCGAGGGGCCTGGCCCAGCGTCACCGAGATGCGCAAGCTCTTCGGCGGTCCTGGCTCCAGGAGGCCCAGCGCCGACTCTGAATCCCCAGGAACGCCCAGCCCCGACGGTGCCGCGTGGGAGCCTCCGGCTCGGGAGTCGCGGCAGCCACCGACGCCACCCCCTCGGACATGCTTCCCCCTGGCGGGTCTGCGTTCGGCGCGGCCCCTGACCGGGCCGGGGACCGAAGGGAGGCTGCGCCGGCCGCAGCAGCAACAGGAGCGGGCGCAGCGTCCAGCGGATGGTTTACATTCTTGGCATATCTTCTCCCAACCGCAGGCCGGGGCCCGGGCCTCCTGCTCCTCCTCCTCCATCGCCTCCTCCTATCCTGTCAGCCGCAGCCGCGCTGCCAGCTCCAGCGAGGAGGAAGAGGAGGGCCCGCCGCAGCCGCCTGGAGCCCAGAGTCCGGCCTACCACGGCGGCCACTCCTCGGGCAGTGACGACGACCTAGACGGTGAGGGCAGCCACCGCTGGGGAGGGAGGCCCGGGCTCAGGCCCGGAAGCTCCCTATTGGATCAGGACTGCAGGCCTGACAGTGATGGGTTAAATCTGAGCAGCATGGACTCAGCAGGGGGAGCTGGGAGCCCTGAGCCCCCAACATCTCCAAGAGCCCCTAGAGAAGAAGGGCTCCGGGAGTGGGGTAGTGGCTCTCCGCCCTGCGTCCCAGGTCCCCAGGAGGGACTTCGGCCTATGTCTGACTCTGTGGGAGGAGCTTTTCGTGTGGCCAAGGTGAGCTTTCCCTCGTACCTGGCCAGCCCCGCAGGCTCACGCGGTAGCAGCCGTTATTCCAGCACGGAAACCCTTAAGGACGACGACCTATGGTCTAGTAGGGGTTCTGGGGGCGGGGGCGTGTACCGCTCCCCTAGCTTTGGAGCTGGGGAAGGGCTCCTGCGGTCCCAGGCTCGAACCCGTGCCAAAGGACCTGGAGGCACCTCTAGAGCATTGAGGGATGGAGGATTTGAGCCGGAAAAGAGTCCACAGCGGAAGTCCCTGTCAAATCCAGATATCGCCTCAGAGACCCTGACGCTTCTCAGTTTCCTGCGCTCAGACCTTTCAGAGCTGAGGGTCCGAAAACCTGGTGGGAGCCCCGGCGACCGTGGAAGCAGCCCCCTAGATGGCAGAGACTCATCATCCGCAGGTGGCCCCGTGGGGCAACTTGAACCCATACCCATCCCAGCCCCAGCATCACCTGGCACGCGCCCCACACTCAAGGACTTGACAGCCACTCTGCGGAGAGCAAAGTCATTCACCTGCTCTGAGAAGCCCATGGCCCGCCGCCTGCCCCGCACCAGTGCTCTGAAGCCCAGCTCCTCCGAGCTGCTGCTGACAGGCCCTGGCGCCGAGGAGGATCCGCTGCCCCTCATCGTCCAGGATCAATATGTGCAGGAGGCCCGCCAGGTTTTTGAGAAGATCCAGCGCATGGGTGCCCAGCAAGATGATGGAAGCGATGCCCACCCTGGAAGCCCTGACTGGGCAGGGGACGTGACCCGAGGGCAGCGGTCCCAGGAGGAGCTCTCGGGCCCTGAGTCCAGTCTGACAGATGAAGGCATTGGGGCGGACCCTGAGCCTCCTGTTGCAGCATTTTGCGGCCTGGGTACCACAGGGATGTGGCGACCCCTTTCCTCATCCTCGGCCCAGACGAACCACCATGGCCCTGGGACTGAGGACAGTCTGGGCGGGTGGGCCCTGGTGTCCCCTGAGACCCCTCCCACACCAGGTGCCCTCCGCCGACGACGCAAAGTCCCACCTTCAGGTTCTGGTGGGAGTGAATTGAGCAATGGGGAGGCAGGTGAGGCCTACAGGTCCCTGAGTGACCCAATTCCTCAGCGCCACCGGGCTGCCACCTCTGAAGAGCCCACTGGGTTCTCCATGGACAGCAACCTCCTGGGCTCACTGAGCCCCAAGACAGGGCTTCCTGCCACCTCAGCCGTGGATGAGGGCTTGACCAGTGGTCACAGTGACTGGTCTGTGGGCAGTGAAGAGAGCAAGGGATATCAGGAGGTTATTCAGAGCATAGTTCAGGGGCCTGGCACCCTGGGGCGTGTGGTGGATGACAGGGTTGCTGGCAAAGCCCCCAAGAAGAAATCCCTGAGTGACCCCAGCCGCCGTGGGGAGCTGGCTGGGCCTGGATTCGAGGGCCCTGGAGGGGAGCCCATCCGAGAAGTTGAGCCCGTGCTGCCTCCATCCAGCAGCGAGCCCATCCTTGTAGAGCAGCGGGCAGAGCCAGAAGAGCCTGGTGCCACCAGGAGCCGGGCGCAATCTGAAAGGGCCCTACCTGAGGCTCTGCCTCCTCCTGCCACTGCCCACCGAAACTTTCACTTTGACCCCAAGCTGGCTGACATTCTGTCCCCGAGGCTAATCCGCCGAGGCTCCAAGAAGCGCCCGGCTCGGAGTAGTCACCAGGAGCTTCGGAGAGACGAGGGCAGTCAGGACCAGACTGGCGGCCTGTCTCGGGCCCGGCCCTCCTCCAAACATGTTCGCCATGCCAGTGTGCCCGCCACCTTTATGCCTATTGTGGTGCCTGAGCCACCAACTTCTGTCGGCCCCCCTGTGGCTGTGCCAGAACCCATAGGCTTCCCTACCCGAGCCCATCCCACGTTGCAGGCACCATCGCTCGAGGATGTCACCAAGCAGTACATGCTGAACCTGCACTCCGGTGAGGTCCCTGCCCCAGTGCCAGTGGACATGCCCTGCTTGCCTCTGGCTGCACCGCCCTCTACTGAGGCCAAGCCCCCTGAGGCAGCTCGGACTCTAGATGAGCCTCCCCCTGCCAGCAAGTGCTGCAGCAAGCCACAGGTGGTGAGTCCTTTGAAGGGGCCTTCAGACTGGGGCCAAAGGAGGGCCGTGGGCACCGACTTCAGTTGGAGCCTTTTACATTGTATTCGCTAGTCAGGTGCCCAGGTGCCAAGGGTGCTTTTCTGGTTCTGGAAGTGCCCGTGCAGTTTTAAGAGTATTAATGACAGGCTCCTGTCTACTCAGGCCCTGTAGAAGCTTCAATTTTCTGCTGGTGCTAATGGCAGAGGTGCTTGTCTACTCCAGGCATTCTGGGTGGTAATTACAAAGGATTCTTATCTTGTCCTTTGGATGTTTCTCAGGGACTGGTTTTGGAAATCCCTGTGTGGTTCTTTGTTGGAGGGATGAGTGTGATGGCACCCAGCGTGGGCTCAGTCCTTTCTCTGAGGCTTGCTACTCTGTTGGCCAGACCCTTGATAGGATGTTTGGCTCAGGGGCCACAGTTGACATGGGTTTGCCTTTCTTCGTGTGGCTTTCCTATGACAGGTCAGAATGTAGATGTGTTCCTGGGCGTGGGAGAATTGGGGAGGTACAAGGCCTTACTTTATGGAGGAGCAGAGGGGGCTCAGGGTTCTAACTGCAGTTCTGTTCTTGCTGTGTGACATTGGCCTTTCTCTGTGACTTAACCTCCCCAATCAGGAGGTAGGTGGACAAAGTAGTGCCTATGTTTCCATCCAGCTGGTACTGTGCAGATTTGGGGGAGCCTGCGGGTTTGAGTTGGGGACTCTTGGGGCCTGAGTTCTGCCAGAGCCTCCTCAGATGAAAAAAGCTTCTAGATGGGGGCTTTTAGGGGAGGATAGAGGCAGGGAGGGGGCTGCAGAGGCTGGGCAGCCAGGGCCCTTTAGAGAGGTCAGGAGTGGTTCTGGGCCCCATATTCATGGCTGCCTCTATGGGTCCGGGGTTCGGTTCTTATTCCCCCATCCTGTCTGCTTGCATCTTTTCCCCACTCTACCCTCTTCTTGGTGACTCTGAGATGCACCCCCTTTCTGCCAGACCCCCGGCCCTGGGGGCTCACTCTCCCTGAGACCCCTCCTTCTACCTTGTGGCTTCAGCTATCCCTGGAGTTTAGGCTGTGGATTCAGATGGGATCCAGATGGCATATGCCCCGGCATCTGGGTTGGGAGCTAGATTCCAGGCTCTGGATTCTGGGCTGAGCTCAGCGATGGCCAGTGGTTATTTCAACTGTGGCCTGCGCTCCCTGACTGTGTGAGAAGCCTGGAAATTATAAACCCTGGACTGATTCAGTCACTCCCGTTCCCAGCACTCTCATGGTCCCTCTGAACTCCCTTTCTCTTTGTTTCTCTCTCCTTGTCTCCAGTTCCCCCTGGTCCTGGCTCTGGGGTTTCTCATGGAGGCTGCAGAGAGAGCAGGCAGGGAGTGGGGAGCAGGGAGTTTTGAACCTGTCCTTCCTTCTGAGTCCCAGCGAGGGCAGCTCCGGTGCCCCTGAAGTCCAGTGCCAGTTCTGAAGGTGGGGGAGGGGAGGAAGAGAGCAGGGCCAGCTCTTGTCAGGGGTCTCCTCCCCAGCCTCCTTCCCCATATATCTTTTCTGGGAGCCTTGAAGGCTCAAATGGGGGAGAGAACAGGAGTAAACCAAGGGACTCGGGGAGACTGAAGGTGAGTGGGGGGCACTCCTAAGAGAAGGCTTTGAGACCCAGAGAGGAGGTGGGAGTTTACAGAACTTCTCCTGCCCCACCTTCCTTCACATTCTCCTCTACCCCCAACCCCTTTCTGGAGCTCTGAGGCGGGACAGATCTGCCATAACATGGGCTTCTCCCTGCCACGAACAGAGGCCTTCTCTGATCTCCAAGCCTTTGCCCACTCCAGGCTTCTCACTTTTCCAGGCCCAGCTTGATGTCCCCTTAGGGGGAGGGAACTGGTGAGTCTGTCATTAGAAGAGCAGGGTGTGAGCCTTTGCTCTTTTAATCCCTGTGTGGCCTAGGATCCATCATATCCCTGCTCTGTGCCTCACTTTCCCCTTCCATAAAATGGGGGTAATGGCCTCTGCCTGGCAGGCTGTCTCTTATGGTGAATGGGTGGTGTGATCATTTCCTCTCTGGTAGCAGGAAAGAAGAAAACTGGTGGCTGCACTGCCGAGCTGCTTCTCAGCCACCAGGCTTGGCTTCTGAACACAGGGCTGGGTCCTCGGGGGCCTCAGTATAACCTGGTGGACTGCAGTAGGCTCCAAAAAGATCCATTATCCTCCAATTTCCCACCCCCTCATAAAGCCTGGAAGTTCTCCCATCTGCTAGCTTGAACCCCTCCTGCTGTCCCCTTCCTTCTGGCTCCCGGAAGATGGAGAGCAGCTGTCCACCCCCTCCTGGTGGCCTCTGTTGAGGAGACAACGTTCCCTTGTTTCAAGCCTGAGGCTCCAGTCATGCTCCCTGGGCCGTGGGTGGAGATGGCGTGGTATGGACTCCAGAATAAGAGAGACGAGAGGAGCTGTCATTCTTTGCTTCTGGCAGTCCCTGGGGACTAAGGGGACGCCCCCCCCACCCCCCAGGCTGTGGGGAGTCCCTCACCCTCAGGTCCATATTCATGCTCTGTGTGGTGTTGCCCCCATTGCTGGGAGGTGGGAGGCCTGGGGCCAGGCCTGGCTCAGCCTTTGACTCATTCAGACCTGGACAGAGTCATCTTTGTCTCTCAGTTTTCCCATCTGTACAGTGGGAGGTTAGACTGCCTGGTTTGTGAGGCTCAGAAGGAGGGAGTCAGCCTGCAGGGGGTGTCAAGTGAAATGGGAGGAGCCAGGGGTGTGGCTGGAGGGGAGAGAAAGGCAGCTGTCTGCAATAGCTGCATGAACCCAGGAGAACAGGGAGTAACAGTGGCTCATGGGTCATTTATTCCAGGAATGCCTGTCTATGTGCTGGGAGGTGAGGAGGGAGAGCTGTCTGGCCTCCCTGCCCCGCCCCTCCCACACTCTTATTACCTCCACTGAGGCCCACCGTAGCCTGGTTGGTCAACAACTCTTCCTGTGAGGGAGAGCTTCCCCCGCCCCAGCCTCAAAGTGCAGAATCTTGCAGTCCCACCTTCTGCCCTCGTTTGCCACATGCCACAACTGTAGCCCACAGCAGGGAGTGACTTGTCTCTCAGCATCATAGGCGGATGAACTCACAAAATTTTAACATACTGGAATAGCAGTAACAATGACCAACATTTATAAAGTGCTTACTATATGCCAGATATTGTCTGTTTCATTCTTCAACTTTGAAAGCTGTGGATATCTTACAGTGCAGACTTAGAGTTGAAGACTGTTGGATTCACCCTGAATCCTAGCATATCAGTGTCTTAGAGGTGAGGGGTCCCAAGGAGATTGGCCTGCCATCTGAGTAGCGGGGACAAGTCAGCAGACAGTTGGGAGTGTCCTCTCCACATCCCCAACAGCCTGAACACTTTCATAGTGGTTATTTAATTCACCAGGGCCTGGGGTTGGGATGGGAAGAACTTTGAGATCCAGAAAGGCAGAATGCTAGGTCTAAGGTCACACAGCAAGGGCGGGCAGAACCAGGCCCATGCACCAGGACCCTGGCCTTGTTCGTCTCCACTCAGACCCCCTCCCTACCCAGCCAGCTCCCTGCCTTGCTGATGAAGGTCTGGCAACAGCTCTTTTAGTCACCCTTCTTTTTCCCCTTTTGGCGGGGAACCCGTGGGGGTAGAGGTTCTCTCCTTCCCCTCCTTGGCTCTTTGTGTGATTTTTCCATGGAAACTGGTTCTGGGGGGAAGGGAGGAGGTGATTAGGACACTTGGAATTCTGAGCGGTACCAAATATCTATAATTAAATGTCTTGTCACGCAGCAGGAGGGGGTGAGATGAGGGAGGACAGGCAGAAGGGCAGCCCCTTTCCTCTGTTTATTCCTCACATCTCCTCCCAACTCCTTGCTAAGGGCCCGGGCTCTTGGGGGGAACACTGTCCAGGAATGAGTCCTCCCCAGCGAGGAAGGGTTGGGGGATGGACCAGAGTTGAGTCTGACATTTTCCAGCCCCACGTTTCCGGGACCAGCTGGGTTTGGGAGGGGGAGAGGCTGCTGCTAATCCTGTCCCCAGCCCCCTCTCCCCATGTAGGGACTTACCCCTCCTGCTTCCCTCCCTCCCTCCCATCTGTGATCTTTTAGGCTACACATTGCTGCCCTGCAGCAGGATGTAGGCACCCCCAGGCTTCCTGGGAGCCGAGACACACAGAGAGTGTAGGATCTAGAAGCCAACTCGAAGGGGCTTAGGATGTTGAGGGACTAGCCTGGAAACTGGCTGAGGGACTTCCTAGAAGAGGCTCTGCCTGAGCTTGAGCTTGAACACTGAGCGAGAGGGAGAGGCTCTATGAAGAGGGCACAGCATGAGCAGAGGCTAGGAGATGGAAAGGAATATGGCACGTTGTGTGCAGTAAGAGTTTGTTTCAGAGACTTGGGTGGCCTTTGATAGGGTAATGCATTCATCCATTAAACAAATACTGTCTGAGCAATAAGACATGTCAGGCCTTCTAGGCCTGGGAATACAACAGCAAACAAAACAAAAGCCTGTCCTTGTGGAGCTTCCAGACTAGGGAGGAGGCCTGTCTGTAAATGGAGACATTCTGTATCAGGGAGTGGTAGGGGCTGAGCAGGATAAGGGAATAGAGAATGACAGGGTGGGGGTACTTCAGATCAAGAGATCAGGAATGCCTGTCTGAGGAGGTGACATTTGAGCAGAAGCCTGGAGGAAGTGAGGGAGCAGGTCAGGTGGCTGAGGGAAACAGCATTCTGGGCAGAGAGGAACAGCAGGTGCAAAGGCACTGAGGTGTTTGAGAAACAGTCAAGAGAAGAGGACTGCATGGATGGAGCAGAGAAGTAGAAGATCAGAGGTGGGTTAGGGTGAGGAATATCGTGTAGGCCAATAGGAGGACTTCAGCACATACTCAAAGTGAGATGTTAGAAGGTTGTAAGTAGAATAGTGGCCTGGTCTGACTTACGCATTCACAGGTCTGCTCTGGCTGCTCCATGAGGATAGATTGCAAGGGGCCAGGTGGAGGCTGTGAGGCCAGTGAGAAGGCCACTGGAATAATCTGGACAAGAGATGATGGTGGCTTGGGCCCAGGCAGAGATGGTGGGGTGGTGGGTTTCTGCTGCAGTCCCAGGGGCTCCTCAAGGGCCTGGACCCCAATGTTCAAGGTGAACACAGAGCTACAACTTCTCACATGGCTGGGCAGTGTGTGAGGGGTCACTTAGGGTTGGCTGGTGGAGTTTGATAAAGTCCCCAGGGTGAACTGGGCTTTGTGCTACACTGGCCACCCCCTGCAGACCCACATTGGCTTGGCTGAAAGGCTAGGAGAGTGGAGCCGCCACAGGGTCCCAGTGAGGCAGGTGACAGGGCCATATCCCACTGGTGTCTCCTCTGCAGTCACTGTGACACCCATTTAGCTCCAGCGTGCATGTCTCCTGGGACAGGGAGCTCATGCCTCCCCCCACCCCCAAGGTAGCCCCATCCCTCCCATCTGATCCTCCAGCTAGGTGGGCATTGCCATGGCTCCAATAGTCCAATAAAGAAGCAGGCCCAGAGTGGGCAGGGTCTGCCCAAGGCCCCAAAGCTTGAGTATGGGATTTGGCTCCCGGTGCCCTGACTCCCAGACCATACATTGGTCCCACAGAGTTCCCACTAAGCAGAGTTGGCAGGGATGGCGGTGGCAGGGTGGGGGAAGGGGGAACCAATGTTTCCCAGAAAGGCTTGAAGCCCTGGCGTACTTACTGGGAAATGTGCCCAGGCAGCCTGGCGCCTTGCTGGCAAGCCCTGAAATGGGGGCCCTGGGTCCCCTGGGAAGCAGGAGCCTATCGGAGCTGATGTCTCCCCATGGGAGTTAATTCCCCCCACGATGTCCTCCCTCTAATTCTCAGCTCCCAGGGTCTCTGGGGCATTCTGGGGGTTGGGAGAGACAGACACAGAGGAAAACTGTCAGGCTGCTGGGCTCTGTGCAGTGAGTGAACCTCAGCCCATGAGATGCAGGGGTTTGGGGCCCCAACCACAGTGCCTGAGCCCCCGGAGGGACTTCCAGGACCCAACCCTCCAGTAGCTCTAGGGTTCACTAGGGACAGCCTGGTGTCTGTACTAGGAGTCAGGAGACCAGCTTTGCCTCACCACCTTCCTGCTGTGAGGCCTTCAATAAGTTCCATCCCCCTTCAGAGCCACAGAGCCGTCCATGCTCTCGGGCACCAGGATAAACCTCCTCCCAGGGCTGTTGGGAAAGGACCCAGTTCTAAGGAGGATCTCGGTGGCAGAATGAGTGCTGGCACTAGGCTGCTGAGAAGGCAGGTTCAGAGTGGTGCCAGGACTCAGGCCCAGGTCTACCCCCTACCTGCTTTCCCCACCATCGACTCCTGCTCTAGGATCCCCCCCCACCCCCAGATAGGGTCTTTTTCCACACTTGTGGAAGGCTGTGGTGCTCACTCTGGGGCCTGTCCAGAAGTGTGATGTTGCAGCTGACGGGACAGTAAACTTTTATCTGGGCCGGGCGTGGTGGCTCACCCCTGTAATCCCAGCACTTTGGGAGGCTGAGATGAGAGGATTGCTTGAGCCCAGGGGTTCGAGACCAGCCTGAGCAACACAGGGAGACCTTGTCTCTACTAAAAATAAAAAACAGATGTGGTGGCACAGACCTGTGGTCCCAGCTACTTGAGAGGCTGAGGTGGGAGGATGGCTTGAGCCCAGGAGGTTGAGGCTGCAGTAAGCTGTGATTGCCCAACAGCACTCTAGCCTGGGCGACAGAGTGAGACCTTGTCTCAAAACAAAAAGCAAAAACCAAACAAACAAAACTTCCTATGGTTTCTTTCCAGTGGAGCTTGAAGAAGTCGCCAGGCAGGAACAGGGTGAGAGGGGCGTGCAGAGCGCACCTGAGGTGGGAAGACCTGTGCTGATTGCAGAGGTCTGGGTGGTGTATTAGTGTCCTGTTGCTGCAGTAGCAAACTACACACATCTAGTGGTTGAAAACAACACAGATCTCCTACTCTCCAGTCTGGAGGTCAGAAGTCTGAAGGGTTTCACTGGGCTAAGATCCAGGTGCTGACAGGCTTGCCTGCCTCTGGCTGCCCTGGAGAGATCAACGCCTCTGCTTTTACCAGACTCTCCTGGCTGCCAGCACTCCTTGGCCTGTGGCCCCTTTCCCCATCTTCCCCAGCATCTTCAAATCTCTTGCTCACCCCGTACCTCCTTCCTCCCTCTTTTTTTTTTTTTTTTTTTTTTTGAGACAGAGTCTTGCTTTGTTGCCAGGCTGGAGTGCAGTGGCACGATCTCAGCTCACTGCAACCTCCACTTCCTGGGTTCAAGCAATTCTCCTGCCTCAGCCTCCCAAGTAGCTGGGACTACAGGCATGCGCCACCACATCCAGCTAATTTTTGTATTTTTAGTAGAGACGGGGTTTCACCATGTTGGCAAGGATGGTCTCAATCTCTTGACCTCGTGATCCGCCTCTCTCAACATCCCAAAGTGCTGGAATTACAGGCGTGAGCCACCGCGCCCGGCCTCCTTCTTCCCTCTTTTAAGAACCCTTGTGATTCATTGGGCACACCTGATAATTTGATAATCTTCCCATCTCAGAATCCTTAATTACACCTGCAAAGTCCCTGTTACCGTGTAAGGTAACATATTCACAGGTTCTGGGGATTAGCATGAGGATGTAATGCCAGGGCCATTATTCTGCCTACTGCACAGATAGGCAAAGGACCAGGCTGTTGGTTCCTGAGATTCAGAGTCCCCAGCTGATGCTGATCCCGGGGCAGAACCTTCGAACCAAGCCCACTGCATTTAACTTGCTATTTCTTTCCATGTTCATTTGTCATTCATTCATTTAGCAGTCAATCATTGAGCTCCGTGTTGGGTAGTGGAGATATACGGGGAAAACTTGGACACCATCCCTCCTTGCCAGGAGCTTTCACCAAGGATCCTAGCCTCCTGAGGTGGGTGAGGTCCAGAGGCAGGCAGAGCCCAGGCCTGGTGGGGCAGGGGCAGAAGCGCCAATGTGTTCCTGGGGCCAGGCCTGGCTTCCAGAGGTGGCAGGCTATAGTTTTGCTGACTAGAAGTGGGATGAGGCCGCTCCCAAGAAGGGCAGTTGATAGGAGAGTTTAAATCCAGGCCAAGGAGGGAAGGTGGGCACCAAGGGAGGGGGTGGGAGTCACGTCTCTGCCAGGCTGCCCCATCTGAGGGCAGAACTGAGCCCAGAGGCAGAAGGAAAGAAACTCCTTCACCCCATGTTCTGGGAGCTCCATGTGGGAATTGGTGGCATTGGTGCTGTCTGACCAGAGGAACTGTCAGGTCCCTTCATCCCTGAGAGGCCTAGGGAGGCTTCAGGGAGGTGGCATGTGGAGGGTGAAGGGTGCTGTCCAGAATGCCATCTCCCCGCACCCTGGCTTTCAGACCCAAGCAAGCACTTACCTACTCCCCCAAGGCTGTAGTCGGTGGGGGCAGTATCCCCTCACTCCACAGAGGATTATTGTTAAGATTATTTTGTTTCTCGGCCAGGCACAGTGGCTCATGCCTGTAATCCCAGCACTTTGAGAGGCCGAGGCGGGTGGATCACAAGGTCAGGAGTTCAAGACTCAGCCTGGCCAATATGGTGAAACCCTGTCTCTACTAAAAAAAAAAAAAAAAAAAAAAAAAAAAAAAAAAAATTAGCAGGGCGTAGTCCTAGCTACTCAGGAGGCTGAGGCAGGAGAATTGCTTGAACCCGGGAGGCAGAGGTTGCAGTGAGCCGAGATTGCACTATTGCACTCCACACTCCAGCCTGGGTGACAGAGCGAGACTCTGTCTCAAAAAAAAAAAAACAAAAAAACAACAAAAAAAAAACAGATGATTTTTTTTTTTTTTTAAGGCAGGGTCTCACTCTGTCAACCAGGCTAGGGTACAGTGGGTCAATCATGGCTCACTGCAGCCTTGACTTCCTGGACTCAAGCAATCCCTCCCGCCTCAACTTCCCAATGAGATGGGACCACAGGCGTGCGCCATCATGCCTGGCTAATTTTTTTTACTTTTAGTAGAGGCAAAGTCTCACTATGTTGCCCAGGCTGGTCTTGAACTCCTGAGCTCAAGTAATCTTCCCGCCTTGGCCTCCCAAAGTGCTGGGATGATGGATGTGAGCCACCACACCCAGCCTACTGCTGAGATTAAGTGAAAGCATGCCAAGAGAGCTTGGCACACAGTAAGTGCTCAAGAAATGTTACCTCCTGCCCTCATGACTGAGATGCTAAGGTTTTATGATTCTAAGATTCTTGGCTGCTGGGCACCTCTTTCCAGCCATGAAGCAGAAGACAAAGCTCTAGACAGGAGGGCAGGTTGGGGCCTGGCTACAGTACCCACATAGAGTCAGTGGCTCCGAGCCTGGTTCTCTGGATGTGGGAAGGAGGGAGAAACCCGGGCCGGAGGCTGAGCCACATGCCCACTGTCCTTGCTTCTCTCACCAGCTCTCCGTCTACTTTTGTTGATGCCAGCCCCACCCTGGGACATGTCCAGGATAGCTCAGCCCACACGGGGAGGAGAGCAGAGACAAAGCCCTCTCTGCGTCAAAGCCACCCCTCACTGGAAGCAGCCTGTGAGGTGGGGCTCAGGGAGTCTGAGTGTCTGTGTGCCTGGTGGGCTTTGGGTTCAGACTGATAAGGGTTAAAATCACAACTGACTCTGACCCCTTGGCGGGTGATATTAAGAAGTCATTAGATCCCAACTCTGAGCCTTAGTTTCCTCCTCTGTAAAATGGGGGCACTAAGGAGTTATTATAAGGGCCAAAGAGAGAATGTTTGTGGAGCGCTCAGCCCTGGGCGCTGGCTCCAGACAGCTCTCAGAAATGTGGCCACTTAGTGTATGCTTTTGAGATTGTCACTCTCAGAGTCTAGAATCCTGTGGTTTCAAGATGAAGGATTCTGTGTTCTTTTCCAAGAGTCCAGACCTCTTGATTTTATTTGTGATTTTGAGATTGTGACTTCTTGGTTCTGACATCCTGTGGTCCTGAGACTCTGGGGTCTGGAGAGGTGCAGCAGGTCGGGGGCCAGTGGGAAGGCAGTGTGATGGAGGGGCCAGTCGAGGGAGCAAACACAAAGTTGGTGTCTGTTTCCTGTTTATTGGTTCCCAGGGGGTGAGCAGGCCCTGCTCCCGCACAGCGCTGTGGAGCAGGAAGGGGGGAGACAGAGTTCCTGGCTGCCAGCCAGCCCCACAGCCAGGCCTCCAGGGACTGCTGGGACCCCACTCCCCAACCTCCTGGACAAACATTCAGTCCTTTCCCAGGACAGGGCACTGGAGGTTAAGGAGCAGATGTGGAAGGGAAGGGGTGGATGGATGGGGAGGGATGCCTTCCCCCAATAAAGGTCCCAATAGCTCCATCTTTCTTAGCTGCCTGAATCACTGAGATCTCACTCTGGGTTTCTTGGTATCCCCCGTCTTTCCCTGTCTCCCTGGGATGGGGCCTGGTGATGAGATGTCCAACTTCTTGGCAGGCCAGAAGGGCAGGAGGAGGAAGAAAAGGGCCAGGGCCTTTAATGCCAGAACTGTCTACCTGGAAAGACCCTTAGAAACCAGCCATGTTTTCTAGCCTTCTTCACCCCTGCATCATTCAGATGGGGAAACTGAGGCCCAGCAAGGGGCCTTGCCCAAGGCCACACAGTAGTGGACTGGAGCCAGAAATCTTCTCCAAGCATCTCACCATTGCTCCAGCCTCACACTGTGTAAGGGGTCACTGAGAGTTCTTGAGAAGTGCAGTGACGTGGTTCACCTGGCATTTTAGGGAACTTGTCTGAGCCAGGGCAGGAAAGGGAAGCCCCTGTATGTGTCTGAGGCCAAGAGGGACAGGGAGGTCTCGGTTTGACCAGAGCACCTGGGGAAAGGCTCTGTGTGGGCAGGAGCCAGGTTGAAAGCCTCAAGTGCCGAGTTAAACGGCCTGAGCAGAGGGGCTCCCCTTTGCCAGCTCCCCTCTCCCTTCCTGGGAGAGGAAGGGCTGGGAGCACTGCCAGCTTTGCACATCACAGCATCCTCTGGTTGTGAGGTGATGATCTGACTTGAGGGTCCGGGAACATGAGTGGCCTGAGCTTAGGTAGCAGAGGATGTGGAGCTGGCGAGGGGAGAACTGACTGGGAAGACAATTTGGAGGCAGAATCTGGGAATTCGAATTTAGGTTCAGGGGTTCTATCAGAAACAGGGTTGGGGGAGCAGGACTCACTTCTTGTCTGGGCAGAAACTTCCTCTGCATTCTGAAAGAGTGAGGTGGCTGTGAGCCCTGCTTCTGTGCCCAGCAAGCCTCCTGTCTGACCTCAAACCCTCTGCTCCAGTGGAAGTGCCCTGCCTCTCAGGGGTGTCCCTGCAGAGCCCCGGAGCTCCAGGCTGCACCTGCAGTCCGGCCCTCTGGGAGAGGCCTGATGGAGGGAGCATGGAAGGGAATGAAAGAGCAGGCTTGGGCTGCCTTGCTGGCTCTAACCTAAGACAAGTCCCTCTGCCTTGGTTTCCCCATCTGTGAAGTGGGAGTCCTCCAGAGTCCCAGCAGAGCTCTAGAATATGCAGGCTTTCGGGTCCACAGGCAGGCATCCTTGCCAGCAGCCCTCGTGGTGGGTCCTGTAGTCAGAGACAAAGAACCTTGTGATCCGTGTACCCTAAATCCTGAGACCAGTGCTATTCTGTGGCCCCGCAGCCCTGGAGGCCTTCCTGAAGAAGAGAGCCGCGCTGTAGGGAGAGGAGTGCCTCATACTGGGGGCCTGAGCAGAAAGCCTGCTTCCATATCAGATGCCTGAGCGCCCTCCCAGCTCCTGCTGCTCCTGGGCCCCTCCTCCCCTCTGGCCTGGACCCGCCACTTCCAGGCTTCTCCCCAAGGCCAGCGGGGGCGTTGCCTGGGGCGGGTGAGGAATTTCCGAGGGAATGGCTAAATTCAGCCCCAGCTAAAAATAGTCCCGGGCCTGGCCCCAAGGCTGGTGGAGGAATAGGAGAAGGGCGGGCCCGGCCTGCCCCATCTCATCACCTGGATGCAGGGCCTGGGCAGTGGAGGGTCTCTGCTGGTCCCCTGGGCATCTGCGTCTTTGTTCCAGCCACTCGCACCAGGCCTTCCTCTCATGGAGGCTCCCTGCTTTCTTGTCTCCTCCTGTCCTCTGTCCTTCTCCCTGCTCTCCTCCCAGGGTCTTGCTCCTCTTCCTGTCTCTCATCTCCTCTGACCATCTGTGTCACCCTGCCTCCCTTGGAGAGCCAGACAGAGACCCAAATGGCCATGTAGGGCAGAGTCCCCCTCAGCTTCCCAGCCCAGGTATCAGGAACCGCCTCTGTCCCAGGATACACGGTGATTGCAGCTCCTCTCTGCTTCAGAGGTAACAGACCTCTAAGGCTCTGGAGTGTGGAGATGTGGGTGGGAGCCCCCAGTTTGCCCTGTGACCCAATGCTTGGTTCTGGTCAGGTGGATCCACCCATGCCAAGCCCTCCTGTTCCTGGCACGAGGTGGAGCCTGGGTACACATTTATTAAATAAATAATGTGGGGGAGGCAGGAGGAGGACAGCTGAACCCTGCCCTGGGGGAGCGCCCAGGCTCCTCTCAGCTCCCCTCACCACCCTTGCCTATGCCTAGCCCTGTGTTGCTGCTGCCCTGGGGGCCAGGCAGGTGGAAGCTGGCAGATGGGCAAAGGGTGCTGTCCCGAGTCTGCACTGATTGGAGGTGGGGTGGGAAGCAGACACAGGCCCAGAGAAGGTGAGGATGCTTAGCTCAGATCACAGAGCCCAGAAAGAGAGAGGTGGTATTCAAACCAGGATAGTCTCACTGGGTTGGAGTTCAGACCCAGATGGTCTGGCTCCAGAACCCGTGCTTAGGCCCCTGGCTTTCAGGACTGCCTGAGTTGGGGGCAGTGCTGTCACCAGGGTGGGCACAGAAAGAAAGGGTCGATTTTGCTTTGAACATAGTGATCCTAGTGGATTCGCAGTCCATGGTCTGAGTCCCAGGAACCAGCACATAGTAGTTGCTCAGTAAATATTAGTTGAATGGCTCAGTTGTACTTGAAAGGCCCTTGGGGAGTGGGAGGAGGTGACAGGCACAGAAGGAATGAGTGTTTCCTCCCTTTATGGGCCCAGGGACCCTTCTCTTGGTGGTGGAAAGCACCTGAGGTGGGTACTGGGCTTTCTGCTGGCAGAGAGAACTCAGCCCAAGAGTTTGGGAAGGTGCAGAGATGGGCCACGGGCAGGGGAAGGGGAGACAGGCAGGCCAGGCAAGTGTGGTGCAGTCCCGTTTGCAGTATCTGGAAAGCAGATCTCTTGGGCCATGGCCGGCGTGACTCAAATGGAGACAAAAAAAACCTTCCATATTTGGACAAAGAGCCCAGAGAGGCCCAGACCCGCAGCCAGCCCAAACCTCCCCCACCCCCAGCCTCCTGCCCTGTCTCCCTCTGGGCCCCTAGCCCTGAGTCCTGTCCCATGAGTTGAACTCTTGGGCTTCAGTCATCAGGTCGCTTCCTGTGTGGCCAGGCCTGGGCTGTGGGTGCTGGGGAAGAAATTTCGTTCCAGGGCTGGGCCCTGTGCTTGGGCTGGAGATGTAGAGAGGAGCCCTGGTGGAGCCTGCGGGCTGGAGGGGGGCACACTGAGACCAACAGTTCCCACACTGTGGGGTAAGCTGACAGCAAACCCCCGCCCATCTCAACACAGGCAAAGCTTGAGGAGCATAGCATATAGGCATTGTACACACACACACTCTCTCTCTCTCTGTCTCACTTTTCAGTCCCCAGGAGATTTCCATACCCACAAAGACATCTGTGCAGATATCAGGAGTGAGGACCGAGCCTGAGACCTTCCCTGGAGCAAGCTTTGATGACAGTAAAGTTGGAGTAGATCGGGGCAGCCAGATGTCAACAAGTAACATAAACAGGCATTATCCATCTGGAGAGATGTGAACAGAGCAATTTGCTCCTGTACCACCCTCTGAGTGTCTAGCAAGGGGCGGGGCTGGGCAGTGGATGCCAGAGCCTAGTGAGTGGGGAGAGGGCCTAGGCCACTTCCTGCCTGGGAGCAGACCTTGCTCCCACGGGGACAGCCCAGCCATTTGACTGAGAACTGGGGTGTTCACTGTCGTTGGTGGATTGACTGAGCCCTGACTGCACAGCTGCTCCCAACTTTTCTAACTAGTCTTGGATAATTAACTCTGAAATAAGCTCTGAGTGGTGGGTTGGGGGAACCCAGGGGAACCTTTAAAATTCAATTGCACTGTGGCCCACTGGTGCCTGTATGTGCAGGGTTAGCATGGGGGCTGCAGGGTGGAGGAGAAGGGGTTCCCAACCCAAGAAGCCCCGTCTGAGAACTGGAGGCCAAGAAGGATGAGGCCAGGGAAGGCTAACTTAGGGCAGTGGCTGGAATCTTGAAGGACTCGCCAGACCTTGACAGGCAGAAATGAATCAAGGCCCTTCAGGCAGAGAGAACTGCAAAGGTAGAGGCCTGTGATGGAGAAGCCTTGGTGTGTCTGGGGTACCATGAAAGCTCCCTGGTTCTGGAGAGCTCAGGTGGGCCCCAGGGGTTCCTAAAGGCCAAGCCTAAAAGCCTGGACTTGATCCCAGAGTGGTAATTTCCAAGCTCAAGGCTGTAATCCCAGCACTTTGGGAGGCCGAGGTTGGGAGGCCGAGGAGAGTGGATCACCTGAGGTCAGGAGTTCAAGACCAGCCTGGTCAACATGGTGAAACCACATCTCTACTAGAAATACAAAAATTAGCTGGGCATGGTGGCATACGCCTGTAATTCCAGCTACTCGGGAGGCTGAGGCAGGAGAATCGCTTGAACCCAGGAGGTAGAGGTTGCAGTGCACCGAGATTGCACCATTGCACTCCAACCTGGGCAACCAAGAGTGAAACTCCGTCTCAAAAAATTAAAAAAGAAATAAATGAATAAAAATAAAAATAGTAGAACCTCTTCTTTTAGAGGAATCTTGACACAGAAGTATAAAGCAGGCCGATCTCATTGATTTAAGTGAAAGTAGGGTCATGTCTGCCCCCTGGACCACATCTCATGCCATGTATTTCCATGGAGCTCTCAGGACTCAGTCAGGAAATCTCTGTTGTGGGCAGAGGGAAGCCCTCCCTGATGGGAGGCGTTAAGAGTGAGACAAGCCTTTCCCTTCAGTGTCTCTGCAGGCTCAGAAGGGCAACTAGCCAGGCTCCCTGGGCAGGGGTAAACTCTGTTGGGGGCCAGGTCTCCAGACGCAGCCAGGATGATGGAGCACACCACCCATCCTTGGTGCTCCTGTGAGCAGGCAGCACCCCCCACCCGGGGTCTGGAGCTGGTTGGGCCCCACTTGATCAGGAGGACAAACTGTTGGAGTGGTGGGAAAATCCTGCCTGCCCCCCTTCTGCCACCTGGAAGGACACAGGCCCTTTGAGGGAGGTAGGAGCTGGCAACCAGCCACGCTCCCAGAATGTGCACCCTGCCTCAGCCCAGCTCAGTCACACTGACAGTGGACAGGCAGGAGCACATTCTCTAGAGGTCCAGGAATCGTCCTGACTCCTGTAGGGTGAGTGAATTAGGTTAGAATCAGGAAGGAATTCCCCAGAGTTTGGAGTGTGTAAAAGGAAGAGTATGAACAAGCGTTGGCAGGAGAAAGACTGAGCTCTGAGGCTGGCAGGTCTGAGGCCCTTCAGGACCTAGGCCTTGCCCCGCTTAGTGACCAGCCTGCCTGGCCCACCATACAGCCTAAGCTCCCACTTCTTTGGCCACCAAAAATGTAGAATGAGTAGGAAGTTGCCAAACATAGACATAGGAAGCCACACCTGGCAGAGAGACCAGCCATGTGCAAAGGCCCAGGGTGTAAGAATGCGATGGGTTGGAGGAACTACAATGGCCAGAACATGATGCAGCCAGAGCGTGGTAAAGGTGGAGAAATTTGGTGCTGGTGAGTCAGCAAGGGCCAGGTCATTGAGATTCTCAGGGGACAAGTACTTGCTCTTACATCCAGCTGGATTAGTGTAATGGTTAGAACAGACTGAAGCCAGATGGCTTTGCTTCAGATCCTGCTCTTCCTCTTAGTTTTGTGGATAGTCCTGGGTAATTATTCACTGTAAAAGCTAAGTACTCACGTGTTAGTACTTAGCCCCTCTGTGGCTCAGTTTATGTACCTGTAAAATGGGGATGATGATGATGGCACCTATTACAGAGTTATGGTGAGAATTTGATGTGATTATGTCTTTGGTGGCTGGGCTGGACCACAGACCACTGGGGATCAGTGGGAAGCTGTAAAACAAGTTGGAAGGGAGGGAGGGAAGTGACCTAGCTGGCTGAGAAAGAGCCCCAGGGATGGAGAGAAGAGGATGGGGTCACTGAGAGTAGCCCAGATAATCGTCTTTGGTAGGGGGATGAGCTGAGCTCCCTGAGGGAGACTTGGAGTTCCCCACGGGCAGCTGTCCAAAGGCTATGCAGGAGAGATGGGACTCTGCAGGCTGGGGGCTCTGCCGGAGTTTTGCTAGCAGAAATCCCCACCCTGCTTTAAAGTTGCCCATCACTGACTCTGGAGCAGCTGGTCTGTGTTCCTTGCCGTACAGATGGGGGCCCAGAGAGGGGCAGGGTTGCCAGAGTCACCCAGTGACTTCTGACCCCAGGACCTTCCTTCGGGCTGGGGACTCACTTTGAAGCTCAAAGCCCAGCCCTGAGGTCGCTCTACCTAAGGCAGGGGTTGAGGGTTTGGCTTGAAGGAGGAATTGGACGGTTCTACCCCTCTCTGAATGTGATTTGGACAGGGAGGGCTTCCTGGAGGAACACCACATGTGAGACTGGAACTGTCCCAGAGGAGACCAATGTGGAAACAGAAGAGGGAAAGCAAAGACAAAGGCTCCAAATTGGGGCTCCAAGGCAGTGCCCCCTGTTCTCTGGTGCAGTCTTCATTCAATGGGAACCACCTTGGAACCTCGTCCTCTGTATGTAGGCTGGGAATACAGGCGGTGCCCTAGCTATGAGGAGGCACAGACTGAGACAGGAACATCAGGCCTGTGTCACCAGGCAGGGTCCAGGCTGAGGCAGAGATACCCTGAGGCCAGGGGAGCCCAGAAGGTCTAGGAGAGAGAGTCGTGGAGGAAGCCTAGAGAGGCAGGATGGAGAAGGAAGAAGAGGGGTGCAAAGGCTGTTCAGAGATGAGACATGAGGCTGGAGTGGGCAGTAGGGGCCCGATTGCAAGGTGAATTTTTTAAATTAAATTTATATATTTAATATTTTGAATAGATGATATATTCATATGGTTAGGAAAAATCCAAAAGGATAAAAAGTCTCCTTCCCAACTGGCTGCCTATTTCCTACCCTGCCTGACCCCAGGCCACCCAGCTAGTAGTGTCTTTGTGAATCCTTTTATCTGCAAACACCAGCAAATTCATCATCTGTTCCCTTCCTGCACACAGATGGTAGCACACCGCTCTGCCCCTTACTCGTTACACTTAATATCATTTGCAGGTCTTGCCTTATCAGTACTTTGAGAGCTTTCATATATATATATATATGTATATATATATATTTTTTTTTTTTGGTTTTTTGTATTTTGGGTTTTTTTTTTTTTTGAGACAGAGTCTCATTCTGTCACCCAGGCTGGAGTGCAGTGGTGCAATCTCAGCTCACTGCAACCTCTGCCTCCCAGGTTCAAGCAATTCTTGTGCCTCAGCCTCCCGAGTAGCTGGGATTACAGGTGTGCACCACCACGCCCAGCTAATTTTTGTATTTTTAGTAGAGGTGGGAGTTCACCATGTTGGCCTAGCTGGCCTCGAACTCCTGACTTCAGGTGATCCGCCTGCCTCAGCCTCCCAAAGTGCTGGGATTATAAGCGTGAGCCACCGCGCCTGGCCTCATATTCTTTTTTGTGCTGCATGGTGTCCCATTTTGCAGAATACCAAACTGTATGCAACCACTTATTAACAGGTATTTAGGTTTTTTCAGTCTTTTGCTGTTACAAACAGTGCTGCAGTGAACAAGCTTGTTTGTAGGTCATTTCTTAGGAGTGCTGGGATACAGGGTAAATGTGATTCTCATTTTGCTGCTGTCCATGGGGGTCTGCCATCAGCAGTAGGTAAGAGGCCCATTTCCCCACAATCCCACCAACTCAGACCTTTGGATATTTTCCCAATCTGATAAGTCTCAGTGTATTTTAATTTGTATTTATCTTATAATGAGTAAGATTGAGCATCTTTTTCTATCTCCAAGAGACATATGGATTCCCGTTTCTGTGAATGCTTCATATTCTTTGTCTATTTTTCTGTTGAGTTGTTGGCTTTTTGTTTTTATCAGTTTCTAGGAACCTTTTAAATACTAAGGAAGTTAGTTCTTTGTCTGGCATATGAGTTGCAAATATTTTTTTCCTGATTTGTCACTTGACTTTTGACTTTGTTTATATTTTTACCATGCAGAAGGTTTTGTTGTTATGTGTTCTACTTTATCAAGCTTTTATTTTATTGCTTCTGGATTTGGAATCATAGTTAGAAAGGCCTTTTCCACTCCAAGATTATAAAGCAATTCTCTCATATTTTTTCTCTGGTATTTTCAGTTTTCTTGTTTTATTTTACATTTAAATCCTTGATCGGTTTGGAATGTATCCTGGTGTGTAGTATGAGTTATGGCTGCAACTCTGTTTTTTTCTGGATGGTTGGTTTTAAGGTGAGGAATGATTTGGTCAGAATCTTTCTAGGGTGGGTGTGAAGGTCAGCTGAGGGGATCGAGGCTGTGGCTGTGGAGGGGCAGGGGCAGAGGGATGAACAGAAGGGCCTGGAGTGGCACCAGAGAACTTGCTGGGCACTGGAAGGTGGCATAACATTCCCAAATTCCTTGTCTGTACTGTGTGACTTTGGGCAAGCCCCATCCCCTCTCTGGGCCTAGAGTATCATAGCTGGAAGAGGCCCTGGACATCGCCCTAGCTGTCCTGGAGGTGGAGGCAGAGAGTAAGACCGTGGAGCTAGCGCCCACTCAGGCTTGGCCCAAGTGGATGGAGGGCTGGCAGCAGAATTCACTGTTTTCCTGGAGTGGGCAGGCAGGAAGGAGGAGAGGAGCAGGCACCCATTTAAAAATACCCACAGCAGCCTGGCACAGCAGGCGGGGGTGGGGGCAGGCCCTCTGCCAGCCCTCTGGATCCAGGAAGGCCAGGGGTTTCTGGGGGTGGGCACATTACCTGCTGTCTCAGCACTGTGGGCCCTGCTATTACCATTCTTGGGGATCCTCTTCTCCCTACTGTGAGGCAGGCACCCTTGTCCTCTCCTTTAGCAAAATAGGGAAGCCAGAGTGGACAGACCACATCCCCCAGAACATAGTCCTGCCACTACCCTGGACTTGCTGTGTGACCTTGGATTGAGTCCCTGTTCCCTGGGGTCCCTATCCATCAAAGGGAGCACCTGGCCTTGTCCTGGCTGTGTCCCATACCCCTAGCCCTTACCCATGTCTCGATTTGGATTAGAGGTAGAGAGATATTAAGGCCCATGCCTCTCTCTCCCTCTGGGAAACTGAGGCCATGGGGAAACTAAGGCCATGGAGGAGACCCTGGACCCCTGCCCTGCATTGCTCCTCTTGGCTTTCCTGGGCCCCTGGACCCTCCTCCCTGCCCCCAGCATAGCCTATACCACCTCCCCACCTCCACTCCTGGGCCCCAGTGGTCAAATTCCAGGGCTGTCATTGCCATGGCAACAGCCAGCTCACAGGGCCCCTCCTCTGGGGTTCTCCACCAGGCCTGTTGTCCAGGGAGGAGGCAGAGAGGGCCTCCCGCCCCTGGGGGCCTGGAGGGTTGGGCGGGGGCATGGGGCGGGGGGTGCGGGGGGGAGGAGGTCAGACTCAGCTGGCTTCTCATTTGTTTTCCAAAGGAGAAAATGGAAAAGGCACAAAGTGCTGCCAACAAATGCTACTCTGTTGTCCCGGAGAGAGAGAGGGATAGAGGTGGTCACCTGGGCTGGAGACAAGACAGCCACCCGGAAAACCTCTCCCAACTCTCACCTGGAGAATCACCCCACAGAAGCATCAGAGTCCAAAGGATTTTTGAATGGGAGGGGGAGGAAATTTCTTCCTGAGGTGACTGCTGTCTATTTCTAAGGCCACCCAGAGACTGAGGGGTCCAGCCCAGCTTGGCTTTTTCTCAAGCAGACGCGCCCATAGTGGAAGGAGCTACCATGGCCCCATGGGAGAGGGAACTCCTCAGCCCTACGGATATGCCAGCGAGGGCTGCCAGGGAGGCCTGCCGTGGGAGGAGGGTGCTTAAGCCAACCGCTGACCCCTAAGGGGACCTGCCCTCCGAGATTCTGGTTATTCATAACAGCCAATATTTGTTGAACTCATGCTTTGTTCTGGGCACTGTGGGAAGTAAGCCCTCTATATTCTCTACTTTGTAGATGGGGAAACTGAGGCACCGATGTGGTCTTCCTGGAGGTCGGGAAGCCATCAGTGGAGAGTGGTCTCTGTCTCTACCCCTCTACCCACCTTTGTTCAGGGCCCCTGCCCAGTGTTAATGTTCTGGTATATTTCCCTCCAGGCTTTTTCTCCGTGTATGTGTGTGTCCGTGTATGTGTGTGTGTGTGTGTGTTTTAAATAACGTTGAGATGGTGCAGAATGTATGCTTCTTGCTTCTTTCATTTGATGTTACACCCAAATACTTCTCCATAGCATTTCAAAGATTTCAGTAAGTGCCTGAATCTCTGGGCCTTCCTGTGGTTGGACCTTGAGGTTGTCGCCAGTTTTCCCTGCTGTGGGAAAGGCTCAGTGGGCATCCTCCTCGTGCTGGGAGCCTGGGCCGCTCCCGGGGTCTTCCCTTAGGCTAGAAGATGCTCCTCTCTTCAGGTTCCTAGATAACCCCACACCTCTTCCTTCTGGGGTTCCTGGGGGGCGGGAATCCTGTCTGCTTGAGAGACCTTGAGCAAGGTACTTAACTTATGAGCAAGGTACTTAACTATGCCTCATCATCTTCCTCTGTAAAACAGGGTAATAATAGGGCCTACCCAGGAGGCTTATTGTGAGGTTAAAATAATACCTGCAGAGCACTTAGTAAGCAGCAGAGGAATCCCTCAGGAGATCTTCTCCTCCTGGTTTATGCTTTTGCTCTCTTCCTGTCCTCAGGCCCAGCGAGGTTGTGTAATTTGCTCACAGTCCCACAGCAGGTCAGTGCCAGCACTGAGATTTGGGCCCTGGCCCCACCAACCTCTTTGTCTTGAGAACCTAAGCACGCATGACTTCTCACTGAGCCTTGCTTTACCCACGGAAGAGCTCATGAAATTAGGCCCTGGAAGTGTTTTGTAAACTCTAAGGTACTGGGTGGTTCCACTTATTGCCAATAATCACAAGACTAGAAAGACCCTGAGTTTTGAAGGCCGAAACTCCAGAAGTTCAGAGGAGGGGAGTGGGCAGATCTGTGCTACCAGAAAGACTTTCTGGCGGTGGTGGCCTTGTCCTGGGCCTCAGGAGAGTATACCCCGGGTTTGGCTCAGGCTGACCTTCAGCTGTGAATCTTACCCACTGCGCACACCTGTGCACACGCACGTGCGCGTGCACTCACACGTGACTGTGGCTGTCCAGGCATTAGGGCTGGTCACCATTGGTGGATAAATTCAGTAAGGCCTAAAAGCCCAAGCTGCTGTTGGTCAGCCAGAGGCAGAGACCACTTCTTCCAGAGGCTAGGGTGGAGGGATAATTGAACGGGCATGGTCACTGCCCCTGGGCATCCTAACCACCTTATGCTTGCCTGGTGTGATGGGAGGGGGCTTCCCTTGGCTCTGGGTTATGCCAGGGTCCCCAGGGCCAGGGCTGGAGTGACCGACTGATGGGTAGAACTTACTCTTTCCTCAGAGTGTCACCTGGGTCCTGGAACAGGGTGGGAGTAGGAGAGGTAGGGGCCACAGTGCAACCCAGCTGGTTGGGCCTCTCTGGACAAGCTACAGTGGAAGAGCTCCAGAGGCCTGGTCTGGTCTGGTTCTAGCTCAGCTGACTGTCTGCCGCCCTGGGGGTCGTGAGACATTTCCTCTTTGAGCCTCGGTGCCCATATATCAAATGCGTATAAATGGTCCCTTCTCTGCCTCCCTCCTTCAAGAGAGGATTGAACATGGACATTCTAAACTAATCAGTGCACATTAATTACACTGATACTTGCTTTCATTCATCCACAAATTTACAAATGTGAACTGAGCACTTACTGTGAGCCAGCCTCTGTTGTAGGCATGGAAGCTGCTGGAACAAGGCAGAAGCGCACCCTCCCTTTTGGAGCTCACAGACTTTGTTATATGTCCCTTAGAACCTGGGCAGCTTGCCTGAGTGCAAGCCTGGCACATAGTAGGTCTTTCAGTATGCCAAAAAGGAGGCTGCTGATTGGGGAATTAGCATCAGGCAGTTTGGTCAGTGCCCTGATCTATAGCAGGGATAGGTCAGGGAGGGTGGAGGACTTAAAAGAAACTTCCGGGAAGAGGCAGAGCATAAAAGTTAGATGGCGTTGAAACAGGGCCAAGAGCAAGGAGGGCAGCCCAGGCAGAGAAGCAGTCTACACAAAGGTGGAGAGGTGGGGAGGAGACTGGGGTTGGACAGTGGTGAAGAGACCAGCCTGGCTAGAGGAGAGGCTGGGAGGTCACACACGTAGGCTGCTGGGGGCTGATTGCACTTCAGGCTTCCCTAGGTCTCTGGTGGCATGAATAGAATTTCTGGCACTATGGTAACTGGGGAAGACAGCCTCTTTTGGCTGTGGGGCTTCAAGAGCCCCCAGGATTTATCTTCAGCTGAGGCAGGCCCTGGCCCCCTCCTTCCTGCCTCAGCTCCCTGGGGGCTCTGGCTGAGGCTGGCCTGGCCTTTCCCAGGGTGCCTGGCCCACAGCCCAGTGAGTCATCTTCTGCGCCAGAGGCAGGACACCCCATCCCACTGACAACACACGACTGCAGCCCTTCCCCCTGTTCCTGGGTCTGAGGGAGGGAGGGAACAAGAGGGGCTGGAAAAAGACCCTGGATAACTTCCTTTCCCACGATCCCAGCCTCCCTGCAGGCTGGGGAACTGGGTGGAGGAGAGGGAGGGGATCCCTGCTTTCCAGTGCTCTGTGCAGGTCAGGAATCAGAGGCTGAACGGTGGTGGTCCTGGGCCACAGGGGCCTGATTCGCTGAGCACTGGTCTGGTGCTGAGCCAGGTTTAGACATTTTGAATGAAATAACTTTTAGATCTGGGAGAGGAGGGCCCCTGGAGGTCATCTCATTCATAGGTTTTAAGCCAGGGCTTGGATCACAGGCCAGGCCAGTATGTAGGCAGAAGTGTGCATAGGGGAAGGTGGGTGCATTTCCTGGGAGCCCTAACGCAGGAGTTGCCAGATTTAGCAAGTCCTACCCACCCTAAGGCCTCATGGGATTCCCAGTGGGGTCCTTCTCGACTGCCAAGAGCAGGGCAACCTCCCCCACTCAGACTCAGATGTGGGACCCAGAAGATCTGGGTTCAGGTTTCTCTGCCTGTAAAATGGGGGTGACAGTCCCAGCCTCTTGGGGTGAGAGGATGATTGTATTCAAAGCTTCTGAGCTCCTAAGATGTTTTTCACATCTGTTGGGGGTCTGTCTATCCATCTACCCCTCAAGCCCCACCTCCTGCTTCCCGCTGTTATCCATGATGTTAAGAAACTTTTCCTTCCCAGCCTGGAAGGTCCAGCTGTATCTTCTTGAAATTGGGAGGGAGGGAGGCAGATCTCAGAGAAGAAAGAAAGGGAAAAAACCCACATTAAAAAAAAAAACCCACGAGTTAAATTCAAACCACATGCACCACAGCCCCTGCCATGTGGGCCTCTGCTGCCACCTGTGGGCGTCTGGTGGAAGTGCAGTTCTTGGGGCTTCAGCTTCCTCACTGGAGCCATAGGCTTAATCCTGAAGCCTGAAATCAGGGAGGAAGATCAAGCTGTCCATCCTCCACCTCTGAGCATGACCTCACCCCCACCGCCTCTGCCAGGAAGCCTGGTGGGGAATTTAGAATCCATCTGCACCTTTCCTTCTCCCCCATTTGTTTACAGAGGGGGAAACTGAATCCCAGAGTGGAGAGGAATTTGGCTAAAGTTGCAAAGCAAGACAGTCAATAGATAAGTATTGTGCACCTACTGTATGTCAAGAGACCGGGTCTCTGCTCTTATGGATCTTCTGGTTGTAGAAGGCAGGGAGCAGACATTGAGACCGTCCTATTTCCATCTAACTCCCAGCCATCCATGGAAGAGAATACAGCCTCCCACCTTCTCATTCAAGGTGTTCTGGGCTTGGCTTGACTCCTTGTTAATGTGCTCCGTGACCCTGGTGAGGTCACTCAGCTTCTCTGATATGCCAGTTACTTGGGGTCAAATCCCAGCTTTGCCACATCCTGACTTCATAACCTCAGGCAAATTGCTTTGCTTCCTGGAACCTTTGTTTCCTCATCTGTAAAATGGCCATAACAGGAATACGTAACTCAGAGGACTGGTGTGAGGACTAAATGAGATAATACATGAGAAACAGCGCCTCACTAAACATTAGCCAGCTGTAGACATGAGCTCCCACCAAGGATACAGCGAGCACGCCTCATTCCCAGAGGTCTAGGAGGGGGCTGGGAGCGCAGTGGGTAGGGGGGTCCCTTCTGGGCTAAGAGTGCACCAGCAAGGTTCAGCAGCTAGAAGTCAGGCCTGAGTCCCAGCATAAGGAGTGAGGGCTACCACCTCCATCCTCCTTTCAGCCAGCAGGGACAGTTTCTGGAAGGAATGGTGAGGTTGGAGTCCCAGTTGGACCTCTCTGGGGCAACAGATGAAATCTAGCCTGTGCAGAAATCATCCCCTTCCTTCATTTCTCCCGTCAGCATATGAAGGGCCCTGGGTTCACATTCCGTCTCTTCCACTCACTGCTTGTGTGACCGTGGCTCCTCCACCTCCCTGATCCTCAGTTTCCTCAGCTAGGCACTTCTCACTGAGAGTCATGCAGTGTGGTCAGATAGTGCTGGGCTGGAATTACCTTGAAGGCATCCTCACTCACAAATTGGTGATTAATGCTGGCATTTGGCTGGACCTCATCTGGCCTGTCAGCTGGCATACCTACACATGGCCCCTGCATGTGGCCTGGGCTTCCCCACAATGTGGAGGCTGGATTTCAAGAATGAGCAAGCCAAGAGAGCAAGATGGAAGCACATGGCATTTTTATGACCTAGCTTTGGATGTTACATAGTATCATTTCTGCTGTGCTCTGTGGTCAAGGCAGTCACAAAGCTTTACCCAGCTTCAAAGGGAGGGGACCTGGACCTCCTCTCTCTGTGGGAAGAGTCAATACCACATTGTAAGAAGAGCATGTGGGCCGGGCGCAGTGGCTCACGCCTATAATCCCAGTACTTTGGGAGGCCGAGGCAGGAAGATTGTTTGAGCCCAGGAGTGTGAGACTAGGCTGGGTAACATAGCAAGACTTAATCTCTAAACAATCTTTTTAAATTAGCTGGGTGTGGTGGTGCGTGCCTGTACCCCCACCACTCAGGATGCTGAGACAGGAGGATCGCTTGAGCCCAGGAGTTTGAGGTTGCAGTGAGCTGTCACGCCACTACACTCCAGCCTGGGTGACAGAGTGAGACCCTGTCTCAAGAAAAAAAAAAAAAAAAAAAAAAGCATGTGAGATGATAGCTATCTTCAAAACATACAATCTACCTGAAGATGATTATGAGGAAAACAGCTCATTACAGCCTTGACATCCCAGAGCTCAAGTGATCCTCCTACTTCAGCCTCCTGAGTAGCCATGGGACCACAGGTGCATGCCACCAGGTCTGGCTTTTTTTAGTATTTTTTGTAGAGATGAGGTCTCCCTATGTTGCCCAGGCTGGTCTTGAACTCCTGGGATCAAGTGATCCTCCTGCCTCAGCCTCCCAAAGTGCTGGGATTACAGGCGTGAACTACCGTGCCCATTTATTATTATCGAAGTGACCCCTTCACTTTCCATCTCTGCCATTGAACCCTGTGGACCATCACCCTCACCAGTTGTGCAGTCACATGTCCACAGAAGACCCCAACAGGAGTGTACACAGACACACAGAGGAGTCCACATAGAGAGGACACAGGTCGTGTCACTCATAATCCCACCCCAGGTGCATACACAGACCCACCTAAGCAGGGCAGTGTCCCCATAGCAGGAAGATCCCAAGGCTCTAAGGAGCTCTCTTTCCCATTCCCAAAGCACATTCCCCAGAATTATGGAGCCCACCCTGAGCAGCCAGTCCCCAGGGAGCCCTGTGGCTTGGACACTTCCCTTCTAGCTGCCTGGGAGGCCTGGGAACTCTGTGGAGCCTTGAGAGGCTCCTCTTTCCAGAAGGGAGGGTCTCTAGGAAACAGGACCTGGCCAGGGGAGGCAGGGGGGGAAGGGAGGAGAGGAGAGAAGATAGGGGGATGGGAAGAAGAAGACAGAGTTCTCAAGCAGGAACAGATGGAGAGACTGAGGCCCCAAGAAGTGAAGTGTCCTGCTCAAGGTTACTTCCCCAGTAAGTGGCCGAGCCAGGATTTGGGATTGAGCTCTCTGGCTCCAGAGCCTGCCTTCTTAATCTCTCTACACCAAAAAGTCCCTCTTTTGGAACTTCATCTCCTCAATGAACTGAGCACCTGAGGAAGGCAGCGGCTGTCAGGGAAATGGATAGCCCATTAGGTTGGGAACATCCCGTACCAACCCTATGCTTGTGGACTTTGGTGGGGTCAGGAGCATCAGACAGTCTGTCTGGGCCATTCGCCAGGGCCGAGTTCCCAGGGAAGAGGATCTTCTTTGACTCTAGCATTGCCTGTGGATGGCATTTTGTATAGCACCTAAACCTTCAGGAGAATCTGTTCATGTCACTGTCTTGGAACAAAGGAGGCTGAAGAAAGGCAACCACCGCACCAGGGAGGTGGGGGTTGGGGAAGCCCAGCTGTGTGCACCAGGCCAGGGGAGGTGGAGTGGGGCTCTCCCCACTGGGGAGAGGGTGGGGTTTAGGAGCCTGGGCCCTGGAGGTGGCTGGTAGAACTGGGTTCTACCTCTTACCAGCCAGGTGACCGCTCAACCTCAGTTTCCTAGTTTGTAAGAAGGGAGAGTAATAATAATAGAGTTCTTGATGTGGGCCTGCTGTGGGGATTAAAGGAGCCAGGACGTGTAAAGTGATGGTAGGGTGCCTGGCCCCTGAGAATTGTCCAAACAGCATTAGTGGTGTGGCAATTCTGAGATTATGGGGTTCCTAGTGTTCCAGTTGGGGCAGCTCTGGGGCCCAGGCACTCTCTTGACAAAGATTTAATAGGGTTTTGCCTCCACTCCCAGGAGCCTGATGAGTCCTGCTGCCCCAGAACCGGCATTTCTCCTTCACTACCTGCATCATGCTTGCCATTTCTTTCTCAGTTCCTGTCTTCCTGTGTAGACTGTGGTGCCCAGTAGGGCACAGACCTCTTTACTTACCTTTAAATCCCCAGCACAGTGCTTGGCATCTAGTAGGTGCTCTATAAGTATTTATTGAACTAATCAACTAATGAATAAAATAAAAATGTAATTGATTACTCATCCATTAAACCATGTATCTGTGGATTCATTCATGTATTCATGACTGTCATTGATCTGTTCATCCATTAATTTATTATTTATTCATCTATCATGATTCCATCCTTTCATCCTTTCATTTATTTAGCCATTACCGTAGGTTATCTGTCCATTTGTTTGTTCATCCCTATGTCTAGCCTTTCTCATCATTGGTCCCATTTGGTCCAGCACCAGCTGGAGGACCAGGTGGCCCCCAGGTGGACAGTGCCCAGATGCAGGAGGTGTGGGTGGGCTCAGACTGGGTGGTGTGTCCAGAGACGGGTAGTCAGGGTATTGGGATTCCCTCAGAGATGGGGAAGATGTCAGCAGATTGGGCAGAAGTAGTGAGGGTTAGGTGCTCCCCAGGGCTGGTAGAAAGGTGGTTCCACAGAGCTGGGACCCCCAGCCTGCCCCTCCTGGAGTGGGGTGGTACTCTTGTAGAGCAGAGCCCTTTTTCTCCTCTCTGTCTTGCCTTCCCTGACTAAGGAGCAGGTGAGAGTGTGGCTCTTTCATGGGAGAAGAGGTGTTTATGGTGGGGTGTGGGATATGGAGAGGAGGGCTGGGTAGGCCTTCACTAAGCACCTTGTATACTTACAAAAACTCTTCTGAGCCACACTCATTCTGTACAACTGCACGTACCCCAAAGGAAAATAAAATCAGCACTCAAAACAGGAGCTCAGAGGAACAATAGCAGAACCAATCTGCATAGGGGTACCGTGGCCCGCCTGGTGCCCTCAGCCCCCACCCCAACTGACCTCATCCTGAAGGGCTCTGATGCCTGTGCTGTTATGGGGCTCCCCCTGGAAACCCTGCCTCAGCGACCGACCCATGTGCTCCTGTTCCTTCTCTTTGCTTCATCTCCCCCAACCACTAGCCCCACTCCATTGCCAAGACAACAGGCTTGGATCTGATTAGTCATCCTTAATGAAGCAGCAGCAGCAAGCAGTGCCTTTGGCACCAAGTCCTGCCCCCTTCTTGGTGGCAGGGCCTTTCAGTGAACTCTTGTCTTCTGGGCACCCATATGCCTGTGGATCTCTTGACCTCAGGACCTTGTTCATGCCATGCCTCCTCTAGGAGCCCTCCCTGAATACTTTCCCCTGAAGCAGCAGTGACTCCCTCTGCTGAGCCCTATGAGAAAAGCCCTGTGTTGTCTGGGTGCTCCTGGAGGCCAACAAGCGTGGACTGATCTCTGCAGGGCCCCATCCCACTGGAGCTAGTGAGGGAATGGATGCACCTGTCTAAATCCTGAGCCACACACTGCCTCTCAGCCACTCAGAGGAAGCTGATGCCCAGGGTTGTGTAGCTTGAGAGGGTCAGATGGGGGACGAAGTGCCCTGAGAGAAAGCCAGATGTGGGTTAAGTGTCCTCAGTGACCAAGCAATGAGCCAGGGTTGGGGCCCTCAGACCACCACTCTGCATGTGCTGTGGGACCTGGATGTCTGGACTGGATCACAGGCCTGTCCATCCTCCCTTTCAAGCCGCCACTCAGTCAATTGGTCTGGCTGTTCCAGACCCCCTGCATGCCCAGCCCTGGGAGGAGGAAGAGGAGGAGCAGGCTCCATCCGCAGGGAAGCCCACAATCTATCCAGTTGGGAGGGTGAGAGGCAGAGAGCTGTTTAGGCTGGTCTGCCTGTCAGTCAGTAACTGCTGGGCATGTGGGGAGAAGGGAGGAGGAAGAGCTATTGGGGGCTTGTTTATTAAGCGAGCCTTCCTTATAAGTGCCCTGGCTTACAAAAGGGACAAGGATGCTGCCCTCAGGAAGCATATAGTCTCCTGGGAGGAGACGGGCCTCAATCTAGTAATTGCTTAAATGTATATTTACGAACTGCAATACATGGTTAAGGTAAGGAAAACTGAGAGCCTTTAAGAGCAGAAATTAGATGCACATGACCTAATCTGAGGATCAGGGAGGGCTTCCCTGAGGAGGTGACATTTGCACTAAAACTGGTCTTTTTTCTTTTTGAGATGGAGTTTTGCTCTTGTTGCCCAGGCTGGAGTGCAATGGCACGACCTCAGCTCACTGCAACCTCAGCTCACCGCAACCTCAGCTCACCTCAACCTCCGCCTCCGAGGTTCAAGCTATTCTCCTGCCTCAGCCTCCCGAGTAGCTGGGATTACAGGCATGCGCCACCACACCCGGCTAATTTTGTAATTTTTTTTTTAATAGAGATGGGGTTTCTCCATATTGGTCAGGCTGGTCTCGAACTCCCAGCCTCAGGTGATCTGCCCACCTCAGCCTCCCAAAGTGCTGGGATTACAGGCGTGAGCTACAGCGTCCGCCCAAAAGTGGTCTTTAAGGAAAAGAAAAAGCATTACTAGGAGAGGGAAAAGGCATGGGCCAAGACCTTGAGGCAGGAGAGAGCATGGTCAGTTTCTGGAAGTTAAAATGAAAGTGGCTGGAGCACATCAAGCAAGGAGATGAGAGGAGTCGACAGATGGGCCTGGCTTGAGCGATGGGGATGTCCACTGTGCAGGAAACTCAGGGGAAAGCAGGTTTGGGAGAAGGAGTCAGCTGGGGGCTTGGTGAGCGTGGCAGCGTGCAGCACACTAAAAAGCATGAAGTTGGCCAGGGCTGAGGCACAGCTGCAGGGTGCTTCAGAGCCTCCCTCCATCTTGCGGGGTGGGAGCTGGTGCAAAAGCAGGTTGCTCGCCCCCACCCCTCAGTCCAGATTGAGTCTAGGTTGGGTTCTGCTGTCACTCTGGGCTTTCAAGCAACAGGTTGTGAGGATCCTGCTTAGAGACAGTCTAGGGGTGCACAGTCTAGGTATGGGAGCAGAGTCTAGGGGTGGGAGCACAGTCTAGGGATGGGAGCAGTCTAGGGGTGGGGCGAATGGACAGGGACAGGACTGGAACCCTCCAAGATGGTCCCAGGTATAGGACACAGGCCAAGCTGGGTCCGGGCAGGGGTAGGGATGATTCAAGGTGGGTGATTTGAGTGAGAGCTGCCCTCCTTCAGGCCCAAGAGCTCCTCCCTTGGGTGGAAGACCAGGGATGTGTATGTGTGCACATCTCTAAATGTCCGAGCCTGGACATATGTGCCTGTTTCTGCCGGCAATAGTTATGTAAACACAGAAGCACTTGTCTGGGCGCAACGATGGATCATGTTCATGTGTGTCAAGTTTCAGGTCTGTAAGGGACTGTGTTGATGTGGGTGCACTTGGCCTGACGCCCTTGTGCATACGGGTCCAGGCCTGAGGGCAGGTTTCCATGAACGTGGCCTATTCCATGTAGGTGTGTTCGTGCCCCTGTGTGGGTCCCGTGCTCCGTGGCTCCTCGGTGGGAGCTGCGTTCGGCGTGTGCCGGCGCTGGGTACAGGTGAGGACAGAAAGTACATGTTGCCGCCTTTGTCCACGGGTGTGCGCCGACTTGTGTCCTGGAGCGGGGGCTGGGTCCGTGAGCGGACGCCGCCGCGTGGGGGAAGGGGCGGGTGCCAGGGCAGCCCAGAGCGTGCTGGGGGAGATGGGGCGGCGCGGAGAGGGCGGGGACCCTCCTCCCACAGCGGCGCCGCTTGCGCCCGGCGAGCCAGGCGCTGAGGAGGCAACAGCGCCGCCGCCGGCCGGGCCGCCGCGCTCAGATCGACGCTGGAACTGACCACCGCGACCGCCACTGCGACTGTCTCCGCGGCCGGGCTGAACCCTTAGGGAGCGAGAGTGGGAGGCGGCCCCTGACTCCGCGCCGACCCCCGCCCCCACAGCCACCCCGGCGCCCCCGCCCCGGCGGCGGGCCGGCCGCATGCTGCAGATGGTGAAGACCCTGGCCCAGTTCACCATCGCGCTGGAAGACATGCGCGATCTGGGCCCAGCCGCCGCCTCCGGGGAGCCCGCCGGGGGCAGCAGCACTGACGCCGAGGAGCCTGGGGAGGCCCAGGTACCGGGAGGGGGAGGGGCAGCCAGGGACCTGGGCCATGGCCTAGAACTCAGCCGACCCAGGAGCCAACCCAGGAGACGGTGGGGGGAGGGGAGGCATGGGGCGCAGGGGCTCTCTGTGACCGGGGATGGAGACCTGGAGATTGAGGGTGAGGAACCCTGGCAGGCGGTGGTGTGGCTGGCAGGGCAATGAGGGTCAAGGCCTGGTGGCACTCCTCTTGCAGAAGTGCCTATAGAAGCCGAGGCTGTCGCCAGTGGTATCCTGTGTCCACAGGATCAGGAAGGAGAGGTTTTCCCAGCCCTCCTCTTAGGCTTGAGGTGGTCCCGGTGTATGTGTGTGCTGGAAGGTAGAGTCAGTTTTGCACCCCCACTGCCATCCTCCCCCTGCCGCTGGGCCTGCTGGCCCTTGGAGGAGTCATGCTGCGGTGGGAACAGCAGCATCCCCGTTCTCGCTTAGTGTGCGTACCCCTGCAGGGGAGGGGAGGCGTGTTGGGGCTGTTAACCTGTCTTTGTGTATCTCTGGGCCTGGACTCTGTGCCATGCTCCCGGCCCCAGTGGGGGCTGTAGTTCTGTGCCCTCCCCGAGCTGTGATGTGTCTCTCCACAGCCTCAAGTCTCTGAGCTGGCAGGCCTGGTTCTCAGCTGCGTGACCTGGCTGCGTTTTTTATTTCTGTGTGGGGCGGCTTGCCTTTATGGCGTCTCTGTGTTCGTGTGTGTCTTCACACTGTGCCCATCAGGGTTTCAGTCTTTGGGTTGTGATGCCCCAGTCATCCCAGAGTGACTCTGTCTTCCTGCTGTATCCCCCAGTGCCCACCTCAGTGCCCAGTGTAGCGAAGGTCTGGGGATGGGGATGGTGAGGGATGAGGGGCGCTGTGGGGCGGCTGGGTCTGAAGGGCTGTCCCGCCCAGAACAGGTGGGCCTGCTGTTCAGGCTGACAGCTGCGCTGTCGGCCTCCTGCCTCCCCTGTCCACCCTCGCAACCCCCGCACACTACACCCGTGTCTGGGCACGTGTGGAGGGCTGCTCGCACAGTGACAGGGAGCTGGCCTTGTTTTCTGTGTCTTTACTTGACAGCTGAGTGACAGGCCACTGTGCTCTGCCGCAGGGAGAAGGCTGGGAGAGGCAGGCATTGCAGCGTCAGCCTCCCCGTGTCACCTCAGCCTCCCGGCATCAGGCACAGCGCCAGCCCTGCCTCTCAGGAAGCCTCCCTGACCATGACCATTGTGGTGCCCGCTGGGCCTGATGGGCCGTTGTGTGGGCGGGGGAGTGTGGCTGAGGGGCCCAGGGCCGCGCCTGGCCTGGCCCTGCTGTCAGGGAGCTCCCCACGCCGTCTCACTGAGGGGGAGAAAGGGTGGACACTGGTGACCTGCTGCGTGTGGACAGAGCTGCTCCGCTCACTGCCGCCTTTGCCTTCACGGTGATGGGAGGGAGGGGTTATTAGCTCCATTTCATGGAAGAGAATGTGGAAACAGGGCCGTTAGGTGACACCACAGTCACACGGCCGGTAAGGGCAGTGCTGGGGACCTGTGGCCCGTGGCTGCCCAGTCAGTCTGGGCGAGAACTCCAGGGGCTGGGGCCCTGAGAGTCATGAGGTGGCTGAAGAGACCCTGGTCCTTGCTCTGCCACTCATGGGCTGTGTGTGTGTGATCTTGGACAAGTCATGTCACCTCTCTGACGTGACCCCTCACCTGTGCAGTGGAAATGGCAACACCTGTGTCACAGAGCTGAGTGTGAGGCTGAAGCAAGACCATGTCTGTGGGGTGCTGAGATGTCCCTGGAGTGGGGTAGGGCAGTATTAGGCATCTGGGCCTGTCCTCGGGAGGCCTTCCTGGCCCTCCACACTCTCCCAAGTCTCCATCCTACAGTGAGCCTTGCTCGCACTGCCTCCTTCTGGAAGCTACCCTGATTTTTTAGAGGTCACAGGAGTACCGAGGATAGATGGTCTGCCTGTCCCCAGAGGCTCTGAGGCTCTCGTCTGCGCTTCCCGAGGCTCTGAGGTACCTTCCCACCTGTCAGAGCCCAGGACTGGCAATGGTGGGCTGGCAAGGATGGGGAGAGCCAGCCCCCCTTCCTCCCTGCCCCAAGGGGTGTCCTTCACACCCCCACCACTGAGTTCCTAGCATGGGAGCTCACTTTTCTGAGTGTGCTTCATTATAGGACACTGTGGGGACAGGCCTTGCCCCTGAGTCCCTCGTGAGAGGGCAAAGGATCTGAAGTGGGTGTGCCACAAGCAGAGGGGGAGCAGTGGCTGGGTCAGGCAGGCTGGACAGGCCTGGGCTCAGGTCCACTAAGACATGAGCCCTGGGCAAAGCAGTGACCAGGACAACCCCACTGGTTGAGTTCCTACCCTGAAGGACTAGAGGTGGAGGCTGGAGGGATGCCACAGACATGGACACCCTGGCATTGCCATCTGCACAGCACCTGCTCAAACCAGTAGGCCTTGATGGCAGGAGCCCGAGATACGGTCCACAGATGCTCAGGCCAAGCCGAGACCTGGGAGGGGAGGGGAGAGAGGAGAATAACCCAGAGATCTGGAGCCTAGAGGAATTAGGGGCCTTGCCCAGGATCACTCTAGGGCCTTAGAGGGGTCAGGAGTGGAGTCTAGGGGTCTAGGACTTGGAGTGGAGTCTCTGCCAGAGAAGGGAAGTTGTTGGGGCTGGTGCTATCTGGGAAGGCTTCCTGGAGGTGGGGATATGGGGGGAGAGGTGTAGGGACTGGTGAAGAGAATAATAACATGTACCTCACAGGGTGGCCAGGATTATTGAATAATATGTCATGCTTAGAACAGTGCCTGGCACATAGGAGGGCTTAGTTAACGTTTTTAAATGACAGAATTGGGATCCAGCCTTGTCTGAGACTGGCTGAACCCTGATACTGCCCAGCTGTGTGACCTTCAGCACTGACTTCCCCTCTCTGGTCCACAGTGTCTTCCTCTGTAGCAGGGTGATGGTGTCTACTCTTAGGGATGGTGGGCAGCCCAGCCAGGTGGGCATGTCCCCATAGCGCTGAGCCTGAAGGTGGGGTCTTCAGAGTTGGCAGCTGGAGTGGGTGCTGGCCTGGAGGCATTGTTCTTTGCCAATGTGAAAGGTTATTGATTTTTTTAAAGACCCTTTTTCAATAGCCAGGCAGAGGAGCCAAGAAGGGGGTGGATGGCGCAGGGGCGGAGGAGTGAGCACCTAACTGTGCAAGGCCACGTGTTTGAGGTGTAAGTGGGGGGCAGGGGGAGCAGCTGAGCAAAGACCTGGCAGAGTGGAGGGCCTGGGGGCCTCGGGGGAACAGCTGGGAGCCCCGGGCGGCAGGAGGGAAGAAGCAGGAGGGCAGGGAGAGGATGTGGGCGGGTTCTCTGGGTGCCACGTGGCTACAGGTGATGGGGTCTGGGGGAAACAAGACCCCTGTTCACCCTCTGCTCCTGTCCCCACAGGACATGCGGAAGCACGTGGCCATGACCCTGCTGGACACAGAGCAGTCATATGTGGAGTCGCTGCGCACCCTGATGCAGGTGGGGCTCGGGGCCCACTCCCCTGAGAATGGCCTTTCTGAGCCTAGGAGTCTGTCAGATGGGTGTGAGCAAACCCCTTTCATGGACAAGGGACTGAGGCCAGAGAGCCGTGTTCCTGGCAACCGTTGCCTTTCCATGGAGAACCCCCAGCATGGCCATCCCAGAGAAGGAGGAAGCCTTCTTCCGGGCAGGAGAGAATGCAGAGGGGCCAGGCCACCCCAGGGCAGGCGTCCCTACCCTGCTGTTCTTCCACGTCCCATCCCCCTGGCAACCCTGACCCGGAACTCAGATCCGTGAACTCCCTCTGGTGTGCCCCCTCCATTGTATTCACTGACTGGGAAGTATGAGTTGAATAGAGTTCAGTATTGAGCACCTGCTGTGTGCAGGCCCTGTTCCAGGTACAGGAGACACAGGGATGAATAAGAGAAACCAGCCCCTGCCACAAGAGCTCACTGCCCTGCTGAGTACATAGTGGAGTATACGGGCACTCTAGAAACATCGAGGGGAACCTGCTAAGCGTGGGGTCAGGGAGGTTTCCTGGAGTAGGTGCTCGCTTCCACCGAGACCTATCTCTCAGCAGCAGCAATGGCACACTGCAAAGCCAAGTGAGGCCTGGCACATTCAGAGGTCTACGTGGCCAGCACAGAGCACAAGGCACTGGTCCTATAGCGATGCTGTTGGAGTCGGCAGAGGCCACACTGTGGGGGCCTAGAACACCAGTTGGAGGCAGTAGATTCTGCCAGGGTCCCTGGATGATCAGCAAAGGGCTTTGAGCAGGGGAGGTATGTGGCCTGATTCATGCTTCATGAAGTCTGTCTGACAGCTGGGAAGGTGGGTGGCAGAAGAGGAGGTCAAGGCCATTGAGATCAGGCAAGGATAGAGGTTACAGGAAGAGAGTGCTGAGGACAGACACTCAGGAGGTGAACTGGTCAGGCCAGGTGTGGTAACTGGTTGGATGTGGGGGGCAAGGTGGGGAAGCCCAAGATGATGTCTGGACTCCTGGCCTCGGATAGGTGGGGCCCAGGGGAGAAGCACAACTGGAGCAAGGTGGCGAGTTCAGGCTCAGACATGAACCTGGGAAGGCCCACAGCCGGGATGCACACATGGCCTGGGGCTGGATGAGTGTGGACCTGAGCTGAAGTGGGGCCTGGCAGTCACCGTTGAGGATGAATTTGCCCAAGCTAGCTGGACAGCAAAGGATAAAGGTAGAACCTTCACCCTATGGAAACATCCAGAGCGTTCACTCACTCACCATTCATTCATTCACTCACTCCACAAATCCATGGTGAGCCCCTTCTACGCTCCAGGTAGTGTTCTCTGTGCAGGGGCATTAGTGGTAAGGGCCTGTCTCCTGGAGCTCATGGTCTATGGCAGAGACCGACAGTGACCAGCCAGACATCACACACAGTGATATGTGGTGATGCAGAAGTGCACACACAGAGAACCTACACACAACAAGGATACGCCTTAAAAGGAGGGAAATTCTGACGTCCTACAACATGGATGAGCCTGGAGGACACGATGCCAAGTGAAAGAAGCCAGTCTCAAAGGACAAGCACTGTCTGATTCCACTTGCATGAGGTTCCTGGGGTAGTCAGACTCAAAGATGGAAGGTAGGATAGTGGGTGCCAGGGAAAGGGTGCCAGGCTGGGAAAGGAGGGAATGGGGAGTTACTATTTAATGGGTATAGGGTTGCAGTTTTACAGGATAAAAAGAGTTTTGGAGCTGGATGGTCACACATTATGAATGTATTTAATACCATTGAACTGTACATTTAAAATGGTAAATTTTATATTATATATATTTTACCATAAAATACATTGCATTTGTTTATTGTTTTTAAAAAGTGCACGGGGAAATGAGAACACAGAAGGAGGCCTACCCTGGTGTGGGGGTCAGGGAGGGCTTCCCTGGGGTTGGGGTATTTAGCTGAGATCTGAAGGGTGGGTAGATTTCAGCAGAGAGAGCCCGGAGGGATGGCTCCCAGCAGAGGGTATGTCAGGGACAAAGGCCAGGAGGCTGGAAGGAACCTAGAGCAGCAGGGAACCAGAGGTGGCCGGGTGGCTGCAGGAAGGAAGGCTGCTGGGCATGGAGCTGGGCTTTCCTGTACACACAAGGAAGCCATGGGAGGGATGCAGCCAGAATGCCAGGCAGGAGGAGTAGACATGGCAGGGGCCTGAGGGGGTCCTTTGCCATCCCCTAGGTGAGAGCTGGAGGCATTAGGGTCAGACAGTCCAGGGTTTAAGTCACTTGCATCCTCACTGGGTGATACTAGTCTAATCACCTCACCTTCTCTGAGCCTCCAGTTTGCCTGCGAAATGTAGCTAATCTACCTATCTCCCATCAAGAAGACTTAAAGGTGAGCCAGGCGTGGAGGCTCACACCTCTAATCCCAGCACTTTGGGAGGCTGAGGTAGGCGGATCACCTGAGGTCAGGAGTTCAAGACCAGCCTAGCCAACATGGTGAAACCTCATCTCTACTAGAAATACAAAAATCAGCTGGGCGTGGTGGCAGGCACCTGTAATCCCAGCTCCTCTGGAGGCTGAGGCAGGAGAATAGCTTGAACCCGGGAGGCGGAGGTTGCAGTGAGCCGAGATCCTGCCACTGCACTCCAGCCTGGGTGACAGAGCGAGACTCTGTCTCAAAAAACAAAACAAAACAAAAAAACAAAAGGTGATGACGGCACCCATGCCTGTTCACAGGCAGGAGGCAGGAGCAGTGGAGAGCTGGGAGCAGGCAGGGCCTGGGCATGTCTTTCTACCTCCGCCAAATCTCCTGGACCCATCCAGGGCTGCACTTGGGAAAGGGTGCAGGACTTGTGGGTGGAGGAAGCCAGAGTGTTGGGTGAGCAAGGTGGAGGTGGACAGGAGGATGTCACGTGAACCCAAGGACCGTCCCTGGAGGCAGCCCTGGAGTGTGGGAGGAGGACTGAGGTCTGGCTCCAGGTCAGGAGCATGACTCTAGAGCCAAGCCACCAGCATTCAAACTTGGCTCCATCTCCTGGCCAGCTGTGTGACCTGGAGCATGTCACATAACCAGTCTCTGCCTCAGTTTCCTCATCTCTAGAGAGGGGATAATAATAGACCTGCCTTGAGTGCAGATAATGAGAGAGACATGTTTATAATTTAGCATACTGCCTGCAGCTCTGCAAGCATGGTAAAAAGTTGCATTTAATCTTTGTATTAACCTTGTGAGGTAGATATTATATTCTTTATACAAAGTATACAAAGAAACGAAGACTCACAGAGGTTAAGAAACTTGCCCAGGGTCATCCATCTAGTGAGTGGTATTAGTTGACATTCACCGAGTGCCCACTATGTGCCAGGCACTGTTCTGAATGCGTTAGAACAGTGAGTTAATTCATATAAGCCTGACTATAAACCCCATTTTGCAGATGACGCAGCTGAGACACAGAAGTAAAGCTGCTTGTCCAAGGTCACAGAGTTAGAAAGTGCCACACCCTGGGTTGAAACCCTGTCATTGTGACTCTGGGTTCTCCTTGTCACCCACTAGTCTGCACTGCCTGGAGCACAGTGGTATTCAAATTGAGATTGGACTCCATAGTCCCAGTGTTAACTTCCACGATCACTGCCCTCACTAATTGATAAGTGTTGTTCCTGCAGGCCAGGTGTTCAAAATGAACAAAGAAGTTAAATAGAATTTAGAAGCCAGAAGGAGGGAGGATTTGAAACTAGGTCTGGCGGGGCGCGGTGGCTCACGCTTGTAATCCCAGCACTTTGGGAGGCCGAGGCGGGCGGATCACGAGGTCAGGAGATCGAGACCACGGTGAAACCCCGTCTCTACTAAAAATACAAAAAAAAATTAGCCGGGCATGGTGGCGGGCACTTGTAGTCCCAGCTACTCGGAGAGGCTGAGGCAGGAGAATGGCGTGAACCCGGGAGGCAGAGCTTGCAGTGAGCCGAGATCGTGCCACTGCACTCCAGCCTGGGTGGCTGGGTGACAAAGCGAGACTCCGTCTCAAAAAAAAAAAAAAAAAAGAAACTAGGTCCTAGGGCTACACCCTTCCTCAGCGTCACCCTCACCCTCTGAGCCTATTTTCAACTCTAACACTCGAAGCTAACGCCCCTTTCCCTGACCACCCTGACGAGCCCCCCTCCCCTTGGCACCCTGATCCCACTCCTCTTTTCCATAGCACTCACTGTCTTCCACCATGCTGTATAGTAATTTACGTATTTATTGTGCTTCTTTCCTGCCTCCCACCACTCAACGTGTCAGCCCCACAGGGGGTCTGTGCAGTGAGGTGCCCCAGTGCTGGGCGGGCTGAGCATTGGTGAGTGAATGGGGCATTGGCTTGTGCCAGGTTCCGTATTGGGCTCTCAGTCATTGTTTGTTCTTTCCTCCTGCTGTGTGCCCACTTCTGTGTGGGGTGCTGGGACCCTGAGGTGAGTGGTTTAGCTGCTGCTCCTGCTCCTTGTGGAGCAGCGGGCCCTGACCCAGCCTAGGAGCTGGCTCACCTGTGGGTAGGAGACTGCCTGCCTATCTCCTCACCATCATCCCAGCCTTTTCAGAATCCCCAGCTAAGAGAGAAGATTCTGTTGAGCTTTACTTTCTCCAGCTTGTTTTACAAAACAAGCCAGATTTTTAAAAATGTTTAATATAAATGTTATTGCAACATCACATATGCTTTTTCAAACAACACCCTCCTGTTTCTTTAGCCTGCAGTTACAGCGTAGGGCCAGTAGAGGGCGACCTCTCCACAAGCGCACTGGCCCCTGAGCTGGGCTATTAAAGCTAGGGGAGCATCTTTGCATCTAGATTTGACGTAAACTAACGGGAGTTTTAGTCACAGACTGGCCAGCAGATCTGAAATCTGTAAAACAGCGTTCAGAGAGTGTCATTAAGAGCCTCCAGTAACTTCCCATGTGGTCTCGTGATCTCCCACGACCCTCCCTGCTTTATCTTCACACCATTATCACCTTATTTATTTAGTTATTTATTTAGTCGCTCAGGCTGGAGTGCAGTGGCACGATCTCAGCTCACTGAAACCTCCACCTCCCAGGTTCAAGCAATTCTTCTGTCTCAGCCTCCCAGGTAGCTGGGACTACAGGCGCACGCCGCTATGCCCAGCTAATTTACTGTTTTAGTAGAGACGGGGTTTCACTGTGTTGCCCAGGCTGGTGGCGAACTCCTGAGCTCAGGTGATCTGCCTGGCCTCGGCCTCCCAAAATGCTGGGATTACAGGCTTGAGCCACCGCGCTCTGCTGCATTATTGCCTTTTAACTGACTACGAGATTTCCACACGTCATCCATTCTGAGACTCGTGGTCTTCACATTTTAATATCCCTAAATCAGGGTTCATTCTATAATTGGTAGCATATCATAATTTAATTGGCAACCAGTTTTTCTTAAATATAAAATAATGGCCGGTGCAGTGGCTCATGCCTATAATCCCAGCACTTTGGGAGGCCAAGGCAGGTGGATCACTTGAGGTCAGGAGTTCGAGACCAGCCTGGCTGACATAGTGAAACCCTGTCTCTATGAAAAATATAAAAAACTAGCTGAGTGTTGTGGCGCACACCTGTAATCCCAGCTACTCGGGAGGCAGGAGAATCACTTGAATCCGGGAGGCGGAGGTTGCAGTGAGTTGAGATCGCACCACCACACTCCAGCCTGGGTGACAGAGCAAGACTTCATCATAAAATAAAATATTTCTTGGATTTGATGAAATATGATATTTTTAAAAATTTCTTCCATTTGTGTGTTTCATCAGACTAGATCCTAAGCTCTATCAGGACAGGGATTGTGGTCTTTCTTATTCACTGCTGTCTCCCAATTCTTAGAACAGTGCCTGGTACGTAGTAAGTGCTCAGTAAATCTTTGCTGAGTTAGTGGTGGGAGGTCTTTCAAGGAGCCCCATCTTACTTTCCTCATTCCAAGCTCTGCTTGTTCACGAATTAAACAAACCTCTCCTGAGCGTCCTTGCTCCCATCTTGTGCCAGGCCCTGGGCTCAGTGATGAGGGCATGAGCTTAGATCTTCCCATCTCCCTCCTAGAGCTCTTAGTCTCATGAGGGAGATGTGGAAGGCAGGGCGCTGAGCTGCAGGCCCTGGTGATTCTATGTGCACTCACACAGGGGCCCTGTGTAGGTGGGGTGTGGGTGGCATCTCTGAGGGAGTGTACACCGACCCTGTGGGTCCTTCAGGGCTACATGCAGCCGCTGAAGCAGCCAGAGAACTCCGTGCTCTGTGACCCTTCACTGGTGGACGAGATCTTCGACCAGATCCCTGAGCTCCTGGAGCACCACGAGCAATTCCTGGAGCAGGTTCGGCACTGCATGCAGACCTGGCATGCCCAGCAGAAGGTGGGAGCCCTGCTCGTCCAGTCGGTGAGTGGCCCCGCTGCTGCCAACTCCCACAAGCACGGGCCCTCCTGGAAGGGGCTGGATGTGGCCACGGACCCCACCCCTACCCACCCCACCTGGATACTGACTCTGTTCCCAGATCTGACCATAGAACTTGGCTAGACCTTAGTACTTACCCCAGCCCCTGGGTGGACCTGAACTTGGACACTCCCCTACCCCAGAGCTTGGCCAGACTCTGGCACGGACTCCGACCCCAGCCAGACACTGACTCTGATCCTGGACCCTACCCCGCCCCCGGCTGGCACTGACGTGACTCTAGTCCTGACCCCAAGCTGGTGCTGACGCTGACCCAGACTTCAGATGGATGCTGGTACTGACCTCCACCCTATCTTTACTGGAACCAAAATAACTGCCCTGGTCCTGACCCTGGACTTGGGCTGGATGTTCATGCTGGCTGAGTCTTGACTTTTTCTCCATCAGATATTTTCATCATAATAGCATACCTGTTTGCTAGGCATTGTTCTAAATGTGTTGTATCTATCAACAGCCCTGGTAGGAGAGTTGGTTACCCTGATTCTAAAGATGGTGACTGAGACATGGAGAGATTGGTAACCTGATGAAAGTTACAGTTAGGAAGTGGTGGAGGACTCAACTCCAGAAAGCCTGTTTCCAGTGCCCCAGCTTCCCCTACCCCATACTGCCTCTCACCACAGGCCAGATCTCCACTGTACAATTGTCAAGCTCCCACAATAGCAAGTGAGATCTTAGAAAAGGTATTGACTTCAGAATTCAAAAAGAACATCGAAAGCAAAACCAATAAGCATTTAATTAAATGCCTGTAAAACATAGCATGCCATTTTCATTCATTGTTAAATTTAGTATTTATAAGAATTTAATTACATCTGAAAAACTTCCAGTTCCATTTTATTTTGCCAGAATTCCCAAGAATACACCATGATGACTGATAAATCATAGCCAAATGCAAACTAAATGGTTTCTCAGAGCCACATAATTTCAAAAGCAAAATTGTAAAAATTCTTGCAAAAATTTTACAAGTGAAAAATTATATCTATTTCTGTGGGATGTATGTTTCAATATATTTGCTATGCTGTGGGGTGGGGCCTTGAACCATCTTAGAATGTCCTTGCTGACCCAGAAACTGATGGGACCAGACAGGGGTGATGGGGTCCCAGCTTGGATTGAGTGCTGATGTCTCCAGCCCATCATCACTCTCAGTGTCAGTAAGCTCAGCCCCCTGCCTGGACCTGGATACTGACCATGGACTACGGCGAAGCCCTGGACCCGGAGGGGTCAGCACAGGATGCTGTGTCCCAGGGTGGGGGTGGTTGGTGAGGGCTGTCTTCCTCCCTTTGCTTCTTCACACCCTGCCCTGTTCTGTCCAGAGGCAGGGGCAGTTGGCACCTTAAAGGGACAGGACTCTGGCCAGGCGCAGTGGTTCACACTTGTAATCCCAGCACTTTGGGAGGCTGAGGCGGGCAGATCACGAGGTCAGGAGTTTGAGACCAACCTGACCAACATGGTGAAACCTCGTCTCTACTAAAAATACAAAAATTAGGTGGGCGTGGTGGCACGCACCTGTAATCCCAGCTACTCTGGAGACTGAGGCGGGAGAATCACCCAAACCTGGGTGGCGGAGGTTGCAGTGAGCCGAGATCGTGCCATTGTACACTCCAGCCTAGGTGACAGAGTGAGACTCCGTCTCAAAAAAAAAAAAAAAAAAAAAAGGACAGGACTCTGAGGGGTACAGAAATATCACTAATGTGGTCACATAGCTTATCCACGGTACAGTTGAGACAGGAACCCAGGTGTCCTGGTTCCCAGACAAGGCTTCTTACCAATAACCTCCATATTTAGTCCACCATGAGCATTGAGCAGGTATTAGCCACCAGCTGTATGTCCTGCCCTGAGCTGGGCTTTACTGTGGGTGGGATGGGAGCACTTTTCATGGAGAGGGAGAACTTGTCCTAGGAAATCAGGAGAAGCCAGAGGCCAGGTGGAGTACCAGGCAGAGCTCTAGTCAGGGAAAGGAGTACTTCCGAGAGGAGGCAGAACTGGAGCACAGCCCTGAGGCGGGGCGAGATTTGGATGAGGAAAGGCATTCCTGGTGGGGGGATCTGCATAAGCAAAGGCCAAATGGCTAGAATGAGTCTTTGTCACTCAGAGAATGGGGAATGGGAGACCTGCCTGGCTGGACTTCGTGAGGGTGGAGGTCTAGGGATGGAAATGCCCAGTTGGAAGTGAGAGAACCACGTCTGAGCTCACAGGATACATTCAGGTCTACATATGTGCATACATGAACAGTCACACCCAGATAATATGAGCATTCATATATCCACGTGTACACATGCACATGCGCCTAAACACAACCACACTTAGAGCCACAGGACACGTGCCTGATCCCTTAGAGATTGTATCATTTCTAGTTGGAGAGAAAAGATGGTGACTCATGAATCAGTGAAAACTAGGACAGGGTGAGGTGGGGTGAGGGACACCTTGAGGGTCCCCAACCTGCCTCCTCCTCCACAGTTCTCCAAGGATGTCCTAGTAAACATCTATTCCGCCTATATCGATAACTTCCTCAATGCAAAGGATGCTGTGCGTGTGGCCAAGGAGGCGAGGCCTGCCTTTCTCAAGTTCCTAGAGGTACTGTGGGCTAGGGCAGGGGGATGGAGGTGACCCTCACCTTGGGCCAGTTTTGAGGGCCCCAGGAGCTCCCAGCATGGGTACCATAGTCCCAGCCACTGGGCCAGCCTCCGCTCTCAGGCTGAGCTGGAGGGGCTTGCTGGGGACCTGTCCCTGGACATAGTCTCCCTGGCATGTCATTCCTCACACGGTGCCCATCCATGGGTTTCAGCAAAGCATGCGTGAGAACAAGGAGAAGCAGGCGCTGTCTGACCTCATGATCAAGCCTGTGCAGCGGATCCCACGCTACGAGCTTCTGGTGAAGGTGGGCATGGAGCTGGGTGGGCAAGTGGGCAAGGCCTGGAAGGATGGGGGGATACAAGGAGGTCTAAGGCCCCTGCCTCGCTGAGCCTGACATCAGGGTCTGTAGGGGTCAGGTAGGAAAGAAAGTCCTCTTTGGAGTCTACCCATAGTCCCTCCTGCTCCAGCAGTCTGGGGCCCCAGGGGTAGCTAAGCAGTCAGGCCTGGTCCCCATTCCCACCCCAGGACCTCCTGAAGCATACACCTGAGGACCACCCGGACCATCCACTCCTGCTGGAGGCACAGCGGAACATCAAGCAGGTGGCTGAGCGCATCAACAAGGGTGTGCGGAGTGCCGAGGAGGCGGAGCGGCATGCCCGTGTGCTGCAGGAGATAGAGGCTCACATCGAGGGCATGGAGGATGTGCGTGCGCCCTGCCCCACCCCACCCTACCCCACCCCACCCACATCTGTGTCCACTCGGCCTCTGTGTGCATCTGTGGCCACCTGGAATCATGGCTGTGTCCATGTCCGGAACCACAGTGTGTTTGCATCCATGTCTGCCAGTCTCTGTGGCCACACGTCTCCACCTGTCTGTGTTCTTCCACGTGTCTCTGACCTTGGGTCCCGTGGCCTGGCAGCACAAGGGCATTGGGAGGGTGGGCAGCATGCTGCTTCCATTGGCCTAGCCCATGGAGTGGGGCCGAGGGATCACTGGGATTTGTGGAGGGGATAGGGATTAATAACTGGCCTTCGAGATGCCTTGTCCCTCCTGTCCCACAGCTCCAGGCTCCTCTGCGGCGGTTCCTGAGACAGGAGATGGTCATTGAAGTGGTAAGAAGTGTCCCAGTGTCTGCCCGGCTGTCCCCACCTCCTCACTTTGTCCTCTCTTCTGCTCACACCCTCTACCTGCAGGTCTCCCTGCTCTTTCACCCCGAGGGGAGCCCTGGTTGAGTCCCCGCTCTGCTCTGACTCTCTGGGCAGCTGGGGAAGAGCCCTCACTCTCCCTGGGTCTCAGTGTCCCCTTGGGTACTATGGGCAGGTGGGTGGACTTCTGGACTGTGTCCACCCAGCCTGAATTCTGCCTTGGGCTCCGCAGAAGGCGATCAGTGGCAAGAAAGACCGGTCTCTCTTCCTGTTCACGGACCTCATCGTCTGCACCACTCTGAAGCGAAAGTCAGGCTCCCTGCGGCGCAGCTCCATGAGCCTGTGAGTGGCTGGGCCGGGGTTTGGGTGGTGCCAGCAGGGGGAGCAGTTGTTCCTCTCTGAGCCCCACTCCCCAACCCTGGCCAGAGCGCCCCATTGGCTCCCCACAGGTACACGGCAGCCAGTGTCATTGACACAGCCAGCAAGTACAAGATGCTATGGAAGCTGCCGCTGGAAGACACAGACATCATCAAAGGTGGGTTTGATGCTAGGGGTTCTGGGTGTTGGGGTCTTCCTCTGAGAAGCCCTCCTGGAGGGTCTGAGCTCCAGCCAGTCTGGCTGCTTGTCCAGCTGCTTTTCCACTTTTGGGCCTCGCTTTCTCATCCAGTGCAAGGGGGCTGGCATGAAGGACCCATTTGGCACCCATTTGGAGCCAGACAGTCTGTCCATGCACACCTCCTTCCAACTGGGCAGGGACCTAGGCTGGCAGCGGGAGCTGGGTGGGGGTGGTGCACAGAGAGCAGCATCACTGTAATTAGCCATTGATTCATCTGTGCAAAATCATTTGAGCGCCTAATATTAGATGATGTTGCACTGTCTGGTTCAGCGGTTTCACACACAGGGAACAGACACTCGCTTGAGTTACTGCAAGCAAAGGGTTGATTGGAGCCATCCATGTTGTTCGGGGCTGAGACTGTTGGGAGCTGAGGCAGCTTCCAGGAGCCGCTCCTCCTGCGGCGTCTGTCTTTCTTCCCTTCTTGCTGAGTCGGCCCTGTTCTCACTGCTGTTAGCTTCCCCTGCTTCCTCATAACTCCCGTGATCAGACCCAGGCTGGCTCCTGGCTCAGCTGGAGGGGAGCTCACCTGGAGCTTGGCCCTCAGGGTAACAGACAGGTTTGCCCGGCCCCTTGGTGAACCCAGGCTTGCTCACTATGTAGGAGTACCAGCTAGTTATTACTCTAATTGGTCCAAGTCAATAGAATGACCACCTTTAAGTTAGGTGCCCACTCCTGGTCCAATCAGCTGTGAGCAAGAATGGGGCAGGGTCATATGGAAGAAAACATGGCTGCTCAGGTGGTGAGGGTTGGGATGGGACAGTTCATGTCAAAAGGAGTAGATCGGCTTCGTCTCTTCAGGCTGCTTTAACAAAAATACCACAGACTGGGCAATTTATAAACCAGAGGAATGTATTGCTCACAGTTCAGGAGGCTGGGAAGGCCAAGATGAGGGTGCCAGCAGAACTGCAAGGGGCCTGTGCTTCACAGAGGATGCCTTCTATGTGTCCTCACTTGGCGAACAAGCTCCTTCAGGCCTCTTTATCAGGGCACAAATCTCATTCACAATGGTTCCCCCCTCATGACCAGGTCATCTCCCAAAGGTCTGCCTCTTTTTTTTTTTTTTTTTTTTTTGAGACAGTCTCACTGTGTTGCCAAGCTGGAGTGCAGTGGCACGATCTTGGCTCACTGCAACCTCTGCCTCCCGGGTTCAAGCAATTCCCCTGCCTCAGCCTCCCAAGTAGCTGGGACTACAGGTGCGCGCCACTACGACCAGTTAATTTTTTTTTTGTATTTTAGTAGAGACGGGGTTTCACCATGTTGGCCAGAATAGTCTCGATCTCCTGACCTTGTGATCTGCCCACCTTGGCCTCCCAAAGTGCTGGGATTACAGGCCTGAGCCAACACGTCCGGCCAGGTCCGCCTCTTAATACCAACACACTCAGGATTCGATTTCAACCTGTGAGTGTTGAGTGGACACAAACATTCAGGCAACAGCAGAGCTGTTCCCAGCCTCGGCCTAGCAGGAAACTCCACTGCCATCCACCGGGCACACACTCTTCTTCCCGTAGACACAGTGAGACAGCCTCGCTGTCCAGTGTGACTCCATCTTACAGTTACAAAGCGTGCCCTCCCCTCCTCAGCAGGCTGCCTCTCACCCCCACGGGGTTCTTGGTCACAGGGCCACTTCAGACAGGACTTGCCAGTCTCAGGGTCCATGTCTCTAGTGCTGTCATGACCCGTCCAGGGCTGCCTTACCATTCTGCAACCTGTGGCCCAAATATTAAATTTATATACACCAATAACACATTCTATAAACTAGATTAGAGAAAAACAGGAAAAGAAACTCATTTAGGAAAAAGCAAAAAGAAACTTCTTTTCCCTTGATTTCAAGACACATGTGTCCTGGCCCAGCGGTGGAGGGACAGCTCCATGTATGGACCACTGGTCCAGAGTGTGCGTCCCAAGCCTTGGGTTGAGGGTGGCAGGCCGTCTGCAGGACCAGCCGCTTGGCAGTGTTCAGGTATGGGATAGGACCATAGAAATCCAGGGCACCACGCACTGCCCCCTCCTTTGTGGGGTGATGAGTCTCTTGGTCAGCACATTTGACTGCCTGGGGCTCTGCCTGCTCTGCCAGGGCCCCCACAGGAGGCTGCAACACCGCAGCAGTTCCGTGTCAGCCGGGGCCTGTGTGTTGCAGAGCCAGCCACCATTTCATACTCCGTGCTCTCCCGGGAATTCTCCGTGGGCCTGACATCCTGTGCCACATGGCTCTGAATCAGGCCCAGTCCCCAGCTCACAGGGCTGGGGTTCCTCTGGGACCTGCCTGTTAATTTTTTTCCCAAGTTGGGGTTTCTATGCTCTTGGTTTGTCAGGTCCCACCCCAGGCCCAGTTGCAGGCTATGCAGTGAGGGAAGGAGAGTCTGTCCCAGCCTGACCTTGTCTGTCTCTGTATCAGTCCACGGCCTTCCTCTCTCCCCTCTAGGGGCATCCCAAGCCACCAATCGGGAAAACATCCAGAAGGCCATCAGCCGCCTTGATGAGGACCTCACCACCCTGGGCCAAATGAGCAAGCTCTCTGAGAGCCTTGGTTTCCCCCACCAGGTCTGTGCCCTCTGCCCGATGCTGGGGAGCCAGGGGGTGGGAGGCTTCTGACCCTATCTGAGAGATAGACAGCCCTGACATTTGCCTGAGGGAAGAGACATCCCTTTCCCTCATCTGAAAGCAAAAATTGCAGCCTCCCTCCATATGGGGGAAGTAACATGTTCCAGGTCTGAGGGTGGAGACATAGCTGCATCCCTATCCGAGGGTGACAGAGGCCCCATCCCCCATCTATCAAAGGAATCCAGGTCTGAGGGAGGAGACAGTCCCACTTGCTGTCTGAGGAGAGAGGCAGGTCCCCACACATTAAGGGCAGGTGCAGGCTCTGGTGAGATGCTGGGGCCTGAGGCCTGGGCCCTCTTCCCCACAGAGCCTGGACGATGCGCTGCGGGACCTCTCAGCTGCCATGCACCGGGACCTGTCAGAGAAGCAGGCGCTGTGCTATGCGCTTTCCTTCCCGCCAACCAAGCTGGAGCTGTGCGCCACTCGGCCCGAGGGCACCGACTCGTACATCTTTGAGTTCCCTCACCCTGACGCCCGCCTTGGTTTTGAACAGGCCTTCGATGAGGCCAAGAGGAAGCTGGGTAAGCCAAGGCACATGCTGGCCCTCTCCTCCTAGAGCTTCCAGGCAGGAGGCCAGAGGCATCTCACAGCTGTCTGTGACTTCAGGAGCCAGAACCACAGTGCTCTGTGCTCCGGCTCCACCTGGTGGGGAGGGGGGCTTCTGCAGTGAAACATCAGACTGAATAATAGCTGTGGCCTCCCTGGCAGGGAGGGGAATTCCATGGATAAGGTCTCACTGTCTGTTGGACCTGCCCCATAGTGGGCACCAATAGCTAAGACACTCCCCATACCCTCCCTACACACACTCTGAGCAGGGCTGGATCAGGGAAAGCTATTGATCAGGGCTCATGGCTTAGAAGAGCCATAGAGACCTCTGGGTCTAACCCCAAGACAATACACATGGGAAAAGATTGAGGCCAGGAGCAACTGCCTTATTCTAATGTGGCTGGGATCAGGCCTCCCACTAGAGAGACCCTGAGGGGCAGGGGAGGAAGGGGAATGGGGCAGGGGCAGGACCAGGGTGAGATGGATGCTATGCTAAGCAGGGTCTGTCTGTCTGTGCATCTCCACTACAGCATCCAGCAAAAGCTGTCTAGACCCTGAGTTCCTGAAGGCCATCCCCATCATGAAAACCCGCAGTGGCATGCAGGTATGTCTGCATCTGGGTCACGTGGGTGCATGTTTTCAAAGCCAGCAGGTGTTCATGAATTTTTGTTTTGTGTACGACATTGTGTATATGCCTTGAACATTGCTATTGCTCCTTATGTCTTGGAGAATTCAGCTCTCTGTACATGTGCGTGGGTGCTGCATATGTATTACATGTGTACATGTATATGGGTATGCTTCGTGCATATCTGTATCTGTGCATGTGAACAAAGGCTATATGAATGATGGGAAGTAACTTCATTTATGTGCTTGTATGAGGCTGCATACATATGTACAGAGGTTACCAGCATCACATTTTTTCTATGGATGTATCCATGATTATATCCGGAGATATGTGTGTGTACATGTAGGCATGATGGCCTGTATCCCATAGGCATGAGTGCATTTGATGTGTAGACAGTCACATGGGCAAGGCGTGGTGGCTTACGTCTGTAATTCCAGTACTTTGTGGGGCCAAGTTAGGAGGATCACATGAACCTAAAAGTTCAAGACCAGGCTAGGCAAGACCCTATCTCTACAAAAAATTCAAAAATTATGCACGTTTAGTGGCCCGCCCCTGTGGTCCCAGTTACTCGGGAGGCTGAGGTGGGAGGATTGCTTGAGCCCTGGAGGTCAAAGCTGCAGTGAGCCATGAACCCACTACTGCACCCCAGCCTGGGAGACAAAGCAAGAACCTATCGCAAAAAAAAAAAAAAAAAGGGTCCTGTGCCGCGTGTATGTGTACGCGTGTGTAGAGGGGTGTATAGGTCATCCATACACACCCATGCAGGCCTGCCTCCCTCCATTCTGCCGGGGTTTCCCAGGAGTGGGGAATGCCGGCAGCAGTTCCTCACTTCACCTTCTCCATTGGTGCCTCCTGCAGTTCTCCTGCGCAGCTCCCACCCTGAACAGCTGCCCGGAGCCCTCGCCTGAGGTGTGGGTCTGCAACAGCGACGGCTATGTGGGCCAGGTGTGCCTCCTGAGCCTGCGCGCCGAGCCGGACGTGGAGGCCTGCATCGCCGTCTGTTCCGCCCGCATCCTCTGCATCGGGGCGGTGCCCGGGCTGCAGCCTCGCTGCCACCGGTGAGGCCTGGGCGGCGGGGTGGGCGGCACCGCGGGCCTGGGAGACCCAACCCCTGTCCCAGCACACTCTGAGGCCGCCCCGGCCTGGTTGTGGGCGGGGCCTGGCGAGTGTGGGCGGGGTCGGTGGGCGTCGCCAGCGAGGACCTGTAGCTGCTCTCATCCTCACTCTCTCTTTTCGCAGGGAGCCTCCTCCGTCGCTGAGGAGTCCTCCAGAGATGGCACCGGAGCCCGCCGGGCCGGAGCTGGACGTCGAGGCCGCTGCGGATGAGGAAGCCGCGACGCTTGCGGAGCCAGGGCAGCAGCCCTGCCTTCACATCTCCATTGCAGGCTCGGGCTTGGAGATCACGCCGGGCCTCGCCGAGGGTGACCCCCGCCCAGAGCTGGTGCCCTTTGACAGTGACTCTGATGATGAGTCTTCGCCCAGCCCCTCGGGGACGCTGCAGAGCCAGGCCAGCCGGTCCACCATCTCCTCCAGCTTTGGCAGTGAGCTTTGGCCATCTCCTCCAACTTGGCACTGGCAGGCAGGGTGGACTGCCCAGAGGAGGGGAAGGAGGGACCAGTGTAGGGCAAAGGCATGGCGTCAGACCTCAGGATGTTAGCACACAGAGCAATGAGGGCAGGGGATGTGACACTGAGGATCCAGAGGACAGTGGGACAGTCAGGCGGGATCATGAAGACCTTGGAGCACTCAGCTAAGGAAGATGGGGTGTTGGTGGGGTGGGGACCCACAGTGTGGCCACTGGGTCCGAGGGGCCAGGCGAGATCAAGGATTCTGTAGTGCTGAGCTGTCGGTGAGCAGGGCAGCATGCTGGAGCAGATGCAGAGGCCTCGGGGATGGGGAAGAATAGCTTTGAGAGGCCCTCCGGAGGGTCATGGCCAGGAGGGATGCATGGCTTAGAAAGGTATCAGGTCCCAGGCCTGGCAGAGGAGGATGGAGACAGAGACCTTTGTCTCCCTCAGATGAGGAGACCCCGAGTTCCAAGGAGGCCACGGCAGAGACCACCAGCTCAGAGGAGGAGCAGGAGCCAGGCTTCCTGCCACTGTCTGGCTCCTTTGGGCCTGGTGGTCCCTGCGGCACCAGCCCAATGGATGGGAGAGCCCTTCGCCGCTCCAGCCACGGCTCCTTCACCCGGGGCAGCCTTGAGGACCTGCTGAGTGTCGACCCTGAGGCCTACCAGAGCTCCGTGTGGCTGGGCACTGAGGATGGCTGGTAGGGACAGGGGAGGGACTAGGGACACAGTGCCAGAACTCTGAGCTCCCTGCTCTGAAAATCATGTGGTCCCCTGGAGCCAAGGCAGGAGGGCTTTGGGTCACACCTCAAGGGTACTGCTGACCAGGGATGTCAGTGGGTCTGACAATCCCAGGGAGGCTGTGGGACCTCAGTACCTTGGGCAGGCACCCAGCATTGAAGACGTGGTGCTATGGGCAAAGAGGTGGAGGGATGACTCCAGGGGCTGGTGTGCCCCAAGCATTTGTCCCAGGTGCATACCCCGATCCACAGTGTCCACGTGTACCAGTCCTCCGACAGCATCCGTGACCGCAGGAACAGCATGAAGCTCCAGCACGCGGCCTCTGTGACCTGTATCTTGTAAGGCCCCAGGGTGGCCCTTCCTGTCTAGAGTCTTCTCAGCCACACGTGCAGGCCTCCTTCTGTTCATCTGGGCCCCCTGCTCTACTGTCCCTCCTCTCTGTGGAGGCTGGAAGCCAGAGGCCTGGCCCTAGGCTAGCTGTGCCTCTTACACACTGTGTGAGCTCGGGCAAGTCACTCCCTTTTCTTAGCCTCAGGCAACCCCCACCTGGAGAACAAGGGGTGGGAAGAGGTGGCCTCTCGGGAGCCATACCCATTCTATCTGTGGTTCCCCTGGTCCTGGGTGACCCACTTTGGCTGCCTGAACTCCCTTACTGCTTCCTCTTTTCCCTACCCAGGTATCTGAATAACCAGGTGTTTGTGTCTCTGGCGAATGGAGAGCTTGTGGTCTACCAAAGGGAAGCAGGTGAGTATCTGCCCTCCCCCACACCCTGCCCCTGTCCCCTTACTGGTGTTGGGGCTCTTTCCTGGAGATGTGGCTTTGGGCAACTCCCAGGCCCTCTCTGGGCCTTGGTGTCCTTGCTTATAAAGGGGAATGTTAACATCCCATTTCAGGGGAGACTGAGGCTCAAATTTAGAACTGGAGTGAATTTCCTGTTTTCTTTACCCCACTCCAGGCCATTTCTGGGACCCCCAGAACTTCAAATCAGTGACCTTGGGCACCCAGGGGAGCCCCATCACCAAGATGGTGTCTGTGGGTGGGCGGCTGTGGTGTGGCTGCCAGAACCGAGTCCTTGTCCTGAGCCCTGACACGCTGCAGCTGGAGGTAGCAGGGGATGGGGGAATGGAATTGGTGCCATGGGATGAGCTAGGTCCATGTGAGAGGGAGATGGAGACCATGGTAGGGGCATAAGCAGCATCCATCAGAGGGCTAGGGCCTTCCTCTGACCACAGAGTGACACTGGCCAGTCCTTGTCCTCCTTCGATCCTCATTTCTTCTCTAGCTGATGAGGAATACAGTAAGTGTCCCATATACATTAGGAATCTTATTCATCCTCCTGCCCACCCTGTCTCTCAACTCAGGTTTTAGGGTCCTTTGGGGATAGGACAAGAGTCCTTCCTGATGTCAACATCCATTAGCATTAGACTCTGGCATTTATTGCTGCACATGTCACTTGCACACATGTCAGAAGTATCCAGGGGCAACGCGTTCCCTTAATTTCCCTCACTTACTCCATTGTTGGCTGGGCAAGAGTCCAAAGCCCTGGGTTCAGGCCCCAGCTCTGTGACTGACTTGCTGTGTGACCTTTCCCTTCTAGGCTTCAGCTTCCCCACCTGTCCAGGCGGAGGCCAGTGACTGATTTTAGAACCCTTTAAGCATTGAAGTTCTCTGATCCTTAAATCACTCAAGTTTAATGGGGAGAAAGCACCTCCATTGTAATTCCTGAGAACTAAGTTGGGAGGTGCTGGTGAAACCAAGCCTTGTAAGGTTAATCAGACCAAGGACCAACGCTAGTGTGAGTTGTAAGGGATGGACACTGGTGAAGCTCCAGGCTAGGGTGGGCCAAGGGAGGCAGGCCTGCCAATGACCCATCTTCTCCCCCGCCTTCCCCAGCACACGTTTTACGTGGGTCAGGATTCAAGCCGCAGCGTGGCTTGCATGGTGGACTCCAGCCTGGGTGTGTGGGTGACGTTGAAAGGTAGTGCCCACGTGTGTCTCTACCATCCAGACACCTTTGAGCAGCTGGCAGAAGTAGACGTCACCCCTCCCGTGCACAGGATGCTGGCAGGTACTGACCTCAAACTACCACAGTGCTCTCCTTGGAGGCTTTCTGCCCGATTGTAGAGGAGGCTGAGCCAGGGCCAGAATTCAGCCCCAGCTGTGGTCTGTCTCCTACCCCAGGCTCGGATGCCATCATCCGGCAGCACAAGGCTGCCTGTCTGCGAATCACAGCGCTGCTGGTGTGTGAGGAGCTGCTGTGGGTGGGCACCAGTGCTGGTGTCGTCCTCACCATGCCCACCTCGCCCGGTACTGTCAGCTGCCCACGGGCGCCACTCAGTCCCACAGGCCTTGGCCAGGGACACACTGGCCACGTCCGCTTCTTGGCCGCGGTCCAGCTGCCAGATGGCTTCAACCTGCTCTGCCCAACCCCACCACCTCCCCCAGACGCAGGTGGGTCAATGCATCATACCCCAAGCCAGGGATCATGGACATTTGGTTTAGGACTCCCCACTATCCTGCCAGAAGAGCTTTCAAGAGGGAGGAAAAGTGTCACATAGAGCTGGAGGTGGCATATATGACAGGAAATAGGCCACGGAAGTCCCCAAATGAAATCTAGGATAGTGTGTGTGTGTGTGTGTGTGTGTGCGCACCTGCATGTGTTGTGTGTATATAAAGTTCTGTCCAGAGAAATGTCATGGGAGACAGGGAGGGAACTATAACCTAAGAGGTAGAATATGTCACAAATAGAATATGTATGTAGGAAATATGTCCTGTTGTATATACTTCCTATATACACCAGGAAATAGCACAGGACTAGAAATGATGTATAGGGCAGGAAGTGGAATCAGGAAGTGATGCACAGAGCAGGAAATAGAAATAGCAACAGAAAACAACATAGAATGGCACTAGCACAGAAAATGGACTGAGAATTAGAAAGTGAAACAGCACGGTGCCAGGCGCGGTGGCTCACACCTGTAATCCCAGCACTTTGGGAGGATGAGGTGGGAGGATCGCTTGAGCCCAGGAATTCCAAGACCAGCCTGGGCAACATGGTGAGACACCATCCCTACAAAAAATACAAAAATCAGCCAGGTGTGGTGGCACACACCTGTGGTTCCAGCTGCTCAGGAGGCTGAGCTGAGGTGGGAGACTCACCTGAGCCCAGGGAAGTCGAGGCTGCAGTCAGCAGAGATTGTGCCACTGAGAGTGATACCCTGTCTCAAAAAAATAAAAATAAAAATATGGCCGGGCGTGGTGGCTGACACCTGTAATCCCAGCACTTTGAGAGGTTGAAGGGGGTGGATCACCTGAAGTCAGGAGTTCGAGACCAGCCTGGCCAACATGGTGAAATCCCATCTCTACTAAAAATACAAAAACTAGCTGGGTGTGGTGGCGGGTGCCTGTAATCCCAGCTACTCGGGAGGCTGAAGCAGGAGAATCACTTGAACCAGGGAGGCGGAGTTTGCAGTGAGCCAAGAGTGTGTGCCATTGCACTCCAGCCTGGGTGACAAGAGCGAAATTCCGTCTCAAAAAAAAAAGTGAAACAGCAGGAAATGAGGTACATCAGGAGGTCACAACCAGAAAAGTTTTGCTTTGGCAGGACAAGAAATGATATTCCCAAGAGGAAGTGGCCGTGGAAATCAGGAAGCAATAAAGCCTCGGGGTCAGGAGTTGTCTGGGTTCACAGAAGACTTAAGCTACCTGGGAAAGGGCTGTTGGAAGTAGGAGGCTTATTTAATGCAAGGACATTGCATGCAGTAATCAAGAGAGATAGAAAGTGGCATCTTACAGGGCACTTACATTGTAAAAAGAAAAAAATCGAAGCGGCATCACCTTGGGAAGTTATGTGACTCCTGACTAGAGATTACAGATGGGACATAAGAAGTCTGGCTGCCAAGAAGTGGGCATTTCTTTCTAAATAAGTTCCTAGCTAACAGAAAGTGGGATTCCCCCATAGGAAGTGTGCACGTCTTCCTTCCTATCTTCTGGGGTGTGGGAATTCAGGCCCTGATGGGACAGTGAAGCCTCCATTCACCCCCAGGCTGACAGATCCTCGCCTCTGCCCCCAGGCCCTGAGAAGCTGCCATCACTGGAGCACCGGGACTCCCCTCGGCACCGAGGCCCTGTCCCGGCCAGGCCTAAAATGCTGGTTATCAGTGGAGGTGATGGCTATGAGGACTTCCGACTCAGCAGTGGGGGCGGCAGCAGCAGTGAGACTGTGGGCCGAGACGACAGCACAAACCACCTCCTCCTGTGGAGGGTGTGACCCTGTCTGCCGTGGCCCAGGACTGGCCCGCCCACCTGCCCTCAGCCTGCTTGTCTCTTCCTAGCCCACATGCAGACTTTGACCAGGAGTGTCCAGCCAGGGGCACACATGTGCCTGCGTGGGCTCTGCCTTGTCTTCACAGAAGCATTCCTGATGGAACACCCGCTGGCCAGCCAGGCCACGGCTTCTCCCGACCCTCTGGCTGCCCCGGTGCTCCCAGTCATGATCGGGTGGGGGACATGTGGGCTGACCAGGACCTCTGACCCTGGAGCTTCTACCAAAGACACAGCTGGGTCTGGACCCCACGGGGCTGGGGAGGGCCATGTGCAATATTTGGAGGGTTTTCTGGAGGGCAGCAGGAAGGCTGGGGAATTCCCTATGTACAGTATTTATGTTCCTTTTTAGATGTGTACCTTCCCAAGCACTTATTTATGCAGTGACCTGGTGACCTGGGGTTGGGGTGATTTGAGGAAATGACATCAGGAAAAGAAACCTATTCCTGCCCTGGGGACCACCCTGGGACTCGGTTAACTAAGCCTTCCTGGAGGGACCCATGCGCCCCTGAGCCCCATTCCATTCATACAGACACACACGTACGCACACTGCATGTCCAAGGCCCTAAACATTGCCCATTGACATCAACCTTCCAGGGCCCCAGCCTGATGGGGCTGCCCTCAGTCCTCTAGGTCAAGATGCTGACTATTAGGGGGCAGTGATTGCCATCTGGGGACCTGCCAGGCTTTGTCATTTCCCAGTTTATTGGTGGTGCCTTTAGTGGTTCCCTAATTTGGGAACACTGATGGGGCCTTGGACAGGGTTTTCTCTCAGGTAAGAGAAATGGGCCCGCGATCTCCTCACAGTCACCCCCAGTCCTTGGCCCTGCTTCCCTGTGTCTCACGCACTGGCACATACGGTCACCTTGGAGGGCAGACCTAGGATCCCCTCACTCTGACCACAGAATCCATCTCCACACCCCTTCTGCCAAGGGAAGCCCCTTCAGGAAGGACCCCCCAAAGCTGAGGGGCTGAATGTAGCCTCTTCAACAGAGAAGGCTCCCACTTGAGAGCAGCCTCTGCCTGACCCCCTGGACTGCAGGGAGCCACTCTGACCCTCAGCCCTCTTGCTTCTTCAGCTAAAACTCCAAAGGTTTGGTTTCAGATGGGGTTCGTTTTGTTCTGTTTGGTTTTGGTTTTGTTTGGGGTGGGTGGGTCATTGCGGTCTTAGATTGTGTTTCTCTTGCTACCAAACAGTCATGTATTAACTCTCTTTGGATGATGAAGTTTAAAGAGTCAATAAATAGAAACACCAGATGACTGCATTGGTGGCCACAGTGACCTCCTGTTAGCAACCTCAGGGCTCAGTCTCCCTGGCCACATGGGCCTTCCGACGTCCACACACTTGGGAAGAAGGGAGGCCTTGGAGACCCGGAAGAGTGCTGGACGGCGAGGTGGCCACGATTTGCTGTGCTACCCTGGGCAGGTGTCTGGGCTGCAGTTTCCTCATCAGGAAAATAAAGGGGTTGTACCAGTTCAGTGCTTTGTAACCAGGGTTACATGGTAGAATCCCTTGCAGATGACATGTAAATGTGGAAACATGATACATAACTTATTTACGTTTTATTTGAGAGCTTCGGAGTCAGTGGGCCTGGATGGAGCTTGGGAATCTGAAGCTGACATGCTCCAGATAAAGAGCCAGGCCCCCCATTGAGCCTGTTTACGGCTCCTCCAGGAAACAATGTTCTCCAGCAAAGCCTCAGCTGGAGAACCCTGATGAAGGCCAAGGCCCTGCTCCAACCCTCTGAAGTCTTTGGAGCAGGAGTAGAATCCAAGTCTGTCTGATTTCTGGTCTGAAGAGGTATGTCATTAAATCAGACACAAGAACGCATAGGCCCAGCAACATGGGGCTATTCTGTGCAAGGACGGAGAGACCTCCACACCAGAGTGCACCTGCAGAACTAGAGGTGGCCATCACTAGAAGGCATGTCATGCCTCAGCTCTGCTACACGCGTGAACCTTTCCAGCATAAATGACTGACTTTTGAGTCAGCCCCTGAAGGGCCATGCAAGCTCATGCTCTGCAAACTGGCAGCACACCTCTCAGGCCTGCTGGGTCCTCGACACCACAGGACGGGCATGGACCGTCTCCCTGCAGCATCGTTTTACTAGGGCTATCTGGGGAGGAAGGGATTCTATTAATAAGCACAGACATATTATGGAGTAGGAGGCCTCATTCATGTGGAATGTATAACGAAACAAAGCATCAGAAGGAACACAGGCTTTGAAGCTGGACAGACCTTGTTTGAGATCTTGACTTTGCCGCTAACTAGCTACGTGCCTTTGGGCAAGTTGTATCCCCTCTGAGCCTCCATTTCCTCATGTGTGAAATGAGGCTGATGATCCCTTCCCTAACAGGACTGCTGCTTGGCGTGCACAGGTCTTTGGATTGCAAGGAAGAGATTCACTGTGCCTTTGAACTAGAAGGATGCTTATTAGTGAAGACGTGAACTGGCAGCAAGGAGTTGTCACAGGGCACTGTGGCCCAGACATCAGAGCTGCATCTCAGGACATCTGGCCTCTCCACTTGAGTCGTCAGTGCCTCCCACACTGCCAGTCAGTTGCTGTTCCACTGCTTTCCAGCTTCTGCTGCCTCAGGGGCTCTGCCTCCTCCACTCAGAGGCCCCTGGGCAGACTTCAGTTTTAGCACAAGATACCCAAGGCCAGATCCTCACCACTTCCCCCACTCAAGTGCCTCAATAAGAATGGGCTTGGCCCAGCCCACTGTTACTTAGAGGGCCACATTCCAGGGCACTGGCCAGCCTGTGGACAGCCCGGACCCTGTCAGCTGTGGGCAGGGAGGCCCTGGAATGAGCATCAGACCCCAGGCTTCTGGCCCAGGGGAGGCTCCTGGAAGGATTAGCTCCTCTGAAGCAGTGGTTCTCAGCCTGGGATGCACATTATAATCATGAGGGCCCAGGCCAATTCCAAACCAATTAAATCTGAACTCTGAGGGTGGGACCCAGGTGTCTATATGTTTTTTAGAAACCTTTAGTTGAAGTATAACATTTATACAAAAAAGGACCCAGCATGATGGGTATTCATAAAGTGAACACACCCAGGTCAAGGAACAGAAAATCTCATCACCCCAGAAGCTCCCCTTAGACCTCCTTCTGGTCTACCCTCCAAGGGTAACCAGCACCCCGGCTTCTGAGACCATGATCTAGCTTCACCAGCCGAGGTAGAGAACTACTGCTTTAAAGGGTATGACTATGGTTAGCCACTGGTGTGGGGGAAAGTGGGGCTTGGGTTTGATGTTAAGAGGGAACACCAGCCTGGCCAACATGGAGAAACCCCATCTCTACAAAAAATACAAAAGTTAGCCAGGTGTGGTGGCGTGCACCTGTGGTCATAGCTACTTGGGAGGCTAAGGCAGAGAATTGCTTTAACCCAGGAGGCCAAGTATGCAGTGAGCCAAGATTACACCACAGCACTCCAGCCTGGGTGACAGAGGGAGACTCTGTCTCAAAAAAAAAAAAAAAAGAAAGAACAGCTCGAACCAAGGCAAGGAGGGGTAGAGGAGCCTGGTGCAGGCCCAGGTGGATGGGGAAAGAGGAAAAGGCAGGGGAGCCTAGGTTGGGAGCTCCGTGAACATGGGATTTTGTTCTTTGTTCCATCCCCAGGCCTGCCACGTGCGTGACACACAGTAGATGCTCAGTAAATATTTGTTGAATTAAATCTGGAGAATTCAGGTGAGAACCAACTCTAGGTCTTGAATGCCACGAAACAGTAAACCCAGCTTCCACTTAGTGTTTGCTGCAAGCCAGGAGCATGGATCATCTCGAATCCTCACAATGGTCCTGGGAGGTTGATACCATTATTACCCTCCTTTTCAGATGAGGAAACTGAGGTTCAGAGAGGTTAGATGCCTTCCTCAAGGTTACCTACCCACTAACTGATAGAACCTGGAATCTGTCTGCTCAGTTCTCTGTATCTCATGGAAGAGGAGGGCCAGCCTGGTGTGGCTGGAGGACAGGAGAGACAGCCTGACCATGTAGTCACTCGTGAGGCTGGACTAATGTTCCTTAGACCAGCCCTGGGAAGGGGATCCAGATCCCAGATCAGTGAGGAGAGTCAAAGCCAGAGGCCATCTCCTCTTCAAGGGAGTTCTCCAGGTGGTCCCTTGGGTTAGGGACAGGGGGCAGGATTTAGCTAGACCATCTACCTTATGGAAAAGATGAGGCACAGAGAGGGACAGGGACTTACCTGAGGTCACACAGAAAGGCAACATTGAGGCTGGGGGTAGCTGGGGAGGAGATCCCAGGCAGGAAGGTTTCCTGTGGTCAGAAAAGCCAGGAAATGACCCTTAAAGCCAGGGGAGGCAGAAGGCTAGATGAGTTGGCCTCCAGGGGCCCCGTCACACACCTCAAACCAGCCTCAGCACTGGGCTGGTCCAGAGGGCTTGGAGAGAGCAAGTCTGGCTAAGGCCTTACCTTAAACCTTCTGGGCAGGGCCTGGGGAGGGAATGGGGGACCCCAGGGCCTGAACTCAAGCTCCAGCCAGGCCTCTCAGCACTGTGTGATGCCAGGCAAGTGTCTGTCCCTCCATAGACCTGGATGACCTCTGTGAGCCCTTCACATCTTCTGCATGCCTGCCAAACACCAAGTCTGTGTCCTCACAGACCTTAAGCCACAGGCCAGGTTGCAGGAAGCGGCAAGGGGAAGTCTATTTTAGGCCCAATTATAGCCAATGAGGAGTCCTGCCTGGCAAAGGCAAGTGAGCCGGCATCCCAAGCTGGGTCAGAGGTAGTTTGCTGGGCTGGACTGGGGAGGGAGATAGTGAGCAGGCATCAGGCATAAATCGGGCAGAGCCCCTGCTGCCCAGGGCAAACACTGCACCAAGGGAAGGGAGAGGAGAGAGAGCTGCTGAGCCCAGCGGCCTGGAAGAAGCTGGTGCCCCCGATGAGGTCTCAGCAGATCCTCATAACACGCTTGGATGGGCGAGTTCTCAGAGAGGTGAAGTCACTTGCCTAAGGTCACACAGCCTGGCAACAGCAGAACTGGGACTTAACCACTATCTATGTGACACCAAAGCATATATTCTTCCATTTTCCCCTAGATTTCTCTTCTCCGGGCTCCTTAACCTCAGATGCTTCAGCAAGCCACCTGTCTCCCTGGGCTTGGCTCGCACTCCCTAGCTCTTGACCTGCTCATGTTCTGGGCCCAGAGGGTAACTGGACTGCAAGTCTCACCCTGACAGTCCCCAGGGTCCCCACCAGCCCCATTGTCTGCAGTTGATGGCTCTGGGTTCCTCTCTCAGACTCACCATGGGACCAAGAATACCCCACATATGCCTCCTTGAGCACCAGTCAGGTGGGCAATAGAACCTGGGATGGATGGAACTGAGAGTGCTGGGCCTCCCATGAGGGAGCCAGTGAGGCAGTCACCAAAGACTTCACAGCTCCACCCCAGTGGGATTCCAGACCCAGGCCAGGGTCTGGACCTAAATGCAGGTTGAACCTGGTCCTCAGGCCCAGACAGCCCCAGCTCAGCTTCTGGCCTGGCCCCAGGCTGAGCCCCATCCTGGCCTCCTAGCCTCAGTTTCTCCTCAGACTGAGCCCACCCTCCCCTGGAGCTAAGACACAAACACAGGACAGCAGCCCACCTTCTTAGGGTTAGGACTTGGTCCGCTGGGGGTTAGCCTAGGGTGGAGCATTGAATTTTTTTTTTTTTTTTTTGAGATGCAGTCTCGCTCTGTCGCCCAGACTGGAGTGCAATGGCACAATCTTGGCTCACTGCAACCTCCACCTCCCGGGTTCAAGCGGTTTTCCTGCCTCAGATAGGCACCCACCACCGCACCTGGCTAATTTTTTTTTCTTTGTATTTTTAGTAGAGATGGGGTTTCACCATGTTGGCCAGGTTGGTTTCCAACTCCTGACCTCAGGTGATCCGCCCACCTTGGCCTCTCAAAGTGCTGAGATTACAGGCGTGAGCCACTGCGCCTGGCCTGGAGCATTGAAATTTAAGTCTGAGCCTCCCGTTCCTCCAGGCTTGTACTGTATGTACTTCCTTTTGGAATTCCAGCACAGCCAGCAAGCAGAGTGGCACCCACTACCTTTGGTCCATGACTCCACGGCAGTCATCTACTCAGATCCCCTGCATACAGCCACACTGTGGTGGCTCTGATCCTGTGACCCAGGATCCCCACCACAGGCAGGGCCTGGCTGGGGCATGGCACCTGTACCCCTGCCTCCAGGTCCCCATCACAGCTCGTCCCAGTTTACTGGGACCTTGTGCTGTGTACCTACAATGAGGTGCACACATTCTCTGGGCCCACTTGCCCAGCTGTACCATGTGAAGTTCAACAAGATGGTCTATGAGGTCCCTGAGCTCAGGGATTCCAGTGCTGACTCCATGGGTTCAGTTGAGATGCCAGGATTTTATAAAGCCTGTGATTCTGAGAGTCCTTTGTTCTCAAGCCTGTGGTTCTCCAAGCTCCATAAAAAGCAAGTCTAAATCTTTCCTGTGGCTTCCACAACTCCTTCCCTGTCTACTTACTGTGGAGCAACCCAGATGCTGGTAGACTCTCAGGGAGGGGCTCACGTCACAGTGGTTTCAGAGTCAGAGCTGGCTGCAGGAGGAGCTGGCCCATCCACCCGGCAGTAAATAATAATTAGGCTCCCTCCTAACCTGGGGGTTGCAGGGGCGAGAAGTGTTTGGGCTGTGGCTACGGGAGACCTACTCTATGGAGCTGCTGCCAGGGCAGCCAGGTAGCCCCCTCCCACAGAGAACTTCAGGCAACATGTCTGGCACCCCAGTTTTCAGATGAGGAAACTGAGTTGGGGGTGGATTTGATGAAAACCTCACAGAGCTGGTGGTAGAGAGGGGCGTGGACCCTCTCTAGGATGTCTGATTAATAGCCAGTGCTCCTTAACCAAAAAGCATTTCCCCATTTAGTTTATTGATTGAGCCAAGGTCTCACTCTCTCACCCAGGCTGGAGTGCAGTGGCATGATCGCGGCTCACTGCAGCTTCAACTTCCTGGGCTCAGGTGATTCTCCCCCATATTTTTGTAGAGACTGGGCTTCATCATGTTGCCCAGGCTGGTCTCGAACTCCTGGGCTAAGTGATCCTCCCAACTCAGCCTCCCAAGGTGCTAGGATTACAGGTGTGACCACTACACCTGGCCTTCCCATTTGGTTTCTTGAGTGACACCTGAAATTTCCACCATTTGAACTCTAGAACTTAGAGCTGGGGTGTTGATGGTCCCCTTACAAAGAAAACATTTCCAGGAGTGGAGGGTATTCTGGCTGCTCTGGCCCTCCATAGGCTGGGATGTGGGACCCTGGAAGAACCCCTGCCCCAGCCCTGGAGGTCTCCATTGACATATGAGGGTGCTGATGTCATGATCCTGACATCAATGACCTGTAGCTCCTTATGCCCTTCCCCCACAACCTGGGCATGACCCAGGGAAATGGAAACTCATCCCCTGCTCCCCTCCCCATGCGGTGTCCAGTTCTCCTCCTGGAATCTCCTGGACCCTGGGGACCTGACCTTTCCCGTCTCCTAGCCCCTGGGTTCAGATTCTATGACTGTTTGGAACCCCACCCCCAGCCATCTATCCCCAGCTGACTTATTTACCTTCCTTTCTCCATCTCTGTCATGGGCTGTGATTATCCTGACCCCAGCCAGGCCTCTGGCCCAGCACTAGGCCCTCCCTGGTGTCTCAGTCTCCCATCAGCCCTACTGTCCCAGGAGGACTGCCTGAGATCCCCTGAATAGTACTGAGAGGGGGAACGGGCCACTGAGCTGCTCCCTCCAGTCCTGGCACACCCTGTAGCACAACTCCAGGGGACACGATTCGGAGTCGGAATACAGTGTGAATAGTGCCTGGAGTTTGTGATGGCCGGCATTGGAAACTGGCAGGGTGGGATGGCTGTAGCAGGGAGGGGGGCAGTGAGTCACCTGTCCTGCTGGAGGGAAACTAACTACCCTGGCAGAGAGAAGTGGTGCGGGGAGTGGGGGAGTGGGGGAGTGGAGGCAGGAGACGCCTCCTGGAGGATTTCACTAGGGCTTGAAGGATGTGCTGAAGCCCACCGTGTGGGCTTCCTTTATAGACTCACCTTCCCCAGGCCTTTTCGCCAACTAGGTGAGGGTTTCCAGGGTTGGGCCTGGGCCTCGTCAACAAGGCAAAGTGAGGTTATTCTTCCTGGCCACCAACTGGCAGGAGGAAGATGAGGCCCAGAAAGGGGCAGAGGTGGCTCTAGTTACACTGGCAATGCTGAGAGGGCCCAGAGGAGTATCTCAGTCTCCAGTCTCTTTATCTTGCTTCGCACAACCCCTTCTTTCTTGGTTCGGAGCCCTGAAGAGGCGGATGCAAGAAGCCCTCTGGGCCCCGCCGCCCAGTCCCGCGCAGCCCCCTGCAGTTCCCAGGGGCGCGAGAGAGGGCGACGTAGAGCAGCGCCGCCCGGCGGCAGAGCTGCAAGCCCCTCCGCGGCTCGGGGTGAGTCGGGCGGGGGGCGCAGCCCGTGCTCTGACGTAGGGGGCGGGGCCGGCGGCCGTGACGCGCGGGGGCGGGTCTGCGCACCTTCCCGGCCCGGCCGGCGATTCATTCAAAAGGCGCGCAGGCTGCGCGGCTGTCCGGGCGCTCGCCGAGCTGGGCCGCGGCGCCGAGTCGAACTGGGAGCCGAGGTGGAGCTGCCGCGGCGCGGCCAGGTAAGGAGGGCGCGCGGAGCGCCCATCCAGAGTCCGCTCTCCGCGGCCGGGCCAGCGGGATACGGACCCTAGTGGCGCCCCCTGCCTCCCCGCGTCTCTGAGGAAGTTCGCGGGCTCGGCGGATGCTGCAGCCCGGCCGCGCGCCCCCGCCCCCCCCACTCCTCCCGCCTCGCGTCCTGTCCCGGCGCCTTCCGCGCACCAGCCCCCACCAGTCTCCGAAAACCGTGAACTGCAGGTCCTTCGGCCGCGACTCCGGGCCGGCCCTGCGCGGTGGCTGTCGGGGGGCGCGCGGGGAAGCAGCGGAACTTGCGGTGTGAGGGGCCGGCGGGGCCCGCAGCGGTCCCTGGCCCGGGAAACTTGGACCGAGACCAGGTTGTGGGGCGGACTGGACGGCGGCGCCTCGGCGCGGCTGCGGCGCGGCCGAGGGGGGGTCTGGACGGTGTCAGCCCGTGACTGTGGGTGACACGGCGCGTGAGGCGGCCTGGCCGGGCGAACGTGTGGCTGGGACACTGGGCGGTGACGCCGGGCCGAGCGGGCGACACAGAGGGGCTCTGTGTGTGGGAGACAGGCAGCGTGTGTGCGTGTGTTGTGTGAGGGAGAGACCCGGGGTCACTGGGGTCACGAACTGCGTGGCTTGGGGCGTGACCGGTGCAGGGCCAGGGCCACCCTTTACTGTGAGTGTGAAATAGAGGGAGAGGAGCCCGAGTGACTGAGAACGAGCCGAGCTCGCTGGCGCCATGGTGTGCGTGTGGGGTCAAGTGGTGTCAGTGTGTGTGTGTGTGTGTGTGTGTGTCTGCGCCTAGGGCGATGATGAGTAAGAGGCAGGAGGAAGAGGGACCGGACCTAGGACACCTTCCAGCAGATGGGGGGCGATGAGGAAGTTGGGGAGCCAGGAGACAAGGGTCTCCAGGACTGTCCCCACGAGGGCACCCCTCAGGAATTCAGCTTAGTGAGGAGATGGACCCTGAGGGATAGGCCCTGGCCGAGGGAGAAAGCCGAGGCTGGGCAACATCTGGTGGGGTGGCCCAGCTGGCAGCAGGGAAGGGGCCCTGTGGCAGTCTCAGCGTCCCCCCGCCCACCTGCACCCACACACTCATGCATTGAAGTCCCTACACCTGGCAAAGTTCTGCCACTGTGTAGTCTGTATTCTCAGTGGACCCGGACACAGTCTTGTTCTCAGACCCCCCCTGCCCCCCTCCCCCACGCAGGCCTCAGTCTCCCCATCTGCACACTGAGGTGTTGGGCTTTGAATGGACTGTGAATAATCACTTCGGGATCCTCTATTGTTTTTGGGTCAACCGCCTGTGTTCTCCCTTCCCTTCAGGCAGAAAGACTGCAGTGGGGGGTGGGGGCAGGCTTCTCTTGGGGGCACAGTGGCCCAGGGGCTGCACTCAGGGGCTACTGATAGGGTTGGAAGCACAGCCTTCTCCAAAACTGGTCAAGGAAACGTTAGCCTCCCAACCAAAGGCTTCCTGGTCCTCTGTCACGAAATGGATCCATAGACAATATGGATCCCTAAATCCACAGACATTCACTCCTCTGTCTGGGTGTCCTTTCTTCAGTTCCTTGGGTTGGGGGAGAGTGGGGAGAGACTTGTTCCCCAGGAGTGGCCTCTGGTCTGGGAGGCTAAGTTCTTGCTGGAGAGCTGGAGCAGGGCCCTTTCGCCATCTGGGCAAGACCCTTCTGAGGCCCCTTCTCCCATACGAAGGTCTGTGGGGTTCATGCAGGGTGGGGTGGAAGCTGAGCTCCCTAGTCTAGGAGAGGGTGGCACTTGCTGTAGGATCTGGTAGTTGTCTTCTGCTGTTGTCTTCTGAAAATGCTGATTACATTCTAGGGGTGGAGGACAGTGTCAGGCACTGTTCTGAACATTTCATGGTGTTCTGTCTTGTTGAATCTTCACAGTGATTCTGAGATGTAGTGACTGTGTTTCAGAGAAAGGAAGTGAGGATCAGAGAAGCAAAGTGACTTGGCCAAGGTCATACAGAGTCAGGACAGTGCCAGGACTGGAATTCAGGTCTTCTGACCCCGGAGACCTGTGAGATGCTGGGAGAGAGGATCACCCACCTTCCTAATAACTGCTCATGGCTTTCCTGGACTTCTGTCTCTCAAACTTGGGCTAGAAGGCGTGGCCTTGCCAGGGCATTACATTGTGCGTTCTAAGTGTGATGTGTGTGTGTGCACACATGTCTGGAACATTGGGGATGGGTGGGTTACATGGTCTTCCTGTTCCTCCCCAGACTTCACTCCCAACCAGACATCACCAGAAAGACCTGTCCCCTGCCTTCTAGAGCCTGGACCTGGCTTTGGGGGTGTCCCCATGGCTTTGAAGGGTGTATGGAGTTAGCAGCACAGCCTAGGGGTGGCAGGGAAAATTGAGAGTCCCAGGTGACCTTCATCGTACTTGAGAGGCCCCCTCCCCTTTGCAGTTGCTCTAGAGGCATTTCCCCAAATCCACCTCCATGTTGTGGTGGGGAGCAGACAGGGAGTGACCTTGAGCTAGTCCCTAGTCTCTCTGGGCCTCGGTCTCCCTGTTCTTCCCAGTGACCCCTTTTGGCTGTGACCATTGTTGCCACTTGGCCAAGAACTGGAACTGGGGATCAGGGTGTCCCTCGGTCCTCTCTGCAATGACTGGAGCTGTGCTTCTTGGGGCTGATGAAAATAGCTGTCGTGGTCTCTAGGGGCTGAGCCCGAGTTATTTCCATCCTCAGCAAAGAGGTGGAAATAGCTTAGGGCCTGGGAGGGGGAGCAAGAGGGGAAGAGTTAACTTCTCCTTATCCCAGCCTTGAAGGAGGCCCCCAGCCTCAGCCTGTGCCCTGGCCAAGCCAAACCTTTCTGGGAACTTGGGCCTCTGGGGATGACAGTGGGGCCAGGCTGGGTTTCCACTTGTGACCACAGTTGGGACTGGTGTGATAGCTGCTGGAAGGAGGGCTCTATGTCTAGCCAAGGAGACACTGAGGGCCAGTCAGCACCTGCCCCTAGTCATAGGATCAGGCCCAATCTCATTTCACAGAAGGAGAGACTGAGGTTCTGAGAATTCAGGGACTTACCCAAGGACTCCCAGAACCTTCACCTTCCAGACAGGGTACCTGCCTTCTGTCCTGAGTTTGCCATTCTGTGTCCACACTTTCCCTGGCGGCTGGAGGTTGGCCAGCACTGGAAGCAGGCCCAAGACACACCTTCCCGACGTCGGCCTGCCTCATATTCCAGCTCTGGCCTTGCCATCCCTGCCCAGGCTCTGGTTGTAGCTTCTGTGCTTCCATGTCGGCTCTCCCACACACTGCCAGAGTGACCTCCATAAAGTAACTCTTGCTTTTCACCTACAAAGTATAGTTCAAACTCCTCACCTGGCATTGAGGCCTTTCCTTCCAAGGCCTTTCAGAATTTACATCTTCACCCTCGCCTCTCCTTGCCAGATGCCTTGTCTGCCTTGCCTTTGCTTTTAAAGCTTCCCTCTTTCTAGAATCCTCTTGGCCATCCAGACTATAGCCCCAGCTCCACCTCGCCCAGGAAGCCCTCCTGGCCCGAAATTAGTCTGCCTTCATTGTTGTGGGCCACCTGCCAGGTGTCCTCCCTCACTGCTGGGGAATGGGCACAGGTTTGGGGCACCTGTGGGCACCGCATGCTCAGCTTGGTGGGGCCAGCGTGGCTAGCAGCCCATCCCCTCCCACTGCCGTCTCTGTGCTGACGAGACCTCTTCCTGAGGAAGGGCAGCTGCTCTAGGATCCCAGCACCTGTGTGCTGGGAGGCACCGGGAGATTTGCACCCAGGTCTCTGGTGCTTACCATGACCTGAGGCAGAATGTGTGCTGGGGGGTGGGGGCGGAGACTCAACGGCCACTCCTGTGGGTAGGGGGCAAGTGTAGTGCTTGCCATGGTCCTCGAAATCTTGAGCCAGTAGAGGCAACTGTCCCTGCTCAGGCCCTGTTGTGCGCCAGGCTCTGGGCCCAGCATTTCCTCACAACAGCACTGACCCGGGCCCTCTCCTTTCCAAGTTGGTATGGGGGAACCTCGACTCAGAGAGCAGCCCTAGGCTGAGTCATGCAGCCACTTGTGTTGTAGTCAGGTACTCCAGATCCTGCCCAGCCCCCAGCCTGGTCTCCAGGCAGGAGGTGAGGGTCGAGGGGTTTGTCTGACAATTCTAACATTAGTTTCTCAAGAAGGGCCAGGCTGGTCAGTACCCAGTCTGGCTGGGCAGGACCTGATTACCTCTGTTATGGGGCCAGCCCTTCTGCCAGGTCAGCAGGAGAGAGGACCAGAGAGGAAGGGGTTTTGCCTGAGATCACTCAGCAGGGCGTGTTTGGCGCCATTCCCCACTCAGGATCGATGGGGGTGCAGGGATGTGGTCTCTGGACAGAGAGAACACCCACTGTGTGCTGAGCCCGTGTCTGTCTGGGCCTAGGCTTGGTGCTGCTGAGTGGGGCTGGAGTGGCAGAGAGGACAAGAGCCAATGCTGCATCCCTACTCTGCCCATCCCTGGGATTATGGCCCGGGAGGCTGTCACATCCTCAGCCTTATACTCCTGGGGGTCATCATTCCCTTCAAGCACAGGCAGGAAAACCAAGGCCCAGAGAGAGGAGGCACTTGCCAGGCCCCAGTGTCACTGGGATCCAAACCCAGGTCTGCTGGCCTTGAAGGCCAGAGTTCTTTCCTAGGCCACTCTGGGAAAGATGAGAGCGCTATAAATAAACTGCCCATGTGGCTGTGAGCAAGTGCCCTGGCTAGTTGTCACAGACAGAGGGGGACAGCAGGGACCTCTATAGCCAGTTAGAGTCAGGGTCTGAGTGTGCAGGTAGAGAGAGGAGTGGAGGCTTCCAGAGGAGGGACCTGTGCGTAGCCCAGTGCATGCACTGTGAGGAGGAGCAGTGAGAGGGGAGGACCTTGGCCACTCACACCACCGGCCTGCTACGTTACGTGCCTGGCCTCCTGCACACACCCGTTCCCTCCCTCCCTCAAGGAGCCTCACCCCTTCTCGAGGAGTCAAGGGAGACTGAAAACTGATGGCAGGGGTGAGGGGGTGGGGGAGTCTGGAGAGGGGAGGGGGCCCTCTTGACAGGGAGGCTGGGGAGGCTTCCTACAGGAGGGGATGGCTGGCCCAAGGCCTGATTGTAAGAAGAGCCCCTGTTGCCTGTGAACGCTGAGTCCTCCACCACACCGTGAGGTCAGCTGCAGTGGTGTAATTGGGAAACAGGCTTGGGAAGTTGGGGCTGGGTTCCTGACTGCTGAACTACCCCTTACATACCTGACCATGGCCCTGGCTGGTGTGGGAGCAGGTGGATGCAGGCCTGTACAGGGGCTGGGACATGGGCACCCAGGGCCCTCCCAGAGAGGCTGAGGCCCCTCTACTTGTGCTGCCAGGATTTACATGGAGTTCCCCAAAGCACTCTTGCCACACCCAAGCCTCTGGGTGACCTCGGCTGGCTGTTGCTTGGTCCTGAGCTTGGGTTCCTCTGGCCCTCGTGGAGCTGTGTTGAGAGCCCTCAGTATCCCATGAGGCACGGACTAGCACCCCTGTTTGCAGAGGAAGACCCCAAAACTCAGGGAGGGTGAGTAACCTGCCCAAGGCCACAGATCCACGAAGTGACAGAGCCAGAGTCTGAACCCTGGTGGGTTGCTCCAGGGCCCAACTTTGTCTTCTCCCTGCCCCACCACTGCACTTCCACTGACCCCAGTCCTCAGCATAGCTCCACTGGGTAGGTCCTGACCTGGGATGGCCTTGGGGGCGCCTCCTTCCCTAGCACCGCAAGTCTGGGGAGAGTTGGAGAATGGGGCAGACCAGGGCTGTGGTCTCCCCCAAGTCCCTCCCAAAGCCTCTGCCCAGGTCTCCCAGGTCAGGGTGATTGGGGGCAGGGCCCATGCTGAGCACATTAGGGACTCGGGGTCAGGTTTATGGCCGGGGCAGGTGGCAAAGGTGGCTTCTTGGAGGTAGCAGAGCATGAGCTGGGGCTGCAGTGAGGTGTCCTTCAGCACCCCCAGACCCGTTGCTGTCCTGTCTCAGGGCCAGGGTTGGCAACACAGGGTTGTCCGTGGTGCTGAGAGGTTGATGGTGGGCCAGAAGCAGTGGAGATACCAGGCCTGGGTGGCTCAGGCAAGGGCCGCCTGCCAGTAGCGCCTACTCCAGGGTAGGTAAATTTCATCTCCTTCAAGGTGAAGTTGTTACAGGCTACCACTTGGCATCTCTGAGCCTCAGTTTTTTCTGTGTGAAGCATGGAACACTGTCTTTGAGGGGTTCAGTGAGACCCAGCTTAGAGTGGGAAGGGGACAGGCAGTAGTGCTCAGTGAGAAGGGTTAGAGAACCCCCTCTCTGCCCAAGATAACTGTCTGGTCTCAGACAACCCCCCTCTAGCCCCAGACTCGGCCCAGGAAGTGGGGCGAGGATTGCACCTGTACCATACCCAGACTGGGAGGCGCTGGGTGGGCCAGGTGTGGCCACCTCAGCCCTTTTCGTGGCCTCAAGGGGCCACTTTAGCCCCGTTAGCCTCAGCCCCACCCCATCCACCTGAGCCACGGAAGCCTAGGCCCGGTGGCAGCCAGGAGGTCTGAGGTGCAGAACCATGCCCAGCTTCTGGGGGTGTGGTTGAGAGTGGGCTGGGGAGCAGCTGCTGCCTGGCCTCGAGGTGGTACAGGATAAGGGGCCTAGGATTTGAGAGGTTTATACCCCATCGTGGTGACCTGGGAGCTCATGGCTGCCCAGGGCTGTGGGAAGGGGCGGGAGTGGAACACCTGTCTCACTGAGTGGCCCTGAGCCAGCCTCCGCACATCTCTGAGCTCCCAGCAGCAGCCCTAGTAAGCTGGGGCTCCACCCTGGGACCTCTTTTTCCCCGCTCTGGGAATTCCCAGACTTCCCTGGTCTTCCTGCCTCTTTCAGTTCACAGCTCCCTTTCCTGCCAGAGCTGGCACAGACTAGAACAATATGCAAATGAGTATAGATGCAGGCAACTCCTAGAGGTCCCATGGGATGGCGGTGCAGACGACAGCACCTTCTCCTGGGGCCCTCCTGGGTCCTTAGTAACAGACCCTCAGTTGAGCCACCTACTGGGTGCTACTAGCTTGCTAGCTTCCACCATCAGGTTGGCAAACACTGCAAGGACATTTACTATGTGCCAGGTTCTGGGCTAAGTTGCAGGGCAAAAGGAGACAGAAAAGAGACAGTCCTGGGCTCCATTCCTGCTTCATCTCTTACTGGCTGTGTGACCCCCGCCAGTGACCTCCCCTGACCTCAGTTTGTCCAGCTGTGGAACAGGAATGCTCACTTCTCCTGCAAGGAAAGGCAGCAACCCAGGACGAGGGCCCGGCCTGCACAGGGCTGGGGTCCGTTCCTTTCCCTGTGAGTGTGGAGGAGGGAAAGCCACTCAGCGTGGTCACTGCCCTACTTCAGCCCCAGTTGCCAGGGAACCGCTGGGCTCCTTGCTAACCTGGATTTCTCTGTTGTTGGGTGGCCTTTGTCTTCCTGCCTTGGGTGCGGCCACTGCCAAGGGAGGCCTGTGTCCAGCTGTGTTTCCAGGCAACCCTAGCCTCTGGAGGCCAGAGGAAGGTCCACAGGCTCAGGAGCCACTATCTGGGAAGCAGGGTAGCTGCCTCCCCACCTGCCCTGCTCCAGGTGGGCATCAGCCCCCACCTCCATCTCCCCCAGTGCAGCCTCTCTTGGCAGGCAGCCTGGGGAGCCTGCTGAGACCGAACTGTTCATTCTTCTCCCTCCCTTGCTTAACCCTTCCAGGCTCCCATAGGCCCTAGGGGGAAGTGCAGGCTTTTTGGCAGGCAGCTGAGCCTTGGTATGACCTGAGCACTGCCCACCAACCTTCCCAGACTCCTCCAGACTCCTCCCATCTCCTCCACCCTCCCACCCTCCAGATTCCCACCAGGGCGAACCCAGCACCGCCTGTGTACCAGACTGTGTGCCAGGCACTGAACGTAAATAAAAATTGTGTGCCCTTCTCCTCCACATTCCACACGTAGGGAAACTGAGTCACAGTGAAGTTTGGGGAATGCTTACTCTGTGCCAGGCCTGTGCTGAGTACTTAATGTGATTCTCTCCTTTCAGCCTTACCACAGCCCTCTGCAGGTGGGCCACAGAGCCAGTGCAGGACAGAGCAGAGCAGGACTGCACCCCACACTTTGTATCCCCAAGTTAGCCCAGGGGTTCAGATCTGGGTTCTGACCCACCCCAGCCTCTGGGCTCCTTCCCCCTCAGCCTGCTCACTGGCCTTTCTAGCTCGGCATAGCTAGGCTCTCTACCAAGAGTGCCTTTTCTGCCTCCTCCCCCAAATCAGCCCATACCTGCCCAGGTCCCCACTGGGCATGGAGCAGGCAGCTCGTGGTGGGGAAAGGGCTGGGTAATGGGATCTGCATGGCACCATGAATGCTGAGGGGGAGGTGGGGGAGAGGGTACTTCCAGGAGGAAGTGACTTCGAGCTGAGCTCTAAGGAAGAGTGGGTGCTGGCCAAGCGATGAGGGGAGAGCAGAAAGCAGGTGCAGCGTGTGTGAGGGTGGAAAGCACTCAGCGTGGCAGGCGTGTGGGTGGGGGAGGTTGGCGGGGGCGCATCACGACGCCATCCTGAGGGTGGTGGGAGCCGGCGCCAGAACTGGGTGTCAGGGCACCTAGGCTGCAGGGCGGGACTGACCTGGAGGCCAGAGACAGGGCAAGGGGGCAGGAGGAATGGGCACAAGCCCTGGGAGAGCTTAGGGACTGTAGGGAAGGGGAGGGCCCTGCCTAGGGGAGGGGGAGTGGCGTAGCAGGGCCCGGGTGACCCCAGCGAGCTTCTGGGAAAGGGGAAGCTGCCTGTGGCCTGGGCTGGTGGCACAGCTTCCTCTTTCTCTGAGGCCTCCGGGGCTGCACCTCCCTGGGGCTCCACCGCCTGTGGCCTCAATCGCGGTCTAGGGCCCTCAGCTTGGGGATCTGGCCATGGCCTTTGCTAGTTGGCTTTTCTCCAGGGAATTTCTGGTTCTCATTGTTTGGGCATTTTTTTGGAGGGCTGTCTGAGGAAACCCTCCCCGCCTCGTGAGTCTGTTTGGAGGTCTCCCACTTCAGACATGGGGCTGGGTGTGGAGTTTTGTGGCACATAAAACAGACATCCCTGCCCTCACCACTGTCTGGTGGGGGAGCAAGGAATAAACAAGCAAACAAATACTTAATCACAGCCCTCTGCCAGCAGGGCAGAGGAGAAGGGCTGTGGAGAAGGAAATCCCATGACCTACTTTAGCTTCATTACCTCCTTTAAACCCCATGACTGGCTGGGCATAGCGGCTCGCACCTGGAATCCCAGCACTTTGGGAGGCCAAGGCGAGAGGATCGCTTGAGCCCAAGAGTTGGAGACCAGCCAGGGCAACATAATGAGACCCCGTCTCTACAGAAAATAAATTTAAAAGTTTAGCCAGGCATGGTGGGGCATGCCTGCAGTCCTAGTTACTCAGGAGGCTGAAGCAGGAGGATCACTTAAAAGTTCAAAGTTGCAGTGAGCTGTGATCGTGCTACTGCAGTCCATCCTGGATGGCAGAGTGAGACACTGCCTCAGAAAAACAAAACAAAACAGAAATTCCCCAAAAACTTCGTGACAGCCTTGCCAGTGAGATGAATGTCCCCATCTCTGTAGATGAGGAAACTGAGACCCAGTGATGTGAAGGTCCCACAGGGAGTTGGTGGCAGTGGAGACTGGGCCCCAGGCTAGGAGACATGGGAGGAGTGGCCTCTAAGCTAAGTTCCTTCTCTGCTACCCCCCTGGGGCCCCTCCTCCCCATCCAGTGTGGCTGGGTGTGGCTCTCCTCTGTCAAGCATCGGAGGCTCTGGGACCTCACTAACTGCCCAGCCTTCAGGATGAGGCAGAGGCAGATATGGGACCTTCACAAATCCCCTCCCAGCCAAGGGGGCTTCCATCTGAACTGTTTTTTTGGTTACGGTTCCAGGGCTGTTTTAGACAGTGGAGGCCTTGTGGGGCAGGGGGTGAGGGGTGCTGAGCAGCAGGTGTGGACATGTGTGTACACCAGGCCTTTCTACCTGACTGGGCAAGTCCAGCGGGGGCTCAGTCTGGGCTGAGTGTGGGGGCTGGGCAGCCAGACTGGAGTAAGTGCTGGTTTGGGGTAATGAGAAGGTGTGTAATTAGAAGGCACAAGGCCCTAGGTGGCAGTGTCTGTGCGTGTGCTGGAGTGGGCCCTCGCTGGCTTTGAGTCTAGGCCTTTGGACCCTGCTTTCTTCCTGGAAGGTTCTAGATCACACAGCTCTGCATCTGTCTGCAGATGAGCAGCTGCACAGCTGTTCCCTGTGGGCTCAGGTCACCTAGCAGGTGCCACCCAGGGTTGGGGTGGTTCTAGGGCTCTCTACTGTGGTTGCTTGGCCTCTTTTCACCCCCGCGTCAGCCCTCTGGGCCTACCTTGGGGACATGGAGGGCTGCTAGAGCCGGGGGCTGGGCTGCTGGGTTAGTCACGGTTCCCCCGGCTTTGTTTTTTTTTTTTTTTTTTTGAGATGGAGTCTTGCTCTGTCGCCCAGGCTGGAGTACAGTGGCGCAATCTCGGCTCACTGCAACCTTCGCCTCCCAGGCTCAAGTGATTCCCCTGCCTCAGCCTCCCGAGTAGCTGGGATTACAAGTGTGCACCACCATACCCGGCTAATTTTTGTATTTTTACTAGAGACGGGGTTTCAGCATCTTGGCCAGGCTGGTCTTGAACTCCTGACCTCGTGATCCACCTGCTTCTGCCTCCCAAAGTGCTGGGATTACAGGTGTGAGCCACCATGCCCGCCACAGCCTGCCCCCACCCCCAGCATTGGGCTCTGTCTTACATAGTCAGGCCTAGTGGGGAAGTGAAGCCTGAGGACTCGGGGCTTATGGTCAGGTCTGTGGGTTAGATCCCTCAAAGGACAGGGGAGGAGCCATGGGGAGACAGGCTCGAGGTGGGAGCTGGGCCCTGGCAAGGGCACAGGACACTTTGGGGCAGAAACTGGAAGGAAGACTTGTGAGCAAATTTGAGGAGGGACAGGGGGCCCTCCCCAAATGGCCTGGGGGTACTGCCATCTGTTGGGTGTTGACTGCCAAGTGTGGCCTCCACCCTACACTGTGGCCCTACCTTCTCCTGTCCCTGGCTTTCCCCTGAGCTGGCCTGGGACCCAGAGTGGCTGCCAGTGACCTGGAGAGTCCTGAGATGATGTGACTGCTGCCCACTCCCTCCCCTGAGTGTAACTCAAACCCTGGGCCCCTCTGAGATCTGCCAAGAGGGAGGGCGGGTAGACAGATCGGTTTCCTGGGCTGCTATTCTAGGTGGGAAGGCCGGGCTGCCTGCAGGGAAAGGCCTCTGAGTGACTTGGGACTACCACAGGAAGCGCTTTTCTCACCTCACGGGGCTTGGAGTCACAGCGGGGGCCCCAGCCTGCGGTGGCCCTGAGCCAGTGGCTGGGTTCCCAGGCTGCCCCTGGACTTCAGAGGCTGCGTGTGGCCTGAGGAGCACAGCTTTCCTCAGCCTCGTGCCCCTGAAGCCAGGCCTCCAGGAAGTACACAGTGGACTTCCTTGCTCTGCAACCTGTCCCTTCTGCTGTCTGATGTGAGTCCTTTGTCCTGCTGTGTCCACCTTGTCCACTGGCTGGAGGCTTCTCCAGAGCAGGCTACCGTCTGGGCTTGGGGGCCTCAGTCTCAGACCGGTGGGCCGTGGCGCCACCATGGATATTTCTCTGAAGTGTCACACACTGCACTCCCACTCTGCTTTATTTCGTTTCTTGGCACTTACCACCAACTGGCGGGGGCACCTCTCTGTTTGCATTTGGGTCTCCCCTGGGATGGAGCTCCCTGCAGACAGGGACCTTGTCTGTCTTGTTCATACCGATTTCTCCATTGCCCGCACGCAGTAGGTGCTGGAGAGATGGCAAAGACAGAGCATTGGCTGCCGTGACAACCCCAGCCCCATAGGTCTGCTGGGGGCAGAGCTGTGGCCAGACACGTTCCAGCCTCAATGGAGGAGTCAGCCTCCCTGGAAGAGGTGTGGACAGTGGCCATGCAGAAGGACCAGGACCTAGATGGGGTGGGGAGCTGTGGGAGCCAGACCCACTTTGGGGAAATATTCTAGAGAAGCTTCTGGAAAGAGAGGCCTTCGTGTTGGGCTTTGAAGGGTAAAGGAAAAGGCCTTCCTTGGACCAGAACCAGCAGGAGTGAAGGCAGAGGCCGGGCATGCTTGCAGACCTGTGAGGAGGAGGCGGCAGGGGCCTGAACCTGGAGCACTGGGCTGGAGTGTGGAGGCCGGGCTGGGGTGTTGGGTGCTGGTTGCAACCCTGTCATCACGGACACAGGCCGCCACACGCGCTTCCTTCCCCTGCTGATGCCTCGGGGCACCTGGCAGTTTAAGGAAGGGGAAGGAAGCCCCTCCTCCTCTGGGAAGCCTCCCAGCCTGCAGAGCCTTCTTCCTGCCTTCCTGCCTGTGCTGCCCCGTGAGGCTGGCTCCCAGGCAGCGCAGCCCCCTCTGCTCAGGCCTGTGCTTGCAGGTGTGGAGCCGGCCGCCCCAGGCTCTGCCTGCCCAGCAGCACCTTGCCTGCTCCCCATGAGTCCTGTCATCCTGGAAGTGGTGCTGAGGGGACAGCAGCTGCCTGCCTGTCCCTGCCGCTCTGCCGAGCCTCCTCTCCATCTGCCCTAGGCCGGCGACCACCAGGGGCCTGAGGATGAAGCCAAGACTGCTGTGCCGACCCCTGTCCTGCTTCCTTATGGTGAGTTGGGGATGGGCCCTGGGAAGGAGAAAAGCCGCACCCTCAGCCCTGCAGCCCTCCAGCAAGAGGGTGCAGACACTCCCGGGGAACCCTGTGCTGGGCAGGGCTCAGTTACTCAGCTCTTGAAGAATCTGAGGTAGTCAGACCCTAGGAAGCACCTCTGGGCCCACCCAGGCTTGTCAGGGAGATGGAGAAGGAAGGGCTTGCTGGCATTTATGGGCAAGGCAGGCATGGCTGAGGGCAAGATGCCCATTGGCACGCAGGCGTGAGAATGGAGCCCAGCCCAGAGGGTATGCTGGGCACCAAGAGGAAACTGGGCAAAAGAGGCCTGGGATTTGGACCCTGAGAGCCATAGCACCTCAGGTGCTGGGGTTTGAGATCTGTATTGGTCTGGGGGGTCCCAGATTCCAGGTCCGAGTATCACAGGATCAGACCAGCTTCCCGGAGCTGCAGGCAAGTCCGCATTACAGACTTGCAGCATCTTGGGGTCTGCCCTGGGGCCCATCTTTCTGCTGTGATGCTGGAAGCTCAGGGAGGGTGAGACTTGGCCTTGGGCCTTGCTAAGGGGTTGCTCCATGTACTGGAGTCCTTCCAGCCTTAGCAGGTGCTGGGAGCCGCTCTGGGGTTTGAGGAGATCCCTATTCTATCTCCAGGGCGGCTGATGGTAGCCTCATCCAGCCTAGGCCAAATTGGGGGACTGAGGTCTCCTCCAGGAGGGATTCAGGAGAGACAGTTCATTCCTAAGAATGGGAAGCAGAGAGAACTCCTAGTGAAATGGGCTGGGGACACACACTGAGAAGATGGAGCTTTCTTTTGGGATGTGTCTCCCTGTTTGGGTGTGTGGGTGTGAATGGGGTAGCCTCGCCTTGAGGGGAGGTTGCGGAGGAGGATGTGGTCCTGGAGACTTTCGCTGAAGGGAGGGCCCAGAATAGGAAGCGCCACCCGCAGACTTGGCTCCAGGGATTATAAAGGAGGCTGGTTAATGATATGCCCAGCTGTGATGGGGGCAGGGATGGACCCAAAGTAGGAGGAAGGGGGGCAGAATATGAGAGAGGATTCAGAAGCATTTCCTCCTCATCGTTCTGGTTAGCTGGAAGGGTTGAGATCCTGATGTGGCCTTATCTGGGGCTTCCCAGCACTTTCCAGAGCCAGATGTGGCTCTCTCCCTGCCCAGGTACTGGTCTTGCAGCAGGTCTGGGACAGGACAGGTTTTCCTCAGTGTGAGGGATTGAGGTTAGAAGAGTGTGTCCCTGAAGCCCGGGTGGGGTGGTCAGTGGTCTCCACCACTGGGGTTTCAGGAAATAGGTGGGGGATAGATGACTCCAGAGACCCCACACCCAGCACTTTCTGCCTCTTTCAATGCCTGCTGTTCTTCTAGCTGCTGCCCTGGCCTCTCGCCACCCTGACATCAACAACCCTTTGGCAGTGCCCACCTGGGGAGGAGCCCGACCTGGTGAGCATTGCCCTGCTCTCCTGCCTGTCCTGGGAGGGCCCTGAGGGCCAGGGGCAGAGTCCTGTGCCTGGCCCCCAAGGGTCCTCAGGCTTGGTTCCTGGCCGTGCTCTCACCCTTTACCTCCCACAGGACCCGGGGCAGGGCACATTATGCAGGCCCTGCCCCCCAGGCACCTTCTCAGCTGCATGGGGCTCCAGCCCATGCCAGCCCCATGCCCGCTGCAGCCTTTGGAGGAGGCTGGAGGCCCAGGTGGGCACGGCAACTCGAGATACTCTCTGTGGAGACTGCTGGCCTGGGTAAGCCAAAGGGAGTGCGGAGAGGGCTCCTGGCTGGGTGACCAGGACTCTGGATCCTGGGGCCCCAGCCTTATTGTACCCTGAGCAGGCCTCATTCTTCCCATCTGTGAAATGGGATGGGGCAGGACCACTGAGGGTGCCCGGTAGGAAGGAATCCACCCTCTCCTAAGGATAGTGTTTGGGGAAACTTCTGGGCCTCAGTGGTATCTTCCCTCCTCACAGGTGGTTTGGGCCTTGGGGGGTTCCCCGCATTCCATGTCAACCGTGTTCCTGGGCACCTCTGGGTACTCATGGCTGTGATGGTGAGTGGCAGACTGGGGCTAGGACTGGTGCAGGGGTATGTGTGGGAGGGGCTGGTGAGCTGGAGCCCAGCAGCCTCTGCAGTATTCATGTGGGGGCAGTGGGGTCCTTCCAGCCCAGGGCAGGGCTTGCAGCCAAAGGGTCTCCAGCAGGGCACAGTCAGCCGCTCCCCTGGCTGTTTCTGCCCACCATGCTTCTGAGTGGCAGAGAGCGTCCTGCAGATGGCAGCCACAGCTGGGGGCTGGGGACTCACATACTGACCTGTCTCCTGTCCCCATCCCTTCAAAGAGATTCATGCCAGCCAAGTGCAGTGGCTCATGCCTGTCATCTCAGCACTTTGGGAGGCCAAGGCAGGAGGATCACTTTGAGACCAGCTTGGGCAACATAGCAAGACCCTGTCTGCAAAAAATAGAAATAAAAAATTAGCCGGGTGTGGTGGTGCTACTCGGGAGGCTGAAGCGGGAGGATTGCTTGAGTCCATGATTTCCATGCTGCAGTGAGCTGTGATCGCCCCACTGCACTCCAGCCTGGGCAACAGAGTGAGACCCTACCTAAAAAAACCCATGCAGATGAGTGAGCGCACGCACACACTCACATACACACACGCACCTCCTCCCGCCACTGAGTCAGTCACCCCCTGAGGCACCAGATTCATGGCCAGGCCATAGGGAGGCAGATCCCATGTCCCTGTGCCCAGACATGTGTCCTGCATGTCATCTCTTCACCCCCTGACCCCAGCGTGAGGGGAGGGCGGGGCTGGGTGTCTGGCCGTCCTGAGGAGGCCTTGTTCAGGACAATGCTTCAATGGCCAGAAAAGAAAACAGGAGGGCAGTCGATTGACCTTTGCATCCCCAGCATGGCGAGGAGTGGGCTGCCCTGGGCACATTGGCTCTCCTGCAGCCCCCACTGACTCGGGTCCTGGACCCCTGTCTCTCTGTGTTTGTGTCACTCTGTGTCTGTCCTGCCTCCATCATCTGTGATGCTCAGAGTGGGGGCGGCGGGCCCGACGTGGCGTGGAGGTGGCAGCAGGGGCCAGCAGCGGTGGTGAGACACGGCAGCCTGGGAACAGCACCCGGGCAGGTAGCCCAGAGGAGACAGCCGCCCAGTACGCGGTCATCGCCATCGTCCCTGTCTTCTGCCTCATGGGGCTGTTGGGCATCCTGGTGTGCAACCTCCTCAAGCGGAAGGGCTACCACTGCACGGCGCACAAGGAGGTCGGGCCCGGCCCTGGAGGTGGAGGCAGTGGTGAGGCCCGGCTGGGGTCCAGGTGGGGAGGACGGGGGCACGAGCTCAGGCCCAGCTCCACTTGGGGGCTGCCAGCGGAATCCTGCCTGGCTTCTGGGGTCTGAGAGGGAGAGGCCTGGGAGGTGACAGCTGCAGACTGACAACATGGGAGGAAAGGTGAGGGGATGGAGGTGTGGCCATGGGGGCAGAGCAGAGGCGGCACAGCTGGTCAAGTGGCTTCAGTGGGATCCCGCCCTGGGTGAAGCCTTGCCCAGATGTGGGGATCTGGACTCTTTGGAGGCCACAGTTGTGTGTATGGTTCCAGGGTCGGATGGCCTTGGAGTTACTCAAGGTGACCTCTGACCTCTGGCCTGGAGTAGGAGGAGTGCCCTGTGTCAGGAGGGCTGGCAGGGCAGCTGTCCTGTCCGGGGCAGGCACCACGAAGGGCTCGGGTTTCAGTTCCCGGCTGTAGTTTGAGTTACAAGGCCTGGAACCGGAGGGACAGGCATGTGCCACCACCTTCACCTCCAGGGCCCCGGGGCCCTTTCCTTCTTCCCCAGACCACTAATTCCCTGCAGGGCAGGGGCCCACTCGCACACACCCTGCCCTGGGCCCATGGGAGTCTGTGGCCACGTCATGAGTGAAATGACATCTCCCATGCTAGCACCCTGGGCCGTCTGGGGCTGGCATGGGAGCCAGAGCCCCTTCTAAGTCCTGACACTGAAGTCTGGCGGGGTAAGGAAGTGGACAGGAGCAGTAAGCTGGCAGGAGGGAACGTGGTGACTCAGGGCCATTTTGCCTGGGACTGCGCTGGTTTTCCTAGAGACTTCCTTTAACTGCTGGATGCTGCCTGGGTGCAAGTCCTGGGGAGCTCTGTTTGCTGCTGGGCCCAGGGCTGATCATCATGGACCATTCTCACACCCTTGAGATTTGGGCCCAAAGCTGACTAGGGGCCCTCAGTTAAATTGTTACACAGACAGGGCACGGTAGAGAAGCCATGGAATAGCAGTTTGCTGTAGATTTGGGGAGTTCTGGGTAGGGTGGCAGCCCACAGCTCCCTGAGGCTGAGGAGGAGACAGTGCAGAACCAGAAGACGCTGACGCACCGCCCCCTCCCCCGCCCAATTCAATGACTGGAGTTCACGTGGCCCTGAAGCTTCTATGCACCCGGGCTGTTGGGTGCAGGAAGCAGTGGTGTTGAGTCATGAAGGTGGTATGGGCTTCTCTGAGCCTGGATCCCACATTTGCAGGGCTCTGGGAGACTTGTCACCTAAATGCACATGCTCAGGGCCCTTAAGAAGGCCAGGGGTGCCCTCTGCTGGCAGACTGTGGTTTAGCTCAGGAGCGTGGCTTCCCCCTCTTCCCAAGGATCAGGGCCCTTCTCTTCCCCAGGAATCAACCCTGCCTACCGGACTGAGGATGCCAATGAGGACACCATTGGGGTCCTGGTACGCCTGATCACAGAGAAGAAAGGTGAGGAGAAGGTCTGACCCCGTCCCAGTACCCAGGAGAGGAGGGTTTCCTCCAGGAGCCTGTGAGGCAGCCGCGGTGGGTGGAGTCTTGCCCTGCTCTGCCTTCCCTGCCGGGGTGCCTCAAGCAGCCTGGTGCTCTCTGACTCAGGAGTGCACACTTCTGCCTCCCATTCTTGCCTGATGAAGTGCGAGGAAAAGGCGCACAGCCCAGGCTGGGAGTGGTGGTATAGAGAGGGTAGGTGGGGGGTTCTTTGCTGGGGCAGGGGGTGGGAGGCGTGTCCCATATGGCCAGAACGAGGGTCTGACTGCAGCTACCCACAGAGAATGCTGCGGCCTTGGAGGAGCTGCTGAAAGAGTACCACAGCAAACAGCTGGTGCAGACGAGCCACAGGCCTGTGTCCAAGTGAGTGGGCTGGTGGGAGATGACGGGGCCAAAACCTACATTAACCAGCCTGCCTCCTGGGGATCTCCCACTTGGGTCTCCCTCCTCAAGTCACCCTGTTCCCTGCTGGGGTCTCCTGCCCCTGGCCTGGCCTATGGCCACTTCTGCCTGTGCCCCCTGCAGGCTGCCGCCAGCGCCCCTGAACGTGCCACACATCTGCCCGCACCGCCACCACCTCCACACCGTGCAGGGCCTGGCCTCGCTCTCTGGCCCCTGCTGCTCCCGTTGTAGCCAGAAGAAGTGGCCTGAGGTGCTGCTGTCCCCTGAGGCTGTAGCCGCCACTACTCCTGCTCCTAGCCTTCTGCCTAACCCGACCAGGGTTCCCAAGGCCGGGGCCAAGGCAGGGCGTCAGGGCGAGATCACCATCTTGTCTGTGGGCAGGTGAGGTGGGCACAGACGCAGCAGGGGCAGCTAAAGACATGACAGCCTGCGGGCCGGGAGGGGGAGGCAGGGCCCCAGCTTGGGCCCTGAGCACCCTGCTCAGTGGGAGCCCTGCCCTTATTGGGCCTCTCTGGACAGTGGAGGTGGCCAGAGAGATCAGGACTTCCCGGTTACGCTGTGTCTCACATGGAGCCCTTTCGTCCCTAGGGCAGCATCTTAGCCCCCATGGCACCCAGGCCTCTCAGGCTCAGGCTTTGGTCCATGAACTTGCTGTGTGACCCCGGGCATGTGCTGCCTTCTCTGTGCCTGGGGATCCCCACTAACGGGGATGATTGCCCCACTCTCCTCACAGGTTCCGCGTGGCTCGAATTCCTGAGCAGCGGACAAGTTCAATGGTGTCTGAGGTGAAGACCATCACGGAGGCTGGGCCCTCGGGGGGTGATCTCCCTGACTCCCCACAACCTGGCCTCCCCCCTGAGCAGCAGGCACTGCTAGGAAGTGGTGGGAGCCATACTAAGTGGCTGAAGCCCCCAGCAGAGAACAAGGCCGAGGTGAGGGTCAAGGAGAAAGGTATCTGTCACCACCTGGGCCAATCCTGACCAAAGACGGGGCAGGGGTGGGAGTGTGGCGGGCCCTAAGCAGGGGCCACTTTCCTGGAGCCAGAAGCCAGCCCCTGACTCGGCTCTGACCCCTCACCCCTGTCCGCCAGGAGAATCGCTATGTGGTCCGGCTAAGTGAGAGCAGCCTGGTCATCTGAGGGGCGGTCTAGTCTGAGGACACTGAGGCCCTGCCCTGGGAGGTTCCGAAGGCTTCCTGGAGGAGGTGGAGCTGCAGCTGGGACTGTGAGGACCGAGAAGCAATGGCCCAGCAGACGAGACAGCAAAGACCAAGGCCTGGAGGTGGGAGCGTCCGCCCCAGTGAGGAGGCAGGTGGCCGGCGGGCACTGTGTACAGGAGCAGGCTGAGCCCCGCCCCTGGCCCTGCTGCCATGTTGCTCCCCTGCAGGATGCCCCAACCCCCATGCCTGCCCTGGCTGGATCCTAGGAGCCCACGGGATTCTCTGTATCATCAGAGGGCTGGGCCTGGCAGAGGGGAGGGGCCCGTGCCCGTCACCCCTGGCCCCATTGGTAATTAGCCACACCCTTGCCTCTGTACAGGGCCGTAGAGCAGATGTGCCTCCCCCTCCTCTTCCAGCAGGTCTATAAAGGGAAGGGGCAACAGAAAGTCCTGGGCTAGGAGAATTGAGTCCCTGGGTTCTAATCTTGGGCACGTCTGTGGCCATCGCTGGGTCCATTTTTCTGACTGTGAAGTAAGGAGAGATGTCTCAGTACCCAGGGCCTCTTCAGCTCTTTGTAGGTTCTGGGCTGGGTCGTGGGGGACTGGGGAGCTGTGCTCTACCATCCCTCCTATTAGTAGCTTTATCTAGCCCCGTTTTTGCTGCTTCCAGGGCCTCTGCCTTCAAGGTCCCCACGGGGCTGTCCATCCGTGGCTCTGCCTACGGAAGGGGCTTAATGCATGTGCCTGCCCCTCCTCCAGCTGTTTTTAATGAAACTGAAAAAACAGACTTGATCCTGGCAGGACTGTGATACAGAGCCCTAGCCTGCCCAGCCAGCCCCAAGATCTCAGGAGCTTTAGGGAGAAGAGTGTTGGTGGGGCTGGAGCACACCTCGGGCCTCAGTGGTTTCTGCGTCCCTGTGGTGCCAGTGCTTCTGGGCAGTGCAGGCGGCTGCCAGGCCCAGCCCCAACCTCCACTCTGGCTCAGCAACCTGGTTATTTATGTGGGGCCGTGCAGGCATGGGCCCACTGCCTGTCCGTCCTGTTTCTCTTATTTATTGAAACTCACCATTGCCCTATCCTTGTGTCTCCACCCCCTTCCATGTGTTGAATAATAAAAGGTGGGAAAGTGCTGTCACGAGGAGCTCCTTTTCTCTGTGCCCTTCCCAGCTTATCCGCCTGTTTCACTTGTACCTGTCCAGCCCTGCCCTGTGTTGGGCACCGTGACAGGCTGCCCTTCCCTTGCAGTTCCTGCACCTCAGCAGCCAGGGAAGCAGGGTCCAGAGGAGACCCATCAACTCATCTGGTTCTCACCAAAGCCCCTAGCTAGAGGCAGGACTGTCCCACAAAAATAGTGTGAGCCACATATGTGACTTTAAATTTTCTGACAATCACATTTCAAAAAGTAAAAAGAAGCAGGTGAACTTAATTTTAATATATTTTTTAAACCCAGTCTATCCAAAATATTTTCATTTCAATATAAAATCAGTATAAAAATTGTGAATGAGCTGTTTTTGCTTTTGCTTTGAAATCTGGAGTGTATCTTACACATCTTGATTGGAACTTATTTCAAGGGCTCCGTAGCCACGTGGCCAGCAGCTACCACACTGGTCAGCGCAGTACCCGAGGAAATGCACTGTGTGGAGCCCGGGAGGTAATTAGGGGTGAGGAAGATGTATGGGCCAGGGAATATGTTCCACAGAGAGGGACAGCCATGTGCAAAGGCCGGGCACCAACACATAGTGGGCACCTGGGCCTTATGCCAAGGATACCAGGGAGCCTCCAAAGCATTCAGCTCCTGCTTGGCCAGTGTGGAGAGGAAAGGAGCCACAGGAGCGGGTGCCACACCCAGGCAAGACAGAGCATCTCCATCTAAGATTCCTAGGGTAAGCTTCCAACCTGGCCCAAGGGCCGCAGGTGGCCCAGGATATGGCTTTGAATGGGGCCTAACACAAATTCATAAACTTTCTTAAAACATTATGAGACGTTTTTGCTTTTTTTCTTTTCTTTTTAGTTCATCAGCTATTGTTAGTGTTAATATGCGGCCCAAGACAATTCTTCCAATGTGGCCCAGAGAAACCAAAAGATTGGACACCCCTGTGCTAGGGTTTGGTAATGGGAAATAGGTCAGGGGCTTAGGGCCAGCTGGGTGGGGCAACAAGAGCAGTCCCGGGGGCACCTGTGACGCAGCCATGGAGGATGTCCCACGCCATCTAGATATGAAGGCCCAGAGCTCTCAGGAGACAGACCTGGAGACAAGAAGACCTACAGGCACTCAGGTGGGTGTTTAGGCCAGGACTGGGCTGGGAGGAAATGTCCTGGGGACAGGGCCTGCAGCGGATGCCTGGGCTGCTCCAGGGCACCACAGAGAAGGCACTGCTAGGGAGGCAGGAAAGAAACCAGGGAGGGCAATGTCCGTGGCAGTGTCCTGGCAGCCAGGGGAGGGAGTGGGCGCAGGGTAGGCTGCAAGGCCAGGTGCTGCTGGGGGGTGAGGAGGACTGTTTTGTGCCCTGGTGAGTGGCACAGGAACTTGGTGGGATTCATCTAAAGGGAGGGGGAAGACTAGGGCCAGGGCCAGGTGGATCGAGGGAGACAGCTCCCTGCTGAAGCCTGGCACAGGCCATAGCTGGGTGGGGCCTCAGGCTCTGGGGAGAGACAATTTTCAGTTAATTTGGGGTTTTATTGTTGTTTGTTATGTTGTCTAAAGATGGAAGAGAGAGACATTTAAACTAACGGCCTCACAGAGAGGCTGAAGAACAAGAGTGACACTTGGAACCTGGGGAGGTGTGGAGAGGACCAGCCTGTGGGAGTCCCCAGCCTGTCTGCAGCAGGCACAGGGCAGCTATGGGGCAGCCATGCTGGGGCTGTCAGGAAGCCTGGCTTCACAGGGGGCGGGGGCCTTTCTCCTGAGCAGAAGCCAAGTTGGGGGCCTCCTCCTGCCCTGGGCAGACGTGCTTTGGGATTTGACTTCTCCTTGGGTACCTAGGACACAGGCGTCTCTCTCCGCGGCTTCTCAGGTGGGCAGGAAGGGGAGGGACACCTCTGAAGATCCAGGAGATGTTTCATCTGTACCAGAAGAGGGGAAGGAAACAGAGGCTGGACATCAGGAGGGATGTTCTGGAGCAGAAAAGGATGCCAAAGTGTAGGACAGGGTGTCCATTGTAGGGGACTAGCAGACATCACCATTGTACCCAAGGAAGTATTTCTTGCGGCTGCCAGAGTGTGTTTGGAGTCCCTATTTGCCCGCTGTTCCGCTGCATCTCAGGGTCTGGCCTCTCCACCTTGGCTGGCCCTCAGCCTCCTTCCCCAGGGGAAGGCTGGGCTGTGGGGTCTAGATGCCCTCTCTGCAGCCTGCCCGTCTCGCCTGGGCAGAGGTACATACACATGCAAGCCAGGGTGCACCGAGGCTGGGTGCAGGCTTCCAGGCCAGGGCTGAGCGCCCCCTCACAGTAAGCACTGTGCTCTCCTCCAGACTCCCCCTCCCCAATTTGCTTGCTGAAAGGTGTGGCCCTGGCCTGTTTCTTCACCTGTCCCTTGGGGTATTGAGGCTAGCTTGCAAGAGTGGGATGAAGAGCTGAGGGCTCAAGTAGGAGTGTGTCTGATGCCCTTGGTCTTCAGGATCCGTACCCTCACCTGCAAGCTTTTCTGGCTTGCTCCATTTAAATCTCTGAAGCTTTGTCAGCTCTTGAGTTCAAGAGGTCCACGCGGAGGTGGGAGCTGGAGGACAGGGTGGGGTTCTGGGCAGACCACTGAGGGGAAGAGTTCTGAGCTTGACCTCTGTGCGCCACCCCTCTTCCCTATGGGCCAGAATGGTAGGGGCTGGGACCCAAGTCTCCACCTCCCCTCCTGCTCCTGGCCCTCAGCTCTGCCACTGTGACCTGGAGCTGAGCCTCTGGGAGAAAATCCCTTCCTGCACCGGAGAAACTGACTATGGTGACTCAGCCCCAACAATGCCTGTGGCCAGAGGTGCCCCCTCGGACACTGTGGGTGGGCTTCATATTGGATCAAGGACAGGAAGGGAGGCTGGGTGGAGGCACAGGGTGAGATTTGATGAGGCATTAGAGAGTAAGGAGCCATAAGTAAGTTTTCATTTCAGCTGCATTGTGAGCCAAGCTACTTGGCCTCTTTTGGCCTGTTTCCTCTCCAGGTGAGGAGGCTGAGTTCTTGGAGGTATAGCTATGGGCATGTGGAGCATGAACTGTAGGGGCCCGGCCTTGGGAAGGAATGGTGGACAGATAACCCAGTAAGAGAAGCTTGGGCCTGGGCTAGGGCAGTGGCTTCACCCAGAGGGGAGATAAAAGATTCAGATGTTTAGGAGGCAAAACTGATAGCACTTGATGGGACTGCTTTGGATGAAGGCGCCACAGCCTCCCTCAGCTGTCCTTTTTCTGTAACCACAAACCACCAAGTAAGTCCCCCTTGGTTTCCCATCTGACAAATCCATCATCTTTTAAGAAAGCTCAGGGGGCTGGGTTCATTGGCTCATACTTTTGTAATCTCAGCACTTTGGGAGGCTGAAGCAGGCAGATCACTTGAGCCCAAGAGTTCAAGACCAGCTTGGGCAACATGGTGAAAGCCCGCCTCTACAAAAAAATACAAAAATTAGCTGGGAGTGGTGGTGTGCACCTGTAGTCCCAGCTACTCAGGAGGCTGAGGTGGGAGGATCACTTGAGCCCAGGAGGTGGAGGTTGCAGTGATCTGAGATTGCGCCACTGCACTCCAGCTGGGTGAGAGTGAGACTGTCTCAAAAACAAAACAAAACAAAAAAAACAACTCGGGCCTTGCTTGCTCTGAGATGGGCAGAACATGGGACTTGGTGCGTGGGCTATGGAGCCAGAGCAAGTGCCAAATGTGAGTTCTAACTAACTCTGCCCCTCACCAGCTCTGTACCCTCGGCCAGGGTACTTACCCTCCTCAGCTTTCCCATCTAAGATGGTGCTCACAACAGGGCTCACCTCACGTGTGCTGTGAGGACCGAATGCCTTAACAAACATGAGCAGCAGGCACCAGCCACACAATAGATGTCAGCTTTATTGAGCAGATGGTTCAATGGATTTCAACTCTGAATGGCCTCACTGTGCTCCCACATCACACACTTAGGGTAGGTGCTGAAGTTGCCACTTACAGCTCCCCAGCAGCTGTGAGACCCTTAGGGCAGACCCCTGTCAGATCACCTGTAAGATGCACCATAGGTTTTTCTTGACTACTGAGAACAAGTTTAGCATCAACTTGGGGAGAAGCCCAAGGGACTCACTGGCCCAGGACAGTCCTCTGTGCCTCCCTCCCCAAGAACCACTCAGTCTAGTCACCTAAGACTTTTTTTTGGGGGGGGAATTTTTTTTTAATAGTTATTGAGTGTTCTACAGCTTACAGTAAATATCATAGTTACAAATTCTTGGCTTCAGTCTTTCTTTCAGAGTGATCACTGTCTGATCTTCAAAACAAAACAAAAACCCAAAAGAATCCAAAACAACAAAACAAAACCAGATTTACACTTCATACACACAAGCGAGGCCATGGGGCTTTCCAATCTTTATACTCCGGACCGTGTTTTGAAAACACCTATAAATTCTTTGATCAAACTACTTGGAAGACACTGGTCAAAGGTTTATTATTATTATTATTATTATTATTATTATTATTTTAAATTTTTTTATTTCTTTTTAAAATGTGAGTTCCAATAAAATTTAAAAATTAGATTCCAACCTGTAGATTAAATGAATTAAAAAATACAAAATCATATACAACGCTCTCTTCACAGGGATGTTACATGCCATGAGAACAGGTTTCTCTGTCATGTGATATGAAACAGGGAAGCAGATGCCTTGAAGTCAGGATGGGGACAGGCCCTTGGGCCTTTCAAGATTCTTACAGACAACTCCAAGTAGCTAGAGGCCTGGCCTTACCTCCCCTGGGTAAGGAGGAGCTTGAGTAACACCATAGATCCAGACTATCTGGCTGACCCGAGGAGAAGGTCTCTGGGACAGTCTCCCCTCTTTCCCTGACTCTCTTAGGCCCGAGGAGAAAGGCTGGGGCTTGGAGATGCTGGTCTTGCTGGGGTCAGGACCAAAGCTGATTTCACCCATTTGATTCTTATGGGCCGGTACTTATCTGCAAAGCTGTTATACCTGTTCTCCTTAGGAAGGAAAATCCCCCCACTATCAGTGGCTGGAATGGGTAGAGGACCTCACTACCACAGCAAGGATATCCAGGGACTGACTATCCATGTGGCCACAGGGAAGCAAGTGCTGTCTTGTCCCTTTCTAGCTTTGTGGCAGCCAGTCCCAACTCCTGTGTGCCTCGGTTGGCCTTTGGGTTGGACTCAACAGCATGCACCACAGAAGATATCCACTGGAGAAACTGAGGGACTGGGACCCAAGTCTGGCTTAGGTAGGGCTGGCCATGGAATGTTGAAGCTGGCCTGCCAGGGATTTTGAAGGCTGGGCCCTGGAACCATATAATGCCTAATTTCAGAAACAAGGAGTTTTCTAGGAAAGGGACAGATGGGTAAGTAAAGGACAAACCCTGCAGCCCACCTGGCATGCCTGCCTGCGCACTCAGAGGCTCCGGTGTGGAATCCCATCAGTTAGTCTGGCGTGTTTCTTCAGCTCTGCGGGTGGGTCCCACTGGCCCACTCTACTACTGCCCCTCTCTGGATTCCCAAGCTTGGCAAGCAGCGGGGGCCGCACAGCCAGTGGTGATGTGAGAGAATACAGGATAGAAAAGCAGACTTCCACATATTTTCACTTAACTGCAATTGAGGAGGAATTCTGATACAGATGGTGATATATAAGACAAAGTTCACAGGGCCCAGAATGGGGCCCGTCCCCTCTGGGCACAGAACAAAGCTGAGGAATTTGATATGGAAGCTCTGGGCCTCGCTTAGCCAGTGCCTCACTGGGAACCTGGATGAGTCCTATCTGTATGAGGAGCCAAAACTTGGTGAGCAAGGGGCCTGTTCTTTTATACTTCATGTGATTCCTTTCTGAAGGCCATCAGAACAAAGCAAGCCCTCCAAAGAAGGACCCCCGACCTCTGGGAACGGGGTACCTCAAACTTGGAACAATTTGGGTGGCCAGGGGTAAGGATGCTCAGAGTCTGGTTCTGGTCCTCACCCATTGGAAAAGCAAGCCCAGGGACTTCAGTCTGTATGCTTTTGGCCAAGGCTACACCAGATCCCCTTGAAGTACCAACTCACTGGATCTGGACAGTGGGCAGGCTCTCGGGTTAGGAAGCCAGGTGCGCAGGCTTACCAAGGACATGGGTCTCCCAATAGAAAGATGCCTCGTGCTGTCCTTGAATGTGTCTTCGGTCCTGGGCATTGTGACCCCAAAGTGTTTTGTCCAAGTGAGGCCTTTAGTTGCAAATTCTCATCCTCTTTGTACTGCCAGCTAGATGTGCCTCTGGGTCCCTCCCCAAGGCTCATTACAGATCCTGGCCCAAAGCAGTTCACACAAATCTGCTCAGCTTAGAGCACTGGGCTTCCCAGCTCTATAAAGTACAGTTAGCCCCTCCCTCCATGCTTGCCAAGAGACCCAGCAGGTAGCGGCAGAAAGAGCAGAGGATTTGAAGAATCACTTACAAGCTGTGTGACCTTTTAGCAAGTCTCAAGCCTCCTGAGCCTTAGTTTCTTCATTTATAAAATGGGGGACTTTGGCAACCAATGTCAAAGTACTTTGCATACCAAAAAAGCTCTGGACAGGTGTGTGTGTCTCTGCTAAATATTCAGGAAAGAAGATATACATTATAGGGTCATTGCCAGGTAAGAAAAAACAGCAACTGTCCTATCTCATGAGGAATAAATTAAATACGCATTTTTTTCAAAACATGGCAAACTATTATGTTTCAGGCTTTCACTATTTGCAGGCAATCCAGCTCCCAGACTCAAACTTCTTGGCCCCAGGCCAGTGAGGAGAGGGGGTCAGGTAGAAGTAGAGGAATTCAAAAGGGTTGGCTGGTGAATGGAGCCATCTGTACCCCTGATCCTGGCCATAGGTGTTGCACCTGGGGAGAGGCAGTGGCATGAGGAGGAGAAAGGGGTTTGCATCCTGGGGCCAGTGCTATAGCTTACTGTCAGGCAGCCACATCCCTTGTCCTCTCTTGCTTGCCTGCCTGCCTTCAATGAGACGGCCCTTCCAGCTCTGACTTTTTGTCTAGCTTGACCACCGTGCCATCTAGAATCTTTGGCGGTATCTACCTATAGTACCTCCCACTAGATCTCTGTGACCTTACCAGTAACTGTGCCCATCCTACTGGAGGCACATGACTGTCCCTGCTCTCCTGGGCTCAGTCCTTTTGCAGTGACTCCCCAAGCTTGGCTAGGCTTGTGGATCTCCATCACAGCAAGAGGCTGAGGCCGGCTGAACTGGGGCTCATACTGAAAAGGGGGTGCTGGACCTGGGCTCTTCCAGACCACAGCCTTTCAGTGCCTTATTTTCACCTTGGGGCCCCCTTTTGCTCTTGAATTACACAGTAGGGGCTAAGATAGGGCACAGAGCACGGATGCTTCAGTACATGAGCCTGTGTGGGGATCAGATGGACGGGAATGAGACAGCAGACAGCCTGGGATTCGAGTGGCTCTGTCACTTATTAGCAAGTCACTTGACTTTTCCAAGTCTTGATTTCCTTATGGAACAAATAGGAGAAATAACCTCTATTTCATCGGGTTAAACCAGATAATTTATGTTCAACTGCTCTGTGAACTGTGAGGTCCAGCTATTAGGTTTACTTACTGGTGTAGAAAGAACCAAAGTTACAAGGTCATTCCTAGGTCTCCTCTTCTTCCTTTCTCCTCTCTGTGGTTCCACCCCAGCCCACACGGAGGCAGCAGGGTTCTGGGAAGCCTGGTGGATACCACCATCCTGCTCACTGTGGGCCTGTTCCCTTCCATAACCTGTTTCCTCATTTGTCAATTGACTGTAGTAACTCTAACCCTGTCCCTCTCAGGACGAGTACATGAAAGGCTGTGAAGTGCTCTGACCTCTGTGATGCACCTGACAAATCCAAAGGTTTCTATTATTATTATCATTATTATTATTATTTTGGCATTTTTCAAACACGTATGACATAATCTAGAACAACCTTCACCCACCTTTACAAAACCAAAGAGGGTGGGAGGAGGTATTTGCAAAAAGCGAATTAACACTGGAAAACTTTCTATTGTTTTAAAGTGAAACCTCATCAGCACCCCCAGAACAGATAATTTAGAACAGCTGAATTTTTTCTTAATGGTCCTAAAGTTCCTCGGAAGCCCAGGAAGGTGGGCCCCCAAACTCCTGGTTCTAGGCCAAGGATGCTGATGGGCTTTACCCTCCCGGGAATGGCTAGACAGCTTCTGAGCTCCTTCCAACCCAAGGGTTTCCTGATTTTTCCCTCCCTTAGGGAGACATGGGAGGTTGGGGTAAGGATATGTCCAAGTTTACGTGAATTTAAAATGAAAGCAGTTTTTTAAAGTCCCAAATGTTGTCAGTGATCCCATTTTTTACAATAAAATGTTCGTGCCCCACCCCCAGAGGGGCTGCTGGCCCAGCCAAGCGCTGGGTGCCGGAGGCTGCTGCTGGGCAATCCAGGCTCCTGGATGAGACTAGCAGGGACCTCCTCGTCCCAGGGGTCCCTCTTTTCCCAGATGAGCCTGTCTCCTGGGCCTCATCCTCCTCTCCTGATGACTCCCACTGTCTTCCTCCTCTTCCTCTCCTCTCGGGATGAGGGGCTACCGTCCTAAAAGCATGGCTTCTCCTTTTCAGCCAGTCCACCTGCTCCTTCTCCTGGAGGTGGAGTCAGGTACAGGACGAAAGTTCCAGATGTCTTCACAGAACTTCCAAATGCTATTTCTTCATTTGCAATTTCTGTTCCTGCCATTTGCCCCCATGTAGCCTCTGCCCAGTCTTCAACCCCCACCTTTGGAGTCCGTGGAGGAAAAGAGCAGAAACAGGAGCCCAGAGACCATTCCAGACTCACCAGGTACGGGCGCTGCCGACTTAATTTTTACAAAACCAAGCCAATCCGTCCCTAGGTAAATTTTTGTAAGCAAGGTGCCCACTAGGTAGGAAGGCTGCATTTAATGCTAATTTACTGTAAGGTCTAGGGAAGTCCTTTCCTCTTCTCTGGGCCTCAGTTTCCTCATCTGCCAAATAGGGAAATGGATGAGATGATTGCTAAGGTCCCTTCAGTTCCATGAGTCTATGAAATGTTTATTGCTATTGCTTTTCCTTCACTATCCTCACCTTCAGAGCTGCCAGCACCCACCTGGAATGTGGTTCCTTCACTTGGGCCACGAATGGCACAGGTAACCAAGAGCTTGGCCTGCCTGCAAGCTCTACGGTCAGACAGGTGAGTCCTGGCACTGGGAAGGGCAAAAGGAAAGGGAGAGAAATGCCTTAGGTTCCCACTCCAATCAGGAGGAAGCTCCTCATCAGAGTGGGTCCATGACAGCTCAGAGGCTGAAGTCTGGATGACACAGGGCATCCGGCCTTCCAAGGCCTCGGGATGCTGGGATCCCACCACCCTGCAGCCACTTGGCAGGTCTAAGGACAAAATCACCTTTTGAGGAAGTGCCAGGTCAGTTAACATCACTGTGCAAATCAGAAGGTCCAGGGCCAGATGCTTTGGCCAGAGACCTTTCAAACCAAAGCCATGAGGCAAGCACCGCTCCTCCCTTCTTCCCTCTCCTTCCCCAGAATGCCCTCCCTCCCCCCACCCTCCCCCAAATTCTAAATATTTTTTTCCCCAGGTTCTCAGCCTGGGGTATTAAGCTGCTAATAACACTCCTACGTACTCAGGTGGTTTTGTTCTTGGTCTGTTGCAATGGTTCTCAGGAGACATTTCATTTGTGTCCGGGACATGGGAATGTCCTGAACTAATCTTGCTTAAGAAAAAACAACCAGAACACTCCCTTAGAGATGTAGCCTGCTCAACACCTCTGAGTTCCTACCCTGGACCACATCTGTTTATGCTCTTCAAATGGAATCCAGCCTTCAGATGAACCACTGCAATAAACCCTACTCTCTGCTTGACTCTAGACTGGGATCCCCAGGGACAGGACAGTTAGGGAAGAGCAGAGAGGACATGGCCTGGTCAGGTAGGAGGAAGGGGGTAGAGCTCGAAGGGCAGCGGCTAAGAGGGGGACAGTCGGGGAGAGGCAGGAGATTAGAAAAAGCAGCTTTTACAAAAACCAAAAATAAAAATCAAAACCATTAAAGATGCATAAAGTGACCCTTGCATTTCCGTTGTCTCTTCTTGCAAATAGAGGTGGTGCTGCTAGGGAACTGCTCCAGCACCGGTGTAAGACTTGAGTAGTTGCATACAATGTGTGACTCCAGATCTGTGGAGGGAAAGGGGAAAGAAACAGTGTCAGTGATATTCCAGAGGCTTCTCCCCTCAACTCGGGAGCCCTCAATGGAGCCTCTGTGCCTTCCTAGTGAAGCTGCCCGCTTCCCGCCTGTGGAAGTTGTTGTGCTCTGGTACCAAGAGCCCTGGAGGAGATGGGGGAGGCCAGATGATGTGGTGGGCCAGAGGATTTCAAAGTGACATCCCTCGAGCCCTATGGTTCACTGGCACTGCCTCAGGAGCTGCTGAGGGCACCAAGGAAGCCAGAGGTCTTGGTCAGCCCAAAGCCTCCAAACAGCTCCAACCAAAGCTCTAACATATGATCCAGGCAAGAGTTCATTTGAAGAATGGGGCCCATAGTTAAAAGAAGTCCGAAGACCATAAGGTAAATGGCACAGAATTTAGTACTAGAGAACTGAAGTTTAAGCCCCAGCTTAATTTTTACTGGCTAAGTGATACTGAACTACATATTTATCTGTAAAATAGAGCTAATGATCCTTATTTCACAGAGCAACTGTAAGGATTATGAGATAACATAAGCAAAGAAATAGCTATTATTATTTCTATTATTTAGATTTCAACAAGCAGTCAACAGAAGTGATAGCTATTATTAAGAGCGATATTATGGACCTTGGAGCAGGAAAGCAACGGATAACTTGACAGCTGTTACCTGCCCCAGCTGACACCTGTGCTCCAGACCCAAACCAGGGACTTTGAGGCAGTTCCTGTATGTATCCCCCTCCCACTTCTCTCACCCTGGCCACACTCACTTGGATGGGCTGCAGGCTTTACCAGTGTGGGGGCACGTAGCTGTACGCAGGGGTTCCTTGGGTCCTATATGTTGGCATGGAGACAGGGTGTGCCCCAATCGCTGTGTGCTGGGGTGTAGTCAGCAGGGTACCTGAGCATCCAGAGAGAGAAGAGTAACCTGACGAGGCTGCACCAGACACAGGAATGAAGAGGATGAAGCTACAGTCTTTCGCATGGCTGCTCCCTCTGCCCAAATCCCCCATCTCCCTCACCTTCCTGATGACCTGTTGTCTACCCTTCTCCACCTCACCAGGCTTCACCTCCTTAGGGGAATCTTTTCTGATGCTTGAGGACAGAATCAATCACTATTCTAAGTCCTCCTTTTCCTTTTTTCTTTGAGACGGAGTCTAACTCTGTCGCCCAGGCTGGAGTGCAATGGCGCGATCTCAGCTCACTGCAGCCTCTGCCTCCTGAGCTCAAGCGATTCTCCCGCCTCAGCCTCCTGGGCAGCTGGGATTACATGTGCCCATCACCACGCTTGGCTGATTTTTTATTTTTACTAGAGATGGGGTTTCACCATGTTGGCCAGGCTGGTCTCGAACTCCTGACCTCAAGTGATCCACCCACCTCGGCCTCCCAAAATGCTGGGATTACAGGCATGAGCCACCACGCCTGGCCTTCCTTTTACTTCTCTTTGTATGCTTCTGTTATTGCACAATCATACTGAGTAGTAATTGTGATGTCTGTGGTTGTATTTCCCACACTCACCTGGGTGTTCCTTAAGGACAGTGTTCTGTTCTGATCTATTGATATTGGGTTCCCAGGACCTGAACAAGGCTGGCACTGAGTAGATATCCAACAGTTTGCCAACTTGTTCTGGGGAGTAAGAGGCCTCAACCATACCCTTACGTTAGGGACAGAATAAAATCCAAATGTTCACTCTACCCCTTGTACTTTCTTACCTCAGATGGTGTCCTAGCTGGTTCTTTAGAAGTTGGGTCTCTAGGCTAGGCATAATGGCTTGTATCTGTTACCCCAGTATTTTGGGAGTCTGAGGCAGGTGGATCCCTTGAGCCCAAGAGTTCAAGACCAGCCTGTGCAACATAGTGAAACCTGCCTCCACAAAAAAAAAAAACACAAAAATTAGCTGGGTGTGGTGGCGCATGCCTGTGGTCCCAGCTACTTGGGAGGCTGAGGTGGGAAGATCACTTGAGCCCAAGCATATTGAAACTGCAGTAGGCCAAGAGCGTGCCACTGCACTCCAGCCTGGGTGACAAAGCAAGACCCTGTCTCAAAAAAAAAAAAAAAAAAAAAAAAAACAGTCCTTGGGGACTTCTGCTTTTGTCATCCCTCATAATTATTATAATTATTGCACAGGTCCTTAAGCTCCTGCCTAATAAAGAACATTGCCCCTGTGTCTTCTTTTTTGGCGCCCCTGCTGTTACTGGAGTGCTAGCATCATCTCTCTCCCCTAAAGTACACTGACAGCCTCCTCACTGACCTACTTGCTTCCAGATCACCCCTTCTAATCCTGTCTCCTCTGCAGCCAGAGAATGTTTAAACCTAACCACATCCCTGCCCTGCTTGACCCCCATTGTGCGCAACAGAGGTACCACAAGGTATTCAGGACTTTCCACCATCTTATCCTTGCTAGCAATCCAGCCACCTTCCAACTCCAAGCCCCTATTTCCTAAGGGCCTTGGCTCCATTCCTCCATTCTGTGAACATGCCATGTTCATGTTTTCTGCACCGCCCTTCCCTCTTTCACTTCTCTAGTTAGCCTGTGTTCACCCTTTAAGGCTTAGCTCGATATGCCCTTCTTGGTGAAATCTTCCTCATCCCCATAGACAGATTTAGAGGCTCCTTCCTCTGGGTTCCCAAGCCCCCTGGCACAGGATCTCTTGTGCTGTGGTGCAGCCAATTCTATGACTGTGTTCTCTGCTCCGTTTTGAGTTCCTAGAGGAAAGGGATGGACACTGATGCAGATGCTGCCCTCACCTGCTGACATTGCCATGGTGGTGCCTGCCACCATGCCCATGGCCACGCCGTTGGTCCTCGGGGCGGCAACAGGTGCCGGGTAGATAGCAGAGGGAATGCTGTTGGGCTGGACGACCGTGGTGTGGTGGATGACATGAGGCTGGGCAGCATACACCGGCTGTGTGTAGTAGGCTCCCTGGGGGAAAGAGGTTGAGGTCACATAGGCATTTGGAGAGGTAGGTGGGATATGGAGAGAGCAGCACTGGCTGAAGGACACAAGGTCCGGACCCCAGCTGGGGCTCTGCTTGTCTTACTATGTGACTGTGGTCAGTGCAGTGCTGGGCTCAGCTTCTGGTCTGAAAAATAAGGCTCTAATCCTGTCCTGCCTTGCTCCTAAGGCTGCTATGATGATCTAATGGGATAAGAGCTCTACTCCCTTAACCTTGGTTTTAGCATTTTAAAATGTTTTATCTTACTGCAATGAACTTTTATAAGCTGCCTAAAATTTAAAGTTAGGAATAACAATCAATCAGTTACCAAGCATGTGAACAGGGCTGGTAAACTCCAGAACACATACATGAAAGGACAATTAGTAGCAGTATCATAATGGTGTAAGTGCATGTTGTAAAAAAAACAAAACAAAACAAAAAAAACAGTACATGTTGAAAAAAAAATGGCGGCCGGGCACAGTGGCTCACGTCTGTAGTCCCAGCACTTTGGAGGCCAAGGCAGGCAGATCACTTGAGGTCAGGAGTTCAAGACCAGCCTGACCAACATGGTGAAACCCCATCTCTACTAAAAACACAAAACAATGAGCCAGGCATGGTGGCGCATGCCTGTGGTCCCAGCTACCTGGGAGGCTGAGGCAGGAGAATGGCTTGAACCCGGGAGGTGGAGATTGCAGTGAGCTGAGATCATGCCACTGCACGCCAGCCTGGGTGACAGAGCAAGACTCCATCTCAAAAAAAAAGAAAAAAGGAAAAAAAAAGGCATACCTGGATAGCATTTCCCAGGATGTCCCTTACTAGCTATTTCCCTTTAGGTAAAAAGGTAAGGATGAAGACAGTGGTCCAAGGTGACTCCCAATGCCTGAATCACATGACTGCTTCCTGCTGCCACAATCCACTGGCCCACTGACTTGTAGGGGAAGTAAACAGGAGCCCCTGAGATCATCTTAATTCAGAAATCTTCAAATGTTTCTACTAAATGAGATAAAAAAAAAAAATAAAACAAGAGGCTTGAGATCAATTTAAGTTTTGTCTTCTACTCTAAAATATAGCTGTTTTTTAAACTAAAAATATATTCTCCTCACCACTTATATTTCCTATAGAGTTGTCACTCCAGAAGAATGTGTCATGGGTGTGCTAGAGCCCCATATGGTCCCCTGTCTCATACCAATCCTGGAATGCATACATCCTCTATCTGAAGGAGCCCAGAAAGGCCCAGCAGGCACAGAAAGAGAGAGTAACTTGCCCAAGGTCACAGAGGACACTGGTGGCAGAGCCTGTGTACTTTCCTCCTCCCCACTCAGCTCACAGACTGAGGAAGGGTAGATGTGGGGGTTAGGGAGAAAAGACCAAGACGTTGAGGTCTCATCTTGACCAACCAATAGCTCGTGGTGTAACCTTGGACAAGTCATTCCCCTCTTTGGGTCTCAGTTTCCCCACTTGTTTAACAAAGGAGTTGAGCTAGAAAATCTCTGAGGGCCTTTGTCCTCTGACGTTCTGGGCTCTGTTAATCTAAATGACTTCATGCCTACCCCCTCTAGGGGCTGAGTTGGAGTGAGGGAGTAAGCAGACTGCAGGGATACTGCTTCAGTGATACAACAAGGACGGCTAGCCAGAGCCACAAACTGTCCTCTCCTTCCCTCACTTCCTCACCCTACCCTACCACACTGCACCCAGGTTGGAAGCTCCTCTACCTGCAGAAGAGGTGGCTTTGACATGTACCTACCTGGGCATACAGATTCTGCTGGGGGTAGGCACTTCTGATTGGATACATGGCCGTCTGATAGGGGTTGGGTGATGGGGAGTAGGGGGGTGGAGCAGTATTACTCTGGGTCGGTGGGACCTTGTATGGTGTCCCCGCAGTATATCCTGTACCAAGGCAATAAGAGAGACTTCCGGTTAGTTGGCAGAAAAGCATTGCTAGAAGGCAGCAGGTCCCAGTCACGACTCCCCAGACAAAGATGGGCTGAATCCAGGCTGGAAACAGAGATGAGAACAAACAGAGAACAGGGCTCCACCCAGAAAGCCCTGGCCCCAGGGGCAGCTCCCTCAGTCCTGGTGCACAGGGCTGCATGGATGATTCTGGGCATCTTTTCTTTCTCTGGGTCTCAGGGCTCTCATCTATAAAATAAGAGGCTAGAACCACATGGTCCCTTTTAGCTCTGACAGCCTGGGGTTTGGAGCTGTCTGTGTGAAATGGGCAGGTGCACAAAGATGGAAGCCCTCAACTCACTTGCTCTTTATTGCTACTCTATCTACTTGCTTTTCTGTCTTCTCACACAGAATCCAGGGTATCTTTTTGCTGCTGTTTCTGTCTTTCTCTCTTTTGCTCTATTTCTTTTTCTCCTTATCTCTCTCTCTCCTGCTCTCTTCTTGGACTTCCCTCCATCATGTTCCCTCCCCTCCCCACACAAAACACCATTCGGAGACCCTCATCTTCTGGGATGCTGACCATACAAACACCATTCAGAGATCGTCATCTTCTAGGATGCTGAAAAACTTTGCTCTGCAGAGTTGGCTTCTCCTTCTCTCCTGGGCTCTAGGGGAAGGCCACCTCTGCCTGAAAAGACCTGAAGTCAGGGATCACAAAGATTCACATCAACCTGGAACCTGGGCCATGTCTGTCCCTCAGCAGGATGGACAAAAGCTGGAGCTAAGAATGGGGCTGAGAAGTCAGGCCCCAAGAAGCTCACAATTGCCCATGTAAATAAACTGTGCTGCCTTTGAATCCTCCGGAAAAGAGTGACAGATCCTTCGTTCACAGAAAAAAACTTGAAACATGAGTCATTCAGGAACAAGACTGTCTCCTTTTAGAATTACAAAATGGAATCATTCTATGCAACCCAAGTGATCATCAAGGGACCCCAATCCTTGCACTTTCCACAAGGGGATCCTGGGCTCAGAAAAGGCTAGTCTTTTTAATAACTTCTCCTAAAGACTCTAAACTCTTCTAAGTTGAAGGGACAGTGCCTGGGGACCTAGGCTTTGAAGACCTGCTGGGGAGGTGCTGAGGTGGCTTCTTTCCTGTGATTCCATCTTTGCTAGGTCTAGCAGACCTCACTGAACCTCTCTGGGCTTCAGCCCTTTCACCTATAAGATGCTCACCAAGGACCCTTTCAGCTCCGAGGTGCTGTTTCTATTATACAATAAGGGACTAGGGGCAGAGTGGAGGGAGTGCTTTATTGGAAGAGAAGACATCTGGTCTTCAGTCCTGTCTTTCCCCCTAATTTTTGGTGACAATTGTCAAGTCATTGGGCCTTAGTTTCTTATTTTGTGAAATCAGGTGGCTAAGAATGAAGATCTCTTACTAAACAAAAATTCCATGGTTCTAAAGATCCTAGGTCTCTTCTACCTTAACCCCAAGTAAAAGCAAACTACCACATGGTCACAAATCTCTCTCAGTCCACATCACACCTCTTTGGCTTGGTACCCCCCTGCCCCTGATGACTCAGGAGGATAGGAGAGCTGCTGCACAGCTGCCACAAAAGTCAGCCTATTCCCTGGATTCATGTCATTTATTTTTTCACCTGCAGATCCATAGTTTTTTCCATAGTTTTGTGGTCAAATATGCTTGGGAAATAAGTAGCAATGAGGATAGAGTGGAAAGTACATATGAAAGAGAGGGAAGTATGTTAAAGAGAAGTAGAAACTAACTGGAAGTGGGACTATGAGCTGAGTGAGAAGTCTAGAGCAGATTCCTCAGAGTTTCTAGATTATGGAGCTAATCATAAAATGTGGTCATAGGAGGTGAAGCAGATACTGTGGGGGAAGACAGGGAGTCTAGCTTTGCAGATGTCTAAAAGGAACCATCTGATGTGTACGGAGACACAATTTACTTATCTATAAAATAAAGGGGTTTTATAGATAAACCAGAGATAGACATTTCCCAAATGTGGACAACTGACTACAGATTCCAAGGGATCTTAATAGTTGTTTTTGCCAAAGAAAAGGAAACAAAAGAGTTCTATAGTCCCATATGTAAAACATAGATAAACAGTTAAGATTTTGTTTTTATTCCATGACCCTGGGAAGTTTTTAAAACAATAGGGTAGGCTGGACATGATGGCTCTCACCTATAATCCCAGCACTTTGGGAGGCCAAGGTAGGAGAAGCACTTGAGACCAGGACTTTAACACCAGCCTGGGTAACACAGACAGACTACATCTCTAAAAAAAGAAAAAAACAGCCAGGCATGGTGGCTGGTGTACTCCCCAGCTACTTGGGAGGCTGAGGCATGAGGATGGCTTGAGCCCAGGAGTCTAAGGCTGTTGTGAGCCATGATCACAACACTGTACTTCAGCCTGGGTGACACAGCAGGACCGTCTCTTAAAGAAGGTGGGGAGGTGAACTGTGAATCTCTAAGATGGGAGTATGGATGAGACTATTTTCCAAATTAATTTTACCACAGAATCTTTTATTCATACTATAAACATTTAAAACAATTAAATTTCAGCCATGTTTTTTGTAACTGAAGCTAGTTTTGATAAAGTTATATTGTAACACATCCACATCCATTCATTTACATATTGACTAAGGCTACTTTCCTGCTACAATGGTAGTTACTGACAGAGAGCATATGGCCTTTTTAAAAGCCTAAATATTTGGCCCTTTACAGGAATGTTTGCTGACCCCTGATTTAAAGGAATATATCAAGGTGTAGAGAAACCTAGCAGAGCTGAAAGCATCCTTTTTCTATGCAGGAGAGTAGGACACCCCTGAATCAGAAGCTGCCTGTTTCTGAAAGCTCTGTAGCACAGAGCCGCAGTTATGAGTAGTCTGGAGACAGACTGACTGCCTGGGTCCAAACCCCCAGCTCTGAGACTTAATAGCTATAGGATACATCAGTCTCCTCGTGTATGATATGGGAACAGTAATGGTACCTACTTCATTGTGATAAATACATTAACTGTTAAGTAAAAAGCACTTAGAACAGTACCTGACATATTAGAAGCACTTTATAAAGATCAGCTATTATTATTTTCTCTCTCACTTCATAGAGACAGTAAGCTTCTGTCCTAAGGGTATGCAGGCAGAGCCTGATCTGAGACTAAAGCTAAACTATGACTACTATGGTCTGTCCCAGCTTGGAACACAGACTCCAGGATTCTAAGATTCTAAAATGTTATGGCTTAAAATGCCATGATTTTATGATTCTTTAAAGTTAACAGGCCAACAATGCTGATGACTTTCCTTTATGCTCCTGGAGAATGTGCTCTGGAATTTTTCTCTTCCTTGGGGAGGCTGGATTACCCACTCTATGCCACAAGGACAGCCATATTACAAAGTGGTGAGACTATCCCTCTGAGGAAAATCAAAAAGCTCCAAGAGACTGCAGTAGAATTTGGTTCCCACATCTAAGAATAACCTTGTCTGAGAATGTTTTCCTTTCTTTATGTTATGAAATGAGACACACACATACTCAGAATACAAATCAGTAGCCAAAACACCCTTGGCAGCCAAAGAGATGATGCTGCAGAAGAAGGCTTGCTTGTTTGTCCAGACAGTCTGAGATAGGAGAAGCAGAACTGCAGAGCTAGAAGACTCAGAGATCATTAAGACCAACATAAACATTTCACAGATGAGATAATGAGTAGTTGCTGAAAGACAGAGCTGCTTGTGAGGATCTAAGACTCAGTGCTACTTCCTCTAACCACAGTGGTTCTCAAGGTTACAATTTGTCAGGAGGATCTTCATGAGGCTGGAGAAACTGCCTGGGGGCCCTCATCCTAGGTTCTGTCAGTAAGTCAGGTCAATTCCTCTCTCAGGGAATATCCTCATTTGGACTAGACAGTATGAGAGAATCTTTCTAGTGCTAACATTCTAAGTCTCTGAGCATTTCAGAAGACTTTCATGAGGAAATCATTGCAGAGGACTTTCCATAATTTACTGGTGGTCCTGTCAATACTCTTGAGGAACACTGAAAATTCCCCTGGAGCTATAGCCTGAGCTTGGGTAACACAAAAATCAGGGTTTATTACTTTATGCATCTAAGTAAAAGAAGCTGTTGGGCTTGTTGCAAAAAAGTCTCATAGATTTTGCCCAAATGAACTTAGACTCAATTCACTCACTGGAGGCCTGGCTATCGTGAAGGGAATTCTAAGTCTGAAGGTCACAGAATTGAGACTTTGGAATGTTGTGCCTGAAGGACATTAGAGGTTTATATTCAACCTCCTCCTTTTCTGAGAAAGAACCTGGAGCCCAGAAGGACAGATTTCCCCCAAATTGTACAGCACATCTGTACAGAGCTAGGCCCAAAGTTCAGGGCTCACCCTGCCCTAGGCAGAGCTCTTGCTGAGTTAAAGTCTCTGTAGTCCAATCTTGGGCATTTAATATACTGGCCTTTGTTGTCCCCATTTCACTAAAGGCAATATCATGAAAGAAAAAAGGAATTCGATCACTGGAAGTCCCAGCTCTGCCTTATAAAAGAGGCTTTGTTTATGATGTCCTATTCTTTCTCTTAGGTTCCTAAACATAATTTTAGAATCAAATGGGATAATAAAAAGAGTATGTACATTAACAAGATAAAACCTTTTCAGCCCTTTCTGCAATCCTTTTTCACTGTCATAAATCTTTTTCAGTTGTAGAAGCCCTACCACTTTCAAAGGCATTGATCCTTGCATCACGGATGCCTTTTAGACCAATTGGTTTATTGATCATCAGATTTATATGTCTGGACAAAATAAAGCTCTATGTCTGAATATCTTGCTTTGACTCCTAAGACTCCTTGTTGGTAGCCAAGTAAGACAGTGATGAATAAGTAGGAGACCTAATTACAAACAGGCTTAGCAAGTATCAGTGAAATTGAACTGAATTTGTCAAAGTGCCCTGAATTTTCTGTGGTACTAGAAGCCACAAAATCTGAACGCTGGGAGGAATCTTTTTGAGTATGGGAGGGCCAGTCAACCCCAACTGCATTAAAAAATGGCACAGGTTTATACATTACTTGCTTGAAAGAGAGGTAGGCTAAGCATGGTAGCTGGTGGGCAGACAGCTTGAGCCCAGGAGTTCGAGACCAGCCTAGGCAATGTGGCAAAACCCCATCTCTACAAAAAATAAAAAAAATTAGCTGGGCATGGTTTTGCATGCCTGTGGTCCCAGCTACATGGGAGGCTGCGGAGGGAGGATTGCTTGAGCCTAGGAGCTTGAGACTGCAGTGTGACGTGACTGTGCCACTGAACTCCAGCCTGAGTGACAGAGCTAGACCTTGTCTCCAAAAAAAAGGTGGGGGTGGGTACATTTTGGTCTTTTTCAGGGACTGTGATAGCCTGTCTAGGAGGGAACAGTGGGATGTGGCTGCTGGACACTTAATGGGATATCAGGAAGATTTCAACATAGTAGAAGGCAAGGCCTTCTGTTACTCATACTTTCTAACTGTGGAAAGGGTTGCCTCTGAAGGGAATGAGTACTCCATTTTTGGAGATGGTTTGTTGGCCAGCTACTGTTAAGGGCAGCTAGAGAGGTGGTCCCTGTTGGGGTGGAAGACGCTGAGTACACATCATCTTGCTGAGAGATAAGGAGTCTAATTGCAAGAAAGAACCTTGGAGATGATTTAGTTCAGTTCCCTCATTTTGCAGTTTGAAAAATCAAGGTCCAATGCATGGATATCAATTATCCAAGGTTACACAGAACCCAGTCTAGAATTCAATGCAGCTTCCACTCCAGGCTGCTTTCTGCTACACTACAGTAGGTGTGCCTATATGCGTCTATATCCAGATGTTTAGATGTAAGAGAGAATATGTATATCCCTATTTATATACATATACATATATATATAAAATCTTACGTATGTTCATTCATTCTCCCTGAGGTATCTGGAGAAACTCCTTATGGCTGACATAACTCTTTTTTTTTTTTTTGAGATGGAGTCTTGCTCTATCGCCCAGGCTGGAGTGCAGTGGCGCAATCTCGGCTCACTGCAAGCTCTGCCTCCCGGGTTCACGCCATTCTCCTGCCTCAGCCTCTCTGAGTAGCTGGGACTACAGGCGCCCGCCACCATGCCCAGCTAATTTTTTGTATTTTTAGTAGAGACGGGGTTTCACCGTGGTCTCGATCTCCTGACCTTGGGATCCGCCCGCCTCGGCCTCCCAAAGTGCTGGGATTACAAGTGTGAGCCACCGCGCCCAGCCTCCTCTTTTTTTTTTTGAGACGGAGTCTCGCGCTGTTGCCCAGGCTGGAGTGCAATGGTGTGATCTCGGCTCACTGCAAGCTCCATCTCCTGGGTTCACGCCATTCTCCTGCCTCAGCCTCCCGAGTAGCTGGGACTACAGGCGCCCGCCACCACGCCTGGCTAATTTTTTGTATTTTTAGTAGAGACGGGGTTTCACCATGTTGGCCAGGATGGTCTCGATCTTCTGACCTCGTGATCCGCCCACCTCAGCCTCCCAAAGTGCTGGGATTACAGGCGTGAGCCACCGCACCCAGCCGGACATACCTCTCTTAAAGAGTAAAATCAATCTCATGAGAAAAGTCATTAATCGAATCTTAACCTGGGTGATACCTTTTTCCGGCTGTGCTGCTTACTAGCTGGGTGGCGTTGGACCTATTACCTTTCTGAGCCTCATCTTTCAAACTGGGATGAAAATCCACCTAAATAACTCAGTAGACTGAGTGTAGTGTAGATTAGAGGGTGATTATGAAACTATATTTTACAAAAGGTGAGTTACATTGTATAAACATAAACTGATGTTGACATCTAGGGGCAATGAAAACTTGAGAAAATGACCTTGGATGTTGATATGGTTTAGATGTTTGTTTCCTCCAAATGTCATGCTGAAATGTAACCTCCAGTGTTGGAAATGGGGCCTGCTGGGAGGTACTGGATCATAGAGGTAGATCCCTCATGATGGCTTAGCATCATCCCCTTGCTGATGAGTGAGCTCTGATTACTTAGAGTGTGGCACCTTCCCAGCCCCTTGCTCCCTCTCTCACCATGTGATATGCTGGCTTCCTCTTTTGCCTTCTGCCATGACTGTAAGCTTCCTGAGGCCCTCACCAGAAGCTAAGCAGGGGTTGGTACCATGCTTGTGCAGCCTGCAGAACTGTAAGCCAATTAAACCTCTTTTCTTTATGAATTACCCAGCCTCAGGTATTTCTTTATAACAACACAAGAACAGACTAACACAGATGTTTTAAAGAAAAGAAAAAAATACAATGAATTCTTCTAGTCTACTTACTTAGTAGAGTAATAATTTGTGGAACCACACACTATCAGGCCTTGTCTGGAATATCCCTGTGAGGGCTTGTCCAGCCCTCACAACTTAAGAGAGAAGTTCTCACCACATCCAAAGTCAGTCATTCCTCTATTGAACAGCTCCAACAAGACACAAAGTTCTTCCTTAGATGGAGTCAAAATGCCACTCAGTAATTTCATTTTTTTTTTTTTTTTTTTTTTTTTTTTTTTTTTTTTTTGAGACAGAGTCTCGTTCTGTCGCCCAGGCTGGAGTGCAGTGGCACGATCTCAGCTCACTGCAAGCTCTGCCTCCCGGGTTCATGCCATTTTCCTGCCTCAGCCTCCCGAGTAGCTGAGACTACAGGCGCCCGCCACCACGCCTGGCTAATTTTTTTTGTATGTTTAGTGGAGATAGGGTTTCATCGTGTTAGCCAGGATGGTCTCAATCTCCTGACCTCGTGATCCACCCGCCTTGGCCTCCCAAAGTGTTGGGATTACAGGCGTGAGCCACTGTGCCTGGCCGCCACTCAGTAATTTCTAATCATTGGTCCTTATTTCCCCAGTGGAACCACTTTGTGTTAAAAATTAGATGTGAAGGTGACAACATCAGTTACCCTACTGAGCCTCAGGATGAATACAACCAGTCTGACTGGCTAGCTGGTTTCTGGCCTCCCTGAAGACTCCTCATACACACCTTGGTCCCACAGTGCAGCTTCCACTAGGGCAGTGTTTCTCATACAGAGGGCAGTTTTGCTCCATAAGGGACATTTAGCAATGTTTAGAAACATTTTTGGTTGTCACAATGAGACTTTCCTACTGGTATGTAGGGTAGAGGCCAGGGATGCTGTTAAACATCCTATAATGCACAGGACAGCGCCCCCACAACAAAGAATTATTTGGCCTAGATGTCAATAGTGCTGAGATTAAGAAGCCCTGTGCTAGAGGGGAAGCCCTCTCTGTCCAAAGACCCACAGACCCTCAAAATGTGCCCTCTGTCCTTTCCCCCTAAAATACAGTAACAGTCCTTCCCCAATCAACTTGTTGGCCAGGTGAGTATTTCCTTCTCCCTCCCTCAGTGCTTTGTGTCTCCCCAAAGCTGAGTGCATGATGACCTTTCCTGAATAAGGAGGGCCAATTTTTTGCCTGAGTAAAAGAACCTCTTAAAACAGTATTTATCTCATAAATGTCATCTTAAAAAGCTCCCTTTCCTTTCTTCCTAAGAAACAAATCAGTCCCAACCAAGGGGAACAAGGAAAGGAGACAGGCTGTATTTACTGAAAGCCGCAGAGGATGCTTGGTAAGTTCGGTTCTCGGTCCCGGTGTCCACTGGGAGGTGGAAGGTGCCTTCAGTGCCACAGGAAGACGAGTTCTGTGGCCAGGCCTGTTTCATCAGCAGAGTTGCTTAAGGGAAGACACAAGAATGGCATTAGGCAGAAATAAGAAGTGGCCACCACCAATCACAGACAAAAAGCAAGGGTCTTGTGCTGGACAGAAACATAAAACCCACGGGGCCTGTTCAGACACACGGGATGGTCAGCCTTTCTGAGATGGTTGAGTGGGTTAGGAGGAGTGCTGAAGTATGTTTCCAAATGATTTGAAATCAAGGAAATCTGAACTTATACTAAAAGAGTCAGGACTTTCTACCTACTACTAAAACCACAAAGATGCCCATGCATAACCATCTCCTACTACCTGACACTGTGGCCTAGGGCTCTGGTATATTCCTCAACCACTTTCTCATTAATGTGTAGCAACTTGGGAGCCTTTGTGTGTTCACCAGATCAACTGAGCACTCTTTGTTGTCTGAAATATCATCTGGAGGTATATTTATAAGCTGCTTTCAAAGACAGGCCCACAAATAATGACCACATTACATGAACCTTGCTGGACTACCATCTCTTCTGAAGGGACTGAGCTGTGGCCATGGTAGCTTAAAAGGCACTGGGCACTGTGCTGCACTGAACCGAGTTAGCCAGTGGGGCACTCCTTGCTAATAACTCCTTCTCCTGTACATCCAGCTGAGGCCAGACAGACATACTTCTTGCATACCCCTGAATATCTCCTACTGAGGTGTTACTGGGTGCCCCACCTGGGATATTTCCTCATGAATTAGAGGTGGTCCTTTGGGCCATTAAGAAAGCACATATGAAATTTGGGGTAGGTATGAAATACAGATGAGGCCCAGTTTAAGATCTGCAGAGACTTCCCAGGCTGACTCAAAGCTCAGCTCGAGACATCTGAAGGATACTTCATATGTTTTGGAAATGGGGAGTGACTCAAAAAACTTACCTTCATGGTGTCCTGAGGGGAAGAAGAGAAACAGAGTTCTGAAGTGGGACTTGCCTAACTTTTTAGACATTTTCCTTGTTATAATTTCAAACACTAGAGAGGAAACTTTCTTGACTCAAATTACTGTTTATGGTAAAAAGAATAATTTTAGCAACATCTTTTCCACTCAAATAAAGTCTTGGGGGGGTCATATAGTATATTACCACTCAAATAAAGTCTTGGGGGTGTTATATAGTATATTAGCAGAAGGTGGGGCTGCATTGGCAATACTTAAAATATTTAAATAAGAGGCTAAGACAGGCTGTTATGAGAATAAAGTATGCCAATACACTCTCTAATTCCACTAGGACAAGGACATTCTACCTCTAGAGAGATCCCATAACCCCTCTGCCCATTCAGGTAACAGGTAATGCCTCTGGTTCCTTCGATCCCAGAAGTACTGGGGCCAGAGAAGGTCAGGGACTGTGCTGCTTTTGTTGAACCAAGGCTAGAATTATGGCTATTATAGGCTGACTCTGCGTTTGCATTAATGGCCCGCGATATATACAGCAGATGCTGAGAAATGAGAAGGAAATCATGGGCAGGAAAGTCACACTAAAAGGAGAATACTGATAAAAGAAATGGAGACCCAGCAGTACTCCATGTAGAGCCCAGGGCCTTTCCTGGACATGAAGACATGGCTCTGCAGACAATGCAGGAGGAGGAGAGTCCGTTTTAAACAATCATTTTGCGTTTTTTTTCTTTGGGGGGTGGGAAACAGGAAAGGGATAAAGAATCCAATTAGTGTTAACAAATCTTATCAACATGTCTCCAAATTTAGACTCTGCCACACGTGTGGCTGGAAAGCAGTGGCCACCCAAAACAACTCTCTAAAAAGTAAAACATGTAGCTCTGAAAAGTCAGGTAAAGCAAACCCATGCCCTCAAGACCCCACAGGAATGCCATCAGGGGACAGGAGGCCTGAATTTGGCTGTAGGAATTTAGAGAATTTGGAGGTTCTCTTCCATTCAAATTTTTTCCTCCAAGTGGTATATACTTTACCATAATTTTCATCATAAGCCAAAAGTCTGACATTAGCCTGAAGGACTGTGTGACCATTAAAGTTAGTAAATCAAACTAACTTATTCTTTACAGAAGAGTAAATCACTCTTTTATCCAAAGAGTGACTGAGGCCTACACTGCACTCAGCACTGAGGGGAGTGCCACGGTGGAAGGGAACACACGTGGGTCACAGTCACCACACACAAGGTACTTATGGTCTAGCTGGGGATGCAACACAGCCACACGCCAACCAGGGAGTGAACAAGACAGCATGATACATAGTAAAATAATGTTCCAGGTTAACCAGGAAAGAAGCAAGTGCGACTGTGCCTTTGGTTACTATGTCTTTTCCAACTGATGACGTGAACTATACTATATATTTTTCTGAATAAAAATATTTTTCTTTATTTTCTTCTGGTTTCTTTACAAAGAAAATGAATTAGTATTTTCTGTACGTCTCTGTATATTTGAATCCTTATAATTTACATAACTAGATAAATGTGAAAACACACCAAAAAAACAAATATTAGCTGTCAACTTGACCTCCCCATTAGTTAGTTGTACCATGTGATCCAGCTCCTCCATATGACAATTCTAAAGTCACCCATTCTATTGGTGGGAGCAATTCAGAGCTCAGTTGTGGGATGAAGACAATTCCAACTGAAGCTTTTAAAGGCATGGTCACAGAGGAGGCTGCTCTGAATGGCATGCCTGACTTTGGGTGCTTGAAAAGTACCACTTCCTAGAGATGTTTTGTATTTTGAACTGAGTGGTAGTTAAATATAGGCATATACATATGTAAAGACATTATTAAGCTGTACACTTAAGATTAGTGTACTTTATATACTTTGCCATCTATGTGTTATCCCTCAATTAAACGAGAGAGAGAGAGAGAAAGAGAACCCTTGGCAGTGAAGGGCCATGGGCCCAGTCACAGCATGCTGCCCACATCCAGGTGCTGGGTTGTTCACTTCCCTGGATACGGGGCCCTCACGCCCTCTGACAGTTGAACAATCTGTTTAGCACACTTACAAGGAGACGAGGCAGCAAGGGACCATCATCCTGAACAATGTACTGAGTCAGGAAATCTGAGTTGTAGCCTGGAATCTGCCACTTATTAGCTGTGGGACCTTGGGCAAGTTACTTAACCTTTCTAAGCTTCAGTTTTGTTGTCTCATAAAATAGTAATAATCATCACTCCTTGATTGCTTCATAGTACTGATGTGAGGGTCAAAAATAAAGTGCCACCCAGTCTTATAGTTTCTAGTTCTGGTATCTGTTCCCTCTTCCATCTCCAAAGTTGTAGGCTACAGCTCTAATTGAAGCTCTCATCATCTCTCATCTGAACTACTGCAACTGTTTCCTCATGTTAAATCTGCTCCCTCCAATTTTCAAGCTGCATTCAGAGCGATATACCTAAGACCTAAACCTAATCATAAAACCCCCTTTCTTGAAAACATTCCATAGTTCTCCACTGACTCTAAGCTAAAGTTTGAACTCCTGTGTAGCATTCAGTGCCCCACCATGATCATCTTGTCCCAATGACCTCTCTAGACTCTCTCATTGTTCTGAATCTCCAGCCCATACTACAGCCACAGAAACTGCTTATCATTCCCAGAATATGCCAAGGAGCTTCACATCTCCATGTTTTTGTCCACACTGCTACCTCTTCTGGCATGTATCTCCCCAAACTCCATCTGGTAACATTAATTAATCCATCAATCATGAGCTGAAGACTCACACCTAATACGAAGCCTTTCCTTCTCCCCACCCCTTAACCACAGCTCTCTTATGCATCCCTATAAACTGACTATCCCAATCCCTGTGATTCTTGGAAGCACCTGTACTTGATGGCATGTCTTCTCTCCACTAAACTGTGAGCTCCTTGAGAACAAGCCCCTTGTCTTACTAGTCTTTGTATTTTCAAAGGGCCAGCTTAGGGCCTGGCACAGAATTTTATAAAGTGAAGAGCTCCATTCGTATTCTTTATGTCAGATGCTATAACTGGAAGGGGAAGAATGAGAGCTTCTCTAACTTTTTATGCACCCTTCTGTCCAGGTTCATATATCCTGAGGCAAACAAAAAATGACTATATGAGAAACAGGTCTGCGACTAACAAAACTGAAGTAATAAAATTATAAGAGGACAGTGTATTAGCATTTAAAGGGACCTCAGAGATCATGTGAAATTAAACAATTTATCTATGGCCTGGAGACAGTAGTAAATTGCCCAAGATCACACAGCCCACAGCAGTGGCAAGGAGAAATTTCACAGCTCATCTCCTGACAGATGCGTGACACATAAATTCAATTTCCAGCATCCAAATAATTCAAGGTTAAAAGTTGAGAAAGGGTGCAGAGATTTTACAAAAACATTTTCCTGAGCAGCCCAGGTGAGGGTAGTGAAAGTTGCAAGTCCCTCCCATGGTCCCTTCCTGTCTATGACAAAAAGGACCTAGTCAAGTTATACTGCTGGGACCCTCACAGGTGCCCAGAAGTTCCCGTGGTGCCTTGGGCCTGGAGTCCACACTGTCCAGAGAACCCAGTTCTGGTCCCTCATTTATTAGCATGCTGCCCCCCACCTCTCACCATCTTCTAGGAAAATGAGCCCAGTGCTCAAGTTCTGGGCTAAGGGAACAGACTGTATCTAAAGTCAACCAGGTCTTCAAACATGTCAGACTGCCAATGGAGATGGAAAATCTGATCCTGGGGCAGACTAGTTTTTTGGGTTCTAATAGGCATAATCCAGGTACTCCTTCACAGAGGCTGCCACAAAGCCAACTGAGGAGCTTCATACAGGCCCTGGAATTTTTATTCATTTGTTCGTTTGAATTCGGCAGCCAGGTTAGGGTGAGCGACGCCTTTTAGTGCCATGATCCTTTGCTGCTGCCCTAGGGATGGTTCATGTGTGTCTCCAACCCATGATTTTTGCACCATCAGACACGTTCCTGCATGCTTTAGGAACTGCTGCTGAGCCACCTGGGGGGAGCCCAAGCCTAGGGGATGGGATTTGGGGAGGAGAGGAGAGGGGATCTACCATTGTTACGAGAGAACACATTCATAGGCTGTAATACAGATGAGGAAAAATAGCTTTCCTACCATAAGCTGAATGCAGGAACTGAAACTCTGTTGGATAGAAATGTTAGTTGAAATTACCACTAAGAATTTGTGCAAAGTTGTATACATTGCAGTTACATAAACAGACTTTGTTTTGCGATAGCAGTTTCCCCCCAGCTTCACAAAAACAGTAAATAAAGATGTAAAGCACCTTTACCCTAGAGAGGGTGACAGACTTGTCATCTGGGAAAGTCCATTCAATGCAGAGAGCCCCTCCCTGGATGCCATAGTGTCTTCCAGACAGCTAACCCAGAGCTGCCCAGACGTGAACAACCCCAAGTTCCTGCTTTTTGCTTGTCTGTTACAAGAATACATTTCAGTTCTCCCAGGAACTGCAGAGGGATTTCACATATGGCAGATGTGTTAGAGGAAGTGAAGGTTCAGAGACAATATCACCATCTTTGGCCTCTAAAGAGCTGTCTGTAAAACCTCTGAGAAATAGGACCAATGTAGAAGCACTCCATCCCTGAAGCCTCTGGGTCACTGTGGTGCCATAGAAGGAGCACAGGTTGTGGGGTCAGACAAGTTGGGTTTGAATCCCAGCTACACTGCCTTTTTTGGAGACAGTGTCTCACTTTGTTGCCCAGGCTGGAATGCAGCCTCTGGCTCCTGGGCTCAAGTGATCCTTCTGTCTCAGCCTCCTGAGTAACTGAGACTACAGGTGCATGCCACCAAGCCTGCCTGTTTTTTCAAATTTAATGTTTTGTAGAGATAGGGTCTTATGTTGCCCAGGCTGGTCTTGACCTTTGGCCTCAAAGGATCCTCCTGCCTTGCCCTCCCAAGGTTTTTAGCCGTATAACTTTGGGCAACTTATTTAACCTGTTTGAACAAAGTTGGAGGCAGGAAGCCCCAACTCACAAGACTAAGGCAAAAATGAATGTTTGTAACATGACTTGTGCAGGGCTTGGAACAGGGCAGCTGTTCAGAAAGCACAAATTCCTTTCCCTACCCTTCTCCAAGTTTGTTGTACGTAAAATGGGAATAATGTATTTGTACTTTATAGGGATGCTATGAAATCAAATGAGACAATGGGGAAAATGTTTTGTCAACATATTCTCATGAGGAGGTTATTTTATTTTTATCTGTATTAGTTAACCTGTTTATCCATCCCTTCATTTGTTTTCAAGCCAGATTACCATTAATAGGTCCCTTGATTCTGAAAGCCAAGTCTTGATTGGCTCCTACCTCTTGTGGGGCCAAAGAGTTCTTAAATAAGATCCCTGAAATAATTAAGAGCTTGGGAAAAAGCTCCAAATACCCACATTGCTTTCAGAACCAATGAAAAGAGTGAAATGTTTCCCTGCATCCTGGACAGATGACATCTTAGGGTACTCAGAGCTGCTAAAAATAGCTCTCTCTCAAGCAACTTCTGGGTCTCCTTAAAGCAGCTGAAAGAAATTTAAACCTAAGAGCCTGGTTCCTTCTGAAGGCACCTCTCTGCATCACAAATGGCTGGCTCTGGCAGGAAGGTGAGAGTAACCTACACTGTCCTTTCTGACCTTGAGCCAGCTTCTCCATGGTAGGAAGTCCCCCAGTCAGGAAACCTGCACTGTGAATCCAGAGGCCAGCATTCCAAAATATGCTGTGTGTGTGTGTGTGTGTGTGTGTGTGTGTGTGTGTGTGTGTGTGTGTAAGTAACTCAAAGGGAAAGGGATCTTCCCAAGGTCGCACCAAAATCAGAAGCAAAGTTAGTGCTACAACCTAGGCCTTTCAACTCCGAGTTTGGGGCCTTTAAATACAATACTCTACCACTACCCTCTCTTGTGGATTTTGTGGGTTTTTGAGAAAATAGTCTGGGTGACTTTAGTAGAAATATGTTGACTTTTAAAAACAAAATTGGGGACAATCAAGTTAGATGAGGGCTTACTTTTTGTTTGGAAATATGTTTTATTTATTTATTTTGAGATGGAGTCTCACTCTGTCGGCCCAGGATAGAGTGCAGTGGTGCGATCTTGGCTCACTGCAACCTCTGCCTCCTGGGTTCAAGCAATTCTCCTGCCTCAGCCTCCCGAGTAGCTGGGATTACAGGCACGTGCCACCACACCTGGCTAATTTTTTGTATTTTTAGTACAGACAGCGTTTCACTGTGTTAGCCAGGATGGTCTCTATCTCCTGACCTCGTGATCCACCCGCCTCAGCCTCCCAAAGTGCTGAGATTACAGGTGTGAGCCACCGCACCCAGCCTGGAAATATGTCGACTTTTAAAAACAAAATTGGGGAAAATCAAGTTAGATGAGGGCTTACTTTTTGCTTGTTTTAAAATTAAAGCTGAATATATATGCCAGGATGTACTCAATCTCTATCTCTTTTTTTCCCCTACAGTTTCAGCCTCCTCCTATCTGCACTCCTTTCCCTCTTTAGCCAGTCTAATGCCTTAGTTTCTCTCTGGCCCACTGATGCAACTACAATGTAGCAGTTAAGAGCTCATGCGGCACAGTGGCAGGGTGCTGGGGCTTGGATCTTTGGGCTAGTTATGTAACTTCTCTAAGCTTTAGTTTTCCCATTTCGGAAATGGGGATAATAAGAGTACCAACCTCAAAAGTTTATTGCAATATGCAACAAGCTGATATAGATAAAGAACTTCAAATACTTCCTGACACATAGAAAACATTCAATAAATAGTAGCTATTTATTCCATGTCTTTCTACTTATTGGCAAACTGATCCTAAAACAATCCCACGGTCTATCACCAGAGGTGCTGAACATTATGAGAAAATAGCCCAGTGCTGGCGATGAGAGCCTGGACAAATTCACAGCCTCCACCATTCAGATGGGACCCCAATGTGACCCTGCTCTGTTATCTTTTGGTATTTTCCAGTCCTACTCCTTCCTGTGAGGCTCTCACATCCTGACCTCCCTGGTTAAGAACTCTCCCTTGATCCCTACTTCCCTCTGTCTCAGCAAATCAAGGTCATTAGATGAGAACTCTCCACTTTCCACTGGGCAATTTATTCTAAGCACATCTACCTATGACCTTTCCTTTAGTCTTTCCTTTAGTTGCCCTCCTGTGTGAGGCACCCTGTCTCCACCTGCTACTCAACTTCCCAAACCAAAGAAGAGAACTGAGCTCCAGATTTCCCACCCCTACAGCAGCCTCTGTGGAGGCCTGGCTCTGACTGGCACCACCTCTCCTGTATCTCTGACTTGTCCTCTCCACTTGCACCTTCCTATCAGTACCCCACACTCATATCCAAGAAAACCTTCGTTCAACCCTACATTCACTTCTAGTCAGTGTCCTTTTGTTTTTCCTTTCCTGGTAGCTAAGCTTCTAGTAAGAATAGGCTATATATGCTAAATCTACTTCTTCACTCCTGATTCATTGCACTCTGGTTTCTAGCCTCACCACCTCACTGACAATGCTTCCAATGAGGTCACTGATGGCCTCCTGACTAGAAAGACAATGAATCTTCTTCACTCTTGATCTTACTTGACCTTCTGCAACAACTCATTTGTTTCTAGACAGTTTACAAAGTCAATTCACAGATCTCATGGCACTTAAATTTAAGTCATTTATATATCATGATACACATGATGCTCGAAGCCATTGTAGTTAAGATAGAACTTACCAAATTTGATTATCAGAGAGAATTTCTGTAGCTTTTATTGTTTTTGCCTTCTATCATAGATCTTAGGGAAAATATTATATGTCATATTGACCAAAGGTAAATATAAAACCAATGCTGAGATACCATTATAGAACTTTAGCCCATGTGTCACTGCTCCCTTCATAAGCTTTCCAAAGGCAGTGACTACAGCTTCCTCAAGTTTGAATCATCTACAGGGTCTTCCAAAGTATCTTGGGCATAACAGAGTGGGTCAAAATGTCTGTGAAATGACACATCTATGTAAGCACCTTAGGGGATACCATCGCCTATTTACATAAAATAGTTCTTGTTTGTCCAAAAAACGGGCTGTCTGATAACTTCTTGGTGTGTGTGTATAATTATGACATGATTCCTACTTAGAGATAGGGGAAATGAGGTTCAGATAGGTCAGGTGACTTTAAGGTTGCGAATCTAGGAAATGACACAGTGAGGACTCAAATCTAGGTCTTCAGACAACCTGTATTCTTTTCTCCTTTAAGCCCCAAGAAAGAGAATGACAGTAGAATAAACACTAGATTGGCAGAGAAAAGCATAGGACGAGAGTCAGGAGATCTGCCAAAGATTCTAGTCCATATGCAGCTGCTGACTCACTGGGTAACTTGGGACAAAACACTGCTTTTTGATTCTCTTTTTTCAAGAGAAAAGGTTGAACTGGACGATCTCTAAGGTCTTTTGAAGCTTTCTAATTCCATAATGATAAGTGCTAAACAAGAAAATGGGGGGGTATTATCAAGACATTCAAGGCCTCTCCAAATCAGCCCTTGTATATCTATAGTTCAGATTCATCTAGCTGCTCACAGTTTAGCCACTCCCCTACTTCTACGTTCCTCACAGTGTCATGTTCTCACATATCTAAGCCTCTGCCCATGCTCTACTCTGCCTGGAATGCCCACTGTTCCTTTGTGTGCTTAAAGAACAGCTTCTACTTCTTCAAATCTCTGTTGTTCTCACTCTCTGAAGCCTCCCCTACACTTTCACCCCCAGGCAGACTGTTGTTCCCTCTTCCTTACCTTACATGTATTCCTTTTTACAATACTTAGCACATTAGTACTGCAATGAGTTTATATGCCAGGCTCCCAAATGGGAGCTACTTCAGGCAGGCAAAGATGGCATCTTTTAATTTTTCTATCCCAGTATGGAAGACATTCAACAAATACTTGTTGAGTAAATGGAACTTACATAAAACCATCCACAACCCTGAGGCAGGTAGTCACATTTGAATCTTAGAGAGGTGAGGTGACTTGCCCAAGGCCTTACAACTAGTGAGTTGGGTAATCAGGATTCAAACCCAGGACTTTCTAACCACAGAGCCCATACTCTTTCTCCTGCTCTTGAGTATTAGAGCACCAGCTAAGCACGAGGGTTAAGATCAGAACTAAGACCGCTGCAATGATCCAAGCCCAAAATAGAATAAACCTTCTCAATATTTTCAAACCCATTTCAACCTCAATCCGAGTGTTGGGCCTTTACTATTTTTGAAAAACAAGTAGCTTATCTCGGCTTGAAAACCAGCTCTTTACCCTCTGGTGGCAAGAGCATGTGTGTGTGTGTGTCCCAAGGTGTGTGTGTGTGTGTGTGTGTCCCAAGGGGTGTGTAAGTGTGTGTGCGTGTCCCAAGGTGTGTGTGTGTCCCAATGGCAGCCACAGGGAAAACTGAGCAAAGAATGAATTCGGACATTGCTTGGGAGAGCAGAAAAGGTTCTATGAGGAGGATGCAGGTCTCAGACATTCCAGCATAGGAGAGATGAGCCAACCTTAAGTCCCAGACAGAGTGGAGGAGATTCTATTCCCGCCCCCACCCTGAGGCTGATTGTCCCAGTTCCCAGAAGGGACTCCCAGGAAAATCAAGCCTGGAGAGGCTGGGCCTGGAGCAATTAAGAACAGGAAAAGGCCAGCAAGTGGTTTTGTTTCTCCAAATAGAGTCCCCCTTCCCACTCCATTCACCACTGCTGTCCCATTTCCTCCTTACCTGGAGCATAACTGGGACTATTGGTGGGGTACAGGCTGGGATTGTAGGCAGGGGCAGCTGCTGGATAGGCTGTGGGGTAACCTACAGAGAGATAAGAAAAGGCTTATTTAGTTAGGCAAAACAAAAAACAAAAACAAACAAAAACAAACAAAAAAAAAACCACCAGATCTTTGAGGAAACAGAATCCAAGTCCTAGGCTTGGTGTTCAGTCTCTCCATGGGCTATTTCAGATAGTATATGTGACCAGCTTTCAGCCTCTCAAGAGAAAAGTTACCAATACCAAAATCCCAATATATGCAGACTTTTTGGTCTATTTTTTAAAAGCAATACAAGAAATATTCTATATGCTCACCGTAAAAAAAAAAAAAAAAAGTAAGTGGCCAGGCGCGGTGGCTTACGCCTGTAATCCCAGCATTTTGGGAGGCTGAGGCAGATGGATCACGAGGTCAGGAGTTCAAGACCAGCCTGGCCAAGATGGTGAAACCCCGTTTCTACTAAAAATACAAAAATTAGCCGGGCGTGGTGGTGGGCGCCTGTGGTCCCAGCTGCTATGGGGACTGAGGCAGGAAAGTCACTTGAACTCGGGAGGCGGAGGTTGCAGTGAGCCGAGATCATGCCACTGCACTCTAGCCTGGGCGACAGACCAAGACTCCATCCGCCGCCCCCCACCCACCCCCCAAAAAAAATGGAAGCAACATTGAAGTTTACACTTTTTATGTTCAAGTTTACTTTCACATTCCTGCCACAACACTACTCTCCTCCCCAGAAGTAACACCATTAACAGTTTGGCATCTATCTTTCCAGATGGCTTTCTACACTTTTTTATCCACATATATTCAGGGGTGTGCTGGTAAATATTTAACAACGGGCTCGAAGGGGTTGGAAATGAGAGCTACTTTGCAGCATTTGCCAACTGCCATGGCATAAATGCTTCCACTATGACCAATTTGATGCTATCAACATCGCTGAATGAGTAGTTTGGAAGAGGTGCCCACAATCAGCTCTCAAGAGCTTACACAAACCAGCTCCAGCTCACTACAGTATACTATATTCAGTTGGGGTATTTTTTGAAATTTTTTTTATCATGGTAAAATATGTGTAATATAAAATTTGCAGTTTAGCCATTTTTAAATATATAATTCAGTGACATTAATGACATTTACAATGTTATGCAACTATCATCACTATTTGTTTCCAAGACATTTTCATCATCCCAAACAGAAACTCTGTAACCATCAACAATACATCCCCCAATACTCAGCCTGGTAACCTCTAATCTACTTTCTGTCTCTCTGAATTTGCCTATTTTATGTAATTATTTGATGTAAGTGGAATCATACACTATTTGTCCTTTTGTGTCTGGCTTCTTTAACTTAGCATAATGTGTTTAAGGTTCATCCATGTTGTAGCATGTACCGAAACTTCCTTCTTCTTTATGGCTGAATAATATTCCACTGTGTACATGCCAGATTTTCTTTATCCATTCATCTGTTGAGGGATGCCTAGACTGTTTCTACCTTTTGGCTATTGTGAATAATGGTACAATAAACAATGACATGTAAGTATCTGTTTGAGTACCTGTTTTCAAATCTTTGGGAAACATACCAAGTAGTAGAATTGTTGGGTCATATGGTAATTCTATGTTTAGCTTTTTAAGGAACCACCAAACTGTTTTTCACAATGTCTGTACTATTTTACATTCTCTCCAGCAATGCATGAGAGTTCAAATTTCTCTACATCCTCAACAACCCTTGTTTTTTTTTTATTATTATTATAGCCATCCTATAGTAAGTGTGAAGTGGGATCTCAGTGTGGTTTTGATTTGCATTTCCCTAATGACTAACGATATTGAGCATCTTTTCATGTACTTATTGGCTATTTGTATATCCTCTCTGGAGAAATGTCTATCCAAATTATTTTCCCATTTAAAAATACAATTATTTGGCCGGGCGCGGTGGCTCATGCCTGTAATCCCAGCACTTTGGGAGGCTGAGACGGGCGGATCACAAGGTCAAGAGATCGAGACTGGCCTGACAAACAAGGTGAAACCCCGTCTCTACTAAAAAAATAACAAAAATTAGCTGGGTGTGGTAGCACATGCCTATAGTCCCAGCTACTCGGGAGGCTGGGGCTGCAGTGAGCCGAGATGATGCCACTGTACTCCAGCCTGGTGACAGAGTGAGACTCCGTCTAAAAAAAATAATAATAATAAAATAAAACAATTATTTGTTTATTTTTTAGAGACAGGGTCTTGTTCTATTACCCACGATGGAGTATAATGGCAGGATCATAGCTCACTGTAGCTTCCAACTCCTGGGCTCAAGTAATCCTCCTGCTTCAGACTCCTGAATAGCTGGGCCTACAGGTGTGTGCCACCGCGCCCCACCTTTTTTTTTTTTTTTTTTTTTTTGTAGAGACGGGGTCTCATTATGTTGCCCACACTGGTCTCAAACTCCTGGCCTCAAGTGATTTTCCTGCCTCGGCCTCCTAAAGTGCTGGGATTACAGGGCATTTTCTCATTTTTTCATTGGGTGGTTTGTCTTTTTGCTGTTACACTGCAGAAGTTCTTTCTATATTCTGAATATTAAACCATTATCAGACGTATTACTTACACATATTTTCTCCCATTCTGTGGATTGTCTTTTTACTTTCTTTATAATGCCTTTGATGCAAAAAAAAATCAATTTTAAGTCCAATTTACCTATTTTTTAATTTTGTTGATTATGCTTTTTGTGTCCTATCTAAGCATCCACTGCCAAATCCAAGGTCATGAAGATTGACCCTTATGTTTTCTTCTAACAGTTTTATGGTTTTGGCTTATATTGAGATCACTGATCCATTTTGAGTTAATTTTATATATGATATGAGGTAGGGGTATACATAGTTATATATTCTACTTTTTCACTTTAACATTATAAACAATTCCTCATGTAATTACATATTCTTCGAAAGGCTTATTTTAATATCTTTATGATATTCCATATGTAGATCTATCGTTTAACCATTACCTGTTTTAGTTGTTTGAAAATTTCATTTTTATAATAGCTAACAAACTAAAATAACCTAAGTAAATCTCTGACTGATTATTTCTTTAGGAATGAATTCTAGAAATGAAATCTCTAGGTCAAAGGGTAGGCCTTTTTTTTTGAGATGGAGTTTCACTCTGTCACCAGGCTGGAGTACAGTGGCGCTGAATCGACTCACTGCAACCTCCACCTCCTGGGTTCAAGAGATTATCCTGCCTCAACTTCCCAAGTAAGTTGGTATTACAGGCGCATACCACCAAACCCAGCTAATTTTTCTATTTTTAGTAGAGATGGGGTTTCACCATGTTGGCCAGGATGGTCTTGATCTCTTGATCTCGTGATCCACCTGCCCTGGCCTCCCAAAGTGCTGGGATTACAGGCATGAGCTATCATGCCCGGCCGGGTAGGCCTATTTTTAAAGTTCATCCATCCAACAAACAATTTGAGTATCTACTTGGTGCCAGACACTGGTTTAGGGACTTTTGTCAGTGAACAAAACAAAGATTCCTGCCCTTGTGGAGTTTATATTCTAAGAGGGTGGGAGAAGGCACCCTTGGATAAATATTAAACATAAAGTCTTCAGTGCTATGGAAAAGAGAAAATGGGCAAAGTAAAGGGAACCAGAAGTGCCAACATGTCGAGGGTAAGGGCACTGCAATATTAAACATGATAATCAAAGTAAGACACATTGAGAAGGTATTTTTGCAAAGGCTTAAAGGAAATGATAGTGTTAAGCAGATAGCTGAAGGAGTGTTTTAGACAAAACAGTCAGTGCAAAGGCCTAAGGTGACAGCATACGGGACAATGTTGGGGGAATAGCAAAAAGGCCAGTGTGGCTGGAATGGAACAAATGAGGGGGCAGTAGTAGTAGAGGAAGTCAGAGAGGTAAAGGGCTGGCCAGTTCACGTAGGGCTTTACAGGCCACTGTGAGGACTTAGACTTCTATTCTGAGTGAAATGAGAAGACCTCATAGGGTTTTCAGCAGAAGAGTAACATGCTTTGACTTATGTTTGAAAAGGGTCACTCTGACTGATGTGTTGAAAACAGACTATAAGGGGGTAGAGAAGCATAGCAATCAGCTGAGAGGCTACTGCAAGCTCCTGGCAATAGATGTTGGGACTCAGACCAGGGAAATAGTGGAGGTGAAGAGACGTGACATCCTAAGAACCTTCACATACTTTGCCGTACTGTTTTCTAGAAAGACCATCAATTTGTACTTGTTCCAGCAGTGTATAAGTGCCTGTCTCACTGCTTCCTGCAGTTGTTAAATGCTCACTGGTATTCTGACTGACAATGAAAAGCTGGTTTTAAAAGTCAAAGATTAAATCCCTAAATCCCTAAAAGCTTCTTTGGGATTTGTAAATGTTGGAGCTTTAATAATGTATCTTTGTTAATATGCCTTTCCCTAAATCCTTTCCAATTCCAAAGAAAATTCATCTCTTTACCCCCTAATCATTTTCTGATTTTAGAACTGAGGTAGCTAACTTGTTGATTAATTAGCAATCTGGAGGTGTGCTACTTCTCAAGAAGAAAGTCAGGGGTCTAATCCGGGAAGCCAAGTGATCCAGTCTCGTAGCCAAAATCTGTATTCAGCTTCATGTGAGAAATTGTTCAGCCACAGGTAATCACACTCCTGTTTTGTCATTTCAGATGCCTTTCACTTTAGGGGCAATTATAGGATGTTCCTTCAATGTTTCCAAGTGGAATTATTTTTAATTCACTTGAATTTGGCAGATATTATATAATGGCAGCATTACAGGGAGCTTTATTTGGTCCTCCCTCCCTCTCTTTCCTTCCTTTCTTAACTTCTTTTCTTACCTTCCTTCCCTTCTTACCTTACTTCTTTATTTATTTATTAATTACAGGGTCTCAAGCGTTGCCTGAGTTTTATAACTGTTAATACATTAAGTCTGGTCAGGCATGGTGGCTCACACCTGTAATCTCAGCACTCTGGGAGGCTGAAGTAGGAGGCTTGCTTGAGCTCAGGATCTCTACAGTCTTGTGACACATGACTATATACTGAGTTGAAAAGACATACCGTGTATATTTCACTCATTTCTCATACAAAAGATATTTTCGCACTTGCTTTTCATTTAAGCCTCAAATCAATCCTAATGTGATTTCTCCCATTTTATAGCTAATCAAATAGAGGTTGAGAGGTGAAGTAACTTTCTGGTTAAGATTATTCAGCAAGTCAGTGGTCAAATTGGGAAGGGAATCCCAAAAGCAATGCCTTTTCCACACCTACCAAATAATTATCACTTTGTCCTTAAAAACAAGTCTGCCCCTTTTGTATTTGTATTTTTTGAAGGTCAAGAGTGAAGAGAATAAATGGACACAAGATAGCTTTTCTCCTTTATATCCTAAAGGCTGCAGTAGTGATCAGGTATTCTGGGATTTTGATGTGTACATTTTAATTGCTTTATAGATGTCAATACAATCTAAGCCTCTTTTCTTGTTGATACTAGGATTAGGACTAAAGAAATGTAAAGCTATTTTTTGATTAATATGGAAATTAGAAATTACTTTCAGCAGAAATCAGGGGACTATTTCTGAAAACACTTTACCTTTAGGAGCTAAAAATAGCAGAGTATCAAAAGGCCAGAGGAAGACAAACTCCCTGGCTCAGAAAGACAAAGAGCCTTACTTCTTTCTGAGCAGGAGAATACTTAGGCAATGAAGACATTTTAGGTCTGAAGCTCACAATTAAAAAGAAAACTGCCCTGCAAATGACCCCCTAGGGTGATCAAAACCAAAACAAGACCAAAAAAAAAAAAAAAATCTTCATTCTCTCAAGATAATAAAGAAGAGGGCAAGAGAAAGGATGTAATTTTGAATCTGTATTATGTTCTGGCCACTGTGCTAGGCACTTCTTTATCTGATTTAATCTCTACCCAAAGTCAACAAAATATATTACTAGTTCCATTTTAGAGACGAGGATATTAAGACTTCTCTTACAGAGCTAATAAGTAGAGAGTGGAGACAGAACCCATTCCTACCAACCTCCCTGCCTCTCCTCAAAATGAGTCTACTCAGAGAAAATCTCTGGATTTGGCTGCCGTTTACTTTGCCAAGATTCTTTTACTTCATCTTCAAAACCAAGGAAAATAGGAAATTACTCCGGAGAGTCAATTTGGTCAAAGATGGCTGTATTTAAGAAAAAAAATAAAACAACAACTACTGTTTCCACTCAGTGGAAAGGTCATGGTCATGTTATTGAAAAGTATCACAGGCACTGAATTATAGAGTTGGAAGAGGTATTAGAGGTGATTGGGTCCAATTTGTCACACAGCACAGGAATACCCTTTATAGTGGCACACATGACTGGGAGCATAGCCTCTGCCAGCATATCTTTTTTTTTTTTCCAAGACAGAGTCTTGCTCTGTCGCCAGGCTGGAGTGCAAGTGGCGCTATCTCGGCTCACTGCAACCTCCGCCTCCTGGGTTCAAGCAATTCTCCTGCCTCAGCCTCCCAAGCAGCTGGGATTACAGGCACATGCCACCACACCTGGCTAATTTTTGTATTCTTAGTAGAGATGGGGTTTCATCATGTTGGCCAAGCTGGTATTGAACTCTTGACCTCGTGATCCACCCACCTCGGCCTCCCAAAGTGCTGGGATTTACAGGTGTGAGCTACCACGCCTGGCCACTCTTTTTTTTTTTTTTTTTTTTTTTTTTTTTTTGAGACAGAGTCTCACTCTGTCACCCAATCTAGAGTGCAGTGGTGCGATCTCAACTCACTGCAACCTCCGCCTCCTCGGTTCAAGCAATTCTTCTGCCTCAGCCTCCCGTGGCATACTCTTCTAATGATGGTACGCTCAGAACCTCTTCAGTGAGTCAAAGCACCGACTGGAGAGCTCTGAAGTTAGAAAATTCTTCACTCTGAGCTGAAAATCTGGCTTATTAAGAATCTTACCCCAAACATTTTTTCAGCCACTGGAGTACAGAGGCTGAGGCAGGAGAATTGCTTGAGCCCAAGACACAGAGGTTGCAGTGAGTTGAGATCGCACCATTGCACTCTAGTTCCTGGTCCTAGTTCTACCCTCACAGAACATGTCTGTTTCCTCTCCTCCACGACAGCTTGCTAGAGATATGAAGATATCCATGATTCCTCCTGAATTTTCTTGTGTCCAAATCCAACAGACCCAATTCCTTCAATCTTCCCTCATCCTGACTGCTCACCTGTGATCAGACTTCAATTTACAAATCCCCTTCCCTTAAAACAATTCAATTTTTCTTCTTGCCTTGTTCATTCTTCTGCTGATAGTTTTTCCCCAATTAAAAAAAGATAATTAAACTGACATAACAATTCTATGGTGATTGTGGTCAGTGAAGGCCTAAAGTGACTGCATCCAGATTTCATCATCATCATCATCATCATCATCATAGCATCTGGCAAATACTCTGTGGCAAGCAGGGTGCTAGGTTCTTTACAGAGCACTTACAGTCTAATGGGGAAAAATATAGTTATTTAAATTAATCTATAGCTGTAACACATGTAAGATATAATGAGAGAATGTCGAAAGTGTTATCAGAATGCTGAGGAGGAAATGAAGAACATGTTTAGAATAGCTGGGAAAGGCTTCTTAGAGAAATAAACATTTTAGTTGGCTTTGAACAATGAATGGGAGGAGTTTGTCAAGGTGCGGAGGGGGCAGGAACAAAGAAATATATACTGATTCCATGCATGAAGGTATGAAAGTGAATACCACATTAGGGAAATGGCAAATAGTTCAGTACAGTTGGAATTTACTGCGTGCGGGGAAAAGTGGCAGGAAATAAAGATAAAAAGGTAGACTGGGGGACAGGCTGTGAAGGGATTTGAATGCTAGGCTAAGGGATGGAATTAATCAAAAAAATAATAGGAAAATATTTGAGGGTTTTAAACTGGGGGGGTTCATATGTATGTTTTACAAAAACTACTCCGGCGGCAGCATGAAAAGGAGTTCAGAATGGTTAAGATCAGAGAAGGAGGAACACAATAGTAAGTCACTACAGTAGCCCAAAGGAAAAGCTAAAACACTAGCAACAGGATGAAGAGAGGAGGGACTACAAAGATGTTTAGGAGGCAGAGCCTACAAAATTTGATCCTGAGCATAAAACCCCATTTTAGTCCTGTGGGCTAAGAAGCTACAAAGAATGACAGGAAACACTCTAACTGCAGGGTTTGCAAGTACTATCCCCCCGCCCCACCCCCACTTCTTTTCTTTGATAGGCAGAAGGAAATAAAATAAATAGACACTTGAATCTGTTAGCTCCAGAAAAATGCATGAATCTGAATTTCTCTTACTAGCTGGGAGGCTTGACTGCTGAGAGTGCTATACTGGTGAAAATGTAGGTCAGCCCAAGCAGGCAGCAGTTCTGTAGTGCTGGCTCTGAACCTGCCCACCAGACCTGAATCTAAGATAGCCTGTATATTAGATTCAAGGCCCAGCCATCCAGCCTTCCACTGGCGAGCTGCAGGGAATTGTAAAGGGTGTGAACTATAATAAATGAGGCACTGTTCTCATCTAGGGCAAGGCAGCTCCTCCTGAGGTAACAAGACAGGAGGAAATATCCAGTAATCAATTGTGCTCTGAGTTGTGCTGCATCTTCAGAGAAAGCATACCTATCCAGGTTAGGCCAGCAACCTCTGGGTCATTCACCTAGGCTGAGCCCTAGCACAGAAAGGCTGCTAAAACCAGATCAGCCTTAACTTCCTATGTTATTAGTGTACAAACAGTATCAACAACAAAAAAAGGTAAGAAAATAAGTTGCTTAGACGCTAGTAATATAACTGCGCCTAGGTAAATATATAAGGCCAAGAGTGTGCTGTTGCCTCAGGACAATTTTTTTTTTAACAAATCTAAAAATACCTCTGCAGTTCCCTATCTGCTGGTATAGGAGAAATTTTAACGGGAAGCCGATGGCCTATTCTCTCAATCCCCATTCTAGGAGTGTGCTGTTGCTTCTTTTTTCTCCTACATTTATAAGGCACTTGGGAGGTATTCAACACTTCAGAGGTTGTTTGGTGTCTCTGACCTCTGTGTGTTTATCTTCTAAAACAGGTCAAAGAGCAAGGTGAAATTTTGTGAATCGATAATTTGGTCCATGAATACCTTTGTCTCTCAGGTCAATTCACTTTTTTTTTTTTTTTTGAGTCGGAGTTTTGCTCTTGTCGCCCAGGCTGGAGTGCAATGGTGTGATCTCTGCTCACTGCAACCTCTGCCTCCCAGGTTCAAGTGATTCTCCTGCCTCAGCCTCCTGAGTAGCTGGGATTACAGGCGCCTGCCACCGCGCCCAGCTAATTTTTGTATTTTTAGTAGAGACGGGGTTTCGCCATGTTGGCCAGGCTGGTCTTGAACTCCTGGCCTCAAGTGATCTGCCTGCCTCAACCTCCCAAAGTGCTGGGATTACAAGTGTGAGCCACTGCGCCTGGCCCACTCTTTTATTCTACTGTTCCATTTAAAGAGATTTACTAAAGGGAAAAATCTTGCTCAGATTCAACAAAATGTATTGGAACACGTTTTCCATGTAAAACAATAAAATTAGACACCCCAACCCCACACCTCACACTTCTCCAATTCTAGAAAGACCAAAGACTTAAATATAAAATAAAACAGGCTGGTCTTGGTGGCTCACTCCTGAAATCCCAACACTTTGGGAGGCTGAGGAAGGAGGATCGCTTGAGCACAAGAGTTTGAGACTTGCCTGGGCAATATAGCAAGACCCTGGCTCTACAAAAAGTGGTGGTGTGTGCCCATAGTCCCAGCTACAACGGAGACTTGGGAGGATCACTTGAGCCCAGGAGATTGAGGCTGCAGTGCCGTGACTGCACCACTGCACTCCAGCCCGGGTGACAAAGTGATACCCTGTCTCAAAAGAAGAAAAAGAAAAAAAAAGAAAAAGAAACAGGAGAATATCAGAGTCCCAGAGAATATCAGTATGACCTTGGGATTACAAAGTGTTTCTTAGATGATACCAAAAGGGAGAACCACAAAAGGGTGAAAAATTTAACTAATTAAAACATAAGGTTCTGTATGTCAGAAGATGCCATAAACAAAGTTAAAAGGCAAGCACAGAGAAATAAAAGACATTTGTAACATATGTAACATTGGACTAGAGGCCAGATTAAAAAACTCATATTAATCAAGAAGAAATGAAAATAAGCCAATAGAATCTAATCAGGCAACAATTCACAAAAGAAACCATACAGCTGACTGGGGAGAAACAGAAAGATGTTCAACCACAAGAGTAATCAGCAAAATGCACATAAAAGGAATATTGTATCATTTCATACCTATCAGATGGGCTTTTTTTTTTTTTTTTTGAGACAGAGTCTTGCTCTGTCGCCAGGCTGGAGTGCAGTGGCGCTATCTCAGCTCACTGCAACCTCCGCCTCCTGGGTTCAAGCGATTCCCCTGCCTCAGCCTCCCAAGTAGCTGGGATTACAGGCACGTGCCACCACGCTTGGCTAATTTTTTGTATTTTAGTAGAGATGGGGTTTCACCATGTTGGCCAAGATGGTCTCAATCTCCTGACCTCGTGATCCGCCCACCTCAGCCTCCCAAAGTGCTGGGATTACAGGCGTGAGCCACCGCACCCAGCCTAGACAGGCAAAAATTTTAAAGTGTAACAATATCAGGTGCTGGATAGGACCCAAAACAATGCTCATATTTTGTTCAGGGTTTCTACATTTGTATTCAAATGGGTTATGGGTCTATCTATAGTTTTCTTGTGATGTCTTTGCCTGGTTTTGGTATCAAGGTAATGTTGGCCTCATAGAATGAGTTAGAAAGTGTTCCTTTATCTTCCATTTTTTCAAAGAGTTTGTGCAGGATTGGTGTTAATTCTTATTCAAATATTTGGTAGAACTCACCAATGACACCATCTGGTCCTGGGCTTTTCTTTGCGGAAAGTTTTTTGATTACTAATTCTCTCTCTGTTATAGGTCTAGTCAGATTTTCTATTTCTTCACGAGTCAGTGTTGGCAGTTTCTTTCTTTCTAGGAATTTGTCTATTTCACCTAGGTGCCTAATTTGTTAGCATACAATTGTTCACAGTCTTACCTCATATTCCTTTTTATTTCTATAAAAGTCTGTAGTAATGTCCTCTGTATCATTCTTGATTTTAGTAATTGGAGACTTCTCTCTTTTGTTCTTCATCAGCCTAGCTAAAGCTAAAAAAGTTTGTTGATTTTGCCGGTCTTTTAAAATGACCAACTTTTGGTTTATTGATTTTCTCTGTTTTTCTCCATTTTATGTCATTGATTAAGTTATCATGTCCTTTCCTCTACTTGATTTAGGCTTCATTTGCTCTTTTTCCCCGTAGTGTGTTAAGGTGAATGATTCAGTTATTGAGTTGAGGTCTTTCTTCTTCTTTTTTTTTTTTGGGGGGTCTTCCTGTTGCCCAGGCTGGAGTGCAGTGGCACGATCTCGGCTCACTGCAAGCTCCGCCTCCCGGATTCACACCATTCTCCTGCCTCAGCCTCCCGAGTAGCTGAGACTACTCCAGGCGCCCGCCACCACGCCCAGCTAATTTTTTGTATTTTTTAGTAGAGACGGGGTTTCACGGTGTTAGCCAGGATGGTCTCGATCTCCTGACCTCGTGATCCGTCTGCCTCAGCCTCCCAAAGTGCTGGGATTACAGGCGTGAGCCACTGCGCCTGGCCTCTTCTTTTTTAATGTAAGCACTTACAGCTATAAATTTCCCATACATTTTGGTATGTTATGTTTCATTCATCTCAAAGTATTTTCTCATTTTCCTTGTGATTTCTTTTTTGACCCACTGGTTATTTAGGAAATGTGTCATTTAATTTTCACGTAATTGTGAATTTCTCAAATTTCTTTCTGTTACTGATTTCTAATTTTGTTCCACTGCAGTCACAGAACATACTTTGGTATGAGTTCAATCCTTTATACGTACTGAGAGTTGTTTTATGGCCTAGCACACTGTCTATCCTGAAGATTGTTCCATGTATTCTTGAGAATTATATTCTGTTATTGGAGTGCCCTCTAGGTGACTGTTCGGTATACGTGGTGTACAGTGTTGTTCAAGGCTTCTATTTCTTTTCTTTCTTTTTTTTTTTTTTTTTTGAGACAGAGTGAGTAAAGATGCTGACAGTAAAGGAAAGGAGAGGAAGTGACAGCTTGAGGAGACAGAGGAGTCCACAGGAATTTTCCTTTATATATAGTGCATTTTAAAACATTTTTGTCCCTCTTTAAAAAACTGTAAATGAAAGTGTCCCCACATTTTTGCCTTTTTATTTGTAATTTATTTCAGTCTATTATTTCTGCTTTATGCTACTAGCTAATAGTGAAAGTTCAAACAACCTAAATGTCTACCAACAGGGCATTAGCTGAAACAAATCTAAACCCAATCTAGGATTCCTTAAGTAAATTAAGGTGAGTTATAGAACAGTACATAGCATATAATCTCATTTTTGTTGAAAAACAATGTATGTATGTTCATTTTAAAAGACCTAGAAAAACAGATACACCAAAGTGTTAACAGTGATTGTCTCTGAATCACAGGAATTATTAGTGTTCCTCTATGTTCTTCTCATGTCAGTATTCTCTATTTTTTCTAAAATGAGCATACACTGTTTTCGAAATAAGGTAAAACAACAAGAGAAGCCATAAAATGATTATATTGGCTGGCCGCGGTGGCTCGCACCTGTGATCCCAACATTTTGGGAGGCCGAGGTGGGTGGATCACCTGAGGTCGGGAGTTCAAGACCAGACTGACCAACATGGAGAAACCCCGTCTCTACTAAAAGTACAAAATTAGCTGGGCGTGGTGGTGCATCCCTGTAATCCCAGCTACTTGGGAGGCTGAGGCAGGAGAATCGCTTGAACCTGGGAGGTAGAGGTTGCGGCAAGCCAAGATGGCAACATTGCACTCCAGCCTGAGCAACAAGAGTGAAACTCCGTCTTAAAAAAAAAAAAAAAAAAAAAGATTATATTATCGGTCGGACATTAGATATTTTCAATTAATCTCTTATTGTTAGACATGTCATCTGTTCCATATAACTGCCACTCATACTTCTGGCAGAGCCAGGACTAGAATACAAACACCCAGATTTTCTAGATATATGTTAAAATGTCTCTCTCTTTTTTTTTTTTTTTGTAGAGACAGGGTCTCAATATGTTACCCAGGCTGGTCTCTCCTGGCTTCAAGTGATCCTCCCTCCTCAGCATCCCAAAGTGCTGGGATTACAGGAATGAACCTTAGGTCCAGCCTTAAAAACTCTTATTGGGCCCTACAAATTTAAAGGGTTGTTGTTTCTAGAGACTTTGTCAACACGCTGGTGAGGTCCTAAAGGAAGTAGGTAGGAAATATGTGCAACATGCACACCAGGACAGGATTTTCAAATAAAGTGAAATGGAACATGTCTTAGGTCAATGATCTCTAGAAAATACTACCATTTCAACACTTTTTTGTTTAGAGCTACCACTAGGTTGCTATATGACCTGGGCAAGACACTTATGGCCCTTATCAAATATTCTATCTCTGCTTCCTCATCTGCAAGATAGAAACAACAGCTACTATTAAATGAACATCTCCCATAATGTTTTACAAGTGGGAAAACTGGGGCTCTAAGAGGTTAAGTAATTTGCTCATGGTTATGTAAGTGACAGTTAAGATTGAAACCAGATCTATCTGACAAAAGAGAATGAAGGTAGGGAAATGTTTGGCTCTATTTCTATGAATTATTTTATTTTTTCCTTTTAACATTAAGGAGCTATCAGCAGAACTTTCTTTGTACAATGCAAATGACACTGTGTACTCTGTGGGATTGAATTAGAAGGTACATTGAATTACAATTAACTCAGGCCTCATCTTAACAGCTGAGTAATTAGATCAATCTAATCTTCTGAATTTTATTGCTTGTTTTATTATGACCTATAATCAGTTGAAATTATAACAGGAAGTCTAAAAGTCTTATACAAAGGCAACACGCTGCAAAGGAAAAAACATTTCCTAACTCTCAGTAGCTGGATGATTCAAGGCAAGTTACTTAACTACTTTGCACCTCAGTTTCCAAATCTATTAATATAAAATAGGAAGACCACTGTCCCACAATTACCAAGGTATACTGTTTAGAAATGCCCAAGAACTTGAAAAAAGAGGGATTCCTCAAGGGATATGAGAAAATTACCTGAGCAACATCTAAAAGGAAAGGTCTCTGACACACACTCTGGCCTCATTACCCCCAAGAACTCAGTGAAGGTCATGCCCATGCAACCTGTCACCTTTGCTGGAGGAAGCCTGAGGTAAGTCCAGATTCCTCCTTCTCCCTCACTCCCTAAGTCCAACATCAAGTCCTAACTTATTCATTCATATTCCACAAATATTGAATGCCTACTGAAAGCTAGACACTGTTCTCTCTAAAAATGTCTCAAACATGTCCCCACCTCTGCATCTCAAATACAGCTCCTAGTTCAGGTCTCTTGACTGAAGTATCAACACTCTCCTAACTGGTCTTCTCCTTTTTCCCTCTCTCTCCAATCCATCCATCTCATTGCATCCAGAGAGATCTTTCAAAAATGCCAACCTATCCATCACGCCTAAAAGTCTCTGGCAGCTTCCCAAGGATAAAGTTCCAAACTTCTTATCACAGCATAAAGACCAGCCAAGTCTAGCTCTTGCACATTTAGATGTCCTATTTCTTCTCTTGCCAAGCCGGGTCTGGCATTTTACACTTCAACAACAACACACAGCTGTTCTAACATTTGATTATTCTACTTTCATGTCATTGTTCAGGCTCTTTTCAATGCTCAGATAGTCCTTCTTTTGTTCACTTCACCTCCTTCTCCAAAATGTCTTCCTTGACCTTCTCCCCTTCAGACTAGATTAGGTGTTCCTTCTGGTTATTATTCCCTTAACTAGTTTTTCTTATATTCTTTATCAAATTACATTTCCAGTTTTCTCAAATATTGCTGGGCATGATGCCTCACACCTGTAAACCCAGCACTTTGGGAGGCAGAGGCAGGAGAACTGCTTGAGCCCAGGAATTTAAGACCAACCTGGGCAACATAGCAAGACCTCATCTCTACCAAAAATTTAAAAAAAAAAAAAAAATAGCCAGGCACGGCAGTGCGCATCTGTATTCCCAGCTACTTGAGAAGTTGAAGTGGAAGGATCACTTGAACCCAAGAGATCGAGGCTGCAGTGAGCTATGATCATCACACCACTGCATTCCAGCCTGGGCAACATAGTAAGACCTTGTCTCAAAAAAAAAAAAAATTCACCCCCCAATTTGTTAGGTGTAGTATCAGTCCAGTGTTGGCCGCCTACGATGTGGTTCTCTATGTCCTTATATGTCCCACATGGGGGCTTCTGCTTGGGCTCTCACTGCCCAAACCTTTTTTTTTTTTTAGTCTTCCTCCCTCTCTAATCCCTCTCTAATCACCAAGTCTTGTGGCTGATAAGACCCCTTGGTCTGGGTCTAGCCAAGACAGACCCATCAGCTAACTACCATTTCCCTGCTGATTCAACTTCCACTGCAGAAAAAGCTGCATGGACTTTAGATTCAGAGACAGACTCAAATCCTAATTTTGTCATTTCAAACTGTAAATTCAGGCAAGTTACTTCCACTCAGTGAGCTTTAGCTATCTCTTATATAAAATGGGAAAATAATCACTTTGCAGAGTTGAGATGATAATGCTAATAAAAAAAATCACTATTATTACTTACGTGTCAAGTTATTTTTTGTTTGTTTGTTTGTTTGAGACACAGTCTCGCTCTGTTGCCAGGGTGGAGTGCAGTGATGTGATCTCAGCTCACTGCAACCTCTGCCTCCTGGGTCCAGCCAATTCTCCTGCCTTAGCCTCCCAAGTAGCTGGGACTACAGGCGCATGCCACCACGCCCAGCTAATTTTTGTATTTTTAGTAAACACGGGGTTTCACCATGTTGTCCAGGATGGTCCTGATCTCTTGACCTTGTGATCCGCCTGCCTTGGCCTCCCAAAGTGCTGGGATTACAGGCGTGAGCCACCGCACCCAGCCCCATGTGTCAAGTATTTATGCTAAGAGCTTTACATTAATCCCATCTAATCCTCACAACCCTTTCATGAGGTAGGTCCTACCATTACCTTTATTTTATAGATGAGAAACCAACTAGAGAAGCTAATTTACTTGCCTGGGTAATTGTGATAGACAACGGGCTCACTAACCCAATGATCATTCCCAACACCCTTTGCCCTTACCAAATGCTTTCATTACTGAGGCTGGAAAAGCTAAATACTCACTTTCCCAGCTTTCCTAGCACTTAGGAATAGCCATGTGGCCCAGTTCTGACCAATGAGATGTACACAGAAGTCTGCTGAGGGTATTTGGGTCTTTGCTTTCCTAGGAGAAGAACAGACATTACTCGTGTTCCTCTATACCCCTTTTTTCCTACCTCCATCAGAGACATAATGACTAGAGCTATAGCAGCCATCTTAGAGCAGGAGGAAAAGCCCAAAGAATCATAGAGATATTGGTCTTGTATTCACTGACCTAATAAATCAATGTCACCTGCCACTGACCTTCAGACTTCTTTTTATGTAAGAAAAATATACCTCCTATTTACCTATTTATTTAAGCTCCTGTTTTGTTTTGTTTTTTCTCTCTCTCTCTCTCTAACTCTATCTCTATCTTTCCTTTCTTTCTCTTTTTGACATGTGGTCTTGCTGTGGTGCCCTGGCTAGAGTGCAGTGGCATGATCATGGCTCACTGTAGCCTTGACCTCTTGGGCTCAAGCAATCCTCCTGCCTTAGCCTCCTGAGTAGCTGGGACCACAGGTGTGCACCACCTAATTTAAAATTTTTTTTTGGAGAGCCAGGGTCTCTCTATGTTGCCCAGGCTGGTCTCTAACTACTGGGCTCAAATGATCCTCTTGCCTCAGCCTCCCAAAGTGCTGGGATTACAGGCATGAGGCACCGCACCTGGCCTAAGCTACTGTTAATCAAGTCTTCCAGTAGCATATTCTGGCATTTATAACTGATGCATAGTGAGTGATCAAACAGTGGAGCTGAGATTCAAACACAGGCAATTCTTAACTACTAAGCTACATGAAAAAAAAATCTGGCACTGGATTTACTAGGGAATGGGTACTCAAATGATGAAAATAACTATAATAATATGAATCACTCAGCCTACCTTCTTAAGGCTCCAAGCTCCTCTGGAAACTCAGGATGGTTAGTAATCTAAATTACAACAGAACTGCTTAGGATCAGGTCCCCTCTTTGGACACTGTGCCCAGCCCTCTTGTCTGCATTTCAATTCAGAGCTCCCAGCTCGGGATCCACACTAAGGCGGGGAGAGGGTAGGAAGGTTTGGAGTCAGGTCTTAACTCTTTGCCCATCCCCACCTATCTTATGGTACCACAAAGATTTCAGGCCTCCTGCCATGCAGGCATAAGGCAACAGAGTTCAATGAACTCAGCATAAATTTACAAATTGTGACAGCACTTGTGGTGACAGTGAAGGCCAAAGCTTCTCCTTGGTAGACAGAGACCTTTGGAAGTAACAAGAAGTATGGTTTTGTAGCTTAAACAAGACCAAGGACTAGTGATTTTTCTGCATCTTCTCCTGCTGACAGCAGTAATAGCAAAAATCTGATTTAGACACTTAAATTCAAGTACCTTCCCCACCAGCTGAGCAATTTTCAAGTAATCCCACTTTCGACCTTACCCAACATGAGTCCTTTTAAAGCCAATTTTGGGGGCCAATTATTTAGTTTTCCTAAAATGTGCAAGGAAAAAGAGAATTGTTGGCTATCCTGCTGGAAACTGGCTTGCATCCCTGTGTCCAGGGTTTAGGACCACCCAATCTGTCTTGAGAAGGTGCCTGTCATAGCTGACACATGTGTGACAGTTGACACATAACCTGCTTCTAAAGTTGTTTTGAACTTGAAGGAATTATGACATTCATGATGGCAAGATTCCTAGACAAGCTCACAAAATTGGGAGAGAAGAGGAAGACTATGGAACATTTACTAAATGGGAGATAGGTCCATTAGAATCATCTAGAGAGCTTGTAAAAACACCGATTTTGCTGGGAACCACCTCTAGGGTTTCTGATTCAGTAAGTCTGAAGCTGAGGCCCAAGAATTAGCATTTCTAGTAGGTTTATAGGCCCAGGGGTTACATTTAGAAAATCACTGCTATAAAGTATAAATCAATTATTAGTCACAGAGACTTTGGAAACCGACAATTGGGCACCTCCAGATGCTGGAAAAGTTTCTCCATCCGTAAGAAAAGGTTCACTGTATCAGGATATTCACCTAGCTTTTGGCCTTTTTTTCCTCCCCAAAACAAAACAACCCCCCTTCTCCACTTCCCTCCCCTCAAATCTACACTTGATCTTAGCCAAAAGGCCGAGAAGCGATGCCTCCCCCCAAATCTAAACAGCAATAGTGACAGGTTTCAGCTGGTTTCTTTTTATGGACCAGACAGACCCTGAATGCTCAGAACATAGGGAAATGCCTGTGGGTTTTCACAAGGCAAAGCTGTCTCAAAAAAGATGCTTTGATCCATCCTTCCTTCCTTCCTCCCTCCCTCCCTCCCTTCCTTCCTTCCTCCTTGCTTTCTTCTTTTCTTCTTTCTTTTCTTCCCTCTGTGGCCCAGGCTGGAGTACACTCGGCTCGCTGCAGGCTCCCGTGATTCTCCTGCCCCGGCCTGCGGGCTGCCTGCGATTGCCGGCGCGCGCCACCACCCCTCCCTGGTTTTTCTCCTTTGGCTGGAGGCGCGGTTTCGCCATGTCGGCCAGGCTGGTCTCCAGCTCCTCACCTCGAATGCTCTGCCCGCCTCAGCCTCCCGAGGTGCTGGGACTGCAGACGGAGGCTCGCTCACTCGGTGCTCGCTCGGTGTTGCCCGGGCTGGAGTGCGGTGGCGTGCTCTTGGCTCGCTGCAGCCTCCACCTCCCAGCCGCCTGCCTTGCCCTCCCAGGGTGCTGGGATTGCAGCCTCTGCCCGGCCGCCGCCCCGTCTGGGAGGTGGGGAGCGCCTCTGCCCAGCCGCCACCCCGTCTAGGAAGTGAGGAACGTCTCTGCCTGGCCGCCCATCGTCTGGGAAGTGAGGAGCGACTCTGCCCGGCCGCCACCCCGTCTGGGAAATGAGGAGCGCCTCTGCCCGGCCGCCCCGTCTGGGAAGTGAGGAGCGCCTCTGCCCGGCCGCCCCGTCTGGGAAGACGTGAGGAGCGCCTCTGCCCGGCCGCCCCTTCTGGGATGTGAGGAGCGCCTCTGCCCGGCCGCCCCGTCTGGGAAGTGAGGAGCGCCTCTGCCCGGCCGCCCCGTCTGGGAAGTGAGGAGCCCCTCTGCCTGGCTGCCCCGCCCCGTCTGGGAAGTGAGGAGCCCCTCTGCCTGGCTGCCCCGCCCCGTCTGGGAAGTGAGGAGCGCCTCTGCCCGGCCGCCCCGTCTGGGAAGTGAGGAGCGCCTCTGCCCGGCCGCCCCTTCTGGGATGTGAGGAGTGCCTCTGCCCGGCCGCCCCGTCTGGGAAGTGAGGAGCGCCTCTAACCGGCCGCCCCGTCTGGCATGTGGGGAGCGCCTCTGCCCGGCCGTCTCGTCTGGGAGGTCTACCACAGAGGCCAGAAGCAATGTGGGGGCTGGACGTGGTGGCTCACGCCTGTAGTCCCAGTACTCTGGGAGGCCGAGGCAGGTTGATCACTTGAGGCTAGGAGTTTGAGACCAGCCTGGCCAACATGGCGAAACATATGAAAAATACAACTGACCAACCAACCAACCAACCAACCAAGCGACAACAAAACAGGTCTACCCTGGAGTCGTACTCTAATTTTTTCTATTTTCCTCCCTTTCTGATCCTTTATCCCACTTTCTTTTTCTTCCTCTTCCTTCTCCTTCTTCTTTGTCAAATAGAGGATTGAGTTATTATCATTGATCCATACAAAGTCCCTCTCTCATTTATTTTCTTTAATTCCCACCCCCCATTTCTATTCCCCATCTTCCCATGGGCAACCTTCCTAATATGTTTGATATGCATCTTTTTGTTTGTATGTACTTTTAGAAAATGTTTATTGTTTTGTGTGCAAAAAAAAAATTAAAAAAAAAAAAGATACTTTGAGTTCAGAAGAGGAATTCTCCTAGAAGTTCCAGACAATATACCCTGAAAGAAAGGACAAGTCTACAGTGGAGGTTCTCTGATCTCCCAAAGTATGCATATACTACTACTAGCTGCTACTAAGAAAAAAAACTCTTAGACCAGCTTATTCCACAACACATCTGTGGTTACCATAGTAAGAACCAGGAATGAATAGGTGCAAGGATGGAGACAAGTGTGTGCATGCGTGATATATATTAGGGGTTGGGAAGACAAACATAAACCAGATAATTCTGAGAACCCCTTCATGGTAGCTTAGGAGCTATCTAAATGGGTTACAGATTGAGTTGAGATACTGATTCCTTAAGCTCTTAGGCTGTCTGGGAAGAAGGTGAGGCATAAGAGCTCCTGGGCAGCTTTGTCTATCTATCCAGAGTTCCCTATAAATAACATCATTTTCTATGTGAAAGCACTGGCTTAGAGCTAAATGTGAATCACTGTTTAGAGAAGACCCTCGGGACAAAAAGTCTATTCCAAACTCTCAGGTCAATTTGCCAGAGAGATTTATGGACCTCTGAAAAGGCTTCATTATTAGAGGTTTGATCATTCAGTCCTTCATTCACTCAACTAACCAATATTAATTGAGAGTTCACTTTGTGTTAGGCACTTTGTGTTAGCACTGAGAACACAATGACTGCCTGCAAGAGCAATGGGTATTACTAAAGATATAAACAATTATAAGACAGTCTACAGTCATATGCTGCATAATGACATTTCAGTCACTGACCGCATATATGAAGGTGATCCCGTAAGATTATAATACTGCATTTTTACTGTACTTTTTCTATGTTTAGATACACAAACAACCATTGTGTTACAATTGCCTGCATTATTCAGCGCAGTAACATGCTGTACAGATTGGTAGCCTAGGCTATACCACATAGCCAAAGTGTGTTAAGTAGACCATCTACGTCTGTGTAAGTACACTCCATTATGTTTGCACAACAACAAAATTTCCTAATTGTTGCATTTCTCAAAATGTATCCCCCTTGTTAAACAGCCCATGACTGTAAGTTAACTATGTAGCTTAGTGGTTAAGAGCATGAAACATCCCAACTTAGGCTTGATTCTGGCTTCTCTACTTCCTGGCTCTGTGACAGAAACAAGTCCTTTCATCTTTCTTGATTTGTGTCTACATCTATTAAAACTTGGATAATACAGATTAAGTAAGAGACACCTTGCAGCACAGCTGCCAGCACTGCCACCACCTTGAGTCAGGAGAACCAAGCCCAGGCTGGGGTGTTGGAAGTCTGGGGATTCCAGCCTCAGTCACTATGGACAGTTTTTTCTTCATCTGTAGCTCTCTGGCCACACCCACTCCTTTACATTCAGGGTAGACGAAGAAGATAATACGAAGCATGTGCTGGCATTAATTATGCTCTGCTTCACCAAGGGGGCTAACAATGAGTGTAATGTGGTAGAAGGTGTAACCTGGAACTATGACCACCAAGAGATTACAGTCCCTCTGGCAAAGCTCAAGTTGTCCTGTCAACCCAAGTTACAATACGCAATGATATTTCTGAGGAAGAGGAGGAAGCTGAGTTGTGCCCTATCCTTCCTGCTAAAAAGCAGTGGGAATAAGCCCTAACCCTCACTGTTTAGCTAGCTGCCTGCTACATGTGCCATATACCATCTTCATGGACACGACTGAAGAATTCTGAATGTCTCTTCTCTGATGAAAAGGAGAGTCTGGGGTGAGGGGGTGAGTGGGAGGGACTTGGGCCAGTGCTAGAAGAGAAGGAGGCCTGTCCTCCCTAGGGCCCTGGTGTTCTGGTCCTATACCATGTCTAGGGCTTACCTTTTCTCTAGGGGTGGGAAGCACTCTGAACTTCTATCCTGACCCTCTCTCTTCATCTACCTATGAAGATTGGAGGTCAGTATCCAAAGCTCAGGACTACACATTTTTAACCAGTTTACATTTTTGGATGAAGATTGAAATAAAATGGTGTGGAATGTTTTGCAAAAAAAAAAAAAAAAAAAGATTAAGTAAAATAATGACATAATTCTCAAACTGGGTACAGGAACTCCTGTGGTTACTCAACACTATGCTGCAGGGTACAAAAAAAAGTAATGAATAAATAGGCGCACCTTCCTGGGGTGTTAATTTTACCAGACGGTAAATAATTTGAAGTGTTTGTTTTATAGAAAACAAGTACAACTATATAATGGTGCCTTAAGGCAAAATCCTTAGGAATTCTGAAGATAAGACATAGACTTCAAATAAATTTTAACCTTGGAGTAGCTGCTGTGGGCTATTCACTCCTGCATCAATCCAGAAATGAATTCATTCTCCTCTGATAGCAGGTACACTTTGGTAGAAAAGTTTCCAAAACAGGGTGTATGGCCCGTAAGGGCCCTCAGCAAACAGCAACCATTACTGTTATTCATAGATAGCTGTTATAATAAACCCATCCACTAGAGGAACAAAATGGGTGGGGAGAGGGGTCCTCTCTACCCAGACACCATTGTTTTCCCAAGCTCTGGACCTCTCTGGTTCCTGACCAGAATCCCTGTGATTCTATGGGAAGCAGAACTCTGGGAAGCTGGCTAATTCTGACCACAAATGCAAAGGAGTTCTCTTCGAAAGAGAGATCAGCACTAGTAAAGTTACTAATCTCAACAGCCTCCTGGGGACCCAGCCTGCAAGCAGTTAACCCTCAAGATAAGAAAAATCAGTACAATGATCAATGCAGCTCTACCCATGACTAGACCTGTCACATTTAAAAGGTTCTTCTAGATCAATTATCTCCTTAAAGTCTCACAAATAAGTGACAGATAGGGTAGGTACTGTTATTCCTACCTTTACAGAAGAGGAAACTGAGGCCCTTGGAAGTAAAGGAACTTATTAAAGTTTTTAGAGGCAAAGCCAGGAGTCAGACTCGGGTCTTCAGACTTCAAGAACAGGCTCTCCCCACTACATTAAGCAACAGAAACCATTCCAATGAGAATCTATGCAGCACAGCCAAAAGCTCTTCCAGTCCTGTGTCAACATCCCACTGATTTTCAGCTGTATTCAGGGCCACAAAAATTATATTACCATTGATTAAGGACTATACATAACTAATAGAAAGCTAAATTAAATTGCATGAGCTTAATTAGCAGGAAAAGGGAAGTCACTCACTGGTAGTAGCTATGGCTATACTTGACCTTTCATAGGATACTTATGGACAGGCTGGCTTTCATGGTCTATCGAGCTTGCCCAACAACGTCAGAAGCTCCAGAGAAAGAAGCCCTGGACTGTCATTGTAGGAGAGGGCGCTGAGTAAGGGTACTGAGCTCACCTCATCTTATCTGTTTCTGAACCCTTCATTAACAGCAGGGATTCCAAGAAAGAACACAGAAAAACTGCATTCATAAGAAAATGCAAAAGAAATAGACTAAGGGAAGGAGTCAGCCAGTTGATTTATAATAAAAGAGTTCTAACAAAAATTTAAAGATTAACACCCAGATTGTTAGAGCTAACAGGGAAACTACTAAACAACTCACATAAGCCCCTCATAGCCTAGATGAGAAAGTGAAGGCAAGGGAAATGGGTGGAACTTGTCAAGTGTCTCCTAGTTGTTAGTAGCAGAATCAGAATTACAACTTAGTAACTCCTCTCCTCTCATGCTTCAAGATCCATGCTTGCCTTCTCAGAAGGCTTTCCTGACACCAACCTCTTGATAGGGACAGGGGGCAGAGAAATTCTTGGCAGAAAAGAGCAGGTCCCTGGCGAAACCCCACCCTCAAGCCAAAAAGCCTGAAACCTCGGCCCAAAGTGAGAACTTATATCTCTGTTTTCCTGCTCAGATGTTGCCTTTTCCTAAACCACCCATGGTCCCACCCCATCCTGTGCCTATAAAAACTCTAGATTCAGCTGGTAGACGGGACTATGGCAATAAAATCTCCTGCATTTACCACCCTTCAATTCGTTTAGGCGACCTCATTTTTCCTGGATGCCAGACAAGAGCTTGGGAGCCACAAGTGTGGATACAAAAAGGCTGGCACACTGGCCCTTTGCACTCGCTGGTGGAAGGCAGCCTCACACAAAAAGGCAAAGGGCCCACTGGGCTGTTAACACTTAAGCTGTTCATGGACAACAGAGCTAAAAGAGCACTGTAACACGCCCTCTGGGGCTTCAGGAGTCGCAGGCAGCCCCACCTGGACACCGCCTTGGGGCGCGCACAGAGTTCACTGATGCCGGAGCCCAAAAGCGGCCGGCTGGATCCTGTACTCACTTGCCTACTGCTCCCTTCCACAAAGGGTTGAGCATGGCAAGCTGAGTAAGCAGAGTTTGTTCCTGCCAGCACCCAAAAGCACTTGCTCCAGTTCCTGCACTGGTTTGCTCACACGCTCCATCCCACAAGGGGTAGACAAGGGTGAGCTGAGTAAATGAGGCACCCCTGTCGCAAGTCCGGCAAAGGGGTCAAGAAAATATCCTGCTTCGCTCTGACAGTGTTGTGGCCCTCCTCTATATACAACCATGCTTCCACAGCAATTTGTACATTTATTTATTATGTTAGGCTTTTGGAATACAGTGGCACATCCCTCTGAGATAGTATTTGTCTCAGTGTATTCTGTCTTCTTATACTTGTTTTTCCATTTCTTACAGATCTGTGCTGGCTAAGGTGGAGAGTCTATGGAGGTACCATAAACATAAAGAACACACAATCACTGTGTGTATGAGTCTTTATAAAACTAGTAATCTTACAATCTAAAGAACAGAGTACACAACAAAACTGGAAGGTCAGAATTCATCCAGTCCAGTCATTTAGGCCCCCTCCTATGGCAGTGGAATCCTTCTCACCTGGATGCCTAATCTATAAAACAGGCAGGAGCAGATCTCTACTGGAGGGGGAAAAGAGCACCTATGTGGCTTACTGCTTTCTCTTTTAACAGCTCCTAAGCATCCTGAGGTGCAATCTCCTAATTTTCTGAATAAGGAAACAGCTAAAATAAAGGAACTTTTTAATTCTAGGCTCTCCTTTCATTCAGCATGAACCAAAGAAAAAAGTAGGGCCTTTGGAGCCAGGCAAACTGTAAGGGAATCTTCTATGACCTTGGAAAAGTCATTTGACCTCTCTGCATCAGTTTTTTAACTGATCAGTTTTTTAACATTTATCTTCTAGGGATGTCATGAGGATTAAATGAAATCAGATATACAAAGCATCCAGCTTGTGCCTGGTACAAGCTCAATAAATAGCCACCATAGAATTACTCTTACTTGAATCAGGCTGGAACCTGGTATTCCCTAGAGCTCTGTTCAGCAAATCTGCCACCATCAAAGATTGGCTTACCATAGAAAAGATGTGACCACCAGCACCCCTGGAGGGTGGCAAAGCAGGTTTAAAATACCTTGATGCAAAACCTTAAATAAAATCTCTCCAGACATAAGCAGCCACCTAAATATTAATTCAAAACTCTCAGCATGGTAATGAGTAAAGATTTTTCCCCCTGCCAGGGCAGAAGACAGGTAAGAAAGTGAGCTATAGGACAATTTTCCATCATTTTATAGAAATTTACCAATGACTGAATATACTGCTATGTCTTGAGCTAATTGTGAGAATCCATCATTGTGAACAGATACATGGAAAGCATGTCTCTCACTGTCATGCAGGGTGATGACCATTCTTTATTTGCAAAGAATATTGTGATATATCAAGACTTTAGCCAGAAAAAGAAAAAAAAAAAATCCTTGCCTGATACTTTCTTTTATGCAATGGTAACAAACTACATGACACTGACAGTTTTTCATTGTTATTGTTTTAAGGATAACTACATTGGGAGCTCTTTTCCTATTCTGCCTTTGTCCATAGGAATCCTCCACCTAAACAACTACTGAGCCAGCAGAAACTATCTGAAGTAACTATTTTGGAATTCCAGAGTCTAATCAGAACACTTGCAGTATGCAGAGGGAGAGTTTAATGAAGAGGCTGGTAAAATTTTCAGAGAATTTCAGCCTTTTGCCCAGCGGCTACCATCCTCCAAGTCCCGGGTGCAGATTGCTGGAGCTAGACGGGCAATAAGGACCTTGGCCTCCAAATATGGGGGTTATGCATTCTGATTGTTAGTTTTGATCACTGAGAGGCCAGCACAGAGGCTGACAGCCATGGTTTCAACCTCCACTGGCCAAAGCAGATTCCAAGGCATTTACAAGAACAGATGAATGAATAAATAAATACTGTACGATTCTACTTGTATGAAATATCTAGAATAGGCAAATTCATAGAAACAGAAAGAGCCAAGTACAATGGCTCATTCCTATAATCCTAGTGACTTGGGAGGCTGAGGTGAAATGATTGCCCAAAGCCAGAAGTTTGAGATCAGCCTGGGTAACAGAGAGAGATCCCTTCTTTAAAAAAAATTTTTTTTTTTTTTTTTTAAATTAGCCAGGCACAGTGATGTACACCTGTAGTTCCAGTTACTTGGGAGGCTGAGACTGGAGGATCCCTTGAGCCAAGGGACTTCAAGGCTGTAGTGAGCTATGATCACACCACCACACTCCAACCTATGGAACAGAGTGAAACTCCATCTCGTTTAAAAAAAAAAGAGAAACAGAAAGAAATTTAGGGGTTACCAGGGTCTAGAGGCAGGGAAAAAGATGAGTAAAAGAAGAGTTATTGTTTAATGGTTACAGAATTTCTGTTGATGAAAAAGTTCTGGAAATAGTGGGGATATTTAAACAATATTGTGAATGTACTTAATGCCACTCAATTATACACTTAAAAATAGTTAAAATTGGCCAGGTGCAGTGGCTCATGCCTGTAATCTCAGCACTTTGGGAGGCCGAAGTAAGAGGATCAACTTGAGCCCAACAGCTGGAGGCTGCAGTGAGCTATGATTGTGCTACTGTACTCCAGCCTGGGTGACAAAAAAAAAAAAAAGAAAGAAAAGAAAGAAAAGAAAAAAAAAGGCTAAAATGATAAATTTTGTATTACATATATTTTAGCATAATAAACTTTTCGTAAGTATACCCATATTTCACATAAGCTGGCTTTTATAAGCTATATGACCTTGAGAAAGTTACTTAACTTAGCTGAACCTTATTCCCTCATATGTAAAATAATAATAGCTCTCCCTTGAAGGATTATCATAAAAATTGAAGACTACGTTTGTAAAGTGCCTGGCACTCCACTGACAGTAATTAATGGTAGTTATTACTATAATAACTAACAGCAACAATAATATAATTTGTATAAACTAATAATGATAATTTAATTCAACATATATTTAATGAACTAACTGCCTACTCTGTTGTGGGCACAAGAAGTACATAATTTCTGTCCTCAAGGAGCTCACAGTCTAGAAAAACATACAAATAAACAACTTTTTGTAGAGAACAGGAGGCCAAGGAGAATTTAGGAGCAGAAAAATAATAACCCAACAACAGCAATACTTCTTTGTTTGGGAGAAAGAGTTATTCTTCTTTACAGAGGTGGGAAATCATTTTGTAACCCAGGAAAGTAAATCAGTCACAAGCAAGGGGGTGTAGCTCAGTGGTAGAGTGGGTGCTTCGCATGTAAATCAGTCACAAGCAAACATGTAGTTTAATGTGCATGATTCTTGCCCTGACAAGGTTTAATCCATCTGCTTTTAGCATCACACACAGTATCTCAGACAGATACAAAATCACTGCTTATATGGACAACAAAACCCAGAGAGGACTTGCCTGACACTTCGGTGGAGTGGAAAGAGCTTGGATTTCTGAGTCTTTCCTCATCTGTAAAATAAATGTTCTAATAGAAATTTCTTTCTTTCTTTTTTTTTTTTTTGAGACGGAGTCTCATTGCACTGTCGCCCAGGCTGGAGTGCAATGGTGCGATCTCGGCTCACTGCAACCTCCGCCTCTCGGATTCAGGTGATTCTCCTGCCTCAGCCTCCCGAGTAGCTGGGATTACAGGCGGCTGCTACCACGCCTGGCTAATTTTTTTGTACTTTTAGTAGAGATGGGGTTTCACCATGTTGGCCAGGCTGGTCTCAAACTCCTGACCTCATGATCTGCCTGCCTTGGCCTCCCAAAATGATGGGATTACAGGCGTGAGCCACTGCACTCAGCCTCTAATAGAAATTTCTACCTCACAGTGCTTGTTGTAAGGATTAAATGAGATCACAAATGGTAATTTTAAGTTGTCAAGTATTGTGCTTCTTATGTATTATTACATGGGGTTTTGTGAGCCTTTGTTCTCACATGCTTCAAAGAAAACTTGTCATAGGAAAGTCAAACTTTGTTTTTGTTTTGTTTTGTTTTTATAGATGGGGTCTTGCTCTGTCACCCACCCTGGAGTGCAGTGGCGTAATCATGGCTCACTGCAGCCTCAACCACCTGGGCTCACGCAACCCTCCCACCTCAGCCTCCTGAGTAGCTGGGACAACAGGCACGTGCCACCATGTCCAGCCAATTGTTAAATTTTTTTTGTAGAAATGAGGTCTCACCCATCCTGGCTAACACAGTGAAACCCCATCTCTACTGAAAATACAAAAAAATTAGCCAGGCGTGGTGGCATGCGCCTATAGTCTCAGCTACTCAGGAGGCTGAGGCAGGAGAATGGCATGAACCCGGGAGGTGGAGCTTGCAGTGAAGTGAGCCAAGACTGCACCACCGCACTCCAGCCTGGGCAACAGAGCAAGACTCTGCGTCAAAAAAAAAAAAAAAAAAAGGAAAAAGAAAAAAAAGAAATGAGGTCTCACTATGTTGCACAGGCTGGTCACACTTTGTTTTTAAAAGTCGAATCTCCTGAGCAAAGCAGCTGCCACTCAAAATGAGCTAGCCTAAGGCTGACTACATAGGTAATACAAGAGGTTTGAAGACAGCTCTTCCTTGCTAAATAGCTCAAAGGAATTGTCAAATTTCAACTATCATTGTTCTAAAAAAGAATAATTGCTATAAACGAAGTAGGCAAGGAAAGAGGGTCTCTTGTTTTCTCTGAGGGTCTCTGCTGTCTCCATATGACTCAAAAACAGAAAAGTCTCCCTGTTCCATCTGGTCCATCCAGAGGGGTTGACCAGTCACAACACATAATCCAAATGAATTTTTTTTTTTTTTTTTTTTTTTGAGACGGAGTCTCTGTCGCCCAGGCTGGAGTGCAGTGGCATGATCTCAGCTCACTGCAAGCTCCGCCTCCCGGGTTCATGCCATTCTGCTGCCTCACCCTCCCGAGTAGCTGGGGACTACAGGCGCCCACCACCACGCCTGGCTAATTTTTTGTATTTTTAGTAGAGACAGTGTTCCACCATGGTAACCAGGACGGTCTCGATCTCCCGACCTCGTGATCCACCCGCCTCGGCCTCCCAAAGTGTGGGGATTACAGGCGTGAGCCACTGCGCCCGGCCTCCAAATGAAATTTTTATTCACCTACAAAGCAGAAAAAAATCTCTCCCGCACTGGCTACCTGTCCCAGACTCTCCTTGCCATATCAGAGGGCTACTCATTAGCAAGGATAGACAAATCACAGGAGTCTTTTCCTCAAACCCATCTCATACTTCTCTGCTGTGACCTCCTTCACTCATTAGAGTCTCATCTCCTTCCCTTTATTTCTTGCTTCTCCCCGCTTTCTTCCTTCAAAATTTACGGAGAGCCAACTCTGTACCAGTCCCTGTGCTAGGTGCTGGGGATATAATGATGTCGAATAATAAACAAAGGCTACTAATGCTTTTTTTTTTTCTTTTTTTGAGACAAAGTCTCACTCTGTCGCCCAGGCTGGAGTATAGTGGCACAATCTCGGCTCACTGCAACCTCTGCTTCCTGAGTTCAAGCGATTCTCCTGCCTCAGCCTCCCCAGTAGCTAGGACTACAGGAATGTGCCACCATGCCTGGCTAATTTTTATATTTTTAGTAGAGACGGGGTTTCACCATGCTGGCCAGGCTGGTCTCGAACTCCTGACCTCAGGTAATCCACCCACCTCGGCCTTCCAAAGTGCTGGGATTACAGGCGTGAGCCACTGTGCCCAGCCCATCAAAGCACTTTTGAAGTAAGCAGACACTATTATCCCTACTTTATAGAAGAAACTCAGAGAGGTGGGAAATGACCTAAGATAAGAGAGTTACCTTGTTTAAAGAAATCTAACTAAGTGTCTTGGAAATTACAAAGCAGCTATAAGGTGAGCAGAAAGAGAACTAGATTGGCTGCCAGAGGTCTGGGTTCTACTTCCAGCTTTGACCTCTATCTGTCTATCCATTTGTTGAAAAACTAGTCGATATTCATGGCATGCAGGGGCCTAGCTGGGTATTAGAGATACAGGAGTAAATCGGATACTGAATTCATTGTCAATCTTTTTTTTTTAAGACAAGGCCTCCACTCTTGTCACCCAGGCTGAGGTGAAATAGTACAAGCATGGCTCACTGCAGCCTTTACTTCCTGGGCTCAAGTGACCCTCCCAACTCAGCCTCCTGAGTAGCTGGAACTACAGGCAGGTGCCACCACACCCAGCTAATTTTTACATTTTTTTATAGAGATGAGGTCTTGCCATGTTGCTCAGGCTGGTCTCAAACTCCTGGCCTCAAGAGATCCTCCTGCATCAGCCTCTTAAAGTGCTGGGATTACAGGTATGAGCCATGGCGCATGGCCCACTGTGAATCTTAAGTGCTTTCCTTAGGCACTTATTAGACCTCAAGTTTCTCATCTAAGAATAGGGTTGGATTTGATGGTCTCTAATAATCTTATAATTCTAAATAAAAACATAATACCAGCCACCAGCTGGACTGAGAATACAGATAAATAGGATGAGCAGGAGATGGCTGGAGATACCTGAATGCTAAGGTCATAAAAACTTTCTATTGCAAGCTAAGGAGTTTGGACTTTATCCAAAGGACAGTGAAGAGTCATTGAAGGGTTTTAAGCATGGAGTGATGTCAAATTTTCAAGACAGAAAAATGATTATAGCTATGTTATGTAAAGAATAGACTGGGGACAGGGGTATATGAAAGGAGTTAGGAAGTCCAGTTAAGAGGCAACTTAAATAATCCCAGAAAGAGTAATAATGACCTGAATGATAACAGTGGAAAGATAGGGAAGAAAAGTCTAATCTAAGAAAGGTAAAGGAGGTTTTTTAAAAATAAAAAAAGAACATTTCATATTCGTTATGATGGCTATTATTTAAAGAGAGAGAGAGAGAAAAAATAAACATTGGCGAAGCTGTGCAGAAATTGAAACTTTTTTTTTTTGAGACGGAGTCTCGCTGTATCGCCCAGGCTGGAGTGCAGTGGTGCGATCTCGGCTCACTGCAAGCTCCGCCTCCTGGGTTCACGCCATTCTCCTGCCTCAGCCTCTCCGAGTAGCTGGGACTACAGGCGCCTGCCACCACGCCCGGCTAATTTTTTTGTATTTTTAGTAGAGACGGGGTTTCACCGTGGTCTCGATCTCCTGACCTCGTGATCTGCCCGCCTCGGCCTCCCAAAGTGCTGGGATTACAAGGAAACTGAAACTTTTATAAACCACAAGGGAGAATGTAAAATGGTGCAGCCACTAGGAAAACAGTATGGCAGTTCCTCAAAAAATTAAAAATAGAATTACTGTATGACCCAGCAATTCCACTTCTGGATATATACCCAAAAGAATTGAAAGCAAGGTCTTCAAGAGATATTTGTACATCCATGTTCATAGCAGCATTATTTACAATAGACCAAAAGCAGAAGCAACCCAAGTGTCCACATACCACTGCATGTGGCATATACATGCAACAGAATATTATTATCCAGCCTAAAAAGGAAGGAAATCCTGACACATGGATGAAACCTGAGGTCATTAGGCTGGGTGAAATAAGCCAGTCACACAAGGACAAATACTGTATGATTTCATTTATATGAGCATCTAGACTAGCCAAATTTATAAAGATAATAAGTAGGTTGGTGATTGCCAGGAGCTGGGGGGGAGGGTGAAATTAAGAGTTATTGTTTAATGGATATTGAGTATCAGTTTTGCAAGACGAAAGGAGCTCTGTGAATCAATAGTGATGACCGTTGCAAAACAATATGAATGTACTTAATGCCACTAAATAGTACACATAAAAATGGTTAAGATGGCTGAGCACGGTGGCTCACGCCTGTAATCCCAGCACTTTGGGAGGCTGAGGTGGGTGGTTCACCTGAGGTCAGAAGTTCCAGACCAGCCTGGCCAACATGGTGAAACCCTGTCTCTACTAAAAATACAAAAAGTAGCCAGGCGTAGTGGTGCATGCCAGCTAAGAAGGCTGAGGCAGGAGAATTGCTTGAACCTGGGAGGCGGAGGTTGCAGTGAGCCAAGATCGCACCACTGCAATCTCTGGGCTATAGAGAGAGACTCCATGTCAGAAAAAAAAAGAGAAGGGACAGGAGGGGAGGGGAGAGGAGGGGAGGGGAGGGGAGGGGAGGGGTTAAGAGAGCAAATTTTTTAAAAAATTATTTATTTATTTTTTGAGACACATTTTCACTCTGTTGCCCAGGCTGGAGTGCGGTGTCATGATCTTGGCTCACTGCAACCTCCACCTCCCAGGTTCCAGCAATTCTCATGCCTCAGCCTCCAGAGTAGCTGGGATTACAGGCGTGCACCACTACACCTGGTTATTTTTTGTATTTTTAGTAGAGACGGGGTTTCGCTTTGTTGGCCAGGCTGGTCTGGAACTCTTGGTCAAGTGATCCACCCGCATCAGTCCCCCAAAGTGCTGAGATTATAGGTGTGAGCCACCGCACCCAGCCAAGATAGTACATGCATTTTACTGCAATCTTTTTTAAAAAGGCGGGACTTAATAACTGGCGTTAGAAGGCAAAAGAGGCAAGAGTATCAAGGATGATGTTTTCTGATTTTTAGGAATAGGCAGATAGTGGTATTAATCACAAAATGATAAAATATGGGTTACAGGGGAATGATAAGATAATGAGCTCAGTTTTAGACGTAATAAGTCTGAGCAAAGCATGAGACATTCATGGAGGAGATGTTCAGAAGACGGCTGGATAAACTAGTCTGAAACTCAGAAGAATGGTTTGCCACAGCCCTACGGTTTATGAATCATCAGCCTATAGATAGCAGCTGAGGCTAAGGGAGAAACAGAGCCCTTGTGCAACATCAACTTTTAATGGATGAGCAGGGGAAGAAAATTCTGAAAGGAGACAAATTCAAGAACAGCTGGAGAAGAAGAAAGGGAAAACAAACAAAAATAAACAAACAATTACGGTCAATGAAAATTATGGAGGCAATGAAAGCTTGCTTCAAGAAAGGGGTAAGGTGTCAAATGATATAGAAGAGTCAAATTAGGACAAAGGCTAAAAAGGGTCCACTGGATTTAACCACAAGATTATATTCATGAGAACAGTTAATAAGAATTCTCTTTAGATGCTCTTCTTCAACCATAGGTGAAAAAGTAATTAAGTGACCTTGGAGTTCTCTCCTGAGCAGAGGAGATCAGTTTGAACATCAAAGGGGGAGTTGTGAGAGCAGTTTCAGGAATTAGAATCCATTTTCCAGGCTCATCTGAGATCCTAATCACTGTACTGTCCAAGACATAGCCATGTATGCTAGAGCAGTAAAAGCACCTACTTTGTAACTGGGGTTAGTTTGGGCTCTGCTATACAGTGTGACCTTAGAGAAGCTTAATTTCATCTGCAAAATTAAAACTATCTTCCAGAGTTGTTACAAAAAAAAAAAAAAAACACATACAAGGGAAAAATCCCACAAAAGTTCTTTGCAAAGAATAAACAAAGTACAAATGTCAGTTAATCAAAACCTCCAACAGGTGATCCTTACAAAGTTTTAAGCAAAAACAGCAATCTGGGGGGAAAAAAAGCCCCGCCACTGGTTTAAAAAAAAAGAAAAGAAAAAAACATGGTAGTCTTTGAACAGATTAATTTCCTAGCCTTCTAACCTTGAGAGTTGTACCTTTTGTTAGTGTATTTGTAGCATTTAGACCTATGTTTTCTACTGGCTGGAACCAGGATATTTATTAAGGGTCAACACAGGAGGAGTCAGAAAGAGCTCTTGAACTGGAGTGGGCTAGCAGAGGAATGTGAAGTGGCCACAATGGAATGAAGAGAAGGGAGGATGCTTGTTATTCTGTGGTAGAGAGACAATGAATACACAGACCCAGATGGGGAGACATGGGTTCCAGACTCAACCCCAACACTTTCTTCAAAACACTTCTTATACTCCATCTTTTCACCTATAAAATGATGGATTCATTTAAGGGCTTCATCTGTTCTCCCGTTTTAGAATTATTTTCTAATTGTGTTTTGGAAACTTTATCACAAGTCAGTGGCTAGCCCTGTTACATTTATTACTCTCAGCTGTCGTGTGAGGAAGGCATTCCTAACCCTGTTTTATCTTTTTTTTTTTTTTAAAGCAAATGATAGACTGAGGACCAGAAAGCTTGATAACTTATCTGATGTCATATAGCTCTTAAGTGGCAGAATAGGGTCTGTAATCTAAGTCACTAACTCTGTCCCATGCTCTTTTCCCCGTAGGTATATACTCATTGCTATGCATTACAACAACCACTGAGTGTCCACTATGAGCCAGGCACGACACCAGAAGCTTTATAAACATTTTCACCGACTACAAACCAACCATCTGTATAGGTCATTATTCCATTTTACAGTCAAGGAAACTGAGATTCAGAAAGATTACTCAACCAAAGTTCCATAGTTAATTAGTGACAGAGACCAGATTTCAGCAGAGATCTGACACACTCCAGAACACATACTAGACCCCTGGGTGATGCTTGGACACTGACACAATCAGAACATTTTAGAAAAGAAAAGATAAGAAGAATGTTGAGGTCTTGACTACACTCCAAAATTCTAACAGAAAAACCTTTATGAAGCTTTTGGAAAAAGAAATGCCCTGGTCTATAAACAGCCCACTGTCATGGTGAATCTAGGTAAAGGGTATTCAAGTGTTCACTGCACTTATTATCTGTCCTAGTCAGCTTGAGCTGTCATAACAAAATACCAGACTGGGTGGCTTAAACAACAGACATTTATTTCTCATAGCTCTGGAGGGTGGAAGTCCAAGATTAGGGTGCCAGCATGGTCAGGTTCCAGTAATGACTCCCTTCCTGGCTTGCAGATGGTTACCTTCTCGCTGTGTTGTTACACAGCAGAAAGAGCTCTGGTGTCTCTTCTTCTAAGGGAACTAATTCCATCATGAAGGTTCAACCCTCATGACCTCATTTAAACCTACAACGGTTCAATCTCCAATTACCATCCCACTGGGGATTAAGGGTTTCAACATACAGATTTTGGAGGGACACAAACATTCAGTTCATAATATATAGTCTATGTTTAAACATTTCAAAGTATGTGGCATATTACATTCTCTAAATTCACTCTGCCAAAATATATAAGGAGCTAGTTATAACCACGTTATAGGATTGCTGCAAGTGTAAAAATAGGTATTTTCTGTAAAATACTGAGCTCAGGTTTTGTCACACAGTAAGTACTCGGTAAAGGGGCTTTAAAAGGGAGAGAGAGAGAGAGAGAAAGAACACTGTCAATTGGCTAGAAGACAGCTGCTTACTGGAATACATTGCACCACAAAGCTATATTTTATTTCCCATCTTCAGACTTCAAGAGAATTTCAAACCAGGAGTGTTTCCGACTCCTCTGTTCCCTGCAGCCACCATCCCATTTCCTCTGAAGCAGATGACAGTACAATGGACTTGACCCCCTGTACTTTTGCCCTCCTGAGCCTACCCCAAAATGCTGGCCAGGAACAGGTTTCTAGCTCCTCAAAGGGAAGCTTTCCTAGCCCTAGAAATGGAAAAGACAATCCTCTTCTTTATCATGGGGAAGAGAGAAAGCAGCACATATTTTAAGACAGATTAGCTTACTGTAACAGAAAGCACATATACTTTGAAACCACAAAGAACTGAGTTCAAATATTTTCTCATCCCTTAGAAGCTATATACGTTAGACAAGTCACATGACCTGAATTAAACTACCATAGTTTTTTTATCTATAAAAACTATAGCATTTATGATTAATGAAATTATCATTAATATATAGTACCTAGTATGTTCTTACCAAATGATAATACTTTTAACATAATCATATAAATGCTTACTGTAATGCAATATATTTGGCATTTGTTTATAAATTCTCTTCACTTAGATCTTCCATTTCCAGTAATACAGAAGAAAAATAACCTGAAAATCTGCCTACTGCATAATACCTAGAAAAGCTGGATGAAGTATAACAAACATCGTATTACATAGAGTTGAGATTTTAAGAAAGAAAAAGAAATCCCTATTACTCAAAAAATGAAGAGGAAACTAAAAATCAGGAAGTCTGATATTGGGCTGCTTTGGGGAGATATTTTAGTCTAGGCACTCAAAGGGCTTGCTTTTTATAGCCACCAGGGGTAGGAGATAGGCTGTGGGCCCTGGAGCAGCCAAGAGCTGCAACTCAAATTCCCCTGCATAAAGTTGGGAGCTTGGAGGAGTCATAGTGTCAGTTAAAAAAAGAAAAAAAAAATCCAAAAGTACAGAGATACAACAGCCAAGGTTGGGTTAAAAACTAAAGGTATCCCTACAAATTTGAAACCTTGGCCTGTATGAAGTCTGAATTTATACTGCTTATGTGGAGTTTATACTATCTGTGTATATATCTGTGTGGTCCTAGAATCTACAGCAGGGAATTAACTTAAAACAGTTCCAGGCTCATAATATTCCTTGGTGATTAATAGAGACAAAAAAAAGATCCTCCTTTCCTCTAGAGGAGTACAAATTATCTTGTTTGATTCTCACAACTGTCCTATGAAATGGATAATATTTTGGCCCATTCCCAGAATTATCTAGTATGAAATAGATAATATTATCCCAGTTCATCAAAGAAATTAAGTCTGGGGAGGTTAGGGCAAGTTGTCCAAAGTCACCCAGCTATTCTCTGACAGAGCGGGGATTTGAACCTGATTGTTCTCCAGTCAGTCAAAACACATTATCGAGTGCTACTATGCGCCAAGCAGAGATAAAGTCTGTTCTCTTTCCAATTTTGGAAATTTGGAAAATTTGACAAAGTCAATTCCCCTTCCAGATTTACAATGTTTAAATCTTGATGCAAATCAATAGATAAATGCAACTGTTCTCTTCCTTCTCTAGTTCAGCAACTTAGTAAGAAGGCAGCCAGGATCAAAGCAAATAGGAAACCAAAGCCCCACAGGGTTCCTCTGGGCTCTATCTGCCAAAGCAGTTCAGTTCCCTCTGGCAAAGGAACTTAAGTTGCTGGAACACTCTGAACTGGAAAGGGGAAAGGCAACAAGCTCCATGAGCTAGTAGGGTGTAGGGTACTGCCCCATGAGTCCTGGTTACTGGAAATTAATTTTGTTAGAATAAATATACAAATAGAAATTCAAACAGAAAATATTTACTGTTAATTTAAGTAATAAGGACAATGAAACTGTTGTGATAAACACAAACATGGGAAATAGAAAGTTAGTGATTAACAGTTACAGTTATATGAGGCTCAAACTCCAATATATTTCTGAATGTTAATTTGGTTGCATAGCATTGAGAAAATCCTGATTTAAAAACATAAGCAGATGTAAATGGTAGCATTTTTTAAAAAAATTAACAGGCATTCTTAGAAGCTTAACACACTGAACATCTAACACGTATTCATGTTTTATAAAAATAGTTCTCAATATTTTAAAATAATCAAATGAAATGTTTGCAGACTCCCTAAAACACTCTCCTGGTATTTTTATAGAACAAAGTTGGGAAACAACCACACAACAGGTTCTCTGAGATCTTTCCACTGGACCTCAGACATATCTTCTGCATGTTCCCAAACTTTCCCAAGACTTTTGGAGGTGTATGTTAGGAGGAGGAGCAAGTTATTTGGTAATATCCTTAACCACCATTTCTCAAAATGAGAGCCATTCTCACACTACTCACCCGTGTAGGCCATGTTCTTAGGGTTGCCATAAGGAGCCCCAGGCTGCACGGGGCTGTAAACAGGGTTCATTGTGGAAGACTGAGGATCCTACAGAGAAAACAAAGAAAACAGCACTGATTATTGATTGTTCATTCTTCTGACATCAGCTTCTCCTCCATAATCTTCAGTTTTCCCTGAAAGGAAAGCATCAGGGTGTAGTGGAAAGAAGACTAAACAAAAAAGCCAATTTGCTTGTACTTAGCCCTATGCTAAATACTTTCCCCATTTTACAGATAAAGATAGTAAGGAGCAAGGAAGTAATATAACTTGCCTAATGTCAACCCAGGCATTTTGGCTCTCAGCTCAGTGTTAGTCCCACTATCCCACAGACAGCTCTGGCACTAGAGTACTATGTGGCACTGGCCATGTCACTTCCCCTGTCTGGACTCCAATGTCCTGATATAAAATGAATTAGTTTAAGATCTCTGAGGTCCTTTCTAATTCCAATGTTGCTAGTCTAAGAGTTGTTAAAGGATATGCTTTCTACGGTTCACTAGTGGAGCTTGGTGTCTGGTGATGAGCAAACAGACTGCTGGAAGGAAAAGCAGCGTCTCATCCAACCCTTACACCTGCAGAGGACAAGATACCATTTACCAGCAGCTTTAAAAACAGAAAAGGGAATTTGTTGCCACTGATACTTTTAATGCAAACAAGGAAATATGGCTAGGATTTCTCTCCAAATTTATTCAAGGGAAAGAAATAAACTTGGAAATTTGTGTGCAATAAGTATCACCTGCACAAGTGCTTCGTTAATTATCTTAATGAAGCACATTCTCCATTCTGATTAATGGAAAATCTGTCATTAAGCTCTATTAGCCAGCCAATTTGTCCCACCTTGTTTAGGGAGCCTTTCCTTACTATATAGCCTGACACATTTGAAAATGTGTCTCCAAATATATGATTTACACATCATAAAAATCAAACAATTCCTTCGTAAGTTCACAAGATAGATGGGCAATTTTTTAGGTCATTAACTTCTCTTGTATCACTTCAAAATAGAAAACAAGTCAAATGTTGAAGGCAGGCAGTGAACAGCTGGCAGGATGACAACTGCTCTATGATTAGTCTGTCTAGGGTTCAAAAATGAGATGTGGAGAAAAGGTGGGCTAACAAGGAGAGGAAGCTGGGACCATCAGATAAGCAAAACGGAAAATGCCACTGGCCAATTTCAGAGGACAGAATGTCCTAAAACATACGTAATGTGTAGCCCTGGCAAACTACCCCAGGGCAACAAGCTAGATAAAATTACCATCAGCCAACAAACTGAAACTAGAACAACTTGAGGATGAAAGTTAAAGGAGTTATATATATATTTCAGTTAAACTTAAGGGAAAAAAATATTCTCACAGCCAGAGTTATCTAAAAATATACCCAAGTAACGTACACTCTCTCTCTCTAAATAAAAGCACTCTCCTCACAGAGTACTGAGACATTAATAATGAAAAGAGATCATAGATGTTTTTGTTTTTTGAGACGGAGTCTCACTCTGTTGCCTAGGCTGGAGTGCAGTGGTGTGATCTCGGCTCACTGCAACCTCTGCCCCCTGGGTTCAAGCGATTCTCCAGCCTTAGCCTCCTGAGTAGCTGGACTACAGGCACGTGCCACCATGCCTGGCCAATTTTTTGTATTTTTAGTAGACACGGGTTTCATCGTGTTAGCCAGGATGGTCTCGAACTCCTGACCTCGTGATCCACCCGCCTCAGCCTCCCAAAGTGCTGGGATTACAGGTGTGAGCCACCGCACCTGGCGGATCATAGATGTTAAAACAAGTTGCAAACTGTCAAGTGACATGCAAATGTAAATGATGATGTGGCAATGTTGCTCATGTGACAACAACAACACAGAGACTACTTGTACTCTTTTCAGCTTTGGGTCTCTCTTCTACCCAACCAGTTCTCTGCCTGGTACATCAGGGTGAGGAAGACTGATAAAGTGCTGCAGTGGTTTGAATGTTTCCCCCCAGAAAGCGTGTGCTGGAAGCTTAATAACCATTTTAACAGTAATTAAGATGTGGGACTGTTAAAAGGTGATTAGGCCATGAGGGATCTGCCCTGATGAATGAGTTAATGCCATTATTGCAGGAGTGGGTTTATCATGGTGGGCGTGGGTTCCTTACAAAAGGATGCGTTTGGCCTCCTCTTGCTCTCTATCACCCTCTTTTTGCCCTTCTCTCTTCCACCATGGGATGACACAGCAAGAAGGCCCTTGACAGATGCTTGTACTCTGATATTGGACTTCCTAGCCTCCAAAACTGTGAGCCAATACATTTCCATTCATTATAAATTACCCAGTCTGTGGTATTCTGCTATAGCAGCACGAAAAGGACTAAGACAAGTGCTAAGCAGTACAACTTGCCTGTAAACATCTGAGCACTCTCCTACTGAGAAGACACTCTGTGTTGCTGATTGTGGACAAAGTACAAAATTGCTTTTTATAATCAAAGAAACTCATCAGCTTTGAAACTGGTCTCCTGCTGCTCCAAAATGAGGGCCACTGCCACAGGAGGAGATCATGCCTGGGGTAGCACTCCATAATAGCATCAATTCCAATCTCAATTAATGACTGACAGAAATGAGATCTGCCAGGGTTTCAAACTTTAGAATATGACAGCTACTTTTAGGGAGCTGCACAAGGGTAGATGGGATTCCCAGCTTCTAAAGGAAGGTTGGCCATTTATAACAAAATCTATACTGTAAATAGCTTCAGGGACAGGCTAAAAATGAGTAGGAAGATCATAAACTCTACAATCAGGCAGATTTAGGTTCAAATCCTGGATCTGCCACATACCATGATGGGATCACAGGGTAGTCCTTTAACTTCTGAGTCTCTGTTTCCTCTAACCTCAAAATGGGAAAAAAACAAAAAACATACTTTGTAAAAAAAAATTTTAAATGACAGGTTCATTAAAGTATAACTTACGTATAGTAAAATTTTACCTCTTTTAGGTATATAGTTCTATGAGCCCCTGAAAAAGTATTCAGTTGTACAAACATCACCACAATCAAGATATAAAATATTTTCATTACCCCAAAAAGTTCTCATACATTTGTAGTTAATACCACCCGCCTTCTTCAAAAGCCTTACGAATAAAATCCAAACTCTTTCACAGAGTATACAAGATCCTTGATGCTCTATCTGGGATGGGGCTCAGAAATCTGTGTATTTATGTTCCTAAGGAGATTTTGATGCCCAGTTTGAGGACCATGCCTTAGCCTTTCTTTCCCAAATGCCATTTCTCTCATATAGGCTGTCTAGAGGAATTGAGATACAGCAGAGAACAACAAACATTTCTGCTTACACGCTAGTTGGGAGGTGGGAAGAGAGAGAGATTTTTTTTCAAGTGAAAGATATATCAGATGGCAATGAAAACTGTAAAGCAGGGGTTCCCAACCCTGGGGCCATGGACCAGCACCAGTTCATTCCATGGCCTGCTAGGAACCAGGCAGCACAGCAGTAGGTGAGTGGCAGGCAAGCGAGCATTACCACCTGAGCTCACCTCCTGTCAGATCTGAGGAGGCATTAAATTTTCATAGAAGCGTGAACCCTATTGTGAACTGCTCATACGAGGGAATCTAGGTTGTGTGCTCCTTGTGAAAATCTAATGCCCCCCTCCCCGCCCTATCCCCACACATACCCCTGGGTCCATGGAAAAATTGTCCCTGGTGCCAAAAAGGTTGGGGACTGCTCCTATAAAGAAATCCAGTCAGGCTGCTTAGGGAGTGCTAAGGGCAGGTTGTTGCAATTTTAAATAAGATGATTAGAAAAAGTGTCATTGAGTGACATCTGAGCAAAGACCTGAATAAGTTGAAGGAGCAAGCCATGGAGATCTCTGAGAAGAAACTGTCCAAGTAGAGGAAACAGCAAATGCAAATGCCCCCAAAGTAGTAGCGTTTTTGAGAAAGAGCTTAGAGGCCAGTTTAGCTGAAGTGGAGTAAATGAAGGGGAAGAATAGCAAGTAAGATCAGACAGGTAATGAAGGCCAAATCATGCAGGGCCTTGTAGGCCACTACACAAACTTTGTTTTTATTCTAAATAAGATGGGAAGCCACTGGACTGTTTTACAAAGAAGAGTGAAATTCTTTGTCTTCATTTTAAGAAGAGGTAGATTGTTGTGCTGAGATCAGATAGCAGGAAAGCAAGAAGAGAAGTAGGGCAATCGGGAGGTTTTCGAAACAGTTCAGATGAAAGATGATGGTGGTAGTAGCAGTGATGGTGGTGGTGGAAACTAGTCATGTTTTTTATATATTTTGAAGATCAAGCTGATAGGAATTGCTAATGGATTTAATATAAGGTATGAGAGGAAGAAAGACATCAAGAATGATGCCAAGGCTTGAGAAACTGGAATAATAAAAATGCCATTTACTGGTGAGAACTATGAGAGGAGTAGGTTTTGGGTGAAGAACAGAAATCTGGATTTGGACTTAGATTGGAGATGCCTAAGAATTTTGCTTAGAACAATGATATACGATAAACACCCTATAGAAGGTTAGCCACTAGCACTACCACAAACATTACCTCTTTGGTGGTTCTGTGGAGGTTAAAAAAAAAGAAAAATAAATAAATACTACCCCTACTACCAGCAGCTACCATTTACTGAACACCTACCATGTGACAGGTACTGTGCTAAGGACTTATAAAGTCCCTGTAAGTCTTATAATACTTGCAAACTAAGTATTATTTTTATTATATTACAGATAAGTAAACTTAAGTCCAAAAAAATGAAGTGACTAGCCCAAGATCTCATAACTAAGAAGTGAAGAAAAGCCAATTTCAAAGCCAGGTCTGTTTGATTTCAATGTCCAAGTTACTTTCACTGTACTAGATGAGGCTCCCAGGCTCTCTAGTCACCTATCCCAGTACTAGGTTCACCTCTGGAACAGCAGGCCTCAAACCCTTGTTCAACTCAAGAGCCTAAGTGCTCTGCTTGGACCCTAACAGATCACAACATGGAGTCAGTTCATATCTACCACAGTACCTGGCACCTGTTGGGTCACTGCTGGGTACCATGGGCAGTTATAACTATATGATATGGCCTGATGTGCCTACCTCTCTGGTTGCAACTTCTACCACTATCTTTTTGTTTTCTTCACTTCAATCACAATGACTTCCTTGTTGTTCCCTGAAGACACCATGCATGCTTGTGCCTCTGGGTCTTTGCACTTGCTTCTTCCCCACATCTAAAATGCCCTTTTACCCAGATATCCAAATGGCACAGTTCCTCACTTCATTCAGGTCTCTGCTCAAATGTCACCTTATCAGAAATGCCTTCCTTAACCAACTTATCTAAAATAGGTCCTCCACATGCTATTATTCTCTGTTCTCTCATCCTTTCTTACATTTTTTTTTTTTTTTTGGGATGGAGTCTCGCTCTGTTGCCCAGGCTGGAGTGCAGTGGCGCAATCTCGGCTCACTGCAACCTCTGCCTCCCAGGTTCAAGCAATCCTCCTGCCTCAGCCTCCCAAGTAGCTGGGATTACTGGCATCCACCACCACACCCAACTAATTTTTGTATTTTTAGTAGAGATGGGGTTTCACTATGTTGACCAGGTTGGTCTCAAACTCCTGACCTCAAGTGATCCACCTACCTCAGCCTCCCAAAGTGCTGAGATTACAGACATGGGCCACCGTGCCCGGCTTACTCTTCTTATTGATACCTATTTTAGTCTGTTTTGTGATGCTATAACAGAATACCTGAGACTAGGTAATTAATAATGAACAGAAATTTATTTCTCACAGTTCTGGAGCATGGGAAGTCCAAGATCAAGGGGACAGCATCTGGCAAGGGCCTTCTTGCTACATCATCCCATGGCAGAAAATGGAAGGGCAAGAGAGAGAATCTATTCCTGAAAGCCTTTTAAAAAAATGATTTTTTTTTTAAAGAGATGGGAGTCTTACTATGTTCTTCAGGCTGGACTGCAATGTCTATTCACAGGCACAGTTATGGCACCTTACAGCTTCAAACTGCTGGGCTCAAGTGATCCTCCTGCCCTAGTCTCCCAAGTAGCTCCCTGAAAGCTGGCTCCTCAAAAGCCTGTTAAACAGACATTAAGCCCACCCCTGAGGATGGGGCCCCCAGAACCTAATTACCTCTTAAAGGTCCCACCTCCCAATACTATTACATGGGCAATTAAATTTCAACTTAAGTTTTAGAGAGGACAAACATCCAAACCATTGTAACACCTTTTACTATCTGACATATTTTCTTGTTTATTCTTTCCCCCATTAGAGTAAGGTCCATGAGAATGTGATTTTGTTTATCTTGTATCCCCAGTGCACAGAATATTACCTGGCACAAAACAGGCACTAAATACATATTAGTTGAATGAACAATGAGCCATCTTCCATGCTTCTCCAAAATAAAACTGTGAAAAAAGCTTCAAGATGTTTGGCATTTCTTGGCATCTCCCAGTCAACTTCTTGGCTCCGTATCTCTCCAGCAGCTACTTCCAATGCCCAGAGAAGCCTCTACTAGGAGCTCATCTTGGGCAAAATAAGCAATGGTAAGGCCCAGCAGTTGCATGACGTGAGAGAGAAAAGAGAGGTGCTAAAGATTCCTCCTGGTGAAGCTGATTTTTCACTTCTAGACTCCTACCCACTGTTCTGCAAATGGCTTCCTGCTACCCTCAAAACATCTGAACTATTTCTTTCAAAATAACAAAATATATGACCATTAAATGACAAGCAAAAAAGCCCAGAGATTAAAGTAATATTTGCATAACAGGTTGCAGTGTTTAAAATTAGTGTTTTAGTTTGCAAACTAATACACTTTGCTAACTAAAATGGTAAAATTCTTTGAAAAATCTACCATTTGAAAAATGGTAAAAATGGTAAATTTTTCAAAGAATTTTACCACTTATGCAGTGCTGGAGACTTTACAATGAGATTTTAACCATTATCTCACTTGGTCCTTTGAAGTAAGCAATGCAAAGATTATTAATTTCATTTGACAGACCGAGAAACTAAAGCTTAAAGGTTTAAGGCCCTCTGGGATAGATACTGTTGGGAAAGGAAAAAGATTGTGTTTGCCCAAAAGAGGCTATGGTCTACCTAGGAAAGTTTAAAAGTTAAAAGTTAAATAAAAATTAAAATGCCAAAAGTAATAGAAGGAGATGGAACTTCTGGAACAAAGTGCTTGGCAAACCCTTTCCCCCAAAAGCAAAAATAAAATGAGACAAAATGGTAAAAAGACAACCATTTTGGGCCAAAGTATGAAATGTCTATTCAAGAAAAACTTCTGAACCACATTAAGAACAGTGAAAAATCCATGGCATTTTACCCTGGGGCTGCCCCTATCCCAATCCCAAGCTCCACAGGGGGCCTGCTACTAGGGCAGGCTAGACCAGGCTAAAAGGACTACTGCTACCGGAGTGGGCTGATTTAATTTGAAACTGAGCATAGAAAATCCTATGCCCAGAGTCATTGTCAAAAACAATAGTGAGGCAATTTGGGAAACAACAGCAAATAATCCAGGAAGGCCACTAATGCAGCTACTCTGAGGTCATACTAGTTGGTGCAGGCAACAGACCTGCAGATAAGCCAGAAATTTTCAAGGGAGTTCTAGGGAACACAACCACCACAGTGGGTCTTGATAAACTTTCACAGGATCCCTAGTGGTCTACAGAGAAGGTCTTCTCTATCTGCTGATCCTGGGTGAATTTAAGGCCTTGGACATAACAAAACTAAAAGTTAGAGCATAACTGTAAATTGCCTGAATTTTGAATGCATTCCACAAACCACATACAGATCCACTGGTAAAGGGTGGAAGCCTTCCTGGCCTACGTTTAAGCAGAACTCCTGATCAAATATTGGATGGCCACTAATCTATGCCAACCCAGGGGTGACCTTTAGGAAGCCAAGTTTAAAAACTAAAATAGCAATTAAAAAATATGGCCAGAGACATCAGAAATCACACTGCAAAGGAGACAGACTCTACAGAAGAGTCTAAGCAAGTCACTAAACAAAAAATCCCAGCAACAACAACCTCCTGGTGGCGGGGCGGGGGTGGGGTGGGTGGGTGGAATCTGAATCAAGAATTGCTACAATATATTATCTAAAATGTGCAGTTTTCAACAATACCGACAAAATCATGAAACATGCAAAGAAACAATAAAGTATGTCCCATTTGTGGGGGAAAAACAGGTAACAATAAATTTTGTTCTTGCAGGGGTCTAGATATTGGAATCAGCAGATAAATATTTCAAAGCAGCTATTATAAATGTTAAAAAAAAACTAAAGAAAACCACACTTAAAGAATTAAAGTATGATAATAACTTATCAAATAGAGAATATCAATAAAAAATATAAACATTGAAAGAGTCAAATGGAAATCGTATTCTGAAATGAATCATTCAAGAGAGGCTCAGAAGCAAACGTGAGCTGGCAGAAGAAAGAATTACTGAACTTGAAGACAGAGCAATAGAAATTATACAATCTGAAAAACAAAAGAAGACAATGAAGAAAAATAAACTGTGAGAAACTAGCAAGCAAACCAAAATACAAGCATGAGAGTCCCAGAAAGAGGAGAGAAAGAAAATTAGGTGGGAAAAATAGGAATACTATGCCATTAAAAAAAATAAAAAACAAAATCATGTTCTCCGCAGCAACATGGATGCAGCTGGAGGTCATTATCCTAAGCAAATTAACCCAGGAACACAAAACCAAATACCACAGATTCTCACTTATAAGTGGGAGCTAAACATTGAGTACACATAGACACAATGATGAGAACAATAGACACTAGGACTTACTTGGGCAGGGAGGGTTGAAGGAGGGTGAAAGTCAAAAAAAAAAATGTCAGATACTATGCTCGCTACCTGGGTGATGAAATCATTTGTACACCAAATCCCAGTGACACGCAATTTACCCATGTAACAAATCTGCATATGTTACCCCTAAACCTAAAATAAAAGTCAAGGGGGAAGAAAAAGAAATTATATCGCAAATTGAAAAAAAAAAGAAGATATAATGTCCAAAAACTTCCCAAATTTGATTAAGACAACAACAACACATATTAAACTACACATCCAAGAAATACAATCAACTTCAAGTTGGATAAACACAAAAAGATCCATAACCAGACACAATATAGTAAAAATTCTAAAAGTCAAAGAGAAAATTTCAAAAGTGGCAAGAGAAAACAACTTATCTGATAAAAGGGAATAACAATAAGATTAACAGCTGACTGGAGGCCAGAAGACAGGAGGTTGGTATATGTGCTGAAAAAAAAACAAACAAAAAAACCTGTCAACCAAGAATTCTAAATCCAGCAAAACTATCCTTTGAAACTGAAGTCAAAATAAACACATTCCCAGATAAATAATTGAGACAATTCATTGCTAGCAATCTGCCTTTCAAAAAATACTAAAGAAATACTAAATATTTATGACTGAAAGGAAGTGATACGACAGTAATTCAAGTCCACACACAAAAATAAAGAGCACCAGGAAAGCTGATATATAGATAGACAGATATATAGATAGATAAAACAAAGTATAAATATTTTTCGTGTTAACTGGCTTAAAAGACAATTGCATAAAACAATTAACTATAAAACTTAATTGTTGGCCTTATGATATATAAAGATATCATTTACATAAAAACAAGAGTCCAAGGTAAGGAAGTATGGGAATGCTGCTATATTGGAGCAACAGTTCTACATTTTACTGAATTACATTAGTTTGCATCTGAACTAGACTGTAATAAATGCAATAAGTTATAATAAATTAAGACGCATATTTAATCCCCAAAGCAACGAGTGAGAACATAAATTTAAAAATTTTAAATATCGACAATATCAATAAAAAGGAACAAACTACTGATACATGTCACAACATGAATTAACCTTGAAAATATTATGCTAAGTGGAAGAAGCCAGGGCAAAAGAACACATATTGCATGATTCCATTTATATGAAATGTTCAGAAAAGACAAATCTGTACAGGCAAACAGTAGATTTTTGATCATCTGAGACTCAGAGTAGGAATGGTGATTGACTGCAGATAGAAGCAAGAGATTTCTTTCGTGTGAAAAAAAGGTCTAAAATGATTTTTGGTGGTTACAAAATTCTGTAAATTTACAAAAAAAAACACTGTACATTTAAAATGAGTACATTTATCATATATAAATTATACCTCAATGAAGCTACTAAAAATACAAATTGGTGATTCAATAAATAGTTACAAATTTTTAATAAGCTAAAAGAGATTAAGTCATTTACTTCAGCACACTCATTTTATATAAACTGATACTTGCTGTGCCAGGCCATGCATAAAGTGTTACAGATTCAGGGGTAACAAGGCACAATTTCTGTCCCTGGGGTATTTATATGAGGGAAACAGCCTTGGAATTAATAGCAATATAGTACTGTTGTTATACTGAAACCTAGAATTTAAAGAAAAAAAAACAACTAAAGTGGGGTGATGGGGGAGCAGGTGGGCAGTGCTGTGACTGCCACTAGATGGCAACATGCTCAGTTAAAGGATTCTATTTCCCAACTTCCCCAGGAATAGTTAGGTGTGGCTATCTGATTAGTTTTGCTCATGAGATGTAACCGAAATACTCTGTAGAACTTCTGAGAAGGCTGCTTAAAGGGAACTCTGTTACCTGGGGAAGGTGCCCTTTCCTCTCCCCTTACTGTTTCCTGCTATCTAGAATTAGGACATGATGATTATAGCTCAGCAGCCTTCTTTTCCATGAAGTGACCTTGAGAATGGAAGTCTTAAACTGAGAAAGGTAGAAACAACCTTGATTTCATGGAACAATCATTTCAGCTCTGCTATACATACCTCTGTGCTTCTGTTACATGAGAAAATAAAACTATATTTTAAAACCACTATTATTTTTTATTACTGTTATATGTAGCTGAACCTAATCCTATTTAATTGGGAGGATAATGCAGGTTCCAAAAAAATATGTCATTTGATCTATGTTTTAAACGATGACAGGAATTCTACAGAGAAAGGAGGAAAGGCCATTTGTGAAATTACACTGTGAGAGGGCAAGAAAACATTCAGAAAATATCAAGTAATTTGGGAAGGTTGGAGCATACAATCTGAGGGAAAACACAGCAGGGATTTTATTCCTGTCCCCTTTTCTCAACTGAGTCCACTTAGCTCTTAGAAAAGATCTCAGAAAGCCAGACTGTGCATGGCTACAGGTAATTTTATGATCCCAGAGCTCTCCATGCTTCTGTGTTATAAATACTCCTTGCAACTGTAATTTGCTTGCCAATTCTTTTCTTCTTGCTACATTTTAAGCACCATGAGATCAACAAATTACCTCTTTTATTTACTACTGAATTCCTGGAAAAGGGCCTGATATTAAAGCAAGGTGCTCAATAAACATTTGTTGACTAGATGAATGAATGAATGGATGAATAAAAAGAAACAGTTTACTGGAATTCAACAGCTTAATTTCCATTTAGAAATTATTTCTTCTTACCAAACAACTTTAAGAAAACTCCATTTCAGTGGTTTTTTTCTTAATTCTATCAGTATGATATATAAGAAAGCCATTTTTATAGTAGCTGTCTGCTTCTTTATATTGCTTGCCAAATATAATCAGACAACACATTAGATTTCTACATTTTATAATACTGTATATAATATTTCATCTCAGAAAATGCTTCAATTTAAAAATGAAATGGACAACCCTGATTTCTAGGAATCTGCCAGAGAATCTCAATATCTGAAAGGCTTCCACAGTTACTAGAAAGATCTTTCATGCAAAAGCTGAACACCCAGCTTTGTGCGTGCCTGTAAATGAGATGCTCATCTGCAAAATGTCACATTTCAACCACCAGAGCATTCAGCCCATTAAAATAACTTTAAGAAAATGGCTTTTTAGCTAATCAAAACCACAACAAAATTATCTCTAAAGCAAATGCTTACAAATAATAGAAAATTTCTCTCTCTCTCTCTCTCTCTTTTTTTTTAAGAACAAATTTCAGAGAACACCTGCCTAAAGAACCCAACTATTCATTAAACCACACAAGTACTCGGACCTTACTATGTGCCAATTCTCTGCCCTTAAAAGAACTCATCTTTTAGTGGGGAAATAGTTGTATTTAAGATTGACTGTAATACAAGGTGCTGCATTAGAACAAAGTGCTTGAAACAGAGAGAGGATGTCATTTTTCTTGGTAGAAGGGCCAAGAAAAGCTTTCACAGGATAGCACTTTTATAGCTTATAAAGAGGGTGCAAGAGTTAACAATGACCATTTTACAAAACAAACAAACAACCAACAACAACAACAAAAAACAGAAGTTAAGTGATTTGTTCAAGGTCCCACAGACAGTGGGATGCCAGAAACTCAAACCTAGGTCTACAGACACCAAGTCCAGTGTTCTTTCTATGATATCATGCTGTTTCACAATCCAGATGTATTATCTAAAATGGATATAATTTCAAAATAGCATTTTTCTGCCTTCACACTCTACAATACAGCAGACTTGATATTTTGAGTTCCCCTGAACATGCCATACTCTCTTGTCTCTGAGTCATTACACATGCTGTTTTGTTTTTAATACCATCATTCTCCATCATTTCTGGTTTCTCTCAATCATCTTTCCTAGCTCCTTCCCTCTATCCCTCAGTCTGGATAATTCTTCTTCTTCTTTGAAGATGCAGACTATCACTATATTGCCCAGGTTGGACTCAAACTCCTGGGCTCAAGTGATCCTCCTGCCTCAGCCTCCCACGTAGCTGGGACTACAGGCACGTGCCACCATGCACAGCTTCTGGATAATTCTTACTCTTCTTTTTAGGGTTCAATTATGTGCAACTTTCTCTGGGATGTTTCTGTAGCATTTATCACACTATAACTGTATCCCATCCCTGACTGTAAAGCCCATGAGAGCAGTTTTGTCTTGATCAGACTTTCATCCCTAATACCTAGCACAGTCAGGCACAGAGTACCAGGGTTTCACAACCACATCACACAACAGCTTTAAATTATCACATACCTCTGAAGCAGAATTACAATTTGCTAGAAATGGATTGCTGCAGGCAGACTTTCTATAACACCCCCACATATTAGAAATTGTGATCAGGGATTTCTAGAGAGACAATAAATCAGCAATCTTCAGAGTCTCTCTTTAACAGTTACTTACAAGAGGTTACATTTGCAATGCAAATATATAAGCTAGATTTTTATCTCCTTAGTCCAATAAAGGCCTGTGATACAGTATAAAAATATTGGGGCTCCTCTTCAAAAGTACAAACTGCCATATTACCTATCACATGTAGTTACAGAGAGCTAGTTGGAAGAGGTCTATGGCATGGTATCTGCTATGGTCTAAATATGTCTCCCAAAATTTATGTGTTGGAAACTTAATCCCAAATGCAACAGTGTTGGGAGATGGAGCCTTCTGGGAGGTCTTCAGGTCATAAAGGCTCTGCCGTCATGAATGGATTAACTTCCTTATAAAAGGGTTTAATGGAGGAAGTTCATCCTTTCATAGCCTTTCCACCTAGAGCCACGTGAGGACACAGCATTCCTCCTCTCCTCTGGAGGACACAGCATTCAAGGTGCCGTCTTGGAAACAGAGATGGAACTCTTACCAGACAATGAACTTGCCTTGATCTTGGACCTCCGGCCTCTAGAACTGTAAGAAATAAATTTCTGTCCTTTATAAATTACCCAGTCTCAGGTGTTTTATTACAGCAGCACAAAATACACAAAGACAACATCCAACAGCCTTTTTTTTAAGGGGGAGAATACCGAGGCATACAGAAGGGAAGGGACTACCCTAGAAATGCACGGCAGGTCATGGTTGTGGACAGGGCTCTGAGCAAAACCCAAGCCTCCTGACTTTAGATTGGAGGCTTTCTACTATAAATCATCTTGATACTCTTCTCTGGATGGACAGATGAACAACTGGATAGAAAGACCGACAAATGAATATATAAGCTATGTGACAGCATACTTCAGGAAAGCCCCTCCCCACCTTTTGCTGGTCATAAGTCTTCCCGGGTATTTTAGATCTATCTGTCACGAGACATAGGATACTGATGGAATCTGAAGAAATACAGGTGTTTGTTGAAGAACCCACAGAGTCAAGGGGTTCTACCAGAATATATTAGTTTTTTGAAGCAAATCTATGAGGCCCACTAGATTATAAATTCTCAACAGCATGTTTATAGCATGCAAAATAATCACCTTCTCTGAGGAAGCAGTATGTGTGAAATGTCACCTAGAAATTTCATATAATGGTTAAGAACAGGGTTTTTTTGTGTTGTTTTGTTTTTTTCTTTTGAGACAGAGTCTCACTCTGTCACCCGGGCTGGAATGCAATGGCGCAATTTCAGCTCACTGCAACCTCCACCTCCCAGGTTCAAGCGATTCTCTTACCTCAGCCTCCCAAGTAGCTGGGATTAAAGGCGTAAGCCACCACGCCCGGCTAATTTTTGTATTTTTAGTAGAGACGGGGTTTCACCATGTTGGCCAGGCTGGTCTCCAACTCCTGTCCTCAGGTGTTCTGCCCACCTCAGCCTCCCAAAGTGCTAGAATTATTTGGCGCACCCAGCCAATAACAGGTTTTTAAGCCACAGTTAACAGCTGTGAGGCTTTGGATAACTTAATCTCAGTTTCTTCTTCTGTGTATTGGGAAATACTAGTGGTATCAATATTCCAAGTTTGTTGGAAAAATTAAATTAAATCATACACGTTCTGCCTGAGCACATGTAAACACGATAAATTGTGGTTTTTATCATTATTTTGCCTAGAGGAACATCCTCATCACATGCAACTGTCAACAACCAAGATCTACAGTGTCCATAGGGACCCAAGACACTGGACTGTCCCTTTCCCAGGTCTAGGGCTTTAGAAGGGTAATTACAGAGCCTCAAATGAGTAAGGAAAGTGTTCATTTCACCTTGAGGCTATCTGCCACAGGAAGACAATTACCTCCTTCTCTATAAAACAGAAATACTACCACTTAATATAAAGAATTGCTACGAAGATGCTACGGAGGATAAAAGTAACAAAGTAATATAATCATATCTGTGTTCTAGAATAATATTTCATGGGAAGATGAAGGATGGGTTAGCAAAGGAGAAACAGAAATTCTTAAAGCAGCTATCCAGGTTAAGGAAATGAAGGTCTGAACTAGAAAGGAGAGCTAAAACGGAAAAGAAGGAAAGAATATAGGAAAATATTTTGCAGTCAGAACTGACAGAATTTGAAAATTCTCTATGTAGGGCTTGATGAGGGGAAAGTCAGAGGTTTCTGAGGTAAGCGTTCAAAGATGGTGTTCATTTTGAAGAAGTAGAGACAAAGATGTCCACCAGACAACTGGGAATCTGGAAATACTGATTTGGGAGATAATGGTTGCTGTGAACTAATTACCCACCAACCATTATTTTTATTAGCTTAGAGGTTAGCAGAAGAGTCCAGCAAGGGTATAAAGGTAGTAAGGAATGAAGATTGTATGGGGGGAAGTATAATAGCACAAGAGAATATTGTCAGATGTAATAATTCAGAGCCAAACAGGGCTCTCAGAAAGAATGTCTTTTGAACCTTCTCAGTCGTTAAAGAAGCAAGCCTGCTTGGTTCTCAATATACTTTCTTGCTGCTTCCTTCCTCCCTCCTTATCTTCAGTCAATAAACCTTTACTGGGTCTTTATCTTATGCCAGGCCCAGCATCAGCACTGAGGATACGGAGTACGTTATATACCATAACTGTTAACATCTTTAATTTTAACAGATGTTTAATGTTAACATCTTTAATTTTCACAGCAACTTTATTTATTATCCCCATTTTACGGATGTATAAGCTGAATAGCCCAGCCTATGATGAACACTCTCCTCTGAGCTTTCATAGTCCTTACAAATTTTATATCACATAGTACTCTGTATCATCAGATTTTCTTAAATAACCATAATTTATTCATATCCTTTTCTTCCCCCGGGTACAGCACAGGCCCAACTACACACTACCGGTATTCAGTATTTGATGATTGTATTAGTCAGGGTCCTCTAGAGGGGCAGAACTAATAGGATATATACATATATATATATATATATATATATATATATAAAGGGGAATTTATTAAGTAGTATTAACCCACAGGATCCTAAGATCCCACAATAGGCCATCTGCAAGCTGAGGAGCAAGGAAGCCAGTCCAAGTCCCAAGCTGAAGAACCTGGAGTCTGATGTTCAAGGACAGGAAGCATCCAGCACAGGAGAAAGATGTAGGCTGGGATAAGTCAGTCTGGACTTTTCACATTTTTCTGCCTGCTGTATATTCAACGGTAGCTGACTAGATGGTGCCCACCCAGATTAAGGGTGGGTCTGCCTTCCCCAGCCCACTGACTACAATATCAATCTCCTTTGGCAACATCCTCACAGACATACCCAAGATCAATACTTTGCATCCTTCAATCCAATCAAGTTGACAGTCAGTATTAACCATCACTTTTATTTTAACAACCATCATGTTGTTAAACATACATAACACATCTAAAGGACTGTTTTAAAGTCATGCCATTGACCAAGTTTTTACATGAGATCCTAAAAAGTAGTAATTTCTTACTAATTCATTCAGCAAATCCCTAAGTACTAGATCTGAGCTAATCACTGGTACTAGATCTAGGAGAAACAAATCACACACAGACCCTGCCATCAGGTTTATTGTTGCACCCACTAATGTCATCTATTGTTTAAAATGAGTTCTATTTCCTTCAGGCATTAGAACCAGAGATACACGTGTCTTCCGAATATCCAAACACTTAATAGGAATAAACTATCAGCTGAAAGAATATATGAATGAATGATAGACAATCTGAACCTTGGACTGGGCCTTAGTCTGGTCACTGGAAAGCTGAGCGTTCTTAGCAATGAGCAAAAACTTCTAGTACTAAATTTACCCTGGCTTTTTTACTAAATTTACTATATTATCCTATTTCCCCTTCACTGATAATCTGTTTGTTTTTCGTCCTGTTTTATTACGTGTATTTTAAAAATTGATTCCCTTTAGGAAAAAACCATAGGTATACAGAATGTAATCAATCAACCTGAAGATGGTATAATGAGTCTCCTACTTTGTCCAGATGCCCTGCTGAAGATTTGGAGTCAAACCAGGCCCAATGTGCAAGTCAGCAGCAAAGTCAGTAGCTACTACTACCTAAGTTTAATAAAAAGGGTCTCTGCTGGAAGAACTGTGTTGCTTCAGAGCAGCCAGGGAACTCTATTCTTCAAAGCCCACCCTCTTCAAGTTTTCAGCCCCCACATTTATAAATAGGGAAGTTCTGGAAGTAGACCATAGAGGACTACATGTGTATCTCTATCCCTGACCTACCAGTACCTTAGAATCAGCTTCCTTATTTATTCTTATCTACCTACTATACAAATGTAAAGTTTGGGGGAAAAGGGCTCATTATTGGTAATACAATATGGGTACGGTTGACTTAGTTTAGACAAGCAGTCCTGTAAGCACTGAATACTCAAAACACTGGGGGGTTTTGCTTGTTTTGTTGTTAAAATATACATAACACAAAATTGACTAATCATTTTAAAGTGTACAGTTTTGAGGCATTAAACACATTCACATTGCCATGCAATCATCACCACCATCCATCTCCAGAACTTTTCATCTTCATGAACTAAACCGGTCTCTTCATACCCATTAAACACTAACTCCCCATTCTCCTCTTCCTACCCAGGCCCTGACACCACCATTCTATATTGTCTCTAAATTTAACTATTCTAAGAACCTAATTTAAGATGAATCATACAATATTTGTCCTTTTCTGACTGGCTTATTTCATTTAGCATAACATCTTCAAGGTTCATCCATGTTAAAGCATGAAAATGCTGGTTTTCAATAACATTCCAGACTTCTCATTTCAGATAAAGATAATCACAAACTGTAAGTCTGACCATCATTTATTAGCTTTTAGAGATAAAATTAAAAGCTCACTGTAGAATTTTTCCCCTCCTGTGCCACTGAGATTTCCAGATTGATTTATAATCTGGAAGAAGTATTTCCAAATAGATCATTTAGATGGAGCATCCTGCTACTTGGAAAATAAGTTATAACACGTTCATCAGGAAGCAAAATGGCCCTCAATAAAAAAGACAATGTGGTATCAATGTTTGAATAAAGATTAATGCCTAGCATAAGCTACTCATCTGTTTTGATATCCCTAAACATATTTTCTTGCAGGAGAACAAGTGTGCATCTGTCTAGTTTTCAGAATATATGTACAAATATTTCTTATTACAAGTAGTATGTTTTCAGTATTAATAAATTTATATCATCCACATTGATGAGCCATGGATTATTTTTTAACCAGCAAGACCAATGTGAATAAAATACGAATGATCTTACTAAAAACAAACAGAAAAGACCTCTTCCTTCTCAGTTGGGGATATTATTTTTTGTTTGCTTTTTTCCTTTTTTCCAACTCTCATCTTCCAGACTTTAATCCTATGTGGCTCTGTACATTCCATGCTCCGACTCTCATAACTCTCGCCCCTTCATCTCCTGATCTTTTTCCACTGTATTCTCTGGAACTCAAGGTTAGCAAATCCTCTACAACTTCAACCTCTCCTATGAATGCCCCCTGCTTTAAGTGAAATCTGGCTGTCTCACATAATAATGCTTTCCTGTGTAGCACTTTCAAGCGGGAGCTGATTTTCTCTCACTTCTCACCTTCCCCTGGGCCTTGAACCTCACTGTAACTTACAGACCCCTCTCCATAAAAATATTCAGTTCTGAATCTCACATCATCAGATTCAACATCATCCCTCTTTGTAGCCATTTACTACTTCCAAGTAACTTTCCTCTTATGCCTTAAAGATTGTGGCTCCTAGTTCACTGTCATTCTCTCTAGTATAGTCTTATAATAATTCCTGGTAATTTTAATAACTACATAAGTAATGATTATAATGCATTGCCCTCTCAGTTATTTGATCTCTCCTCCACTAATCTTGACACTTCCACCCAACCTCAGCCTCTCATTTCCATGGTTATAATCGTTGACTGTGTTATTACTAATAACTGAAACCTTTTTTCTCTAATCTTAATTTCAAATATCTCATTCGCCAAACACCATCTCTTATCCTTCTAGTTTGCTCACTATAGTACCCCAATTCTAACAATCCCTCAACCTATCAGGACATTCAATCTACTAATTCTACCTATATTTCATTGTCCATCACCCTCCTCATACCCTCACCTCTCTCCTAACCCTGGCTATCCTAAATTCCTTGGTCAATTTTTTAATAATCATTCCCTTGCCCCTCTATCACTTGTATTGACACTAGTTTGGTTAAACCACAACCCTGGTTAAATTCAGTCACCATCTACTCCCTGCCAACACTGGTATAGGTCTTGGGAGTAGGAAAACAAACAATTATGTTTACTAAAGTTAAAATTTAACTTTAAACTCATGATCACTATTTTCATGTGGGTCCTTTTTTTTTTTTTTTTTTTTTTTAGACGAAGTCTCACTCTGTTGCCCAGGCTGGAGTGTCATGGCACGATCTTGGCTCACCACAACCTCTGCCTCCCGGGTTCAAGCAATTCTCCTGCCTCAGCCTCCCAAATAGCTGGGATTACAGGCGCCTGCCACCGTACTTGGCTAATGTTTGTATTTTTAGTAGAGACAAGGTTTCACCACACTGGCCAGGCTGGTCTGGAACTCCTGACCTCAGGCGATCTGCCCACCTCAGCCTCCCAAAGTGCTGGGATTACAGGTGAGAGCCACTGTGCCCAGCCTCATGTCGGTTCTAAATGAAATCTGACAATCATTCTATATTTGCCTCATCCATCCTATACTATTTCATGCTTTCTTCCTAATCTCACTCTCAACTAGTGATTTTGCTTATTTGTCTAAAGAAAATTAATCATTGAGAAGAGAGTTTTCAAGAGCTCCCACCACATTTACCTACCAAACTGCACCTGTACCCACATACTCTTAACTTCTCTCCTATCACCATGGATGAACAGTCCACTTCCAACCTTCCAGTGGTACACTAGATTCCATTCCCTTACCAAACAAAGGACACTACTTCAAGTCATTTCACCCCTCTTTCTTGAGCATTATTAGGACTTCCCTTCTCTGCAGGATTATTCATATTAACATACTGTTACTTGTCTCACATAAAATAAATACATAAAATAAACAAAAAGTTCTGTCTTGATTCCATCTAACATACTAGCTACCATTTCTTCCTTTTTTTTTTTCGAGATGGAGTCTTGCTTTGTCACCTGGGCTGGAGTGCAGTGGTGTGATCTCGGCTCACTGCAACCTCCGCCTCCCAGGTTCAAGTAATTCTTCAGCCTCAGCCTCCCGAGTAGCTGGGACTGTAAGTGTGTGCCCATCTAATTTTTGTATTTTTAGTAGAGACAAGCTTTCACTATGTTGGCCAGGCTGGTCTTGAACTCCTGACCTCTTGATCTGCCCGCCTTGGCCTCCCAAAGTGCTGGGATTACATAGGTGTGAGCCACCGCACCAGGCCCCAGCTACCATTTCATGTCTCCTTCCCTTCATAGCAAAATTCCTATAAAGAGTTGGGTTTTTTTCTTCTTTTAACCCTCCTGTATTGAGAATTCTAGAAAGAGCTGTTTTATACTGTACTTGCTTTCTCTCATCTTTCTTCCTATTCTTTTCAACCCACTCCAATCAGATTTCCATTCCCACCACTCTACCACCATGTTCTAATCAAAGTCACCAGTGACCTCCACTATGCTAAAACTAATGGTCAGTTTTCAACCCTCATCCTACTTGACATGTCCGCAGCAGCATTTAACACAATTGATCATTCTCTCTCCCACACCCCATCCCCCACTTTTTTTTTTTTTTTTGGAGATCTAGTCTTGCTCTTTTGCCCAGGCTTAAGTGCAGTGGCACAATCATGGCTCACTGTATCCTCAATCTCCTAGGCTCAAGCGATCTTCCCATCTCAGCCTCCCGAGTAGCTGGGACTAAAGGCACACGCCACCACTCTTGGCTAATTTTGTTTTTGTTTTTGTTTTCGTAGAGATGCCACGTTGCCTGGGCTGGTCTTGAATCCCTGGGCTCAAGTAGTCTGCTCACCTCAGCTTCCCAAAGTGTTGGAATTATAGGCATGAGCCACGGTATCCGGTGTCTCCCCTCTTTTCAACACTTTCATCACTTGGCTTTTGGACACTATACTCACCTGGGTTTTGATATGTTTGTTTTATTTTTCTCCCTATCATTCTGGCAGCTCTTTCTCAATTTCTAAACTTTGTGGTGACCTAGGCCCCTTCTCTTTTCTAAAGTCTCCATACACTCTCAAAGCCCTCTTATCTAATTGCATAACCAAATACCATCTATATTTTTATATTTACCACCTCCTACTCTCCTAAAATCTGTTTCTCCTGAAGTCCTCCCCAGTTCACTGAATTGCAACTCCATGCTTTTAATTGCACAGACAAAAATTTTGGTGTTGTTCTTGACTTCTCTTTTTCTCACACCTTAACAACTAGTCCGTCAGCAAATCACTTTCAGCTCTGTCTCTAAAATATATTCAGAATTCAATCAATTCTCACTACCCTCACTTCTACCATCTTAATCTAAGTCACTATCATTTCTCACAAGTATTACTGCCTTCCCTGTTTTTGCATTTACTCCTTCTTTTGACTATTCTCAACACAGCAGCCAGAGTGACTCTCTGAAAACATGTTAGATCAGGTCACTCATCTAATCCTCAATGACTTCCTACCTCACGCAGTGGAAAAGCTAAGTCTTTACTAGGATCTAGAAAACCAAACAAGAAATGAATTTATAATGCCACACATTATAAATTACCATCTCAACCTTTTGACTCCTGTTACTCTCCTCAACTTCAGGCACTTGACTTCAGCCATCCTGTTCCCTGTTCCCCTGCTATTCCTTAAAACATACCAGGCCCGGCCTCAGGGCTTTGGCATTCTCTCTGCCTGAAATGTTCTTCCTCCAGTTCATTCTCTCACTTATTTCAGGTCTTAATTTAAACTCACCTTTTCAGTGAGGCTTTCCTTGGTTCCCTACCTAAAAGTGCAAACCTTTAACAAACTCAACATTATAGTTATCTTCCTTGCTTTATTTTTCCTCTTTCCCACATATCTATTGTACTTAATATTTTATTTTTTATCTTGTTGTATGTCTTCTCCCCCCTTCACCCAAAATGTAAGCTCCATGGTGATTCAGATTTTAATCTGGTTAGTCTACTGTTGCATCCCCAGTGCTAGGACAGCATCCAGAATATTGATCACTCTTCTCCACACTTTTGAGGGAATAATTTGAGAGGTGCCCCGCTTCTATGATTCAGATGATACACAGATTATACACAATGAAAGCTCCCTTAGTCAGTGCCTACTGACAAATACTAATTTCAGCTGGCCTCATTGATATTATTATATTTATTCCTCATAATAATCCTGAGCCTTCCAGGACCAGCTGTTGACAAAGAAAACACACATATATACACATACTCCCCAGACAGCTCGCCAGAGAGGGAGGTTAGGAGCTGATGGGAGATGAGAAAAGAGCCCATGGAGAGGGGAAGACCACAAACAGAAAGGAGACGTGATGGGAAGTTACTTATGGTAATACCACTCCAGTGGGAAGGAGACTTAATGTTTGGTCATCCATGGTGGAAGCCTGCATGTCTGCATAATACTAACAACCAAAAGACGCTCTTACAAGGCATAATTCTTCTCACTGGACTGAGAGTTCCTAGAAGACTCTCCTTTCACTTCTGAAACTTCAGAATCCAGCTAGCACAGAGAAGACTCCCATAAATGTTTGTTAAATTGAACTGAATAATTATTGAGGTATTTCTTCTGTTTTTACTCAAGACAAAACTGAGTTTTCAACAGTATTATGTAACATATTCAAGGAGGATGCATAGTTTCTAAGTAACAGACCGGGGACTTGAACTCAAGTTCCCTATTATTTCTCCTGCACCACACTGTTGCTGCTGTTGTTGTATAAAAATGATAATCTCTAGTAGAACACTGACTCTCATCTCGTACGTGGGATGCAGACCTGTTAACCCAGCTATAGTCTAAGATGTCATAGAAAGAATCTTCACAAAGCAAGCCAGATCTCCAAACTGAACCACATAAGCTGCAAGTCCAACATTCATATTCCCTAATTCTTTTCCCCATCTACCTCCTTTGTTCACTCCCTTGTTCCTTTGTGTTCATAACTGCCTGACCAATAAGGTGTGGAAAGGGTAAAGTCCTTGGAATACAAAGGCCATGTATGATTCTTCTTTCCATTCCTCCAGCACAGGGCTTACTATATCAAAGGTACTGTGTGAATGTTAGTTAAATTTAAAATGCTAAAAGCCAAAGAAATAAAAAGATAGTTTTATGATTTCCAAAGCATTTCCATAGTCTCCATGGAGAGTCAGGGCTGGTATTAGCATCTACTTTACAAATGAGAAAAGCCTAAAAGGAGAGAAGCAACTTGCCCAGACTTTACCCTGACTCCTCACACGCCAAGCCCAATGTTCCTCCCATCATGTCATAATGTTCACCGTATTTCTTAGAGCCAAGAAGATGGCCGAGGCAAGAACGAAGGATCAAGATAGACAGAAAAGAATGCCACACATTATAAATTAATCACTTAACAATATAACCAGCACATCCTGAAAAAATAAGCATATATGACATTCATATCAGAGCAAAAGACTTGGTTTAAAATAAACAAACTCAGCCTGGCGTGGTGGTTTATGCCTATAATCTCAGCACTTTGGGAGGCCGAGGCAGTGGATCCCTTGAATCCAGGAGTTCAAGACCAGCATGGTGAAACCCCATCTCTACAAAAAAAATACAAAAAAATTAGCCGGGCATGGTGGCGTGCACCTGTAGTCCCAGCTACATGGGGGGCTGAAGCAGGAGGATTGCTTAAGCCCAGAGGTCAAGGCTGTGGTAAGCTGAGATAGCACCTCTGCACTCCAGCCTGGTGACAGAGCAAAACCTGTCTCAATAAAATAAAATAAAATAAACCATATTTAATGATATTCTGCTCTGGATTATTCCTTATGTAAATCACTTAGAGGTGGCACAGATGATAAGAGAATAAGATATGTTTTGCCCTTAAAAGTGGATAGTCTAATCGCAAAAATGTGACTCAAATACTCAGAGTTCAAAGTCCTGGTGGCAATGGAACACAATGCAGCCATAAAAAAGAACAAAATCCTGTTCTTTGCACCAACATGGATGCAGGTAGAGGCCGTTATCCTCTATTCATTCTTGCAAATGAATGCAGAAAGAGAAAATCAAATACCACATGTTCTCACTTATAAGCGGGAACTAAACATTGGGTAAACATGGACATAAAGATGGCAAGAACAGACATTGGGCTCAACCAAGAGTGTGGAGAAGGATGGACTGAAAACTACCTATTGCATACTACACTCACTACCTGTGTGACAGGATCATTCATACACCAAACTTCAGCAACATGCAATTTATCCATGTAACAAACCCGAACATGTACCCTCAAACCTAAAATGAAAGTAGGAAAAAAAAAATCACAAAGTGAAAAAAAAAGTCCTGGTGGCAGACAAAATGAGAGAAGTAGCTTGAACTCATAGTTCCAAATAATAAAAGAAAGGCAAGATAACAAGAGCTAAATGAACTTTACAGGTAGCCTGTAGACCATACGTATTCAGTTATTGTAGGGGTTCAGAGAAGGGAGGAAAGGCTCACTGTGACTGTGTATGTATCTTTAGTTTTCAGGGTCTTTTTAAAGGTTGTTTTGTTTTGTGTTTTTGAGACTGGGTCTCACTCTCTCACCCAAGCTGGAGAGCAGTTGTGCAATCTCAGCTCACTGCAACCTCTGCCTCCTGGGCTCAAGTGATCCTCCCAAGGCCTCAGCCTCCTAAGTAGCTGGGACTACCGACGTGTGCCACCATGCTAGGCTAAGTTTTGTATTTTTTTGTAGAGATAGGGTTTCACCACGTTGCCCAGGTGGTCTCAAACTCCTGGGCTCAAGCAATCCACCTGCTTCTGCCTCCCAAAGTACTGGGATTACAGGCGTGAGCCACCATGCGCAGTCTTGTTTTGTTTTTATTTAAGGAGGAATATAACTTATCCTGAAAACTGTCCCAGAGTTTAAAAAGAGACCAGGTTTGGGAATTCACACGGAGATGGGGAGAGGAAAGAACAACAGAACAGAGGGGAAGACAAGACCAAAGGCTCAAACGCTGTCTCCTACATGAAACTTCACAGACCCTTCCAACTAAAACTAATCACTGTCCTCTATCCCAAAAATACATGGTGACAGTGCCATTCTAGAAACACTTCATGTTAGAAGATCTAGTTGTTTATGCAACTGCTTCCCTCCTGGACTATGAGCTCTGAAAGCAGAGGCTATTTTATTAACCTACGGAGTGCCCAACTGGCTAATAAAGAGCCAAGAACACCAAGACATGTACATTATGTACAGTATGTACATATACATGTACATGTATGATTAACAGAATTGAACCAAAGAATGTTAGAGCTTGGTAGGACCTCAAAGATCATTTAATTTAAGCCCTTCATTTTGCCACTGGGAAAACAAAGACTAAGTGACTCACTCAAAGTCACAGAGCAGGTCACAAATCCAGAACAGGACCTCAGGCCCCTAGAGTCCCAGCCAAAAGAGTGGCAGTGAGGCTGCTCTTCTACTCAAAGGACAAGAGATCTCCTGTGCTTATTGGTTAGTTCAAAGACACTGAGCCATTGCAGTAGGAGGTCTAAGGCTCTGAATCAGGAACTGTTACATTCCAAGCGGTTGACACTCTGAATACCAGGCCAAGTCCTTTGTCTCAGGACAGAAGGGCTCAGAAAAACCTGGCAGAACCACCCTTGTTTGATGCAGAGGCCCCAGAACATTTTAGGCTGCAGGATTGGGCAAAGAACCAGGAAGAGTTTTATTGTGATGAAGACGTAGAAAAATTGGGGAGAAAATGGAGGATGGGAGCAATGGAGAGGTAGATTTCTACCAGCACCAACACCAGGAAAGCACTCTTGATGGAAAAGGAAGTACACTTTTAGAAGAAGTTAGCTCACACCTGTAACCCAGCACTTTGGGAGGCTGAGGAGGGCGGATTACTTGAGGTCAGGAGTTCAAGACCAGCCTGGCCAACATGGCGAAACCATCTCTACTAAAAATACAAAAATTAGCCAGGTGTGGGGGCCCATGCCTGTAATCCCAGCTACTACTTGGGAGGCTGAGGCATGAGAATCGCGTGAACCCAGGAGGTGGAGGCTGCAGCAGTGAGCCAAGATCAAGCCAATGAACTACAGCCTAGGTGATAGAGTGAGACTGTCTCAAAAAAAAAAAAAAAAAAAAAAAGAAGAAAAAGAAGAAGCTAAAGGCTCAGAAAATGGAAGAGAGGTTAATTTCAGGACTCAGTAAAGACTCCCCAGGGAATTGCCTGTCTAATTTGAGGCTTAATGGTATAGACGTTAAAAAAAAGAAAAAAAAAAAAAAAAACCGACCCCGTCTCTGCTGAAAATACAAAAAATTAGCTGGGCATGGTGGTGGGCACCTGTAGTCCCAGCTACTTGGGAGGCTGAGGCAGGAGAATGGCGTGAACCCAGGAGGCGGAGCTTGCAGTGAGCCGAGATCGTGCCACTGCACTCCAGCCTGGGTGACAGAGCAAGACTCCGTCTCAAAAATAAATAAATAAATAAATAAATAAATAAATAAATAAATAAATAAAATCAAACTGAAGAGTGTGTGATGCCAAGAATAACCCAATCAAGAATAATGCAGTTTGAGCAACCAAGCCTTCTCATTCTCCATCACCACTGCTGGCCCACTCACCACCAATCTCCATTGAAATGACCTGGGGTGCTCTTCCAGCCTCCTTGAGTGACATCTCCAGGCATGGGAGCGAATCAGATGGATGGGGTACATTTAAGACATAGAGTTTTACAAATAATACAATTTAAAAATGGATAAAGCACTTGAACAGGCATTTCTCCAAAGATATACAAATGACCAAGAAGCGTATGAAGGTATGTTCAACATCATTAGTTTTATCAGGGAAACACAACTTCAAACTACACCGAGATACCACCTCAGGCCCATTAAGATGACTATTATCAAAAAAACAGAAAATAGCAAATGTTGATGAGGATGTAGAGAAATTGGAACCCTTATTTAAAATTTGGTGGTAATATAAAATGGTGTAGCCACTATGGAAAACAATACAGAGGTTCCTCAAAAAATTAAAAATATAATAACCATATGATCCAGCAATTTCACTTCTGCATATACACTCAAAAGAATTTAAAACAGAATCTCAAAGAGATATTTGCACACCCATGTTCATTGCAATACTATGGACAATAGCCAAGAAGTGGAAGCAACCTAAATGTCCACTGATGAATGAATGGATAAAGAAAATGTTGTATACACACATGCATACACACAACCCGCATATACACAACCTGCACCCACATACGCACGCTGGAATATTACTCACTCTTAAAAAAGAAAATCCTGCTGTATACTACAATATGCATAAACCTTGAGGACATTATGCTAAGTAAGCTACTCACAAAAAGACAAATACTGCATGATTCCACTTATATGAGGTATCCAAAGAAGTTAAACTCTTAGAAACAGAAAGTAAAATGGTGGTTACCAAGGTGGAAGGTGAAAAGGAGAGTTGTTGTTCAATGGATATATTAAGTTGGAGCAAAAGTAATTGCAGCTTTGACCACACTTTCAATGGCGAAAACTACAATTACCTTTGCACCAACCTTTAGTTTCAGTTTTGCAAGATGAAAAAGTTCTAGAGATCTATCACACAACAAAGTGCATATAGTTAACACTACTGTAGTGTATACTTAAAAACAGTTAAGATGGTAAATTTTATGTTATTTTTTGTTTGTTTGGTTGGTTGGTTGGTTTTCTGAGACGGACTCTCATTCTGTCACCCAGGCTGGAGTGCAGTGGCGCGATCTCAGCTCACTGCAAGCTCCGCCTCCCGCGTTCACGTCATTCTCCTGCCTTAGCCTCCCAAGTAGCTGGGACTACAGGCACGCACCACCACATCTGGCTAATTTTTGTATTTTTAGTAGAGACAGGGTTTCACCATGTTGGCCAGGATGGTCTCAATCTCCTGACCTCGTGATCCACCCACCTTGGCCTCCCAAAGTGTTAGGATTACAGGCGTGAGCCACCGCACCCAGCCCTGTACGTTCTTGTAACACACACACACAAAGTTTTAGGTCTAACACCAAAACTACTAAATCAGGCCACCTGGGAATCAGAAATTTAAACAAATTCCTCATGTATTTTTGAAAAATGGCCGAATTCAGAAAACACTCGTTTCAAAATAAAGTCCAAATTTGATTTCTGCATCAAAAGCCCTGCGTGATCCCATCCCTTTTTATCTTTTATTCTCACCACTTGCTCTTGCCTCAGGCCTCACTCTGTTTTGGCTTCTGGCCTACGTACCAGGAGGAACTATTGTCGGCCAGGCATGGTGGCTCATACCTGTAATCCCAGCACTTTGGGAGGCCCAGACAGGCAGATCACGAGGTCAGGAGATTGAGACCATCCTGGCCAACATGGTGAAACCCTGTCTCTACTAAAAATACAAAAATTAGCCAGGTGTGGTGGTGCGTGCCTGTAGTCCCAGCTACTTGGGAGGCAGAGGCAGGAGAATCACATGAACCTGGGAGGCGGAGGTTGCACCACTGCACTCCAGCCTGGCGACAGAGAGAGACTCCATACCCACCCTCCCCCCAAAAAAAGACACACTGTCCAGCTGAACTTTCTATAATGATGGAAATATTCTAGTATATCTGTGCTGTCCAATATAGTAGCTATTAGCCACATGCAGCTACTAAGTACTTGATATGTGGCTACTGAACAGCACAGGATTAGAGCAATAATTAGGTCTCTAGAAGAAAAAGAGAGGGCATGGTTAAAACTCAAAACAGAAAACCAAAACACCACACGTTCTCACTCATAGGTGGGAACTGAACGATGAGAACACTTGGACACAGAGCAGGGAACATCACACACTGGGGCCTGTCGTGGGGTGGGGGGATGGGGAAGGGATAGCATTAGGAGAAATACCTAATGTAAATGACAAGTTAATGGGTGCAGCAAACCAACATGGCACATGTATACATATGTAACAAACCTGCACGTTGTGCACATGTACCCTAGAACTTAAAGTATAATAAAAATAAATAAATAAAACTCAAAACAACTCCATTTAATTTTTTTCTCACATATTATTGATGTGCATTCATTCATTTAATAAATGTTTATTGCTTACCACATGCCAGGTACTACTCTAGATACTGGTGAAATAGCCATGAACAAAACGAACACCCCTACCCTCAAAAACCTTATGCTCTAATGAGGCCGACTAGTACAGCAGTTAACAGCAATGACTCTGGGGGCCAAGATGGCCAACTAGAAGCAGTGGCATTTGGAGGCTCCCATAGAAAAAAACATAATAAGTATGTGAATCCTTCACCGGCCACCAAGGATCTAGGTTCTCTCATCAAAATTGACTAGAAGGCTGGTGTGACCCACGGAGAAAAGGAAGAGCAGTACGGTACAGCAGTACCGTACAGCAGCCCACCCAAGAGCCGCACAGGGAAGGGCACCCCCTTCCCCCCCAGCCAAGGGAGGCAGTGAATGAGCACGCTACCCAGCCAGGGAACGTGTGCTTTTCCCACGCAACTTTGCAACCCACGGAGCAGAAGATCCCACTAGCGAACCCACACCACTGGGACACACAGATTCTTACAGCCTCTCAGCTGGAATCTGCTTAAGCCTACCGAACTCCCTGGGGGAGGGGCGACCAGCACCGGCTGCGGCTGCCTGCTGTCTAAGCTGTTTGAGCTCCCTGGGGAGGGGCAGCAGCCAGCACTGGAACTCGCAACTGCCTGACGTGCTAAGCTCCCTGGGCAGGGTAAGGGCAGCACCCATTTCTATAGCTCCAGGCTGTGTTTTTCCCCTGCTGGAGCCCGGGAGGCTGAATGGCTTGGTCCCAAGACTTGTCCCACAGCCCAACACACAGGCTGTGGCAGTCTGTGGGCAGAATGCCACTTCAGGTCTAACCCTGACCCATCCTTCTTCAGTGAGAGGGGCTTCCCGGCAGGATCTCCAATAACTCCAGCCAGAGGTTCAGGGATGGAATTCGGATCTCCCTGGGCCTGAGCCCCTAGCGGGGAGGGGTGGCCATAGTCTCTTTGGACCAGCAGGCTTAGCCTCTCCTGGTAGTACTGAGGAATTTGGGCAGCCCAGATGAGTGGGTTTCCCCCCAGCGGAACACACCCTCTCCACCAAGGGACAAAGTACTTCATTAAACAGGTGCTGCTCCCTGTGCCACCCAAGACCCTTCAACAGGGTTGTCAGACACCCTATACAGAAGCAATTCTACTAGCATCAGGCTGGTGCCCCTCAAGGTCGGAGGTCCCAGAAGGAGCAGGCACCCATCTTGGCTGCTCTTCCAGCCTCCTTGAGTGACATCTCCAGGCATGGGAGTGAATCAGATGAATAGGACCTGAAGTGAACCCCCGGCAAACTGCAGCAGCCCTACCTACAGAAGAGGGACCTCATTACCGAAAGGAAAACAAACAATCAGAAAGCAACAACAACAGCATCAACGACAACAAAAAAAGGCTCCCACAAAAACCCCATCCAAGAGTCAGCAGCCTCAAAGACAGAAACTAGACAAACTCACAAAGATGAGAAGAAATCAACGAAAAAATGCTGAAAACCCAAAAGGCCAGAGTGCCTCTTCTCCTCCAAATGACTGCAACGTCTCTCCATCAAGGGCACAGAACTGGACGGAGGATCAGATGGATGAACTGACAGAGGTAGGCTTCAGAAGATGGGTAATAAAAAACTATGATGATCAAAAGGAACATGTTCTAACCCAATGCAAAGAAGCTAAGAACCTTGATAAAAGGTTGGAGGAATTGCTAACTAGGATAACCAGTTTAGAGAGGAACATAAACCACCTGATGGAGATGAAAAACACAGCACAAGAACTTCATGAGGCACACCCAAGTATCAACAGCCGAATCAGCCAAGCAGAAGAAAGGATATCAGAGTTTAAAGACCACTTTACTGAAATAAGACATGCAGACAAAAATAGAGAAAAAAGAATGAAGAGGAAAAAACAAAGCCTCCAACAAATATGGGACTTCATAAAAAGACTGAACCTACAGCTGACTAGAGTACCAGGAGATGGAGAGAATGGAAACAAGCTGGAAAACACACTCCTGGATATTATCCAGGAGAACTTCCCCAAACTAGCAAGAGAGGCCAACATGCAAATTCAGGAAATACAGAGAACACCATTAAGATATTCCACAAGAAGATTAACCCCAAGACACATAATCATCAGATTCTCCAAGGTCAAAATGAAGGAAAAACTGTTAGGGCAGCCAGAGAGAAAGGCCAGGTCATCTACAAAGGGAAGCCCATCAGACTAACAGTGGACCTCTCAGCAGAAACTCTTCAAGCCAGAAGAGATTGGGGGCCAATATTCAACATTCTTAAAGACAAGAGTTTACAACCCAGAATTCCTTTTTTTTTTTTTTTTTTTTTTTTGAGACACAGTCTTGTTCTGTCACCCAGGCTGGAGTACAGTGGCGCCATCCCAGCTCACTGCAACCTCCGCCTCCAGGGTTCAAGGGATTCTCCTGCCTCAGCCTCCCAAGTAGCTGGGACTACAGGTGCCTTCCAGCACGCCCAGCTAATTTTTGTATTTTTAGTAGAAGACAGGGTTTCACCATGTTATCCAGGCTGGTCTCGAACTCCTGACCACATGATCTGCCCACCTCGGCCTCCCAAAGTGCTGGGATTACAGGTATGAGCCACTGCGCCCAGCCTCAACCCAGAATTTCATATCCAGCCAAACTAAGCTTCATAAGCTAAGGAGAAATAAAATCCTTTCCAGACAAGCAAATGCTGAGGGATTTCATTACCACCAAGCCTGCCCCGCAAGAGCTGCTGAAAGAAGCACTAAATATGGAAAGGAGAAACCAGTACCAGCCACTGTAAAAACACACCAAAATATAAAGACAAATGACACTACGAAGAAACTGCATCAACTAGTATGCAAAATAACCAAATAGCATCATGATGACAGGATCAAATCCACACATAACAATATTAACCTTAAATGTAAATGGGCTAAATACCCCAATTAAAAGATATAGACTGGCCAATTGGATAAGGAGTCAAGACCCATTGGTGTGCTGTATTCAGGAGACCCATCTTATGTGCAGACACCCATGGGCTCAAAATAAAGGGATGGAGGAAAATTTACCAAGCAAATGGAAAGCAAAAAAACAAAAAAGCAGGGGTTGCAATCCTAGTCTCTGACAAAACAGTCTTTAAACCAACAAAGATCAAAAAAGACAAAAAAGGGCATTACATAATGGCAAAGGGAACAATTCAACAAGAAGTGCTAACTATTCTGAATATATATGCATCCAATACAGGGGCACCCAAATTCATAAAACAAGTTCTTAGAGACCTACAAAGATACTTAGACTCCCACACAATAATAGTGGGAGACTTTAACACCCCACTGTCAGTATCAGACAGATCAATGAGACAGAAAATTAACAAGGATATTCAGGACTTGAACTTAGCTCTGGATCAAGTGGACCTGGTAGACATCTACAGAACTCTACCCCAAATCAACAGAATATATGTTCTTCTCAGTGCCACATGGCACTTATTCTAAAGTCAACCACTAATTGGAAGTAAAATACTCCTCAGCAAAAGCAAAAGAACTGAAATCATAACAAACAGTCTCTCAGACCACAATACAATCAAATAGAACTAATGATTAAGAAACTCACTCAAAACTACACAATTTCATGGAAATTGAACAACCTGCTCCTGAATGACTCCTGGGTAAATAATGAAATTAAGGCAGAATCAAGAAGTTCTTTGAAACCAATGAGAACAAAGAGACAACATACCAGAATCTCTGGGACATAGCTAAAGCAGTATTAAGAGGGAAATTTATAGCACTAAATGCCCACATTAGAAAGCTAGAAAGATCTCAAATCAACACCCTAACATCACAATTAAAAGAGCTAGAGAGGCAACAGCAAACTAATTGAAAAGCTAGCAGAAGGCCAGGCACAGTGGCTCAAGCCTGTAATCCCAGCACTTTGGGAGGCCAAGGCGGGCAGATCACAAGGTCAAGAGATTGAGACCATCCTGGCTAACACGGTGAAACCCCGTCTCTACTAAAAATACAAAAAATTAGCTGGGTGTGGTGGTGGGTGCCTGTAGTCCCAGCTACTCAGGAGGGTGAGGCAGGAAAACGGCATGAACCCAGGAGGCAGAGCTTGCAGTGAGCCGAGATTGCACCACTGCACTCCAGCCTGGGTGACAGAGCAAGACTCCATCTCAAAAAAAAAAAAAAAAAAAAGCTAGCAGAAGACAAGAAATAACTAAGATCAGAGAAGAACTGCAGGAGCTAGAGACACAAAAAACCCTCAAAAAAAAAAAAATCAACAAATCCAGGAGCTGGTTTTCTGAAAAAATTAACAAAATAGACTGCTAGCTAGACTAATGAGGAAGAGAGAAGAATCAAATAGACAAAATAAAAAATGATAAAGCGGATATCACCACTGACCCCACAGAAATACAAACTACCATCAGAGAGTACTATAAACACCTCTACACAAATAAACTAGAAAATCTAGAAGAAATAGATAAATTCCTGGACACATATACCCTCCCAAGACTAAACCAGGAAGAACTCAAATCCCTGAATAGACTGATAACAAGTCTGAAATTGAGGCAGTAATTAATAGCCTATCAACCAAAAAAAGTCCAGGACCAGACGGATTTACAGCCAAATTCTACCAGAAGTACAAAGAGGAGCTGGTACTGTTCCTTCTGAAACTATTCTAAACAACTGAAAAGGAGGGACTCATTTTATGAAGCCTCATTTTATGAAGCCATCATCATCCTGATACCAAAACTGGGAAGAGACACAACAAAAACAGAAAACTTCAGGCCAAATATCTCTGATGAACATCAACGCAAAAATCTTCAATAAAATACTGGCAAACTGAATCCAGCAGCACATCAAAAAACTTATCCACCACGATCAAGTCGGCTTCATCCCTGGGATGCAAGGCTGGTTCGACATATGCAAATCAATAAACATAATCCATCACATAAACAGATCCAAAGACAAAAACCACATGATTATCTCAATAGATGCAGAAAAGGCCTTTGATAAAACTCAACATCCCTTCATGTTAAAAACTCTCAGTAAACTAGGTATTGATGGAACATATCTCAAAATAATAAGAACTACTTATGACAAACCCACAGCCAATATCATACTCAATGGGCAAAAGCTGGAAGCATTCCCTTTGAAAACCACTACAAGACAAGGACGCCCTCTCTCATCACTCCTATCAACATAGTATTGGAAGTTCTGGCCAGGGCAATCAGACAAGATAAAGAAATAAAGGGTATTCATATAGGAAGAGAGGAAGTCAAGTTGTTTGAAGACAACATGATTTTATATTTAGAAAACCCCATCATCTCAGCCCAAAAACTTCTTGAACTGATAAGCAACTTCAGCAAAGTCTCAGGATATAAAATCAATGTGCAAAAATCACAAGCATTCCTTTACACCAACAATAGGCAAGCAGAAAGCCAAATCATGAATTAACTCCCATTCACAATCACTACAAAGAGAATAAAATACCTAGGAATACAGCTAACAAGGGATGTGAAGGACCTCTTCAAGGATAAATACAAACCACTGCTCAAGGAAATAAGAGAGGACACAAACAAATGGAAAAACATTCCATGCTCATGGATAGGAAGAATCAGTATCATGAAAATGGCCATACTGTCAAAATATTTTATAGATTCAATGCTATTCCCAAACAATTCACTGACATTCTTCACAGAATTAGAAAAAACTATTTTAAATTTCATATGGAATCTGGATAGCCAAGACAATCCTAGGCAAAAAGAACAAAGCTGGAGGCATCATGCTACCTGACTTCAAACTATACTACAAGGCTACAGTAACCAAAACAGCATGGTACTGCTACCAAAACATAGAGACCAATGGAGCAGAACAGAGACCTCAGAAATAACACCACACATCCACAAACATCTGATCTTCAACAAAGTTAACAAAAACAAGCACTGGGGAAAGGATCTCCTATTCAGTAAATGGTGCTGGGAAAACTGGCTGGCCATATGCAGAAAACTGAAACTAGACCTCTTCCTTACATTTTAGACAAAAATTAACTCAAGATGGATTAAAGACTTAAATGTAAAACCCAAAATCATAAAAACCCTAGAAGAAAACCTAGGCAATACCATTCAGGACACAGGCATGGGCAAAGACTTCATGACAAAAATGGCAAAATCCATTGCAACAAAAGCCAAAATTGACAAATGGGATCTAATTAAACTAAAGAGCTTCTGCACAGTGAAAGAAACTATCGTTGGAGTGAACAAGCAACCTACAGAATGGGAGAAAAGTTTTGCAATCTACCGATCTGATAAAGGTCTAATATCCAGAATTTACAAGGAACTTAAACGTATTTACAAGAAAAAAACAAGCAACTCCATCAAAAAGTGGGCAAAGGATATGAACAGATGCTTCTCAAAAGACGACATTTATGTGGCCAACAAACATGAAAAAAGCTCAACATCACTGATCATCAGAGAAATGCAAATGAAAACCACAATGAGATACCACCTCATGCCAGTCAGAATGGCAATTATTAAAAAGTCAGGAAACAACAGATGCTGGTGAGGCTGTGGAGAAATATGAATGCTTTTACACTGTTAGTGGGAATGTAAATTAGTTCAACCATTGTGGAAGACAGTATGGTGATTCCTCAAGGATCTAGAACCAGAAATACCATTTGACCCAGTACTCCCAATTACTGGGTATATACCCAAAGGAATATAAATCATTCTACTATAAAGACACATGCACATACATGTTTACTGCAGCACTATTTACAATAGCAAAGACATGGAACCAACCCAAATGCCATCAATGATAGACTGGATAAAGAAAATGTGGTACATACATACCATGGAATACTATGCAGCCATAAAAAGAAATGAGATCATTTCCTTTGCAGAGGCATGGATGAACCTGGGAGACATCATCCTCAGCAAACTAACACAGGAACAGAAAACCAAACAGCGCATGTTCTCACTCATAAGTGGGAGCTGAACACTGAGAACACATGGACACAGAGAGGGGAACAACACACACCAGGTCCTGTTGTGGGGTGAGGGGTGAGGGAAGGGAACTTAGAGTACGGGTCACTAGGTACAGCAAACTACCATGGCACACGTATACCTATGTAACAAACCTGCACGTTCTGCACATGTATCCCATTTTTTTAGAAGAAATCTTTTAAAAAGAAATATTATGCATACACATAATATGGCCATTTTGCCAGCAACATTGTGATTAGTTCAAAAGTGGAAATTAAATGTCATGGAGTTTTGCAAAAAGGAAAAAAAAAAGATCAAGGACTCTGGAGACAGAGAGTTCAGGTTCAGATTCTGGCTCCACTGCTAACCTTCCTGTGTTCTTTGAAAATCACTAAACTTCTCTATAACTCAGTTTCTTCATCTGTAAAATGACAATAATAATAGTACTATCTAACAGGGTTTTTATGAGGATTAAATAAGAGCTAACATATGTAAAGTGTTTAGAACAATGCCCAACATATAAAAACTAGCTATTATCATTATCATTTTATTTTATTGTTATTATTATGAATGGAGAGGAAGACAATTAGCAAACAGCAAAAAGTAAGTACTATTAGTGATATAGGAGAAAAATAAAAGCAGGACAAAGGGACGGGAGTACCAGGACAGAAGTTACAATTTTTAAGAGGACAGTCAAGGAAAGCCTCACTGAGAAGATGCTACCTAAGAAAAGACCTAAAGGAAGAAAGAGAACAAGCCAGCAGGTATGTGGAGAAGAATGTAATCCCTTTGTGAAGTACTTGGTGTACTTCACCATTTTATAGATGGGAGAACTGAGTCTCAGACTAAGGAAACTGTTACATGGCTGATAAATGACTGACCTGGAGTTGAATTCAGGACTGCCTGATTCCAATCCCTTCTCCACTGAGACACTGACTTCCATTCTTTTCTGGACAGAATCAAGATCAAAGGACCCCTTTCACATCAGCTTCCCCTATTGGAACTGAGATTTATAGATTCAATATGACTACATAAGCTCTCTAGGTTAATGGATTAACCAAGTAAGTTAAAGGCATAAGCTGTTAACCCACTTGCCCACTCTCACACGCACTCTCTCACCCACCACTCCCTAAGAAGCTCCACACCAGGACCTCCATGTTAACTGCAGGCAGGGCATAGAAAACAGGCATTTATCAAAACCAACAAGCCTCAAATACCAAGAAGAAGAGGTAAATTATACATCAGAAACAAAGGCCACTTCTTCTAACCAGGCCTTTGAGGGGAAAAGCTCTGCTAGATGTGGGCTGTGAAGAAACTTGGATCAAAAGTGAGGTTCAACCTACTGAATCTGATCTAATCTAACCTTGGTATACAAGATCTATAGAAATAAGGAGAAAGGAGCTCCAGTGGTGCAATCAGTTAGCACATAGTACTTATGTGAAATAAGGAGAAAAAAAAAAACCCTCCATATCTCACCTTAGCTTTAAAGAAGGCAGTGATTCAAAATACTTTCAACAATATTTTATCTGTATGTTTTGCCTGTGCTCATGAAATCCTTGTGAAAATATTAGGAATCTATTACAGGAAATCATTAGTGCTTCCAGGAGCAGTAGATTCTGGTCCTCCTCTACAACTTACTAGAAAAGTCACTTCAACTTTCTGGGCCTCAGTTCCCCCATCAGTTAGAAGCAGAGAATAGACAAGATATTCTTTAAAGGTCCTCCATCTTTAACCCTCTATAGCATACTATGTCAATATGATAATGTATAACACATTTAATATGTTATATACCACATACGTAATAATGAAACAGTATTCTGCACCTTCAGACTCAGACCCAAAATTCACTCACTCAATAAACATAAGTACTAATAGTAAATCAGGCATTGAAAACACAGATATGCTAAATGACAAATTCATAAAAAGCTTCATTCACATATATTGCTTTCCCCACTCACATATATAATCATTTCAGAGTTAAGTTCCTACTAAAACAAACAAAAAAACTTGACTAAGATTCTGTAGGTTTTTAAAAAATCACACATAAGAGTGTTGCAAATCTTTTATTATCATATATTATACTTAACAACTCTTGAAAAGAAAATACACACACAACAAAATCCTCCCTATTAAAACATAGCTCACACTGATATTTCCTAGCTAAATCACTTATAGTCTGAACTACTCAGTTAGAGACTTTTGTTTTTTCCCCACGAACTATATGGTGGGAGCACTTCTAATTGTGTTCATATCTTTTTCTTACAACCAACCATTAGGTCCTTGGGAACAGACCCAACATCTTATTTTTCTTTGCCTTCCCAGTAAGACCATTTTATAATTTATTTATGATGCATCCAAGACTAATCCAAAAACAATGTGAAGTGGTTCATCTTATTAAGATACAAAAATAAGACAGAGATAAAAATAAATAATACCCATCTGGGACAAAGTCCATTCTAAATTAAATAATCAAAATTCAGGTCCTACAAAGAGGGGAGTAATAGACACTGAGGCCTACTAGAGAGGGTAGCGGCTGGGAGGAGGGAGGGGACCCAAAAAATAACTATTGGGTACTGGGCTTAATACTTGGGTGATGAAATAATCTGTACAACAAACCTGAGTTTACCTACATAACAAACCTATGTGTGTAATCCTGAACCTAAAATAAAAGTTAAAAAAAATTTCAGGTCCTGATAATATCTACCATATACATGCCATGTTATTATTGGTAGTTTACTCATTTGTAAATGAATGTGCAATATTAACAACTGACCTCTGAATAATATCACAGGTTTGAAATGTACTGATCCACTTATATGCCTCCCTCTGACCCCCTGACCAAATATGGATCACAGGATGCGAAACCAGCACATATGAAGGGCCAACTTTTCATAATCAAGGTCCTGCAGGGCTAACTGCAGGACTTGGGCATGTGTAGATCTGGGTATTCACAGGGGATCTTGGAATTCAATCCCCTGGGTATACCGAGGGACAACTGTACTTCACAGATAAAATACAATCAGCTGTTAGGCCAGACACTATTCAGTTCAAATCATAGCTCCATCACATAATTAATTGTGTAATCTCGGGCATAGTTACTTAACCTCTTTGGGTCTTAGTGTCATCTCTCTTAAGTGGTGATAATACCATTTTTACAGCTGATGTAAGAGTTAAATGAAATAATAAAGCCATTTAGCACAATGTCCAGCACATAGTAAGTACTCAATAAAAAGCAGCATCACCCCTAGGTTGTTTATTAAAATATTTTAAATAAGTGGGAGAAAGGCTCTGAAGTTTAAAGTGCTATGAAATGTTCAGAATGCTTATTACTATTACTCATATCCAAAATTAAGGAGCAAATTAATAAAAAAGGAAAAAATATTCAAAGACAGTTGTCTTACACAACATAGTTCTCTCTTTTGCATTTCTAGCCTCCCTTCAAACATCTTTAATACACAATAAAATACGAATGGAAATAAATGCAAGCTATGCATTTGCAAGTGACAGAAAGGTGAGGCCTGGGGTTTTTCCACCAAGTTGGAACAAAATTGCTACGTCTCCTACTTCTAGCTCTGCAGGTAGGTGCATGCATGCATGCATGTGTGCATGTGTGTGTGTGTGTGTGTGTGTGTCCCTGAGAATACCAGGGGTGGGTAGGGGTGTGTGCATACATGGGTGTGTTTCCCCTGAGAGTACTAGGGGTGTGTGTGTGTGTGTGCACGCACACGTGCCCTAATAGTACTAGACCACAGTAGTTCTCTCAGTCTGTGGCCTGCTCTATAGGATGACAGGGGGTACAGCCTCCTGGCAGCAGAGGACATAAGAAAAGACAACCAAAAAAGGGTAAGACAGAAGAAAAATACTCAAAAAGCCAGTGTAATATGATCACCAATGGGAACTAGTTTGTGCGTATATGTTGAATAAGCCAGTATGTGTGTAGTCACTGATCATTGTTTTATTGTGTTAAAACATAATGATGGTTTTATAAAGGGCGGTTCCCCTGCACATGCTCTCTTGCCTGCTGCCATGTAAGACGTGCCTTTGCTCCTCCTTCGCCTTCTGCCATGACTGTGAGGCCTCCTCAGTCATGTGGAACTGTGAGTCCATTAAACCTCTTTCCTTTATAAATTACTCAGTTTCAGGTATGTCTTTATCAGCAGTGTGAGAACGAGCTAATACACCAGTACAGCTTCATTGTTATTACAGATACAGTAACGAAGGACCAGAGAGGGAAAGAAGCTTATCCATGATCACACAGGCAAGTCAAGGAGCAGAGCTGGATCAGAACTTAGGACAAGGCTGATTGTGAACTTGAGTATAAAGTGTGTTAGGAAGGGAGTCTGTTAAAAACCTTATCATTTGTTAACAAATCTCCAAGGATGGCTTAAGAATTCCCACAGTTACAAATCCTGCTATTAAGTGGGAGTCACTAAGTAAATCCTGCCAAGTAAATAATTCCCATCCACCACTGCCTTGTTGAATGTTTTTCAAATGTTCACTTCAGAAAAATGGGAAATTATGACATGTCATGGACCTTTGAAGCTGCTCAAGAATAGCCAAAGCGCCACATATTAAGTACATCAAAGTGAGATATCCACCACAAAACCCCAATTTGTAAAGGGCAAAAAGGCAGACAGTTCTATACCCAACTACTGTACAGGGTTCCCACAACTAAGTTTATAGAGGGATCAGTGGTATTAATGGAAATAAAAATTAAATCCCCAAATCTAGAATTCTAGGCTTTTAAGACCTATCAGCCTCTACTCCCCAGCACTTAACAATGTTCTAGGCAAACTGAACAGGTGCTTGGCCTTCTAAACTTTGTGTAAAGAGGAAGAGAAGTGTGTGTTCACTTTCCCTCCACAAATTTTATGCCATCTATGTAAATTCAAATCCTGGCCATCCTTCAGGCCTAGTTCAAAGCTCCCGACTCTGGGAGGCTTTCCCTAAAAAGCCCATAGTACAGAGATCCCCTTTTCACCTTTTTCCTCCAGCATTTCTCACTGCTTTCCCTTTACCGCCATTCACTTAATTCAACTTGTGCTCTGGCCATATTAGTCTAATTGCTTCTCTCCAAGTGCAGCTAACACTCACTGCCTCCAGAGCTCTGCTCTGTCTGTTTCTCCCCCGTGAAAATCATACCAATAGACTCACAGTGTACTAGAAAGAAGACTAGACAACTCAGATTCAGAATATCTGAGTTGGAACCTTGGATCCATCTATTCATAGCCAAGATTCCCCATCCAAGCCTACCTAGCTCTTTCAACTAGGCAACACATCCCCATTATGTAAAACCTGATAATAACCACTAATTTAATAAACCTGAGAGGTTATTAAGCATATCTTTGAGGGGTAAGAGATAAGGCATAATCTCTGTCCTCTAAAGAGCATATGACCTTATGTGAGTAGAAAATTAGGAGGTAGCAGAGCCTCGTAGGGAGAAAAACTGTCCTGGAGTCAAGGCATCAAAGTCCTAGTCTCACCTCTGCCACAGAATACATGGGATCTGGGTAAGTATTAGGTTAGTGCAAAAGTAATTGCAGTTTTTGCCCTTACTTTTGCACTAACCTAATACTTTCACTTTATTGGGCCTAAGCTTTCTTCCTCTGTAAAACGAGCAGGGATTAGAGGCCATCCCAGCTTTGATATTCTGTGGAAAATAACCACAGTACTAGCCCATTCATGAGGTAAGCCAAAAGGGGGTACAGATAATGCCTAATGTAATCAGAAACAAGCTGCTGAATTCAATGAAAGCTGTTCTGTGACCACCAGATCCAATGGAACCCCAAAGGGGGGATGGAAAAGTTGAAGCCAGATGATGAATGCATCTGTTGCTAGGAGGTCATGGCTAATCACAGGAACACTTCTCATTCACAGGAAGCTCTGCACAAACCCTCCATTCAGGTCCCAAGGTCCCTTCCCACAAAAGGAGCCTCGTGGCCCAGAAAAGGAAAGGTACCAGTCAGGAGCCTGGAGACACAGACAATGGACAAAGCCAAATGGTGCAGAGCCCATTCAGCCCAGAGCCAAGGCCACATCTTGGGCCTTCTCAATTGTCAGGTTTTTTTTTTCCTCCCTCGGGTAAAGGGAGCAATAAGCTCCAATAGCACTGAATTTTTCTTTTTTTTTCTTTTTTGAGATGGAGTCTAGCTCTGTCGCCCAGGCTGGAGTGCAGTGGTGCGATCTCAGCTCGCTCCAAGCTCTGCCTCCTGGGTTCCCACCATTCTCCTGCCTCAGCCTGCCGAGTAGCTGGGACTACAGGCACCCGCCACTACGCCCGGCTAATTTTTTATATTTTCAGTAGAGACGGGGTTTCACCTGTGTTAGCCAGGATGGTCTCAATCTCCTGACCTAGTGATCTGCCCACCTCGACTTCCCAAAGTGCTGGGATTACAGGCGTGAGCCACCGCGCCCGGCTGAATTTTTCAAAATATGTAATGAATCTTAAGCTCTTTTAGCCAAAACTGGTTTTTGCTTTGTAGGACTTATTTGCAAATTTCAGAGAAATAGCAGCAAATTCTTTCTGTAAGCATCAGGAAGAGTAAAAACACAGGTTTTGCACTTCGTCAGAGTCAGGTTCAATCTAAGCTCAACTATTTACTATCTAGATGATGTTGTGCAAGCTATTTAACATCTCTGAGTCTTAGTTTCCTCATCTGTAATAACGTGACTAAGGATCCCCACACTTCACAGGATTAGGCTGAGAATCAAATAAGATACATGAGAAGCACATTTCAGCCACTCTGTGTATTCCTCTTTCCTTCTTGCTCCCATGTCACAGTGTATTTATTTCTACTACAGCATTAATCCTAATATAAAGTATGATCTAGCTATCTATTAGTATCTTTACATATTCTTTATCTGTCTCTGTCATGAGATTGCGAACAGCTTGCAAACAGGGGAAGTATTTTAATCCATATTTGAGATCCCCTAAAACAATACCTGGCACATAGTAGAACCGTTAGGAAACTGGATAAATGTGCCTACCATGTGTCCAGTCCTATGCTAGGTACTATATAAGGAATGAAAAAATGATCACAATAATATTGAACATAATAAATGCATAACAACAAACACATATAATTTACTTTGTGTTAGGCACAATTCTAAGCCCTGTAACTCTTTCCCTGCTCCCATATCACACTTATAACTACTTGATGAGTAGGTATTATTATACCTACACTTTTTATGAGAAAACTGTGGCACAGAAAGGCTAAGTAGCTTTCCCAAGTCCAAAATAGGCAAATCCATAGAGAAAGAATGTAGATTATTGGTTGCCAGGGCCTAGGAAGAGGAGAGAATGAGAAGTGGCTGCTAATAGGTACAAAGTTTATTTTGAGGATGATGAAAAATTCTAAAATTAGATAGATGTGATATTTGCACAAGTCTGTGACTATACTAGAAACCCCTGAATTGTGTACTTTCCAAGGTGGATAAGGGTGGATTTTACAATATATGAATTATATCTCAGTAAAGCTATTTTATTAAAAAAGAAAAAAAAAAAAAAAAAAACCTTGCCCAGGGTCAGAGAGCTAGGAATTGGCAGACCCAGAATTCTGACCCTTAAAATCTGTGCTTTTAACCACTATTCTATACTGCATTACTCTATACTAAAAGGTTAAAATCTAGTACTATCTAGTTATTATTATTTACATAAATATAATATAGCTAGCTAGCTAGCTAGACAGACAGAAACATAGAGGCTATAGATATTGGAAAGAAAACAAGGCCTGGAATCGCAGATGTTTAATAATGTTTAGTTGAATTGAACTGAAAAATATGCCCATTTATTAATTTAATCCCTGACCTCAAGGCATTCAGTACAAAACATGGTGCAGACATGCTAGCAAACTCATCCTAATGTAAAGCTGGAAGGAAATATGCACTATGTAAAGATATTGCCCTAGGGAAACATCTGCTGTAAAGTAGTCTGGCAGAGATATTCAATATCACTGACTATCCATAAGCTCCTCAACAGTTTCCAGTTCCATGGTTTCTCTCTTGTAGTTAGCACCATATGACCAGTTTTGGCCAATGTTCTATGAACAGAAATGACATGTCTCACTTCCAGGTCAAAGTTGTTTTTTTTTTTTTTTTTAATTTTTTTTTTTTTTTTTTTGAGATGGAGTCTTGCTCTATCGCCCAGGCTGGAGTGCAGTGGCACGATATCAGCTCACTGCAAGCTCTGCCTCCCGGGTTCACGCCATTCTCCTGCCTCAGCCTCCCAAGTAGCTGGGACTACAGGCACCCACCACCATGCCTAGCTAATTTTTTTTTGTATTTTTAGTAGAGATGGGGTGTCACCATGTTAGCCAGGATGGACTCGATCTCCTGACCTTGTGATCCACCTGCCTTGGCCTCCCAAAGTGCTGGGATTACAGGCATGAGCACCGCGCCCCACCCAGGTAAAAGAATTTAAAAGCTAGTATATGACTCTTCTGCCCTCTCTCGTCTACAGAGGCACCCTAGAAATCTCATGTTGAGATGGCAGCATCATAAGACTGAAGCAGCCTAAATACACTAGTCATCACATCCTGGAGGACAACAGCCCTCCAGAGTCACCTGACCCGCACTGGAATTCATAAGCAAGAATTCAACAAATCGCTTTTATATTAAACCACTGAAATCTTGGGGCCAATGTTACCACAGCATAATTCTGCCTGTCTAATATAACAAGAAACAAACCCAGAATATGTGAATTCAAATCTGTACTCTACCACTTACTATTTTGGCTATGTTATTTGAACTTTCTGGCCCTTGGTTTACTCATCTTTAAAATGGAGGTAGTGGCCAGGTATGATGGCTCATGCCTATAATCCTAGCACTTAGGGAGGCTGAGGTGGGCAGACTGCTTGAGCCCAGGAATTTGAAACCAGCCTGGGCAACATGGCAAAACCCTCTCTCTATAAAAAATACAAAATTTAGCCCAGAGTTATGGTACATGCCTGTAGTCCCAGTTACTCGGGAGGCTGAGGCTGCAGTGAGCCATGATCACGCCACTGTACTCCAGCCTGGGTAACAGAGTGAGACTCTCTCTCAAAAAATAAATAAAACAAAATAAAAAGAAGGTAGTGAGCATGCCACTGTACTCCAGCCTGGGCAACAGAGTGAGACCCTCTCTCAAAAAATAAATAAAACAAAATAAAAAGAAGGTACATAGTGACAACACTGTCCTTTCAGAGTTGTTATGATAGTTAAATGAAATATATAAGCACACCTAGCATAATACAACTGCTTTTGAGAAAAAAAATAAAACTGAATCTGGTGCTTGATTGAGAAATTCTAATTGAATTTCTATGCTGTCAAAAGCAAGAAAGGGCATACATAGTGTTTGGGGGAAATTGTGCTTTAGTTTAGAAAGAACAGTTAATTGTTTCTCTAGGGGAGAAAAAAACAATCCCAGACTTCTGTCTGTACAACACTTTATTTGTATGTCCAAAATAACCTCCCTGTGAGGTGCAGTGGCTCACATCTGTAATCCCAACACTTGGGAGGCCAAAGCAGGTGGATCACTTGAGTCCAAGAGTTCAAGACCAGCCTGAGCAACACGGCAAGACCCCTGTCTATATAAAAAATACAAAAAATTAACCAAGCGTGGTGGTGTGTGCCTGTAGTCCCAGCTACTCAGAAGGGTGAGGTAGGAGGATCACCTGAGCCCAGGAGGTTGAGGCTACAGTGAGCCATGATCACAGTACTGCATTCCAGCCTGTGTGACAGTGAGACCCTGCCATCCATCCATCCATCCATCCATCCATCCATCCATATATCCATCCATCCATCCATAATCTGTACACTACTACATTTGATCTTCACAAGGGTCCAGGAAAGCAAAGATCCTTATCAAAGAAAGATTAACACAAGCCCCCAAAGCTTAATCTACACCTACCCATGGACCAGTGGGAAGAGAACAGTGTCGTTTTAAAGCAATGGAAAGGAAAAGTACTTAACCTATCACTAGCTCCCCACAACCACCTCAAGGAGTGATAGAGGTGCCATAATTTGCTCTGCCCCAAAATAGCTCCCTCTGGCCCATTTATAGTGTCTAAGATTCCTTCATTAAGATACTCACTCCAGGAAGGGATAATACAACATCAACAATTAACACATAAGTTCTTATAAACCAATGAAACGGCCAGGCACAGTGGCTCACGCCTGTAAGCCCAGCACTTTAGGAGGCCGAGGCAGGCAGATCACTTGAGGTCATGAGTTCAAGACCAGCCTGACCAATACAGTGAAGCTCCATCTCTGCCAAAAATACAAAATTAGTCGGGTGTGGTGGCAGATGCCTGTAATCCAAGCTACTCCAGAGGCTGAGGCAGGAGAATCACTTGAACCTGGGAGGTAGAGGTTGCAGTGAGCCGAGATCGTGCCACTGCACTCTAGCTGCGGTAACAAGAGCAAAACTCTGTCTCAAAAAAAAAAAAAAAAAGAAAAGGAAAGAAACAACTATCTATTAATTAATTTTAAAAGGAAAAGAAAAAGTACCATTACCAATCTATCTCATTAACAACAACGAAAAAAATTTCTAGGGGAGATATAAAAAAAACTATAATAATATATAAATTATAAAATCCCATGACCTAACATAGGGGCTCAATTGAACTGGCGCTAATCAAGAAGAACAGAAATGTCATAGAAAGAATGAGGCTGAGGAAACACTTCTCACAGGACAAGTATCATGAAAGAGGTAACATTTTGGCTCAGTCTCAAGGGTCTTAAGAATCAGAATCTTCTGGCCAGGCTCACGCCTGTAATCCCAGCACTTTGGGAGGCTGAGGCGGGCAGATCACAAGGTCAGGAGATCGAGACCATCCTGGCCATCGTGGTGAAACCCTGTCTCTACGAAAAATACAGAAATTAGATGGGTATGGTGGCGCATGCCTGTAATCCCAGCTACTCAGGAGGCTGAGGCAGGAGAATCGCTTGAACCCAGGAGGTGGAGGTTGCAGCAAGCCGAGATCGCGCCACTGCACTCCAGCCTGGTGACAGAGTGAGACTTCGCCTTAAAAAAAAAAAAGAATCAGAATCATCTTAGAAAACTCCTCAAAGGCATTAAGATTTCTGGCTCGTTGGGGGAACATCTGGGAGCTCTATAAAATGAACTTATAATATAATATAAAAGGCTTGTAGTCAAAAGACCTAAATGTGTCCTGGCTCTGTCCTTTATTAGCTGTGTTACCTCAAGAAAGTTACTTAACCTCTCTGGTTTCAATTTCTTCATTTGTAAAATGGAGAATAAAACCACTTACCTTACTGGATTGTCAAAATAATTAAATGAGAGAAATTGTTGAAGAAGTGCCTGATAAACTGAGATTCCTAACAACACTTAACTCTAAATGAATATCCTTGGGACTAATACCCCTCCATCCCTATACTATGATAGAATCAAGTTTAAGTAATTTTCTACTGTTAAATTATTGCTGGAACTGAATGCTGTTACATTTCTAATAATTATACTTCAAACTAAGCCCAATTAAAGTTTACTTTTAAATGTAGATTCCTTACCTCCTTCTCTAGGTTTCTGCAGAACTTCATGTTAAACTTCTAATATATGTATTTTTTCCATGTCCACCTCTTCTCATAGATTTTGAGTGTCTCTAGGCAGAGTGTCTCATGGGCAATTCACTTCTAATTCAGTGCCTAGCAGTAAACGTCTGTTGTCTACAAATGAGTCAATGGACCTCTGGTACTTTAAAGAATGTCTGCATGTTAGAAAACCCCTCATTCTTTCATCCAAAAATATTTATTATGCACTTTCTATGTGCCTGCTCAATCTTACAGAAGCAGCAATAAACAAAAGAGACATTATCCCTGCCTTCATGGAGTTTACTATCTAGTGGGAAAGACATATATGAATCAAATTATTTCAAGTATACTAATAAATTTTTTTTTAAATGCAGATTGCTATGGGAGCTTACAGTAGACAGGAGCATGTAGTAACCGAAAATTTGTAGCTGTAAGGCACTTGCGAGACCACTGACTCTACATACTTGCAGTGGCACAATCACAGATCACCGTAACTTCGAACTCCTGGGCTCAAGCAATCCTCCCACCTCAGCCTCCCGAGTAGCTAGGACGACATGTGTGCATCACCACACTCAGCTAATTTTTAAATTTTTTGTAGAGACATTGTCATGTTGTTCACACTGGTCTTAAATGATCCTCACCTCGGCCTCCCAAAGTGCTGGGATTACGGGTGTAAACCACCACACCCAGCCTCTACATACTTTTTAAAAAGTAACTGAGTAGTAAATAATCTCCCCCATCCCAACTTTCACCCCCCTTCCCCTCATGCAGCTAGTCCAGAATCCAGATTACCTGACTGCTAGAAGCTATTTGCTCTTTTTACTATTCCAATTCATAGATTTCTAAGTCCAACAGAAAAAGATTCTATATTATTAACAGTTACAGGGTACTGTTTCAGGGGGTGGAGGTTAATACACGACGTGGTGGATTGTGATTGCCCATTAGTTCTTCAGAAGGTACACTCCTAACATGCAGAAATAAATACTCCTGTCTCTCAAGAGGATCAGGGAAAAACAATAACTCAGAAGTGTCTTTTATACTATACAACCTTGGTCTTGGCTCAGGAATACCAATTACTTTTTGAAATACCCGATATGACCTTGAGTGTTTTTTAACACGAAGGCAGATACTGTAGCTTTTTAACATAAAATAGGAAGCATTTGCCATTCATATAAGGGTCAATTACAGAAGTAGAAGATTTGAAACCAGTCCTTTCAGCGTATGTCACAACTCAATAGCAAATGTCTATTCAAAAAAAAAGGAGTGGGGACTGTCAATGATTCCACTTACTGCCTTGCAGGCAGGAGCAAAGGCAATCTGGTTCACTACTGCATTCTCAGTGTCTAACACAGTGTCCAGGTCTTGACACATACTAGTACTTGTTGAAAGCCTGAAAGAATGAAGAAACTACATTTTTAAACGTTTTCTTTTTCTATCACTAGTAAGTGACAGAACCAAGCTCTGAACTCCTGACTTTTACACCGTAGTGGTGACTATCCAGGGATATTAGAGAGTAGTATACAGGCCTATAACCAGGCTGAATCAATTTCCCAGGGAAGATATGCAGTACTCAGCTAGGAATAATCTCCTGCAACAGATTGTATTTTCCAAAGATGGTCACAATAACATCTCTGCTGTAGTTTGGAAATCTGACCTTCCAAACCTCATGTTGAAATTTGATCCCCTATCCTAAGTGAAATAAAAGAAATTTTAAAATATTAAAAAAATTAAAAATTAAAAATTAATTAAAAATTAAAATATTTTCATATTAAAATATTTTTAAAAAAGAAATCTGATCCCCAGTGTTGGAGGTGGGGCCTACTGGGAGGTATGTGGGTCACGGAGGCAGATCCCTCATAAATAGATTAATGTGGGGAGGGGCGTGGAATTGTGGTGGGGGAAAAGTTCTTGCTCTGTTTGTTCCCTCCAGTGCTGGCTCTTAAAATGAATTTGGGCCAGGTGCAGTGGCTCACACCTGTAATCCCAGTACTTTGGGAGGCCGAGGCAGGTGGATCACAAGGTCAGGAGTTTGAGATCAGCCTGGCCAACATGGTGAAACCCCATCTCTATTAAAAAATACAAAAATTAGCTGGGCGTGGTGGTGCACGCCTGTGGTCCCAGAAACTCAGGAGGCTGAGGCAGGAGAATTGCTTGAACTCGGGAGGCAGAGGTTGCAGTGAGCCGAGATTGCACCACTGCACTCCAGCCTGGGCGACAGAGTGAGACTGTCTCAAAAAAAAACTGGCACCTCCCTCAACTTCCTCTCTCACCATGTAATTTCACTGGCTCCCCTTCCCCTTCTGCCATGAGTGGAAGCAGCCTGAAGCCCTCACCAGAAGCAGGTGCTGATGCCATGCTTCCCACACAGCCTGTAGGACCAAGAGCCAAAGAAGCCCCTTTTCTTTATAAATTACAGCCCTAGGTATTCCTTTATAGCAACACAAATGGACTGAGACAATCTCCCATCCCACATGCTCTACCACAATGTGATCTTGCCACAACTCCATCAAGAGGTAGATACTATTTCTCCTCCCCTTGAATCTGGGTGGGTCTGATCTTATGAATACCATTAGAATACAGCTTTTGCCTGGTTTTCATGGGATGCTTCCTAGGAAGAAACTATGAAAAAAAATGTAAGGGTCTTCTTCATTCATTCAGGTGTTCAACAAATATTTGTTACGAGTTCCTACCACGTGTCAGGCCCTAGACATTGTGTTAGGTACTGAGAATGCAATTATGCATTACTCAGCCACTGCCCCGTCCTCAGAGTTTACACTCTAGAGGAGGAAAGAGATGAAGGGCAAGTGGGACAGACTAATACATCCTATAATTACAACATGTAACAGAAGCTTATAAAGAAGCAAAAAGATTTGCTTGAGGATGGCAAGTCAGCAAAGGGCATTCCAAGGCAGTGACATTTAAACAAGCCGTAACAGAGGAGTAGTTAGCCATGATGGAGAGAGGAATAGGCAAATATTTTAGGAAAAAGAACAGCATGAGCAAAGTCACTGAAGGAGAAAAAAGCTTCACAGGCTCTCAGAGGAGCTCAGAGATGATGAGGATAGCTGCAATACAGTAAACAAGGGAGAGAGCAGCACAAAGACCAGAGCGTGTATGTGTGTGCGTGTGTGTGTGCATTTGTGTGTGTATGTGTGTGTGTATACATATTTTTTTTTTTTTCAGGAGATAGGGTCTCACTATGTTGCCCAGGCTGGTCTCAAACTCCTGGGCTCAAGCAATTCTCCCACCTCAAACTTCTGAGTAGCTGAGACTACAGGTGGTGACTCTGCCCAGTATATAGATTTTTGAAGCAATATTGTTGGGTTAATCACAGGTGAAGAAGTGTAGCATATCAGATTCACCTCTTAAAATTATAATTTTATTATTATTATTATTATTTTGGAGGCAGAGTCTCTGTCACCAGGCTGGAGTGCAGTGGCACAATCTCGGCTCACTGCAACCTCCGCCTCCCTGGTTCAAGCAATTCTCCTGCCTCAGCTTCCTAAGTAGCTGGGACTACAGGCGCGTGCCACCACACCCAGCTAATTTTTTTTTTGTATTTTTAGTAGAGATGGGGTTTCACCATGTTGGCCAGGATGGTCTCCATCTCTTGACCTTGTGATCCACCCGCCTCAGCCTCCCAAAGTGCTGGGATTACAGGTGTGAGCCATCGCACCCGGCCTAATTTTATTATAGTTTTAAAGCTAGCTTTACATAGTTTCAGATATAAAACAAAATAACTCAAGTAATAAATGCTGGTACTGAATACTGTATAACTAGATGTAGACACATAGAAAGCACATTATGCAAAAATGGGACTGTTTCCAAGACAAAGGAACATATGGTTTGAAGGCCTTCCTGTAATTAACCTCTTTAGAATTTCAGGACACAGAAAGACAGGGCTGACTTTCTCATTGCCTCATTAATGATGCATTACATAAATCACACCTGATTCGACCTAATTTTCTTAGCAGTCATCTCAAAATGTTTCACTGAAATTATAATCCTTGAATGAAAAGGATAATCAACCCTGTCACCAAAGGATGCCCTGTCTAAAATGAAACTTAGCCCCTTTATATATTCAGAACATCAATGAGGCTCCCTACATAACCTGCCCAATGGCTTTGTTCCTCTCTTATCAGGTGTCAAGCCCATTAAAAAAAAAAAAGAGATGTGGTTATATATTATTTTAAACCACTGTCAAACATCTGTTCAATCCCCCGAAGAAAATGGAAATAAGCAGCTGAAAAAAAACAGCACTGGTAATGAGTTCTAGGAAACCACCTCACAAGACCAGGGACCTTCCAACAAATACTACCTTATAGTGTTTTGATCTAGAAAACTGTCTTTTACATGTGTTGAAACCAGTAGGTTCCAAGTGATAAATGAGCTGATAAAGTTTCATTGTGATAAAATAGTTTCAGGAAATATATGTGCTATCATTTTAATAAGACTGATTATATAGCCTTATAATTTGACAGGATTGGTAGGTTGTTCTGCATGTGTGACCTAGCCTATGAATGTTGATCATCTCAGTAAGTGCCACAGTCTTTTCCAGTTAGCCCCATAAAAGAAATCTTTTGGCCCCCTCTCCAGGGAAGCCTGAATAACAGGACACACACCCTATACTATCGTGTGTACTACTGTTGCAACTGAAGGAGGGACTGTTTCTCAGGGACAAGAGAGCTGAGACACAACCTACCCTACTACCCTACCCACCCTCTCATCATGGGCACTTGACCAAGCTGAGGGGCCCCCTCTTCCATTCCACTGAGCCCAAGGGTGGAAGGAGATTAGAAAAAAAGAAGAAGAATAAGAAGAAGAAAACTCTGCTCTTCTTTTTGCTCATATCTAGTTATAACTTTTGCTCTGGTGGAGATGGAGAGGTAGGGGATAACTGCTCCTAATTTCCTCTTTAGAACTAGGAATTAGTCTTTACCTGGATAAAACAACCACAGAGTATCTTCACTACTAAGCAAAGAAAACGCAGGGAGCTTGCAGCTAATGTCTGAGAAAAAGAATGCTTTAATGGTAATAACAATGGGGAAGGGGACAATCTAGTATTTGATGTAAACCACCAGGATACTGACTCATCTTGAGGCCCTCATTCTGGGCTTGAAGCTGTTAGTTGGCACAGGAGGGCAAAGAATGATTCCCCAGCACTAGACAATGGGACTCCTCACTGAGAATAAAACTGTCACACATGATGGATGAGTGATAAGTTATTTACAGAAGTAACCCAAAAGACTACATGAGGCACAGCAAATTTGGGGACAGTAGAGTTCAACAAAGATGTTAAGGAGGGAATTCTCCAGGAAGTTGAAACTGTACTCTAGAAAAGAAGATATCCTACTTTACTAAAAGGACGAAAAAAAACAAAGAAAGTAATGGAGCATAGCTTGCACTCAAGTTCTCTGACTTCTAAACTCTGGCTGTGACTTCCCTCTTACCACAGGGGTATTTTGTGAGGGGCCAGCAATCAACTTTTAAATTGAAGAGCATGGATCTATGTAATTCCTATAAAGGGGTATCTGTAGTCCATCAAAAAAAAAAAAATGGACATGGCTGCAGAACTGACATTTTGGAAAGCAATTTTATGTTAATTTATTAACACAGCATCAGCTACTCAGGAACTGGGGTCATCAGGACTCTGGGTTTTTTTTGTTGTTTGCTTGTTTTGAGACAGAGTTTCGCTCTGTTGCCCAGGCTGGAGTGCAGTGGTGCGATCTTGGCTCACTCCAAGCTCCGGCTCACTGCAAGCGCCACCTCCCAGGTTCACGCCATTCTCCTGCCTCAGCCTCCCGAGTAGCTGGGACTACAGGCGCCCACCACCACGCCCGGCTAATTTTTTGTATTTTTAGTAGAGACGGGGTTTTACCATGTTAGCCAGGATGGCATCAATCTCCTGACCTCATGATCCACCCACCTCAGCCTCCCAAAGTGCTGGGATTACAGGTGTGAGCCACCGTGCCTGGCCAGGAACTGGGGTCATTAGGACTCTTACTGGCTATGTCAGATACTTTGCAGTGTCCCAAATGCAAAGGTTGTAACAGCCAATATAAAAGACAACGAGGCCAAGCATGGTGGCTCACGCCTGTAATCCCAGCACTTTGGGAGGTCAAGGAGGGTGGATCACCTGAAGTAAGGAGTTCACGACCAGACTGGCCAACATGGAGAAACCCAGTCTCTACTAAAAATACAAAAATTAGCCAGGCGTAGTGGCAGCCATCTGTAATTCCAGCTACTTGAGAGGCTGAGGCAGGAGAATTGTTTGAACCCAGGAGGTGGAGGCTGCAGTGGGCAGAGATAGCACCACTGCACTCCAGCCTGGGCAACAGAGCAAGACTCTGTCTCAAACAAAAAACAAACAAAACAAAACAAAACAAAACAAAACACACACACACACAATGAGAGGAGGGTGCTACTGGAACCACAGGTTTACTCATGTGAACATCACCAGCAAACACTCCAAAGAAGGTTTCTGCTTTCTCTAGAGCAGAAAGGGCAATGGTGAGAGTCAGAGAGTCAGAGCCAGAGCTGGAGACTCAGCTTCTCTAGTAACTCATTCTAAAAATCATTGGCCCCCTAATTCTACAGGCCTTATTTCCACGTATGGTAATAATGCTTTACTTCATATGTTTTTGGGGAGAAGGAAGGCATAATGATCATTTATAATTTAACTCAATTTTATTTTATTTATTTTTCAAGAGACAGGTTCCTGCTATGTTGCACAGGCTGGCCTTGAAGTTGGGGTCAAGTGATCCTCCTACCTCTGCCTCCCCGGTAGCTGACACTATAGGCACACAGTGACCACCTTAATTTTGCATTTGATTAAAGCTAATAGATTGATAGTTTCACAAGTCAAACTCAATACTACAAGGCTTATATCAAAAAAGCAGCAATCCCCTATGTTACCTGTGACCTCTGCTTCCCAATGGTAATCACTTTCAACTCTTAGCACCATGCCTGGTTAATTTTTCTGTATTTTTTGTAGGGATGGGGTTTTGCCACATTGCCCAGGCTGGTCTCAAACTCTTCCTGGACCCAAGCCATCCTCCCACCTCAGCCTCCCAAAGTGCTTGGATTACAGGTGTGAGCCACCATGCCCAGCCCCTCTTCCTTTTCTATCTCATTTAGGTATATCAGACTACCAAGTTTTCTGACATAGCACAGGTAGGAGATAAATATTTTGAGATACTGCATATCTAAAAATGTCTCTTTTCCCCTTTTTTTTTGAAGAGACAGAGTCTCACTCTGTCGCCCAAGCCAGAGTACAATGGTGTGATCATAACTCACTGTAACCTCAAACTCCTGGGCTCAAGCAATCCTCCCATCTTGGCCTCTCAAAGCACTGGTATAGGTAGGAGCCACTGCCCCCGGCCCCTACTCTCATAATTGTTAGTTATGGGCATACATATGTGTGTGTGCGTGTGTGTGTGTGTGTGTGTGTGTATGAAATAGAGTCTTGCTCTGTTGCCCAGGCTGGTGTGTGTGTGTGTGTGTATGAAATAGAGTCTTGCTCTGTTGCCCAGGCTGGTGTGTGTGTGTGTGTGTGTGTGTGTGTGTGTGTGTATGAAATAGAGTCTTGCTCTGTTGCCCAGGCTGGAGTACAGTGGCATGATCTCAGCTCACTGCAACCTCCGCCTCCCAGACTCAGGCAATTCTCCTGTCTCACCCTCCCAGGTAGCTTGGATTACAAGCATGCGCCACCATGCCTGGCTAATTTTTTGTATTTTTAGTGAAGACAGGGTTTCACCATGTTGGTTAGGCTGGTCTTGAACTCCTGGCCTCAAGATGATCCACCTGCCTCGGCCTCACAAAGTGCTGGGATTACAGGCAAGAGCCCCTGCATCCAGCCTACTTTCAATACTGTATTTTTAAGTGTTCAAAAATTATTTCTTGCTGACTATTCCTTTTTCAAATAGGACCTTACTCTTGTTTCACTAAGGTAATAACTTTTTTGATCTGAGTTTTTTGAACAATTTTTGTGGTTTTTTTTGCTCCTACATTGTTTCTCTTGTGCTTGTATGCTTTCCCTTTCCCTCGATCCTTCTCCCCTCTCCATTCCCTCTCTTTTTTGGGGGGTAGGGTTCCTTCTATATGTTTCTTTTAGTTTCTGTTATTCATGCCAGATGTTTTTCTCAAATATCAGCTGATCTTTGCCTATTCTTTCATTTTTAAGACTAAGACACATACAGACACGTACGAACAGTAGAGCATTTTAATTGCTAGGTTTCACTGTAACAAGAGAAAATGCCATGCCCATTTTAAATTCGGTAAAGGAACGTTCAAATGTCTATGGGTCAGTTTCTCAGCAATACATCCTCCAGTCTCCTATCTAAGGAGATTAAGTTTGACTACCTATATCTGGGAACTAAGAACTGAATGAAGACCTTCACTAAATCCCTGTTTTGGGAATGTCACCTCTCAGCTGAGTCTAGCATCCCCAAGTACAGGTCCTTCCTTTTTTTATTTCTCCAGAAAATAAACCTCCAAAGTTCTGCTGAGAAAGGATGTGGGAGTTGCATTGTTCCTTATATAACCTTTGAACTAATCCTCCTCTTTTCACAGCTCCACCTACCTCTCAACATTTGAGAACCTCTAATACCTAGGCTAGGGTCTGTACCACAAAATGACTGTTGATACTGACATTCCTCTGCAGCGTAAGTTTTCTGCTTTCTGCAATTTGCTAAATTGTTCACAACCTGCACCTCTTCTCCATCTTCCAAAATCTTGTTCCCTCTCATTTATTATTATCTCCTCTCCTATCTTCTTAGCCCTTGTGAAATACCAGTCTTGTTCCATTTCAATGTTTTTGAAAAGATATAAGATGTACATGTTCAAATTACCTTATTTTAATTACAAGCCCCCTCATGAAGTTCTTGAAAGGACAAAAAGACATAAAGAATATGAAAGTTTCTTGGAAAACTCAGAAAATAAATGTTAACTGGTAGTGTTAATGGGGGTAGTAGTATGCTGTTTTTTGAACAGTTAGCCTGGTATAAAGGACTATTTTCTTTGGTGCTCTAGGGAAACACAAAGTTTCATAAATAAAACATCAAAAATATTTGCACCATGTATATCAAAAGAATTAATACTCTTAACATACAAAGAGTCTCCATAAAAGTGTTAAGAGATGAAGAACCCAGTATAAAATGTACAATAAATGACACAACATTCACAGAACTATAAATGGCCAATAAATGTAAAAAAAATTAACTTCACTAGTAACTAGGGAGATAAAAATTAAAACAATGAGATATTTTTCTTTCAACGGGTTGGCAAAAATTATAGAGTGATAATATCTAATGTTGGCAAGATGTGCAAGGTGTGATGATGTTCCTAGTGAAAATGAGAAACCTAAAAATAAAAGGGCTTTCTTGCGCCTGAGTTCTAATTCTAACCTTGCCTTTGACTCGACAGGTGTCTCTGAATTAAGTCACCTCTTCTCTGGGCCTCTGTTTCCTCATCAGCTAAAAACAATAACAAAAACCATTAAGAATATCTAACTTGCTTATCTTACAGAAGTATTATGAAGAAAAAAATGCAACACTGGCCATGAAAGGACTTTGAAAACATCATAGCTCAATACAATCTTGTAGCATTTATGAGAAGGAAAACTGATGAATATTCTTGAAAACAAATTGCTTATTGTTGGCTAAACATCTTGTGAAATAAACAACTAATTTCCCCCAAAGAACTATAGGAACAAAGTTAAAAGGAAGAAATCTAGGTTCACCATATGACTTTAAACAAATCTTCTAATCTCTGTGTTTTGGCTTTTGAAGATCTCTCCACTGCACTCCAGCCTAGCAACTCCATCTCAAAAAAAAAAAAAAAAAAAAAAAAAGGGGGAGAGAAATGAAACAAACTGAAACAGTTGGAATTCAAACTTGCCAGAGTCTCCGGCTTGAAAAGACTAAGTAGATCACAGGTCAGCTTTGCGGGGACATCTAGCTTCTGGCCCACAAATATTTTTTACTAGCCAGCCCTACTTTGTGGTTTGGTATAAAGAAATAGCAAAACTAAAAGCATGATCACACCTCCTTAAAGGACCATAACAAACACTCCTTAATCTTGTGTACTGACCAGACCCAGAAATACAAAGTATTGGAGGTTTTGAACCACAACTCAGCCTTTCTCATCCACTAACAGCAGAAATAGGACTAAAAGTTAGGAAGGAAACTCATGGGGGAAACGACTCCACGGTTCCATCTAGATACATGAATACCAGCAGACCACATAAAACTGCCCCTAAAGGAAATGACAAGAGCACCCCACTGAAAGAATTAATCAGTGAGTATGTGTTAAGCCCTGACCCATCCCACAGGAAATAACTACCTTTAATGATCTCTTTCTTTAGGTCTTCTAAAAACAATGGGTCATAATCACTTATTGAGCACTTAGCATATGCAAAGTCTATGTACCAAACATGCCAGTAGACATTTCCATTTAAATTAGCTAATTTCTTTCTCAAACCAAACCTATTGTTGAGGAATTATCGCATCCATTTTACAGATAAATTGAAGTTCATGGAAATTAACAGACATGCAAAACCATGGATTGCTAGTCATTATTATCATTATTCTCATTTTAATGAGGAAACTGAGGCTCAGAAGGGATAAATAACTATTAAGTTATTAAGTAGCAGAAGGGGGTTTTGCCCAGGTGGGTTCTAGTAAAGCTCATACTAATACCACTACACCACCTTTCCTGTTCTATGCTAAACGACAAAATGAAAAAGACTTCAACTCTATATAAAGTATGCAGTTAAAAATAAGTGACACATACAGGCTCTTTCAGGTCCTACCAAAGAATAAATGTCATCACTTCTGAAAAGCAGTTAGGCAGCAGTGTTTACAGCCAGGAAAACCAAAGAGGAAGGTGACTATCCTAAGATTCCCTCAATAATGATAGTACCAAAAGAAACTAAGGAAAGATGACATTGATCCAAGGACTTCTCACTCTCATGATGAGAGCACACTTTCATGTCAGCCAGTCTCTGTAGCCATCCAGTGGATAATCACAAAATAAACAGCTAAATAATTTGATTAGCAAATCCTGACATTACTGGCCTCATCCAATACTTTTGATGAAAACTGTCTCCTAGAACAGAATTTCTCCCAAGCCATATGCAATACTCTTGTCAGAGGTGTTCGAAACAGAGCGACTCCATTTTGAGTGAGGGCTAGGAAAATGAGGCTGAGACTTACTAGGCTGCATTCTCAGAAAGTCAGGCATTCCTAGCCTCCAGATGTTTACGGTTAAGGGAACAAATTAATAATGTTTACTAAACAGACCCACACTTGGGAGTGTACAGATATCCCAATATGCGGAAAACAAAGTAGCATTCCTAATTTTGCTTTAAAGACAATAGTATCAATTCTTGCAAAATACAGTAATTAAGAAAATTAATCCTTTATCACAAACCCTTGTAGCAGAACACATCTCCCCATATATACAAATATTGTACCTAGAGTAGATGTGTTCCTCCTCTTACTTTCAGGAATGTCCTATTCTGTCTATGCAGTAGCTGTCCTTTCACCACTTTACTTCCTTAATAAACTTGCTTTCACTTTGCACTGAGGACTCCCCCTGAATTCTTTCTTGCGTGAGATCCAAGAACCCTCTCTTGGGGTCTGGAACTGGACCTCTGTCCTGTAACACTCTGACCCTGCAAGTAATGAGACCAGGGTCCCCACTTGTGCCTGGATGATGACCTGGGAAAGGCATAACTGACTCCCAATCCTAAATACTTTACTGAGAGTCTTTGTGACTGTTGGCCCAGAACCAACAACACCAGCCTCATAAATTTTGCTTCCTAATAATAATTAAGTGGTCTACCTAGCTTCAGCCCCCAAAAAAGGAAAGAAACCTGCCAGAGCAAGAAAAGAGATGCTTGATATTGCAGGGAATACATCTGCATTCTTTTGTGAGCTGCTAGTGTGGGATTTAAAAAAAAAAAAAAATACCCTGCTGCTAGGTAGCAACTGTTTCACAAATCAGGTGTCTGAAGCTCAAGCTCTAACTGGCTTATTTAAAAGGTCGATTATTACCAAACATTATCACTGCAGCTTGCAAGTGCTGCTATTTTGCATTGTTGTTGCTTGCCCAGCCCCCCAAACAGCTAGGAAGAGAAATCACTTCCACAGATTTCTACTGCTATCAGCTAGCAAAAACTCTATGCTTGCCTTCATAAGCTGGGAGAAAGGAAGGTGTTGCCTGTTCAAATTTTAGAACAGCCAAACCTGGGCCCATGTCCTAGCTTTACCTCTTACTTTCTGTATAACTTTGCATAAGTCTCTCAACCTTTCTGAGCCTCAGTTTCTCCAGTAAAATGGATTTTAAAAATGGGCTCCAGAAATGAAATAAACTAATTGTAAATGACAGATAATGTTTGTCTCTTTGCTCTTCTGAGTAGTACACTATGTGCAAAGCACCTACCCTAGATTTCAGATGGTCACCTTTTAGGAAAGAGGATATGTTTAATCTCAGAGTATATTAATATCAACAGTAGAATGTTCTCCTTACCCTCTCTCTAGCATCTAACACAAGCTATGCACATGACAGGCACAAGAAAAATGACATTCCATAAAGCTTTAACTTACATAAGAACAGAACTTCTAGGGAGGATGCCTATTCCAGTGGTCCCAATCCATTCCAAGAAGAATCAGAATTAAGCCAACCTAGAGAAACACCTAACTTTCCCTATCTTCAAGAGACATTCCTTCATTCAAACAATAAATTTTTTTTTTTTTTTTTTTTTTTTTTGAGACGCAGTCTTGCTCTGTTGACCAGGCTGAAGTGCAGTGGGGCAATCTCAGCTCACTGAAATCTCCACCTCCTGGGTTCAAGCAATTCTTCTGCCTCAGCCTCCAGAGTAGCTGGGATTACAGGCGCCCGGCACCACACCCAGCTAATTTTTGTATTTTTAGTAGAGACGGGGTTTCACCATGTTTGTCAGGCTGATATCGAATTCCTGACCTCAGGCAATCCATCTGCCTCAGCCTCCCAAAGTGCCAGGATTACAGGCATGAGCCACCGCACCCGGCCCAAACAGTAATTAATGATCAACTTTTTAGTGCCAAAGTCACTTCTGGGACAATGCAGATATGGAGACAAATCAGACTGTTCCAGACACCACCAAGTTCATGGTGCAATAAGGAAGACATATCAAAAACAGACAATTATAATACAGAAGTTAAATTATTGCCTTACAGTTCCAAACCAATTCTTCATTGCCTTGCTGTGTGATACCAGACTAGCCTAGGCTGACTACATTTCTCCTTTCCCAGTGGAGTGAGTGGCTATTAGGTTCTGCCAATAGAGGGTGGAAGGAGAATACAAAGCTAGTTGCAATGCTCAGTTTTTTACAAAGTAGCAAGTAGATCAGTGTGCAGAGGGGTCTTGGTACATTTCCAAGCAGCGACTCTCCAGGTTCAGAGGTGAGCGTCCTCCAGCCAGTTTCTTCTTCACCACAGCAACAAGCAGCATACTGCCACAGCAGCCATACTCTCCTCAGAGGTCTGAATCTCAGCCTTGTGGAGCTCTAAGTTCCTTCCTTTTTCACTTTTCCCTCAGCCTTAGGTACAGCAATCTTTTTCTGCAGTTACTATCTCTATTATACCTTAGAATTCTCTTTTATCTCTTTTAAGTAAAAAACCTTTTACCTAAACAATTCTTAATATTAAATTTTATCTATTTAAATTATTGATGGCATTTCTGTCTCCTCAACTGGATCCTGACTGATATAAGTAGGATAAGTGTTATGATCCTGGTCATAGAGTGCAGCCCCTATATTTTACAGATAAACTGGAGCTCCAAAGATTGGAGTGACCCGCCCAAAGTCACACAGTGGTAAACCTGGGATTAGTAGTCCTGTTCCCAACTCTCAATAAACAATAAACATGTAGCAAACACCTATTCTGCATCTGGGCTCTATGTTGGCTGTTGAAAAAACAAGAGATGAACTAACAAATCCCTCCCATCAGGGGAACCTACTATCTAGTAGAGGAGACAGACACTGAAACCAGAAGGAGTTCTAATGGAGGATGACAAGCACTAAGACAAAGAGAATAGGAATTACTAACTCTGGGAGAGTGGGAGAAGGCTTCCTAGAGAGTCTCATTTCACTACACTTTACTCCCCAATCTGAAAGATACCTGAGTTGAACAGAGGGTTAAACAACTTCAAAATAAACCTGTAACCAAGGCTTAACAAATGCAAGTAACCAAACAAGAAGCCTCAACTCTGGGCATAACCAGAAATATCACTAATGGCAAATCCTAAAGTAGAAAGCAATACAGAAACAAATTATGGATGAACACTCATCAATATTAGGAGATGAACTGCACTGGCTCACAAAGAGCAATAGATATCAGATGAACGACAACATCCTGGAAGGCTTTCCAGAGGAGAATATAATTATGCTAACTAAGCTCTGAAAAAAGCCTGGCAAGACTGCAAAGGAGATGCAGCCTGTTTCAGAGAGCACTTGCACATGAGTAAGAATACACCTATGGTGAGCAGATACTGGCACAGAGTAACAGGAAGAGATCTTGAGAGCCCCAGACCAGAGAGGAGACCTAGGTTACTTTACTCTCCAGTTCTAACTGAATCAAGCTTCTCACTGCTTCCCTTAAACAACAAGCTCTTTCATATTTCTGTGATTTTGCATATACTGTTTTCTCTGCCCACAATGCCTTTCATTCCCTTTCTGTCTAAAGAGCTGACCCATCCTGCAAAGCACAGACCAAGTATCATTTTTTTTTTTTTTTTTTTTGAGACAGGGTCTCCCTCTGTCACCCAGGCTGGAGTGCAGTGGTGTGATCACAGCTCACTGCAACCTCAACCTCCCAGGTTTAAGTGATCATCCCACCTCACCCTCCAGGGTAGCTGGAACCACAGGCGCACACCATCATGCCTGGCTAATTTTTTTTTTTTTGGTAGAGAAAGATTTTCGCCATGTTGCCCAGGCTGGTCTCAAACTCCTGGACTCAGGCAGTCTACCCTCCTTGGCCTCCCAAAGTGTTTAGATCACAGGCATGAGCCACCATGCCTGACCCCAAGTATTACTTTCACTTTAAACTTTTCTCCAGTCATTCCCTGCAATCATTAATTCTGGGCAAAATTAATGATTATCTGTTTAGTGCTCTTTATACATCTCTTCATTATAACCTATTATGCTGTAATGCAATTATTTGTGTGTCTCTTTCCAAACAAACCATGAGATTCTTATCAGGACATATACCTACCCCACCCCTGCCCAGTGCCTGTTATCATTCCTAGTACACAGCAGGAGTAATGCATACAGAATTGCTCTACTGAATTGCCTGGATAAACTCAGCCTTTAAGCCTAAGAATGAATGGATCCTGGAGCCCTAAGATTTCCCAATTCATGATAAATCCTTCCTGGGGTCTAGAACATTAGGCTGTACTAGAAATTCAGTAAATATTTCTACTTGAGAGCTTAAGTATTTCTTTGTGCCAAACTGGCAATGCAACTGTATATCTTTAGAGCTTCCACTAAAGGAATCAGTTTTTTGCAAGTCCAAACACAACAGTTCTTTATTCTCCTCCTCTACATAAATTGGAAAATAGACTGAGAATTCCAATCAGCTGAAACCTTCCTAGAGAAGAGGACTTGGTTGTTTACTGCAGTTCAAACCATTGCTATCTAAATTTCAATGTTGCCGGCATATTTTTTCTTTTGGCAGCTCATTCTGACTTAGGGCGGATGCATCATGCACCGTAATCAGAGAGCAGAAGTTGGAGTCAAAAGAAGAGAATGAGTCCCAGACTCTGTCACGCCTTATTTTTTCAGGTGAACTTGGACAAGTCATTTAATCTCTCTGAACTTCAATTTTCAGCTGGGAAAGAGGAAAAATGCTACCTGTCCCACCAGGCTACCACAGGATCAAATGAGAAGTATTCCTTACTGCATTGCTCTCTGACCTTAAGAATTTGACCTTCTCTGTAGAAGCCCATATACAAAGGGTAGAACAGAGAAGAGACAGAGCAGTAAGGTTCGAATCAGACAACCTGAGATTAGTCCCAGTTTACCACTCAATTATGTGATATGAGCAAGGCATTTAATTCTCTGAACTTCAGATTCTATATAATTCTATCCCCATTTTATAGTCCAATCTATAAAATGGGGATAATCCTACCCACCCTACTTACCTTATAGAATCATTATGAAGCTTTAAAAAAATGAGATAATATAGATGAAAGCAATTTATTTGAGAAATCATGAAGTTTCATTATAATATGTCACTTATGTGGAATTCAGCAACCTAATTACCTTGTCTTTCTGGAACACACAGAGAACTAGGAAGCAAGCAAAAAACGCCTCTCTAAAGCCAAAATAACTGTCTTTAATTCTTCACACTTTACTACTAGTAGAGTCCCTAGGACCTTACTCTTTCTTTGAAAACACATCTAATAAACAGTAATTTGGGAGCACCACACAGTAGGAGAGAAGTGACAAAGTAAGAAAGGAGAATAATATTCTCTGTTGTGTTTCACAAACAGCAAGGAGAAAAGGCAAAAAAAATTCAAAACAACCACAAAAATGTAAAAAGCATAGTATTCACACCAAAAAGGGGCTTTTAGCTTTTTTGTTTTAAAGTATAGTATTAGGGTATTTAGTATAAAATGTATTACTGTAACATAAAAAAGCAGACTAGCTGATGTTCAAAATAATTAACTTGAACCTCAAGATTCAATAATGTTCTAACAATTCTGAAGAGGGAATATATAATGTTTTTAGGGGGAAAATTCACTCAAAACAGTAAACTTTTGGGGGGAGTGCTTAAATAAATAAAGCGTCAACTGTCAAGGTAAGTTAGTCATCTGGTGGGTGCCTCTACCTAATTTGCTAATGGACATAAAAATTTATTGATGAATTAAGAATAAGTGCCCTAAGGTCACACAGCTTGTTAAGCAATGGATTCAAAACCCAAGCCTCTCAGAATCAAAAACCCATACTCTTCCCAGTGCAAATAGCTACCTTCAAACATGGTAATATAGTATTTCTTCACCTGTCAAACAGGGAGTGAAATGCTGATACAGACGTTTTGATAAAGTTAATAAACTGAATAAATGTCCTCTCCTTAGAACCTACTTTTGGATTTTAAATAAAGTGTAAAACCATAAAAACAAAGAGAAATGGAGAAGAGCAATAGCCATAAAATACTGAAAGCTAGAAAGCAGATGGATGAGCAAAAACTGACTTATTAGATCCAAGGAAAATGAATACTAAGTCAGCAGTGAAAAAAAACAAAAACTAACTCAATTTTACCTGTAGAAGCCACATGGTAACAGGCACTGGGCAGGGGTGGAGTAGGTATATGTCCTGATAAGAATCTCATGGTTTGTTTGGAAAGAGACACACAAATAATTACATTACAGCATAATAAGTTATAATGAAGAGATGTATAAAGAGCACTAAACAGATAATCATTAATTTCGCCCAGATCAAGGGTGCAGAGAATGACTGGAGAAAAGTTTAAAGTGAAAGTAATACTTGGGGTCAGGCATGGTGGCTCAGAAACTGGCAGTACCGTGTATTTCTTTCTTTCGTTTTTTATTTTTATTTTTTTTTGAGACGGAGTCTCACTCTGTCACCCAGGCTGGAGTGCAATGGCGCGATCGCAGTTCACTGCAACCTCCGCCTCCCAGGTTCAAGCAATTCTCCTCCCTCAGCCTCCCGAGTAGCTGGGATTACAGGCACCCACCATCATGCCTGGATAATTTTTGTATTTTTAGTAGAGACAGGGTTTCGTCATGTTGGCCAGGCTGGTCTCGAACTCCTGACCTCAGGTGATCTGCCCACCCCCCCCAGCCTCCCAAAGTGCTGGGATTACAGGTGTAAGCCACCACACCCAGCAGTACCATGTATTTCTAGAAAGAAAGCATGCTAAAATCAGGGGACTTGATTACATGAAAATCTGTCTGAGAACCAGTTAAAGACCAAGATTGCCTCCCCTAGTATAGAAGACTGAAGGTTTTCTTTTCCCTCTGGAGAGAGGAAAACAGAGAGGGTCTCCAGACAAGGAAATAACTGGCACAGTTGAGGGCAGGGAAGACTGTAAAGAAGCAAAGAAGACTGTAAATACAGCAAAGAAGACTGTAAGTGAAATGAATATTGAGGATCCCCCTGCAGCCTTCTTCTCCCACTTAGCTTCCAGACCACAGGGAGCCAGGCCTCCAACTTGTAGGAAGAAGACTAGAGGATTCTTCCAGAGAATCTGACCAGCCCTAGTGGAAAAACCTAAAGATACTGACATATAGCTGCCCCACACATAGCCTAGGCAAATCATCACACAGAGAAGGCCACACTCAGTAAGCCCAACTCATGTATTTAAAACCTTTTTTTTTTTTTTTTTTTTTTTTTACAGACAGGGTCTCGCTGTCACCCTGTCTTCACACTTTACTACTAGTAGAGTCCCCTTCTTTGAAAACACATTAATAAACTCAGTAATGTGGGAGAATCACACAAGGCTGGAGTTTAGTGGCACAATCACAGCTCACTGCAGCCTTAAACTCCTGGGCTCAAGGGATCCTCCCACCCTAGCCTCCCATGTAGCTAGGACTACAGGTGCTCACCACCACATTCAGCTATTTTCTTTTTCTTTCTTTCTTTTTTTGAGACAGAGGCTTGCTGTGTCGCCCAGGCTGGAGTGCAGTGGTGTGATCTGCGGCTCACTGCAATCTCCACCTCCCAGGTTCACGCCACTCTCCTGCCTCAGCTTCCCGAGTAGCTGGGACTCCAGGTGCCCGCCACCACGTCTGGCTAATTTTTTGTATTTTTAGTAGAGACGGGGTTTCACTGTGTTGGCCAGGATGGTCTTGATCCTCTGACCTCATGATCCGCCCGCCTTGGCCTCCCAAAGTGTTGGGATTACAGGTGTGAGCCACTGCACCCCGCCCTTTTTTTCTTTTTTTTTTTTTTTTTTGAGAGATGGGGGTCTCACTATGTTGTTCAGGCTGGTCTCAAACTCCTGGGCTGAAGTGATCCTCCCGCCTTGGCCTCCCAAGGCACTAGGGTTGCAGGTGTGAGCCACCACATCTGGTCTGCACTGAAAACATTTTTTTTTTCTTTTTTTTTGAGACAGGGTTTCACTCTGTCACTCATGGCTCACTGCAGCCCCAACCTCCCTGGGCTCAGGTGATCCTCCCACCTCAGCCTAATGAGTAACTGGGACTAAAGGTGGCACACCACCACGCCTGGCTAATTTTTCTAATTTTTGCAGAAATGAGGTTTCACTGTGTTGCCCACGCTGGTCTCAAATTCTTGTCTCAAGCAATCTGTCTACCTCAACTTCCCAAACTGTTAGGATTACAGGTGTGAGCCATCACACTCGGCCAGCATGTAAAACTTCTAATCAACTTTTTAGTATTCCACTTTTAACAATGAACAGACAACCAAGAATCACCAGATATACAGGAAAGCCCCAACATAAAAGACAGAATTCAGATTCTATTTATACCAGAAGAAATTTGGGGCCCCAAATAAAAAGTTATTTGAAAGAAAGCATAAGCATGCTTGTCTTCATAAAAGTTTGTCAATGGTAAATCATATCAGGTGAACCTCAGCCATCAACCTGAGAATAAATAGGCCTCCCCAGGCCAGGCGCGGTAGGTCATGCCTGTAATCCCAGCACTGTGGGAGGCCAAAGTGGGTAGATCACGTGAGGTCAGGAGTTCGAAACCAGCCTGACCAACATGGAGAAACCCCATCTCTACTAAAAATACAAAATTAGTCGGGCGTGGTGGTGCATGGCTGTAATCCCAGCTACTCAGGAGGCTGAGGCAGGAGAATCGCTTGAACCCAGAAGGCGGAAGTTGTGGTGAGCCGAAATCGTGCCATTGCACTCCAGCCTGGGCAACAAGAGCTGAACTCCGTCTCAAAAAAATAATAATAATAATAGGCCTCTCCAAACCTAGGGTTTGTTTTATTGATGGTTATTCACTTCATGGGGGCAAGAGCTACAATAAAAAATAATTTGCTGAGTCCTGCAAGATGCTGCACCGTATCTGCATTTATTTTCCTGATTCCAAAGACATCTGTTGTGAACGGATCCATATATGGATAAATTGAGTGTTCCAATGAAGGCACTAAAATAAAGAAACTAATGGGTCATAAAGCATTAAGAGATGCATCATTGTGTTTACTAATCATTGATGCTACAACATGTAGTTAGATTTTTGTATGAGGAAGGAGGTCTCTCATGCCATAGCATTTCCCGTTCAGAAGTCAGGGAGAACTTCACACAAAACATGGTGCTTGAGAAGAGTTTTAAAGAAAGAGAAGAAGTTTGTCAGGCAAAACAGAGGAACAAAAAAGAGGGGAAGTGTAACAAAAGAAAAACTACCAAGGGCTAGTCTAAATGAGCACAGAAGAGTTGAGAAACTGCAATTAATACAGTATTGCAAGAGCAGTAGGAAGTGAGGCTGAAAAGGCAGGCAGAAATCAGATCAAGAAACACTTTGTAGACCAGGCATGGTGGCTCACACCTGTAATCTTAGCAATTTGGGAGGCCGGGGCTGGCGGTTTGCTTGAGCTCAGGAGTTCGAGACCAGCCTGGGCAACATGGCGAAACCCCGTCTCTACTAAAAATACAAAAATTAGCCAGGCATGGTGGCATGCGCCTATAGTCCCAGCTACTTGGGGGACTGAGGTAGGAGGATCGTTTGAACCCGGGAGGCAGAGGAGGCAGAGTGAGAGTGGCTATAATCTTCCAAGCTATGTACTAGCTGTTCCCAAAAAGGCAGTTCTCATACTTACAAACTCCAGGTTCCGTTCTCAGCTTATTGTGAAGCAAATTATTCCATTTCTAAGAGACCAGTGACTACCAGAGACACTCTAATGGTCCCCCTGAGGAAATCAGCAGCTCAAGGCCTCTACCCTCAGGTTCTTTCATTTTTCCGCCTGAGGTCTTCTTTAAGCACACAAACATTGTGTTATGTTAGCTTATCAGAAAGTATTTCTCAGTCTGGTTTCAAGGAAGACATGTATCTGCCCCAAGCCTTCACTTCCCAATTCCCAATGATGGTGGCAAATTCCAGCCACTTTTTAGAACTATATTAAACTAACATGTGTACACACGCACTTGTATAAATGTCTGACTTCCCCATGTATACTCCTTAAGGAGATAGGAAGAAAAATAGAAGGGAATAGTTAATGAGCACCAACACTTGATCCTTTCCTATATATTCTCTCATTTAATACTCACTGTATTCCTTCCTCTTCTCTCTCTCTCTCTCTCCCCCACCGCTTCTTTCTTTCTCCTGACCTCGAATGGTCTCCCCGCCTCGGCCTCCCAAGGTGCTGGGACTGCAGACAGTCTCGCTCACTCGGTGCTCGGTGTTGCCCGGGCTGGAGTGCGGTGGCGTGGTCTCGGCTCGCTGCAGCCTCCGCCTCCTAGCCGCCTGCCTTGGCCTCCCAGGGTGCTAGGATTGCAGCCTCTGCCGGGCCGCCGCCCCGTCTGGGAGGTGGGGAGCGTCTCTGCCTGGCCGCCCATCGTCTGGGATATGAGGAGCGCCTCTGCCCGGCCGCCCAGTCTGGGAGGTGAGGAGCGCCTGTGCCCAGCCACCGCCCCGTCTAGGAAGTGAGGAGCGTCTCTGCCTGGCTGCCCACCGTCTGGGATGTGAGGAGCGCCTCTGCCCGGCCGCCCCGTCTGGGAAGTGAGGAGCGCCTCTGCCCGGCCGCCCCGTCTGGGAGGTCTACCACGGAGGCTAGACGCAGTGTGGGGGCTGGACATGGTGGCTCACGCCTGTAGTCCCAGCACTCTGGGAGGCCAAGGCGGGTTGATCGCTTGAGGCTAGGAGTTGGAGACCAGTCTGGCCAACATTGCGAAATATATGAAAACTACAACAAACAAACCAACCAACCAACCCAGCAACAACAAAACAGGTCTACCCTGGAGTCATACTCCAATTTTTTCTATTTTCCTCCCTTTCTGATCCTTTATCCCACTTTCTTTTTCTTCCTCTTCCTTCTCCTTCTTCTTTGTCAAAGACATAGAGGATTGAGTTATTATCATTGATCCATACAAAGTCCCTCTCTCATTTATTTTCTTTCATTCCCACCCCCCATTTCTATTCCCCGTCTTCCCATGTGCAACCTTCCTAATATGTTTGATATGCATCTTTTTGTTTGTATGTATTTTTAGAAAATGTTTATTGTTTTGTGTGTAAAAAAAATTAATTAAAAAATAAATTTTCAAATAAATAAATATTCAGTCACTGCCCACAAAAAAAAAAAAAAAAACTCACTGTAACCTTGGGAAAGGTGATATCTATAACTTCATTTTCAGAGATGAAAAAACTATGGCTCAGAAATTAAATGATTTACCCAAGGTCTGAAACTTGAAGCCACATGTTTGGGTTGACCAACACTTTTCTACTACCTCATGTTAGGTTCCCCATATCTTATTTTATTCATTACTAAATATCACTCAACACAGTCTGCTGAATTGCATTATACTAAGCCACTCACTGAACAAATTAGCAACCAGGAAAAGCAACTGAACAGAAAGATAAAGGACAAATTAAAAACTTGGACAATGGATGCAGGTTCCAAAAAAACAAAAAAAAAAAAAAAAGAGAGAGAGAGAGAGTGAAGTAGCAACATCAACGCCAACAAGCTCTTCGGAGCCCTGACTAATACAGGCAAGGATTGAAATAGCCAAAATGCATGTTGATAGATCTCCATTCCAGAATTTTATCTCCTCAGCCAGCCCAGTAGAGTCCCTGGTAAATTACTGCCAGTCAGGCACACATCACAAATGAATTACAATAAGCAGATGCAATCTCTCCCTGTAGCCTTCCCACTCTCACAAAACCACTAGGAACTAAAGAAAGCTTTTGTTCTCCATCTGAACTGCCCTTGCTGGTAAAGGGAAATTGGGTTTGAGAAGCAGATGGCTTGTCAAAGAGCCTAAAACCTAAAGTGAAAAGGAAGTAATTTACTAAAACCAAACATTCCAAAAGAGAAACCAAGCTTCTCTGAGGTGACAAAGAGTGTCTTCATTGTCATGGCTTGCCCTCTAAACAGAGCGTCCCCAAATCACCTTGTAGGAGGGGCTGAGGCAAAGACTCAGACTAGCTCTAGCCACATTCATCTAGATTTTTCTAAAAGTAAGCATCATGTGTTTGTAGCAACTGTGTTTGGTTATGGAGATTTGATTATTAAAGTATTTTGTTATGGAAGAAAAGTACTACTACAGTAGTTAGGTCCTCAATATAAGAAGATGAGACAAAAAGGAACTTACAGGTTAAATAAGATAATGTAAGTAAAGAACCTAAAAACTGAGCTAGCACAAAGTAGATGATTAATTTGGCTGCGCATTTCAATCTGATATGCAACTTAAGTCCCTTCCCCTATCTGGGTCTTCATTTTCTCAATTCAACAGTTAAATGGTACAACATTTAACTTAAAAAATCAATTGAATTAAATTATCTCAAACACTCCAGGAATATAGGATACACAATGAAGACTCTTTTTTTTTTTTTCTTGAGACGGAGTCTCATTCTGTTGCCCAGGCTGGAGTGCAGTGGCACGATCTTGGCTCACTGCAACCTCCGCCTCCCAGGTTCAAACAATTGTCCTGCCTCAGCCTCTCGAGTAGCTGGGACTACAGGTGCATGCCACCATGCCTGGCTAATTTTTTGTATTTTTAGTACAGACGGGGTTTTACTGTGTTACCCAGGATGGTCTTGATCTTCTGACCTCATGATCCACCTGCCTCAGCCTCCCAAAGTGCTGGGATTGCAGGCGTGAGCCACCGGGCCCAGACGCAATCAAGACTCTTTACTAGACAAGAAGCTCTTACTGCTCCTTTCAGCTACACTCTCAGGACTAAGAGATTACCCCTACCTGTCTATCAGCCACTTCTAAGCCAGGAGCATCCTTTACAGTGCAGCTCACCATCTGTGCTAGATGCTTCATTAAGTGTAAAGCTGATACTATACTTTGTTAGAAAGCTAGTGCACAAATGTTACCTAGAGATTAATAAATCACTCCAGTTGTGTTGGGTTGCAATTGCAAGGGCAGCATCTGTGGGTCTGAAAACAGATGGTCTTATAAGGATGGAGGATTTGGCTCTTATCTGAATTTCCTAAGGCAAGCAGGTTTGGATCAGCAGGAAGCCTGACGCGGAAGTGCCAGAGTAGAGCTAGTATCCAGTGATGAGGAAAGATGACAGAATTGCACATGCAGTTTCTTTCCATAATAAATGAATATATCAGAGGATGCAATTACCAAAATCCCAAGCTCTTATTTTTGTACCTACTCATCAACTTCTAAATCATTTTCTTTTTCGTCCAACACTTTCTTATTTCAACACAAAGACGTGCTCAGAGAAATTACCTAGTAAAGCCCTGGCACAAAATAAGAACTTTAAAATCTACTGACTAAAACAAACTGAAAAAACAAAGAAAAACAAATTAAACTGATTTGATAAAAGTAGAATAAATGCCTATGATACTGTCAATAATAGTAGGTATACATTAAACACATTAATGTTTGAGGTCTAGGTATTTTACATACATTCTTTCATTCAATTCTCAAGGTAACCTTTATTTTATTATCTCTATTTTATAGATAAGAAACTTAAAGTTCCAAAATGTCAGATACTCTGCCCAGAGTCAGACACCAAATTACCTAATGGAAGTCAGAACTAACCCCCACTCCCACCCCTACCAAGGGCTAAATGACTTCACAACTCTATGCATTTTGTCTGCCTCCTGCCCGACCAATTGCCTTCTTACTATTCCACAAAATGCACCTGGCTCATTCCTACCTCTGGATCTTTCTACTTGCTGTTTCCTCTGCTGAACTCCCTTCTATTATATCTTCTCATGGCTTACTACTTAAAATCATTCAGGACTCTGCTCAAATGCAATCTCTTCAGAGAGGCCTTTTTTTTTTTTTTTTTTTTGAGACAGAGTCTCGCTCTGTCGCCCGGGCTGGAGTGAAGTGGCGCAATCTCCGCTCACTGCAAGCTCCGCCTCCCGGGTTCACGCCATTCTCCTGCCTCAGCCTCCGAGTAGCTGGGACTACAGGCGCCCGCCACCGCGCCCGGCTAATTTTTTGTATTTTTTAGTAGAGACGGGGTTTCACCGTGGTCTCGATCTCCTGACCTCGTGATCCGCCCGCCTCGGCCTCCCAAAGTGCTGGCCCAGAGAGGCTTTTCTTGATCATCCTCCCAACATATGGTGTTTCCTTATCTTGCTTTATTTTTTATTATGGCCCTTACATTATATTCTTTATTAACATGTTTGTTTACTGTCAGTTTCCCCCATTAGAATGAAAGACTTATGAGGGCAGGAACTTTGTCTTGGTTACAACTGTATCTCCAGCACTTTGAGCAGTGACCACTAGAGCAGGTGCTCATCAAATATTCATTGAATAAATAATTAAATTAGGCCGGGTACGGTGGCTCGTGCCCTGTAATCCTAGCACTTTGGGAGGACAAGGCAGGCAGATCACCTGAGGCCAGAAGTTCAACACCAGCCCGTCCAACATGCTGAAACCCCCTCTCTACTAAAAATACGAAAATTAGCTGGGTGTAGTGGTGCGTGCCTGTAGTCCCAGCTACTCAGGAGGCTGAGACAGGAGAAGCGCTTGAACCTGGGAGGTGGAGGTTGCAGTGAGCCAAGATCGCATTACTGCACTCCAGCCTGGGCGACACAGTGAGACTCCATCTCAAATAAATAAATAAATAAATAAGCTCACAATCACAGAGCTCTATAATATTAGTGTAAAAAGGTAGTTGCTATATAATAGAAAGACCACAGGCTTTGAGATCAGGCAGACCTGCATTCAACTTTCTCACTGACTATGATAGTGTAAATTCAGACAAGTCCCTAAACTTCTTTTTTTTTTTTTTTTTTTTTTTTTTTGAGACAGAGTCTCACTCTGTCATCCAGGCTGGAGTGCAGTGGCGCAATCTCGGCTCACTGCAAGCTCCTCCTCCCGGGTTCACACCATTCTCCTGGCTCAGCCTCCCGAGCAGCTGGGACTACAGGCATCCACCACCACGCCTGGCTAATTTTTGTATTTTTAGTAGAGATGGGGTTTCACCACATTAGCCAAGATGGTCTCGATCTCCTGACTCGTGATCCGCCCACCTCAGCCTCCCAAAGTGCTGGGATTATAGGTGTGAGCCACCGTGCCCAGCTCCTAAACTTCTTTAATCTCCTCATCTGTAAAACAGGTATAAATATCTAGGTCCCATAGATTTGTTATGATGATTAAATGAGATAAACTTATGAATATACTTTGTGTAAACTATAAAGTATTATAGAATGTTTATGATGTTTATGATGATGATGGGAGAAAGTTTAGAGACAATCTAGTTAAGACCTTCACTTTAGAGATCACCCCAAGGCTCTAAAAGGTAAAGTGAACTATCCAATGTCCCCCAGTTATTTAAAACCAAACATAATTAGACTCTAGGACTTCAGGTGATCACACTAGGACACCTGGCATTACCTACCATAGATTACCTGATCTCTGGTACTCCACTTTCTCTAGGTTCTTCCTCTACCTCACTGGCTACTCCCTTGATCTTCTCAACTTCTCTATGTTAGAGTGTCCAGAGTTTGGCAGTCAGATCTCTTCTTTGCTCTAAGTGCACACATTTCCTAGGTGAGCACATCTACTCCATGGTTTTATATATGCTAATTACTCCCAAATTTATTATCTCCAACTTGAACTTCTCTGAATTTCAGACTTGTATATCCAACTGCCTGACATCTTTTGGTTACCTAATAACCATTATAAAAATGTAGTATGTCCAAAACCAAATGTCTAACTCCCTCCTGCAAACCTGCTCCTCCTACTGTTTCCCAATTCTATAAGTGGCAATTCTAATCTTGTAGTTGCTCAAGGCAAAAACCTCCGAATCTTCTTTGACTACTTTCTTACTTTCATAATCCTCATCCAATCTATCAGCAAATTCTGTCAGCTCTACTTTCAAAACATATGCTGATTCTAACCATTTCTTACCATTACTACAGTGACTCAAGCCTTCATTATTGTTTTTAACTATTGTAACAGCCCCTGCTTCTATCCTTGCCATCTGCTTATCCTGTCTCTCTCTTCCCAGAAGCCAAAATGATCCTTTTAAATTCAGTTTGGAGCATGTAACTCCACTCTGTTCAAAACCCTGCAATGAGTTATCATCTCAGAGTAAAATACAAGGTCGTTACCATGACTTACCAGGTAATCTAGCTCCCTTTCACCTATCTAATCTTACCCCATAGCACCTTCCTCCTTGCTCCATACTACCGTAAAATTAAATTTTAGCATCAACATTTGTATTGTTTAGAAACCATTCTGAGGGGGCCAAAAGCACAGACACCAAGAAGAATATGACAGCCTTGGATCGCTTAAGCTGAACAACAGGAAAATTCTCCTCTTCTTGTTATTCTTTGAAAAACCAAGTACATTCTCAGTTCAAGGAGTTAGTACTTACAGTTCTCTCTGCCTAAAGCATTCTTCCCTCAAATTATCAATATGACTTGCTCCTTTATTTCATTAAGATCTCTACTCAAACTTCACCTCATCAGCAAGGCCTAAGTTAACTGATTATATCTAAAATAGCTCCCACCCTTTCAATCACACCCTTTTCCCATATACTGCCTGTTTTTTTCTATTACTAGGACACAATTGAAAGCAGGGACTTTATTTTATTCACTACTGTATCCCCAGAGCTAAGATCATATTGTAAGTATAATCAATACCAGTAATCAACTTCAGCCGTTAATTGTTCTTTTTTTTTTTTTTGGATGGAGTCTTGCTCTGTTGCCCAGGTTGGAGTGCAGTGGCACAATCTCAGCTCACTGCAACCTCCGCCTCCCAGGTTCAAGCAATTCTCCTGCCTCAGCCTCCCAATTAGCTGGGATTACAGGCACCCGCCACCATGCCCAGCTAATTTTTCTATTTTTAGTAGACACAGGGTTTCGCCATGTTGGCCAGGCTGGTCTCAAACTCCCGACCTCAGGTGATCCACCCACCTTGGTCTCCCAAAGTGCTGGGATTACAGGCATGAGCCACCACACTCGGCCCATTAATTGTTCTTTAACTATATCTTAAGTCTTCAGTCTTGTCTTCCCCTAAACAGACTGAATATTCTTTGAAAATGGCCATTTTCTAGATATGCTAACTGAGTACTTTCAATTTAACCTGATAGATGTAACCAAAAGAAGGAAAAATGATAAGATTAAGCTATATTTATTTCCTCTGGGACTCTCTTATAATCAACTAACAAATCAGTATTAATAAGCACTTTTGGGTGCAGAGTACCATCTTACTAAAGAAGGATATCACCAAGCTAGGTAGTAAAGCACAAAGAGATACATAAAGTGGCTCACATCTATAATCCCAGCACTTTGGGAGGCCAAGGCAGGAAGATCTGCTCAAGCCCAGGAGTTAAGAGGCCAGCCTGGGCAACATAGCAAGACTCTACCTCTACAAAAAATAAACAAAATTAGCTGGGTATGGTGGCACATGCCTGTAGTCCTAGCTAGTTGGGAGCCTGAGGCAGGAGGATCACTTGAGCCCAGGAGTTTGAGGCTGCAGTGAGCTATGATCCCACCACTGCAATCCAGCCTGAGTGACAAAGCAAGATTCAGTCTCTTAAAAAAAAAAAAAATAGTAACAAGTGAGCAATGAGCTAATGAAAGATGTTCAGCATCATTAGCCACCAGGGAAACGCACATCAAACCAAAATGATATATACCATTTCACACTGAGTAGGTTGGCTAAAAGAAAAAAGACAAATAACAAGTGATTACAAGGATGTGGAGAAAATGGAACCTTCATATACTGTTGGTAGGAATGAATGTGAAGTGGTACAGCCACTGTGGAAAACAAGTCCTCAAAAGGGTTAAACATAGAGTTACCACATGCTCTAACAACTCTACTCCTAGATGTATACCCAAGAGAAATAAGAAATCTATGTTCACATAAAAACTTATATGCTAATATTCACAGCTACATTACAAATAATAGCTAAAAGTGGGAACTATCCAAATGTCCATCAACTGATAAACAAATAAAAGGTGGCATACCCATACAATGAAATATTTAGCAATAAAAAGGAATGAAGTACTGGTATATGTAACAACATGAATGAATCTTGAAAAAAAAAATATATATATATATATATATATTTTTTTTTTTTTTTTTGGAGACAGTCTCCCTCTGTCACCCAGGCCGGAGTGCAGTGGCACAATCTTGGCTCACTACAACCTCCACCTTTCAGGTTCAAGTGATTCTCTTGCCTCAGCCTCCTGAGTAGCTAAGACTACAGATATGCACCACCACATCCAGCTAATTTTTGTATTTTTAGTAGAGATGGGGTTTCACCATGTTGGCCAGGCTGGTCTCTAACTCCTGACCTCAAGAGATCCACCCATCTCGGCCTCCCAAAGTGCTGGGATTACAGGCATGAGCCACCCCACTCAGCCGAACCTTGAAAACACCACGCTAAATGAAAAAAGCTAGCTATAAAGGCCACATATTATATTACTCCATTCATATGAAATATCCTCAATAGGTTAGTGATTCCCTAGGGCTGGTGGAGAAGGGGACAACAGAGGGTGATTGCTAAAGGGTACAAGTTTCTAATAGGTAATGAAATATTCTAAAACTGACTGTTGTAATGATTATGCAACTATATATACTAAAAACCACTCAACTATACAATTTAAATGAGTGAATTGTGTGGCATATGAATTATATCTCAGTAAAGCTCTTTAACTTTTAAAATATAATCTTGGGCTTATTTTGGATTCAACTTAACATTTATTGAATACTATATACTTTTTTTTTTTTTTTTTTTGGAGACAGAGTCTTGCTCTGTCACCCAGGCTGGAGGGCAGTGGTGGTGCGATCATGGCTGGACTCAAACTCCTGGGCTCAAGTGGTCCACTTGCCCCAGCCTCCCAAAGTGTTGGGATTACAGGCATAAGCCATGGTGCCCAGCCAACATACTCTTTATTTTACTTAATATTCACAACAAAAAAAACCCTATGAGATGAGGGTTATCAATTCACCCATCTTGCAGACAAAACACTTACATCTCACAGAAATTAAAAGATTTAAGGTTTTTTAGAAAGTTATCAGAGCCAAGAGTTGATTCTACATTCACTATCTCAATCTAGGGCTCTTTCTTAGCTCTTCTCACTTCTTACTACTGAGCATACTGAAGACCTAGCTGTAGTTCTTTTTTATAAAAGCTTCTATGGATTAATAAACCAAAGACTAAGATCATAAAAACACAGACTGACAACCACAGATTGAGAGAGTGTTTGCCAAAGTTATATAACTAAGATCCTATATCCCTGCATTTAATTATTTGGTCAGCAGTAGTACTCTGCTACATGAAAAGAAGGGGCTAAGTCTGATTCCCAAGTTCACCTATGTGGGGGGTGGGGAGGGGGGAGAAAAAAGTATAGAGTATACCCCCAGCAAATCAATCAAGAGCCATAAGCACTTTGGACTAATTTACAACTGACTAACCAATTTTGAAATAAGACAACTTCTCAATAACACTACTGGAAAGCACCTATTAAAAAGCTAGCTGTTGGGCTAGGCACGGTGGCTCATGCCTGTAATCCCAGCACTTTGGGAGGCTGAGGCAGACAGATGACCTGAGGTCAGGAGGTCATCTGACCTCAGATAGTGAAGCCTTGTCTCTACCAAAAATACAAAATTAGCTGGGTGTGGTGGCACATGCCTGTAATTCCAGCTACTCAGGAGGCTGAGGCAGGAGAATTGCTTGTAACTGGGAGGCGGAGGTTGCAGCGAGCCTAGATCGCGCCATTGCACTCTAGCCTGGGCAACAAGAGCAAAACTCCATCTCAAAAAAAAAAAAAAGCGGCCGGGCGTGGTGGCTCACGCTTGTAATCCCAGCACTTTGGGAGGCCGAGGCGGGAGGATCACAAGGTCAGGAGATCGAGACCACGGTGAAACCCCGTCTCTACTAAAAAATACAAAAAAAAATTAGCCGGGCGTGGTGGTAGTCCCAGCTACTCGGAGAGGCTGAGGCAGGAGAATGGCGTGAACCCGGAAGGCGGAGCTTGCAGTGAGCCGAGATCGCGCCACTGCACTCCAGCCTGGGCGACAGAGCGAGACTCCGTCTCAAAAAAAAAAAAAAAAAAAAAAAAGCTAGCTGTGATGAAGATGATTTTTAGGGTAATAGAATTGTTCTATATCTTGACTGTGGTGTGGTGACAGTTACACAAATTACATATGTGTTAAAATTAAAAGAATTTTATTACAAGTTTTATTTTACTGTTGTTCATTTTAAAATAAAATTTAACAAAAACTGCATATGAAAAAATAACAACAACAACAAAACAATTACAATTTTAAAATGTGCAAAGAACTTGAATAGACATTTCTCCAAAGAAGATATACAAATGGGCTGCACACAGTGACTCACACCTGTAATCCTAGCACCGGGAGGCCAAGGTGGGAAGATTGCTTGAGCCCAGAAGTTCAAGAAAAAAAAAAAGAAAGAAAGAAAACAAAAGGAAGAAGAAAGAAAAAGGAGGAGGAGTATGCAGAGGAAAAGGGGGGGGGAGGAGGAGGAAGAAGAAGAAAGAAGAAGAGAAAGGAGGAGGAGGCAAAAAGAAGGAAAAAAGAAGAAATACAAATAGCTAACATGCATTTTAAAAGATGCTCAATATCACTAACCATTAGAGAAATGCAATCCAAACCATAATATCACCTCATATCCATTATGATGGCAGGTATTAAAAAAAAAATCCAAGACAAAATAGAAAATAAGAAGTGTTGAGGATATGGAGAAACTAGAACCCTTGTGCACTGTTGGTGGGAACGGAAAATGGTGCTGCTGCTATTGAAAATAGTGTATCTGCTTGCAGGAAGTAACAAAAGAAAAAGAAAAGAAAATAGTATAAAGCTTCCTCCAAAAATTAAAAATAAGCCAGGTGTGCTAATGCACACCTGTAGTCCCAGCTACTTGGGATGCAGAGGCAGGAGGGTCGCTTGAGCCCAGGAGTTCGAGGATAAGAGTGTACTTATTATTATGACTGTGAATGACCGCTGCACTTCAGCCTGGGCAACAGAGTGAGACTCCATCTCTTAAAAAATAAAAATAGAATTACCATACGATCTGGCAATTCCATTTCTGGATATACATCCAAAAGAACTGAAAGCAGAATCTTAAAGAGATATGTGCATATCTGTGTTCAGTGCAGCATTATTCACAACAGCCAAGAGGTGAAAGCAAACCAAATGTCCATCATTGAATGAATGGGGGAAAAAAAAAAAAAACACGTGGTATATACATACCAAGGAATACTATTTAGCCTTAAAGAAGAAGGAAATCCTGTCACATGCTACAGCATGGATGAACCTCGAAGACATTATACCAAGTCAAATAAGCCAGTCACAGAAAGACAAATATTGTATGATTCTACTTACATGAGGTATCCAAAGTAGTTAAACTCACAGAAACAAATAGTAAAATTGTGGTTGTCAGGAGCTTGGAAGAAGGAGGAAGGGAGAGTTGTTGTTCAATGGGTATAAAGTTTCAGTTTTGCAAGAAAAAAATGTTGTAGAGATCTGTTATGCAACAATGTAAATTAGTTAATACTACTAAACTATACACTTAAAAATGGTTAAGACAGTAAATTTTACGTTATGTTTTTCACCATATTTTTATAAATAAATAAATAAGCAAGCAAGCTGGGTATACATGGTAGTATGAAATAGGAAGTAAGATGATAATAATAATAGCTAACATTTACTGAGTGCTTACTATAAGCAAGCACATTATTTCGCCCAACTGTGACTAAGGTAGGGACTATTATGACCTTTCTTTTACCAATGACAAGGCTCAGCCTAGAAAAGTCAAATCACTTGCTCAAGATCAAACAGCCAGGGCCTCCAAGACAGTGTAATTCTTTAAGCTGCATATGTGACAACCAGTTATATCTACTCATTTTTTAAGACTCATAAAGATATAATACTTTCTTGAATCCCTCTCCCCACTCCCAGAACTGACCTAACCCTAGAGGGAACCCTAGATATATTTCTTTCTTTTTTTAAGTTGATTTTTTTTTTTTTTTTTTTTTTTTTTTTGTGAAAGGGTCTTGCTCTGTCACCCACACTGGAATGTAGTGGTGCAATCATGGCCCACTACAGCCTTGACTTCCTGGGCTCAAGTGATCCTCCTGCCTTAGCCTGCTGAGTAGCTGGGACTACTGGTGTACGCCACCAAGGCCAGACAATTTTTTTTTTGTAAAGGTGGGGTCTCCCCATGCCTCCCTGGCTGGACTTGAACTCCTGGCCTCAAGTGGTCCTCCCTCCTTGGCCTCTCAGAGTGCTGGGATTATAGGAGTGAACCACTACACCTGGCTCCATAGACATTTCTCTTTTTTTTGAGATGGAGTTTTGCTCTGTCGCCCAGGCTGGAGTGCAGTGGGCACGATCCCGGCTCACTGCAACCTCCACCTCCCAAGTTCAAGCAATTCTCCTGCCTCAGCCTCCCAAGTAGCTGAGATTACAGGCATGCACCACAATGCCCAGCTAATTTTTGTATTTTTAGTAGAGATGGGGTTTCACCGTGTTGGCCACACTGGTCTCGAACTCCTGACCTCAGGTGATCCACACGCTTCGGCCACCCAAAGTAGTGGGATTAAAGGCATGAGCCACCGTGTCTGGCCTCCATAGACATATTTCTATCATGGTACCTACTACACTTAATTGTACTTGCTTATTTACATGTCTGTCTCTCCACTGATCAGCACCTCTAGATCTGCTTCCAATAGCCATTAACCATTCATAGCTGTTTAAATTCAAATTTAAATTAATTAAAAGTAAAAAAAAAATTTTAATTCAGTTCTTCAGTCTCACTAGGCATATTTCAAGCACTCAAGACCCACGTGTAGCTGGTGACTACTGTATTGGACAGCATGGATATAGAACATTTCCATCACTGCAGAAAGTTCTGCAGGACAGCGCTATGTGGCACAAACAGTCTAGCAGGCAGTCTGGCAGGAGCTACGCCTAACTCATTTCTGTATCCCAGCACCAACCTTTAGTAAACCTCCAGTAAGTGTTTCTTAGCAATGACACGGGGTAACACAGAGCTTGTTCTACCTTATTATCACACACCACTCATGATTTAAGTTCCATACATTCAATGTCCCTTACAGGCTAGCATCAGTGTAATAACCCACCATCATCCCAACTTGTGGAAAGAGGCAGGAATCACAATAAGTAGAGCTAATTGGAAAGTCTTTGTCTAGTCCTTCACCCCAAACCGAAGTTCCACTACTTAATTTGAGACTTGATTAAGAAGAGGGCTTATTTCTTGCTTCAGGTTTGGCATGTAATTAAATTACAGGTGTTTCTAAAAGGAATTTTTTTTCAAATATTGGAAGAACCTCACAACTTGGCAGAAATAAAAATAAGAAGACTGGTTGAAATTTATCATACTTTTTATCATATCATTCATACTCTATGAATAAATATGTATGAACGAACATATCCTCAGAATGCTCTTTATATTAAAAAACATAGTCACTTGACACATTTTCTGAGGAACTATAATAAAGAAAGAGAGATAAATTGTGTTGGTAGACAGAAGCTTAAATTGGAATAATAGAAAGTGGTAAGAGCTCTAAGATAGAGAAAGAACTGCTAGGAACTATGAAGACCACAAAGGAGAGTCAGAACCCAGTAGCGAAATGGAATAGAAGGTGGGGAAACCACAAAGGAAGCTACTCAGAGATAAATCCCAATTAAGTTTTAAAGGGTAATTAAGGCTGGGCTTGGTGGCTAATGCCTGTAATCCGAGCACTTTGGGAGGCCAAGGCAGGCAGATTGCTTGAGCCCAGGAGTTCAAGACCAGCCTGGGCAACATGGCAAAACCCTGTTTCTACAAAAAATACAAAAATTAGCCAGGTGTGGTGGCAGGTGCCTGTAGTCCTAGCTACTCAGGACGCTGAGGTGGGAAGATCACCTGAGACTGCGGGATCGAGGATGCAGTGCACCGTGATCGTATCACTGCACTCCAGCCTGAGTGACAGAGTCAGACTGTCTCAAAAATAAACAAACAATAAGTAAATAAATAAATATTTTTTTAAAAGGAGGGTGAGAGGGTGTCCCAAATAGAGATAAATGTCATGGATGAAGATACAGGAATATGACCTGGACAGCAGGTCTGGAACAACATATGAAAAAAAAACGAGAATTTGGCCGGGCGCGATGGCTCATGCCCGTAATCCCAGCACTTTGGGAGGCCGAGGCGGGCATATCACAAGGTCAGGAGATCCAGACAATCCTGGCTAACACGGTGAAACCCTATCTCTACTAAAAATACAAAAACAAAATTAGCTGGGCACGGTGGTGGGCGCCTGTTGTCCCAGCTACTGGGGAGGCTGAGGCGGGAGAATGGCATGAGCCCAGGAGGCGGAGCTTGCAGTGAGCCGAGATCACACCACTGCACTCCAGCCTGGGAAACAGAGGGAGACTCCGTCTCAAAAAAAAGGAGAATTTGAGGCCAATGAGGCAAGCAGAGGCCAAACCATGAAAGAGCCTGCAAGCTAAGTTAAGGGGTTTGAATTTTATCCTCCAAGTTACGAAAAAACCTCTGGAAGGTTTTAAAGCAGAGAAGAGTGCAATCTGTATTCAACAAAGCTCAGGGAGAAGCAGTAGGGAGGACAGATTTGGTGGAGGTGAGACAGTAGGTAGGGAGACCAGCCAGGAAGTCGTTGCAAAAAGTAATGAGACAGGAACTATCTGACACAAATAGTTTTAAACATACCCTATCTTAAATGGGTCTCTCTCCATTAGTCTATGCCTCTCAAAGCTGGAACACCATAATTCAGCTATATAGCACAATTACAAAAACAACTGTTAAAGTCAATTCTATAAACTAAAAATTTAACTGCACTCCTTTATTCAATAGTCATTCCAGATTTCGAACTAAAACTGCTCATTCTTCTTTTGCACTGCACACAATTTTGGAAAAATATTTCAGCCAGACGATCACATCTGTGCAGTGTGCAACAAGTGTAAACAATTTAACAGGAGTTTAATGAGACATTTCCTATTCAATTGGAGAAAAAGATTAGAAAATTCTAACATGGCAACATCAGGTTGCAAATTGACATTTTTTAATTAGCTTTTTTAAGAAATATGAACATGCCAATTTTAAGTCCCATCTGGTTGCATGTTGCAGCTGCCCTGAATGAATTTCCAGTTATTAGGCACTTGGCTAAAGCATTCAGAACTACCATGTGCTATCAGCAGCAGCAGCCACAGTACAGTACTTAGGAAGTACTTAAATACCCATGCTGGTACAAAAGGATTTCTTAGTCTGCCCTGGAGAGAAAGGAATATACGGGGAAAAGGAAGGAACAATCTCACATTTTTAAGAAAATATCTTTCAGTTTTACCTCCTCTCGTCTTCAAAAGCAATGGACTTTCTTATCTTTGACCTCACAGTGCCTTAGCCTGGAGAGTTTTACCTACCCCTTCTGCCTTGTATAAACAAAATCCTAAGGACCAAGGATTTAGAATTGGACTAAAACTAGGTTCAATTCCAACTCTACCTCTTACAAACTGTGAACTTGGGCACATTTCTTAATCTTCCTTAGACTCTATTTCCTCATGTTTAAATGATAATGCCTAACCTTGAAGAGCTGTGGCGAAGACGAAAGAAAATGTATATAAAATATCTATAGAATGTCTGGCTCATATGGGCATTCAGTACATGGTAACATTTAACACTCTCCTTTGTATTCCACTATAATTTGTACTTTACAGTAATTATGTACCTGCTTTAAAGGTTTAAGAATTAAATGAATTAATTTAGGTAAAGGCTTTATAACAGTGCCTGGCACATAGTAGGCAAGCATTAAGTATTAGTTGCAGTTGTTGCTACTATTACATACCAACATCATAGTATGTTTCATAGTGAACTACAATTTCTTTATTTGCTGTTTTCCTTCCTATCTAGTACTTAGCATAAAACCTGGCATGAAAGAGATACTCAATTAACATCTGTTGACCAGTTGAATAAATAATGGATGAGGCCAGGCATGGTGGCTCACGCCTGTAATCTCAACACTTTGGGAGGCCAAGATGGGTGGATCACTTGAGGTCAAAAGTTCAAGACCAGCCTGGCCAACATGGTGAAACCCCATCTCTACTAAAAATACAAAAATTAGCCTGGTGTGGTGGCACACACTGTAATCCCAGCTACTCGGGAGACTGAGACAGGAGAATCACTACAACCCAGAAGGCAGAGGTTGCAGTGAGCCGAGATCGTGCCACTGCATTCCAGCCTGGGTGACAGAGTGAGATTCTGTCTCAGTCAATCATTCAATAAATCAATCAATAAAGGATGAATGACTGAAGGAATGAACTTAATTTATCATACAATTTTACAAAGTAGCCATTCAATAATATATTGTTTTATAAATTAATTAATCCTATCAAGCCCATATGGTAAGAAAGGGAGTTATTATTATGGCTCTTTTTACAGATAATAAACAGAGTCCCAGAGAGATCAAAGGTTAAGGTCACCCAGGTAGAGTAGGAATTAGAATCCCTTTGGTCTCTCAGAAACTAACTCTAGATTTTTTTTCAACGAGACCTTAATCTCTCTCCATATTTTAAATATTACCTACGGGATTGGTCAAGTTTTTCAAGTCTCTATGGTTTCAAGAAGGGCCCTCAAAGTCAGAAGATGCTACCAACAAATGATGGAAGGGTGAAGAAAGAACATGACCAAATGAGAAGTTCTGTATCTCTTCTTTGGGAAAGAAGGAATAAAGACCTGCTTTCATCTGGCCTGAGCACAGAGAAAGCAATTAAGTCTGACTAATAAGAGGATAAAGCCCTCACTGTAAACAAATGAGGATGGAGGACACTGAGAGGATCAAATATGAAAGGCAGTATGGGGACTTAGAGCCACTCTTCTACTCCTGTAAAGAGCATGACTAATCACAGTCTTTCTAGGGGGTAGTCATTCTTTCATTTAACAAATACTTAGTCCCTGCAATGAACTAGGATAATAACTCAACAGTGTATATCAAGAGCCTTTGAAAAGTTATACCTGGCCGGGTGCCGTGGCTCATGTATGTAATCCTAGCACTTTGGGAGGCCAAGGCAGGCAGATGGATTGAGCCTAGGAGTTCAAGACCAGCCTGGGCAACATGGTGAAACCCTATGAAAACTAAAAAAAATAAAAATAAAATTAGCCAGGTGTGGTGCCGTGCACTTGTAGTGCCAGCTATTCAAGAGGCTGAGGTGGGAGGATAGTTTGAGCCCAGGAGGCGGAGGTTGCAGTGAGCTGAGATTGTGCCACTGCACTCCAGTCACTGCACCCCAGCCTGTGTGACAGAGCCAGACCCTATATCTCAAAAAAATAAAAATAAAAATAAATTATACCTTCACTCCAATTACCCTATTCCTATTTATCCTAAGAAAACTATCAAAAAAATTAAGACTGAGGCCAGGCGCAGTGGCTCACACCTATAATCCCAGCACTTTGGGAGGCCAAGGTGGGAGGATCACTTGAGGCAAGAGTTCTAGACCAGCCCGGGCAACACAGGGAGAACCCATCTCTACAAAAAACAAAATTTTAAATTAGCTGGGCGTGGGGTGTGCGCCTACAGTCCCAGCTACTTGGGAGGCTAAGACAGAAGATCTCTTGAGCCCAGGAGTTTGAGGCTGCAGTGAGCTGTGATCGCGCCACTGCACTCCAGCCTAGGTGACAGACCCAGACCCTGTCTCAAAAATGAAAGGAAAATGCTTATGATATAATGTTAAATTAAAAAGTACTCCAAAAGACTACCTATAGTATGATCTTAATTATACAAAATAAATAGAAAAAAAACTTTTCAAAAAAGCCTAAATGCTGAGTTTTAAAAGTAATCTCTGCATGGCAGAATATGGAGCGATATTATTTGCCAAGTTTTCTAGTTTTTCCATAACAAGCATTTTTCCAAAAAACAAGGTGAAGGAGATTTTAGGACAAAAAATGAATATATAAAATGCCATCAGGATTAATTAAGATCATTAGACTCTCTGCTAGGTGAGAAACATATTAGAGGCATATTATTTTTACACAAAAAGATTATGTTAATCCTACTGAGAATTGACACTAATGCAAGGGTGAAATACAATGGGAGAGCAATAAAGAGGAAATCCCATCAGACTCCCAGGAGGTCACTTTCATTTCAGAATGTCTGTCATCAGCAATGCCAAGTTCAATGAGTAAAGAGAGAAATGAAACTTGATAGGTGAAGAAGATGGCAAGCTAAGATCCACTGCTAAAATCCATAAGTTCCTCAAGATCATGGAACCTGTCAATTACCATATAGTGTAACAAAGGCCATGGAAGGAAGGCAGCAGCAGGAATGTGGCAAAGTCAAGAGAAGGTCAAGGTAGCCTTTGTTGAAGATGACTAATTTAAAGGAGAAAGACATTAGCCTAGAGGAAAAGGGCATTCGAGGAAAAAGGGAGAGCCTAGAGAATAGAAACAGCTTCACATGCCTTGGGAAAAGACATTTATTTCAGTGTTGCTAGAGTCCAAAGTGCAAGGGAGGCTGTGGTGAAAGATGTAGTTGCAAAAGTCATCAGGGGCCTGTCTCAGAGGACCTGAATATCTGGTCTACCATTAAGGGAAGCAGCTATACATGAGTCAGTCAACAAGGGTACCATTCCAGTAGGAGAGTTAGGCAGCATTATAATAAAGATAAGTGATGGGTGATTAGAGCATAAGAGGAACACCCAATCCAGCCTGGGGGCTCATGAAAGGCCTCTAAGAGAAAGTGTCACAGTAAGGCACAAAGGAAAAATGGGGCTAAGGTCCCAGCACTTTGGGAGGTTGAGGCAGGTGGATCTCTTGAGGTCAGGAGCTCGAGACCAGCCTGGCCAACATGGCAAAACCCCATCTCTACTAAAAATATAAAATAAATTAACTGGGCGTGGTGGTGGGCGCCTGTAATCCCAGCTACCTGGATGGTTGAGGCAGGAGTATTGCTTGAACCTGGGAGGCAGAGGTTGCAATGAGCCAAGATCACACCACTGCACTCCAGCCTGGGTGACAGGGCAAGATTCCATCTCAAAAAAAAAAAAAAAAAAAGAAAATGGGGCTAAGGGCTGCAACATCCAAAGTGAGGACACACAGTTGATACCTGGCCTAATCATAAACTCAGCAAATCAGGGAACTAGTCCCTGGCAAGGCTTCCAAAGAGGGAACCATTCTTATCAACAGAATGTAACTTCCAAGGACCTTGTTAGTCTTGTTCACTGCCAGGCTTCTAATACTAAAAATAGTGGGCATAAAGAAGCTGCTCTATAAATATTTGTGGAAAAAAAGAAAAAGAGAAAGGATGGCTTGCTGTTATATTAAAAAGCAATGTGGCTGGTAAGCTTCAACCCAGTGTCATGTCAAAGACAAAAGAACAACAAAAAAAGCAATGGGGCTGGGTATAGTGGCTCACATTGTAATCCCAGCATTTTGGGAAGCAGAGGCAGGAGGATCATTTGGGGCCAGGAGTTCAAGACCAGCCTGGGCAACATAGCGAAACCCTGTTTCTACAAAAAAAAATTTTTTTAATTAGCCAAGTGTGGTGATACACGCCTGTAGTCCTAGCTGGTTGGGAGGCTGAGGCAAGAGGATGGCTTGTGCCTAAGAATTCGAGGTTGCAATAAGCTATGATCGTGGCACTGCAGTCCCTCCTGGATGACAAAGTGAGAACTGTCACTTTAAAAAAAAAAAAAAAGCAGTGAGAACACGTTCCCTCCACCCCACCACTAGCAAATTAATAATAATAATAATTTAAATAATTAAATAAAATAGCCGGGCGCGGTGGCTCAAGCCTGTAATCCCAGCACTTTGGGAGGCCGAGGCGGGTGGATCACGAGGTCAGGAGATCGAGACCATCCTGGCTAACACGGTGAAACCCCGTCTCTACTAAAAAATACAAAAAAAATTAGCCGGGCGTGTTGGCGGGCGCCTGTGGTCCCAGCTACTCGGGAGGCTGAGGCAGGAGAATGGCGTAAACCCAGGAGGTGGAGGTTGCGGTGAGCCGAGATCGCGCCACCGCACTCCAGCCTGGGGGACAGAGAAAGACTCTGTCTCAAAAAAAAAAATAAAAAATAAAAAATAATTAAATAAAATAAAAGGACAAATCCTATATGATTCTACCTATATGAGGTACGCAGAGTCATCAAAATCACAGAGACAGAAGATCAAATGGTGATTGTCAGGGGGATAGGGAGAATGGGGAAATAGGGAGTTTGTGTTTAATGGGTAGAGAAATTTCAGATCTGTAAGATAAAGTTTTAGAGATAGTTGACAGTGATGGTCACACAACATTATGAATGTATTTAATACACTAAACTATACACTTTCAAAAAACTGAGATGATAAATTTTATGTTATATGTATTTTACTGCAATAAAAAAAAATTGAGGGCCAGATGCAGTGGCTTATGTTGGTAATCCCGGCACTTTGGAAGGCCAAGGCAGGTGGATCAAATAAGGCTAGGAGTTCAAGGACAGCCTGGCCAACATGGCAAAACCCTTCCTCTACTAAAAAAAAAATACAAAAATTGGCCAGGCATGGTGGCATGCACCTATAATCCTAGCTACTTGGGTGGCTGGGCACAAGAATCGCCTGAACCCAGGAGGCAGAGGTTGCAGTGAGCCAAGATCACACCACTGTACGCCAGCCTGGGCAACAGAGCAAGACCCTGTCTCAAAAAAAAAAAAGAGGAAAAAAAGCAATGGGAAATTCACAACCGCCAAAAGGTGGAAGCAACTCAAGTGTCTGTTGATTGATGAATGGATCAAAAAAATGTGGTATATACATACAATGGAGTATTATTCAGACTTAAAAAGGAAGGAAATTCTGACACGTACCAAAACATGATGAACCTTGAAGACATTATGCTAAGTGAATTAAACCAGTAATAAAGGACAAACACTATTATTCTACTCATATGAGATACACAGAACAATCCAATTCATGGAGACAAAGTTGAATGTTGGTTGCCAGGAGCTGGCGTAGGGGAGAAATGAGAGTTACTGTTTAAGACAATAGTGCCACCACTCCTGGCTAAATTTTTTTTTTTTTTAATTTTTAGCAGAGATGGGGTCTTACTATGTTGCCTAGGCTGGTCTTGAACTCCTGAGCTCAAGGGATCCTCCTGCCTTGGCCTCCCAAAGTGCTGGGATTACAGGCATGAGCCACCATCCCTGGCCAAAATTAAGTTATTAATTTAAAAATCCTGTATTCATGAATTGGAAAATTTAATACTGTTAAGATGTCACTTCCAAAGCAATCTACAGATTTTATCAAAAGTCCAAAAACTTCTTTTTGTAGAACTGGAAGAGCCAGTCCTCAAATTCATATGGAATTGCAAGAGGCCACAAATAGCAAAAATAATCTTGAAAAAGAACAACAAAGTTGGAAGACTCACACTTCCCAATTTCAAAATTCACTATAAAACTATGGTAATCTATACAGCATGGTACTCGCATAAGGACAGGTATATAGACCAATGGAACAGAATCACAAGTCTAGAAATAAATCCATACATCTCTGGCCAATTAATTTTCAACCAACATGCCAAGACTAATCACTAATCAATGAGAAAAGAAAAGTCTCTTCAACAAATGGTGCTGCGACAAGTGAATATCTACAGGCAGAAGAATGAAGCCGGACCCCTACCTCAAACCACATATAAAACTTAATTCAGAATTAAAGACCTAAATATAAGGGATACAACCATGATAAATCTTCATGACCTTGGATTTGGCAATGGATTCTGAACTATGACAACAAAGTAAGCAACCAAGGAAAAAATAAACTGGACTTCATCAAAATTTAAAATTTTTGTGCATCAAACGATATTATCAAAAAAGTGAAGAGGCCAAATGTGACAGCTTACACCCGCAATCCCGGCACTTTAGAAGGGCCAAGATAGGAATTCAACATCAGCTTGGGCAAATAGCAAGACACTGCCTCTACAAAAAATGTAAAAAAGAAAAATTACCCAAGCATGGTTGTGCATATCTGTAGTCCTAGCTACTTAGGAGTCTGAGGCTGGAGGATCACTTGAGCCCAGGCATTCAAGGCTGAAGTGAACTATGATCATGCCACTGTACTCCAACCTGGGCAACAGAGCAAGACCTTGTCTCTAAAAGAAAAAAAAAAAAAAAAGTGGAAAGACAACCCCCTGAATAAGAAAAAATATTTGGAAATCATATATTTGATAAAGGTCTGGAATCCAGACTATATAAGGAATTTTTATAATTCAACAACAAAAAGGCAAAAAAAAAATTTTTTAATGGGCAAAGGACATGAATAGGTATTTCTCCAAAGGTATACAAATGGCCAACAAGTACATGAAAAGATGCTTAACATCATTTATTAATCATTAGAGAAATACAAATCAAAACCATATGATATATTATGCCATACTCATTACAACAGCTATTTTTTTTTTAAAAAAAGAAGAAGGAAATAAGTATAAGCAAGGATGTTAAAAAATATGAACCCTCAAACATTGTTGGTGGGAATGTTAAAATGGTGCAGCCATTATGGAAAAGTCTGGCAGCTCCTCTGCAAGTTAAACATAGAATTACCATATGACCCAGCAATTCCATTCCTAGGTATACACTGAACTAAAACAGGTACTAAAACAAATACATCTACCCACATGTTCATTAGCAGCACCTTCACAATAGCGAAAGGTAGAAACAACTCAAACGTCCATCAGTGGACAAACTGTAGCATATCTATACAATGTAATATTACTCAGCCATAAAAAGCTTAAAAAAGTAATGAAGTACTGGCCGGGCATGTTGGCTTATGCCTGTAATCCCAGCACTTTGGGAGGCCGAGGCAGGTAGATCACCTGAGGTCAGGAGTTCGAGACCAGCCTGGCCAACATGATGAAACCCTGTCTCTACTAAAAATACAAAAATTAGCTGGGCATGGTGGCAGTCACCTGTAATCCCAGTTACTTGGGAGGCTGAGGCAGGAGAATCACTTGAATCCGGGAGGCGGAGGATGCAGTGAGCCGAGATCGCGCCACTGCATCGAGCCTGGGCAACACTGGCAGTGAGCCGAGATCATACCATTGCACTCCAGCCTGAGCGACAAGAGTGAAACTCTGTCTCAAAAAAAAAAAAAAAAAAGTAATGAAGTACTGATACATGCTACAACATGAACATCAAAAACATTATTGAGTGAAAGAAGCCAGTTGCAAAAGGCCACACATTATATGATTTCATTTACATAAAATATTTACAATAGGTAAATCCATAGAGACAAAAAGCAGATTAGTTGTCGCCAGGGGCTACGAGGGAATAGGAATGGGAATGACTGTTTAATGGATACAGAACTTCTTTTTAGGGTGATCAATGTTTTGGACCTAGACAGAGATGGTTGTTACACAACACTGGGAGTGTATTAAATGCCACTAAATTGTTCACTTTAAAGTGGTTAATTTCAACAATGATATATAATTTCACCTCAATCCCTCAGTCAATAATGAGAATCCTCCCTTCACACAAACTTTCCAAAAATTGTTTTGTTATCTTTTCTTCTTCCCATTGCCCAAGTTGTAACCACAACAGATGGCAAAGCATTTCTTGATTCTCGGCAGGAAAAAAAACAACAGCACTGAGGAGTTGCCACAAATCAGAACAATGTAAACAAAATCCTTAGTACCACTACTGCAGCATTAAAGAAATCCAAGCAGTTATATCCACAGAATTAGTCTCGCTTAAGAAAAGGCCAATGAAGGTTTTTTTCTTGTTGTTTTCTGAGACAGGGTCTCACTCTGTCTCCCAGGCTGGAGTGCAGTAGCATGAACATGGCACACTGCAGCCTCGACCCCTCAGACTCAAGCGATCCTCCCAGCTCAGCCTCCCGAGGAGCTGAGACTATAGACATGTGCCACCATGACCATGCCCAGCTTTTTTTTTTTTTAAAGAGATGGGGTCTCACTATGTTGCCCAAGTGGTCTTGAAATTATGGCTTCAAGCATTCCTCCCACCTCAGCCTCCCAAAGTGCTGGGATTATAGGCATGAGCAACCATGCCCAGGCTCCAAGGAAGGTATTTTTGCTAAGGTGTGTGAAGAGACCTGTTGCTGGGATCAGGAGACATGAAAAAACTAAGAAAAAAAATACTGAGAAAAGTTCAATAGCTTTGTAAGCCTTCAGAATGTGAAGTACATTAAGAAATAAAAACTTAAATGCAGTGGGTACAAACATGGCAAATCTGAAAGCTAAACCTGACTAAGGCTATCAACCTGCCATGTGCTAAAAACAAATGTACTCACTCAGAAAAACTGAAAGAGGTACTACATACCTATTAAAACAGCTAAATTTAGACAGTGATAATACTAAATGCCGAAAAGGATGCAAAGAAACTGGGCTTCTCATACATTTCTGGTAGGAATGTAAAATGGTACAGACACTCTGGAAAATAATTTGGCAGTTTCTTATAAAACTAAACATGCAGCCAGGCATAGCTGCTCACACTTGTAATCCCAGCACTTTGGGAGGCCAAGGCGGGCACATAGCCTGAGACCAGGAGTTCGAGACCAGCCTGGCCAACCTGGTGAAAATGTCTCGACTAAAAATACAAAAATTAGCCAGGCATGGTGGTGCACACCTGTAGTCCCAGCTACTCAGGAGGCCGAGGCTGGGAGAACTGCTTGAACCTGGGAGGCAGAGGTTGCAGTGAGCCAAGATTGCGCCACTGCACTCCAGCCTGGGTGACAGAGCAAGACTCTGTCTCAAAAAAAAAAAAAAAAAAAAAGACCGGGTGCGGTGGCTCATGCCTATAATCCCAGCACTCCGGAAGGCTGAGGCGGGCGGATCACCTGAGGTCGGGAGTTCGAGATCAGCCTGACCAACATGCAGAAATCCGTTTCTACTAAAAATACAAAAAATTTGCCGGGCGTGGTGGCATGCACCTGTAATCCCAGCTACTCGGGAGGCTGAGGCAGGAGAGTCGCTTCAACTTGGGAGGCGGAGGTTGCAGTGATCCGAGATAATGCGCCATTGCACTCCAGCGTGGGCAACAAAAGCAAAACTCCATCTCAAAATAAAAAAAGTTATCCTTCTCTCCTAGGCTTCCAGGTAATTCAGGGGTAAATTTGTAGCTCACCTAGAGCAACTAGGGAGACGTATATATATATATATATTTCTATTTTCAATAGTACTCAGGATTTTTCTTTTTTAGGTTATTTTATTAGATTACTTTTGTAAACTACTCTCAATCCCTTGTGGAATAAATACAAAGACCACACAAACGTGATAAATGCTACTCTGTCCCTAATACGTAGGTTAAAATTATTCCATAGAGAACTAGAAATGGCATAGCCATTCACTCTTTTTTTAAGCATCTGATCATATAAGCAGAGTCATTCACTTTTTTGTTTTTTAATTCACAAACCAAGATCTTTATGAGGCCTCCCTTCCTTTACTGAAGTAACTTTTACTTTTATATCTGTATCAACTAAGCGGTAAAAGTGACACTTTAGTCACTTTGGACAATAAAAATAAATTTTTAGATAATTTTAATACTCTTTTATCCCATACGATTCTTGATCTTGAATTTCAATGCTGCAATGTTAGGACTGTGGTTTAAAACATTACAGGAGGAATTTTTTTTTTTTTTCAAAGACTGAGTCTCACTCTGTCGCCCAGGCTGGAGTGCAATAGTGCAATCTCAGCTCACTGCAACCTCCACCTCCCAGGTTCAAGGAATTCTCCTGCCTCAGCCTCCTGAGTAGCTGGGATTACAGGCGCACGCCACCACGCCTGGCTAATGTTTGTATTTATAGTAGAGATAGGGTTTCACCATGTTGGTCAGGCTAGTCTCAAACTCCTGACCTCATGATCCGCCTGCCCTGGCCTCCCAAAGTGCTGGAATTACAGGCGTGCGCCACCGCGCCCAGCCTACAGGGGAATATTTACAGCTGTATGACCTCTCTTCATCTCTCTGACCCTCATCATAAATGAGGATAGTAACACTTATGCTGAAAAGTTCTTTTGGGGATTATATAATATATGCAAATCATCTAGCAGGTCCTTATAAACAGTATCATTTGACTCAGACCTTGGTCTACAATCTAAATCTCTTGCTTCAAGGAGAAAGTGTTTTCCATCACAGAATGAAGCGTATAATGCTAGTTAGACTTTTTCATTTGATTTCTTGCTTAATCTGGAGTCTGAGTTTAACACTCAATAAAGAATAGAAGGTTGGCCTGGCACGATGGCTCATGCCGGTAATCCAGCACTTTGGGAGGCCGAGGCAGGCAGATCACCTGAGGTGAGGAGATCAAGATCAACCTGGCCAACATGGTGAAACCTTGTCTCTACTAAAAATACAAAAATTAGCCGGACATGATGGTGGGCGCCTGTAATCCCAGCTACTTGGATGCTGAGGCAAGAGGATTGCTTGAACCCAGGAGGTGGAGTTTGCAGTGAGCCAAGATCGCGCCACTGCATTTCAGCCTAGGCAACAGAGTGTAAGACTCGGTCTCAAAAAAAAGAATAAAAGGTTACCTACTAACAGGGTGGTTCTGCCCGAACCTGAGCAAAACGTACCCTGAGTACCAGCTGAGCATATTTAGTAAGGCATCAATTCACATGGGCCCCAAGGAGGGGACATTCACTGTAATATTCAATGGGATATCACCATAATATACAGTATCCTCGTGACCAGTATTTCTAATGCTACTACTCTCTGTATCTTTTACTATTATTTAATAGTGATGCAATGGATTAGTGAAGTCAATTAAACTATGCCAAGAAAAGACTTGAAAAATAGCTTTTCAAGCAATTCCAAACCAGGCCAGGATTTCATCCCCATCAGGTATTTACTTGATGTTCACCTCTATCATTCACCTAAGGCAGACACCTCAAACATTCCTGGTATATGCTTTGGAAGGCTCCATCACACTTATTTTCCATCATAACTCAACCAACAATTTCAGCTCTCCCGTTTGTTAGCTAAGCAACTATCCTCTGAGGACAATACTGCTTATCTAATAATAGCTATCTAATACTGCTATTAGCTGAGGTTTAGAGATAATTTATGTAGAATGCCTACACACTATCTGGCCCAATAAATGTATGCAATAAACTGTAGCTGCTATTGTCATCACTAATAAATATTCATGAGTGCCCACTATTTTCCCAACATTGTGCTGAGCAGTAGGAGGAAAACAGTAAGTATGTATGCCATCCATTCTAAGGGGGTACACAATCAAGTTGAAACAAAAAAAAACACTATACAATGATTATATGTAATTGTATAATTAAATGGTCAATTGTTTGGTATAGACTAAGTTCAGAAGGAGAGACCCAAAAGCTTTTCCTTCTATTAACTCACAACAACCCTTTGAGCCAGGCAGACAGAAATTGTCATTCCCATTTTACAGAAAAAGAAACTGAGACTAAGAAAGACAAAGTCATAGAGTTCAATCGTTTACCCAATTAACAAATTCTAGGTTATGAACTATGCTTAAGTGCAGAAGAGAAATAGATTAGTTGGGACTCTTGGTTGTAAATGACAGAAAACAAACTGGTTTAAGCAAAAAGCCTAATTACTGACTTAATTAACTGAAGCCCAAGATTAGGGTAGACTATGGGGGAGGCTCAATTCAGAGCTCAAAGTCACTGCCTCCACCTGGTAAGCTTCACTTCCTCAGTGTCGGTTCTATCATAAGCCAGACTCTCTCCTCCAAAGGTGGCAAAATGGCTATAGCAGCTCCAGCCACACAACTCTCTAGTGTAGCAGGACTTGGAGAAGGTCTTCTATAGCGGCTTACAAAAGTCCTCAACATTCAGTTTAGACCAGCTTAAAACACATTTACCCCTAAACCAATCACTATGGCCGGAGGAATGTGATGCCTTGGTTACCTTGAGCCTGGTTCACATAACACTAGAGCTAAGAAATTCCTACCCAAACTATATGAAGCAAAGCAGGGGGGAGTGTGGTTCCTAAAACCAACATCTGAGGCCATTGCTGAGATAAGAAGGAAGCTACAGACGCAAACTACAAATGTCCACCACAAGGAACCCTGTGACTGTGCTCTCACAGAATATACAGTTTGGGGCAGTGATTCTCAAGTGCAGATGGGCTGGTAGTAAAAAAGAAGGCTAGAGGTGGCCAGGCGCAGTGGCTCACGCCTATAATCCGAGCACTTTGGGAGGCCAAGGCGGGCAGATCACAAGGTCAAGAGATCAAGACCATCCTGGCTAACACAGTGAAACCCCATCTCTACTAAAAATACAAAAAAAAAAAAATTAGCTGGGCGTGGTGTCGAGCGCCTGTAGTCCCAGCTACTCAGGAGGCTGAGGCAGGAGAATGGAATGAACCCGGGAGGCAGAGCTTTCAGTGAGCTGAGATCGCGCAACTGCACTCCAGCCTGGGCGACACAGTGAGACTCCGTCTCAAAAAAAAAAAAAGAAGGCTAGAGGTATAGCTCTAGTCTGAAAGAAACATAATTGCAGAACAATGTGGTAAGTGCCATACAGCCAATACTTAAAACAACATGTCACAGTGTCCAGGAAAAAAAAAAAAGGCCACCCTAAGACTTTAGGGAAGTCTTCAAAGAGGTGGTTGGTACTGACCAAACTTAGTCCTGAAGAAAAAGGGTCAGTTAGCAAATCACCTAACTACAACTATAGCATCAAAGTTTCCTGATTCCGGCCGGGCGTGGTGGCTCACGCCTGTAATCCCAGCACTTTGAGAGGCCAAGGCGGGTGGATCATGAGGTCAGGAGTTCAAGATCAGCCTGACCAATATGGTGAAACCCCGTCTCTACAGAAAATACAAAAAAATTAGCTAGGCACGGTGGCACGTGCCTGTAGTCACAGCTACTCGGGAGGCTGAGGCAGGAGAATCACTTGAACCCAGGAGGCGGAGGTTACAGTGAGCCAACATTGCACCACTGCACTCCAGCCTGGGCGACAGAGCGAGACTCTGTCTCAAAAAAAAAAAAAAAAAAAAAAAGTTTCCTGACTCCCTATCAAGAGCTCTTTCCACTACTAGGGTGGAGAGGAAAATGGGCACTGAGGCCTCAAGGGACGTGACTGCCACAGAAGCTCATTTAAACCAGCTGTCAAAACTGCTCAGCACTTAAGCACACTGTAAAGGACTTGTCCACACTGCAGCAGGACCACAAAGACCCTGCCAACCTTACAGGAGGATGTTTCGGTTAGATAACAGTCATGATCTAAGCATGGAATGGGATATTCTGTCATTTCCCAGCACTTTGGCTTCCTCACCTACTACCAGGCTGCTCTTTCCACTATATGTGTAAGGGCTGACAGTTCAAACAGAAAAGTGCCAAACACAGTAAGCTAAATTGAGACCACATTATAAGTTAAAGGAAAAACCCACTATACTGATATTTCCACACATACAGTTTATGCTCATTGAGACAGGAGGTAAATAAAGGTTTTGCATTGGTAGGTAGGGTTTGCATCTATCTCTACCACTTACTAATTGTGTGACCTTGAGCAAGTCACTTTTCTGACCCTCAATTTCCTCATCTGTAAAATGGGAAACATTATAATACCTTTCTTGGAGCTACTATAGGAATTAAAACAAGATAAAAGGAAAGCACTTGGCCAAATTGTAAAGCATCAGTAAATATTAGTTATGTTCCCTAACTCTTTAAGGAGAGACATTCAAAGTACTATATGACTTCCAACTTCATAAAGAGCAGAATCCTCAACACTCCATTCCATTTGGACTTGAAACAATCAAAAATCTTTCCAGGGAAGGCTTTTAAAAACAATACCACATTAAACATTGGTGATTTGTTTTAAAAGCTGCAATTAAGAGGATTCCACTGTTTCACCAGGCTCTTGTGGCATCCAATTAAGTAATAACATGAGAGAGGAGCTCTTCATTACGGAGGAAAACTTCCACAAGCCAGTGACAGGTGTGCAGGGCTCAAGCTGAGATCAAAATAGTTGACTACAGCATTAATTCCCCCCTTTCCTTTTTCCCAAAGACACTTAAGTTGGCATGCAATTAGTTGAAAAGTAAACCAGACCAAATGACTGCCATATTTCAAGCTTTATTACCTTTTATCATGTTAACATCTACCAATTGAGTTTTAAGGGATTAACACCAGAACAGATGGTTTAAATGCACAATAAGTGAGCTTCAGTGATCAGAAATGGTAATAGCCAAGCTGAATTTACACTTACACTGAGATGTTAGCATTTTTCCCTAAATTGTGTCTATTGTAAATTAAAGTTATTCCTTTTCTATTTTCATGTATATACTTTGTAAATAACATTAAAAATAAAACCCTCTTCAAGGGCATGCATTTTTTTCTAATTTGCCTGCCTTCCCTCCAAATGTAAAGCAAACTTCTTTTATCCCTTGATGTAATCAATAAAAATTAAAGCCAAACATCCAGCATTTGTTTATTTTGCAAGTTACAGACAATGGTTTTAGCAGCACCTACCAAAAAAGCACATCCCCAAAATCCAAATGGAAAGATAATTAAGCATCCATTTGTTGAAACAGCCCTTTTTAGGGCTACACTTGATTGCCAATGAAAAGAGCTCCTGGAAAGTCAGATCTCCAAATTTGGTGTTGGGAAGCAACTCAGGAAATATGTACACACTTACACAGGATGAGCCATCATGATAAGAAAAACACAAGATTTGGATTCAAGTCCCAGTCTGGCATACACTGTACTCATTCAAGCAATTATGGAGTAAATGTTTTCTATCAGGTACAATATTGAGTGCTAATGATAAAAAGCAAGACACATTACAAATTGTTACTATAAAATGTTACAGGTCCTATAACAGGCATCGACACAGGAGAAGCATGAGGAGAAAATAGTCAATTCTACCTGGAAAAGAGAGCAACAACTTTATAGTGGAAGCAATGTAGGTGGTAGATTTTTTAAAATAAAATAAGGCCATGTTTGCCAAGTTGAGAAGGGAAGAGGACCATTTGAGTAGAAGAAGCAACACAAGTAGAGATTTGGCAGTTTAAGAGCATATAGTAAGTCCCAAGGATTGCAAGTGGTTTGGCAGGGTTGGGCTGAGAAGGAGTCACTGGAGGTGACCCTGGCAGCAGATGGAAGAATGGAAGCTGCTGTCCACACAAGAGCTGCTGAGAGTCTGAGCTAAGGCAACAGCTGTGGGGATGGAGAGAAAGGCATACATTCGAGAAATGTTAAGGTGATAGTATCTATACAACTTAGTGACCAAAGGAATATGAGAAGATAAGGAAATCCCAAATTTCCGGCTTGAGTGACTGAGAAAATGGTGATGTCATTCACTGAGATAAGAAACACAAAGAGAAGAAGGTATGGGGGGAAAGGATAATCAGTTCAGTTTTGAGCCAGACTTGTGACTTTAAACCAGTCACTTGATACCTCAAAATCAGTTCCCCGGTTAGCAAAATGGTTATACCACTTACCTCAAAGAAATTCTCAATGTGGTGAGAATTAAGATAATAAATGAGGAAAAGATTTTATTATTTTTACCCTCTACCTATGACTCTGTGGAAGAAACTGCTAATAGTATCCATTTTCCCTTGCTTCCTTTTAATATAGACACTCTCCTACCACAACCCTCTGCCAAAATAACTGAGCACATGCAACCGAGTTGGAAACTACATTTCCTAATGTTATTTATAACTTGATATGTCTTGTTTCTAAAGATAATGAATGAGATGCTGGGAGAATTGACATACAGCTCACTTTTTTTTTTAAGACAACTGTGTATCCTCTACTCTCTCTTCTCCCTTCTCATGGACTTATTTCAAGGTAGATGTGTTAATAAGCTATCATTGAGAATGCAGATGAGGGCATCACCCCCGGACAACAAGATAGAAGGAGGCTGGATCTCTAGATGATTTCATGGAGCAGAACCTCTGCCCACTGTGGTCATAAGAGACTTACCCCTGAACCGTTTTATAAAAGATAAATGTCCATCTTGTTTGAGCCACTGAATGTCTGGATCTCTTTCAGCAGCTACCCTGTACTCTAACTACTCACCTTTCAAGCTTGTAAAATCTGTAAGGAAACTGAGCAAGACAAATTTTAGGGCCCTAGAAATCTACTAGACGTTGGCAGTACCTTTTAGATTGGAGAGAAGAACATTCACGAGTATATATGCACATGCACAACTAACAGACATAAAATGAGAATAACAGTTGGATTGATGTGTGCCAAGCAACAAGGCAGGCCCAGGACTGTAGCCAACTAATCAAGGCTGAAAATTCCAATTTTTTATCTCATATGGCTTCCACATTAAAACAACTAATTCTTAAAAGATCCAGTAATATGTAAATTACTACCTGACTCTCAAATCTACAATCTGGAACAATGGAATCAATTATGACATTCTTAGGTGAGGGGTAATTTACCTGAATATAACAATCTCAGACTAAAATAAGAAGAGAAGCTTAGGAATTCTTAAATATTTTGCACTATAATCATACACAAAAATAATGCAGGGCAGGGCACATGGAAAACCAAGTAGCTATGCTATGACATGACTGTATGTGAATGTGATATAACCTAGAAGCTAAGTGAAATATAATGGCTTCTTTTCAAGGGTCAGGAAGAAGGCTATTAAGAACTAGACCCTTGGTCGGGGGTGATGGCTCACACTGGTAATCCCAGCATCTTGGGAGGCTGAGGCGGGCAGATCACGAGGTCAGGAGATTGAGCCCAGCCTGGCCAACAGAGTGAAACCCCGTACCTACTAAAAATACAAAAATTAGCTGGGCGTGATGGTGGGCGCCTGTAATTCCAGCTATTCAGGAGGCTGAGGCATGAGAATCGCTTGAATCTGGGAGGCAGAGGTTGCAGTGAGCCAAAATCCAGCCACTGCACGAGCGAAACCCTGTCTCAAAACAACAACAACAACAACAACAACAACAACAAAAACTGAAAAACTAATTTGCCACTGTCATATCTTATTTATATAAAATACAAAAGAAATCTGACAAGGCAATCAAAAAGAATTCAATACAATTAAGTTCACCTAGACGTCAAAAAAACTGTTTCTTCAGTGTTACAAAATGCTTAAGTGTAATCCCTCTCTTATACGAAGGCTCTGTTACAGACAGTTACCATATACTGGATCAACTATATTTAATGCCACTATATTAGCACTGTTGTAATTCTCAAACATAATCAACTAGTGACTAAGAATGAAGCAATCAGGAGAAAGCATAGGATATAAAAATAAACTAGCAATTTTAGTATCATCACTCTTTAATACTAGACACAGCATCAACTTTTTCAATCATGCATTCCCTCAGCAATCATTATGGAAAACACACTGTTGCCAGCTACTAAAACAGAGATAATACACACAGGAACACACACACACAGCGGTCTTATCCACCTTCAAGTAGCTCTCACAGTCTGTCTGCCACGGAATTTTGCTCCTTGGATTTGAGAAAGAAAGACGCACAGGAAGATTTTTAGTGTTACCTCTTATCTTCAGTTAGCATCAATGAAAGTATCTATTTTACATACGAAAAAGACTGTTGTGTATTCCTAAGAAAATAGATGTTGGCTGGGCACGGTGGCTCATGCCTGTAATCCCAGCACTTTGGGAAGCCGAGGCGGGCAGATCACGAGGTCAGGAGTTCGAGACCAGCCTGGCCAAACCTGGTGAAACTCTGTCTCTACTAAAAATACAAAAATTAGCCAGACGTGGTGGTGCGCGCCTGTAATGCCAGCTACTCGGGAGGCTGAGGCAGAAGAATCACTTGAACCTGGGGGGATCGGAGGTTGCAGTGAGCCGGGATCACACCACTGCACTCCAGCCTGGGCAATAGCGTGAGACTCCACCTCAAAAATAAATAAATAAATAAATAAAATAGATGTGAAGCTCTAATCAACAGCTAAAAGTATTACAGAAGGGGAAAAAATATGAGATTTGGAGTCAGGAGACTTGGGACGTGGGGTCCAGATTCTGTTACTCAACAAATGAATGATCTTGTGTAATTAACTCATCTTACTTTTCCTAACCTATAGAATGGATATGAAAAGCATAATTAACTGCTTCACAGAGTTTTAAGGCTCAAATAAGAGAGATAATATCTTTCATATACACCTACATATTTATACAAGCTGTTTCTGAGAAAATATAAGGGTTAAGTATATAGCTCTGAAATCAGATTGCTTGGGTTCTAATCACAGCTGTATCCCTTCATTAGCTGTGAGACTAAGCAAGCTACTTCCTTTCTCTGAGACTCAGTTCTCTCCTCTATAAAATGGGGATAATGAGGATTAAAACAAATACTGCACTTGGCACATGCCTGGCATAAAACACAGTGTTAGCTAGTATCATTATCATTATTCTTAGCTCTGTCCTAAATAAAGTGAGTACAAAGATGAAAAAAAGGTCCTCCACAAAAAGAGCTACCAGTTTAGTACAAGAAACATATTAGTAAAGAGAAAAATTTTAGACTGGACACGGTGACTCACACCTGTAATCCCAACACTTTGGGAGGCCGAGGCTGATGGATCACTTGAGCTCAAGAGTTTGAGACAAGCCTGGGCAACATGGCGAAACCCCACCTCTACAAAAAATTAGCTGGGCATGATGGCATGCACCTATGGTCCCAGCTACTCAGGAGGCTCAAGTGTAGAGATCACTTGAGCCTGGGAAGCTGAGGCTGCAATGAATCATGATCACGTCACTGTACTCCAGCCTGGGTGACAGAGTGAGATCCTGTCTCAAAAAAAAAAAAAAGACAAGAAAAGAAAAAAAATATTTAAGTACCATAAAAATACTTTACAAAGAATTATGCAAATATCAGTTGACATTATTATATATAAAGTTAATATGATAAAGTAACTCAGGCTGATTCTGACTGGGGCCTATGGAAACCCATCTCCTTACTTAGTCACTGTATTATGTTCATACTAGCAGACCAAGAACAGAGAAGAAAGATGCGTAAGTATGTTCTTATAGTCAAATAACACAGACTTTGAAACTGTCCTGAACAACAACTATTCTACTCTAATACTTAACACAGAAGGCAATGATCCAGACAACATAATGCAGTTACTTGCAGTGAAGAAAAACTGACATCCCCTTGGAAAAAAATGAATAAAATTAGTGTAGTACCAAAACTCAGAGCCAGAAGTCTCTCATATGGAAAAATCCTTAACTAATACAGTGCAGCATTCAGATACATCAATAATTAAACACATTGAAAATTTAGGTTGATGTTCCACTTAGGAAAAATATCATCCACATTACTGAAATGCTGTAAACAGAATCAATTTTCAGGTAAGAGATCATCTGAATAAGTCTCCATAAAATTAAGCATTCTAGCCGCTGGAAGCAGATCCCCCACTTGCCAGCCACCATCTGCACCTTTTTAAATGAAGATACATCCATGTGCTCACCTGAGAGACACCACTGGATTCATACGCCATAATCGCAAGATGCACTTGGAACTTTCCCCTAAAAATGGACACACTTAACTGTTAGAAGGTAGAAAGAGGAATGAAAAAAAATCTATTTTAACTTCTATACATACTCCTAGAAGGCTTAAAACCAGGATTTCAACTTGAGTGTCATCATGAGGGAAGCTATAGTTGTTACCTCTATCCCTATTCCTCAACAGTTCTCCACACACTACCCTGTGTCCTAAGTTTTTCTAATCAAGGAGCCTCCCATTTCCTTGTTCTAGGGATCAAGACTAGACCAAGATCCAAACCTCAAGTCTAAGCTCTTCTCTAAGTCCTCTGGGGCTGCCTCACAGTAGTACCTCACCCCATTTTCTCACTTCCACTATGCAGTTACATTCACTCAATACTTTATCTTCCCAGAACATCATTCTGGCCTCTTTTCTTCTGCTGTCCCCAAGGACTACCATAATAAAACTCATCAAAATGTCTTTATATAGTTCAAGGGAAATTTTAAATTTCCCTCTTAAAATAGCAGTGAATTCCAGCGGGGCACAGTGGCTTATGCCCGTAATCCCAGCACTTTGGGAGGCCAAGACAGGAGGTTGGTTGGAAGACAGAAGGCTGGCTGGAGGACAGGAGTTCGAAACCAGTCTGGGCAACATAGAGACCCTGTCTCTACAAAAAATTCAAGAATGAGCCAGGCATGGTGGTACATGCCTATAATCCCAGCTACTCAGGATACTGAGGTGAGAGGATCACTATGTCCAGGAGTTCCAGGCTGCAGTAAGCTATGAGCAGGACTCTGCACTCCAGCCTGGGTGACAGAGCAAGATTCGTCTCAAAAATCCAAGGGGCGGGGTGGGGGCAGGGCATGGTGTTGTACACCTGTGGTCCCAGCTACTCAGGAGGGATCACTAAGCCCAGGAGGTGGAGGCTACAGTGAGCCATGAGCCCACCACTGTACTCCAGCCTGGCTGACAGAGCAAGACCCTGTCTCAAAAAAAAAAGGTAGTTAATTCTCTAAGCCCCACTTAATACTAATTATGAATGTCACATAATAGTTACTATCTTGGCTAGCATTTTTCCAATTTAAAAGGCATTTTCACATTCATTATCTCATTTGATCTTCACAACAGGAAAGTCGGCTATTATTATCTCTATCCCAAGTTTCAAACAGAGAAAGTCAGTTGTCCCATGAAACTTAGCTAGTAAACAGCAATGCTGGACCTCCCACCAAGTTTGTATGATCACAAATCCAATGCCCTTTCCACATATGCACTCACTCTCTTGACCAAGAGAGTATAAAAAAATACATCATCTATCTAACTGTCCCTTAAACAAATTACGTAGATGGAACAGCAAGTTCCTGGAGAAAAATAAGCTCTATTAGTTTAACAGTATCACATGAAAATATAACATAATGGCAATTGAAGTTGGCCATCTTTTTTTCTGAGATGGAGTTTCCCTCTTGTTGCCCAAGCTGGAGTGCGATGACATGATCTTGGCTCACTGCAACCTCCGCTTTCTGGGTTCAAGCGATTCTGCCTCAGCCTCCCAAGTAGCTGGGACTACAGGCATGTGCCATTACGTCTGGCTTTTTTTTTTTTTTTTTTTTTTATTTTTAGTAGAGACAAGGTTTCACCATTTTGGCCAGGCTAGTCTCGAACTCCTGACCTCCGGTGACCCGCTCACCTCAGCCTCCCAAAGTGCTGGGATTACAGGTGTGAGCCACTGTGCCCATCCGATGTTGGCCATCTTTTAATAATCCTGAGGCCAATGATGAAAGCACCAAATTATCCCCTGATACTCTACTAGCAGTAGCATTACTCAATAAGGGAAACCAACATATTACTAAGCCCCTATCATGTTACAGTCATATACTAGACCCCACCACACACATTAACCCTAACATCCCTGTAAAGTGTGTATCATATCCCTATTTTGCAGATGAGCAAAATAAGGCTCATAGAAGAGTAAGGGTTATCCAATGATGGTCAAGAGGTTTATCCAAGATAACCCAATAAATGGCAGTGCCAAGATTTTGAAACCCAAGTCTGAGGCTATTTCCAGTGACTATGCCATGCTTTGGAGCCTTTTAAAGAATTCTTAAGGGCCAGGCGCGGTGGCTCACGCTTGTAATCCCAGCACTTTGGGAGGCCGAGGCGGGCGGATCACGAGGTCAGGAGATCGAGACCACGGTGAAACCCCGTCTCTACTAAAAATACAAAAAATTAGCCGGGCGCGGTGGCGGGCGCCTGTAGTCCCAGCTACTCGGAGAGGCTGAGGCGGGAGGATGGCGTGAACCCGGGAGGCGGAGCTTGCAGTGAGCCGAGATTGCGCCACTGCACTCCAGCCTGGGTGACAGAGCGAGACTCCGTCTCAAAAAAAAAAAAAAAAAAAAAAAAGAATTCTTAAAACAGGATTATGCCTAGAAGTCCTTTAATTTTGGTGAGATAATCAAAATACTCCATGTATGTTACTGCTGTAAAACAAGATGAAATGATAGGAAGAACAATCAGATATATACATCCGATGATAGGTACTAATTCACATATAATATTATTTTTGAGCCAACTGCTGTAATATCTAACACTTTAATTTAAACTTGAATGTATCTTCAGAATGTCTTACCCTGTAATTGAAAACCTAGGATAAGCTTTGAATCTGGTAAACTGTCTGCCACTAATTAATTTAGTTACTAAACGTGTCTTAACTTTTTATATGGGTAACATGGAAACAATACCTACCTATCAGAGTTCTCATTAAGATTTAGAAATGGCGGGGTGTGGTGGCTCACACCTGTAATCCCAGCACTTTGGGAGGCCGAGGCAAGTGGATCACCTGAGGTCAGGAGTTTGAGATCAGCCTGGTAAACGTGGTGAAACCTCGTCTCTACTAAAATGTAAAAATTAGCTGGGCATAGTGGCAGGAACCTATACTCCCAGCTACTCGGGAGGCTGAGGCAGGAAAATGACAATCACTTGAACCCGGGAGGTGGAGGGTGCAGTGAACCGAGGTCGTGCCACTGCACTCCAGCCTGAGCAACAAGAGTCAAACTATGTCAAGAAAAAAAAAATTAGACATAATGTAAGTAAAACACCTATGGCAATGTCTAGCATGTGTAGCTATTATCAGCCTCTGCCCTCTGTGGATATTCCCTGCCAAAACATGCACATGAAAATTTAAAATTCAAACATAGGATATTCCAAATATAATGGGTTGTTTGGTGTCATGGAAAATAAATATTCAGATGAATTAAATTTTCAATTTTCATCCAATATTTTGGTATCAGATAATTCTTTTAATCCCAGATAATCAAAACAAACCTGAGTATTTGCCTTGAATCCCTAAGCAGAGTTTCTTCCCCATTCAGAAGATCTTCTAGTTACCTAGTAACCACCTGCCAGCCCCAAACTGAAAAAAACTGGCTCTGTTCTGGGCTAATTACCCAACCAGCATGAACAATCTAAATCGAAGTGTAGAATAAAGGGAATTGTCAGCCAGAATGTTATCAAAATTATCCACAACAGGAGACCTGAGAATCCAAATACCACCGGGCGGTTATTTCCATGAGAATAAAATCACAATTTATGAACCCTGCAAATTATACCATTATTAAAACAAACATCCCATTGAGGCTACAGCCATCAGATAAATGGTTTTATTGTCCCCATTGTTTCATCTACTGCAGCAAAGAGGTGAAAACTGAATGAGCAGTTACCAGAAGCAGTAATTTCTAGGAAATTACAATGCAGACCTCCATCTTAAAGCTCCCTTTGTGTTGGAGTGTACAGGCTCTGGAAGGGAAGAGGGAAATGGGGAATCAACTGTTTTCTACATGCCCCCCAACTCAAAGATCCTGACAACTTTACAAGCAGAACTCATCAGTTTTCTCCACATTTTCCTATTTCTTTTCTTGCCCAGTAGTTCAATCCTGGGCTCACTCAGGAGGGAAGAATCTGAACTCAGCAAATCTACTTTATTCACTAGGGAACTTTTGGACAATCCTCCAACCCAAATAAACACAGAGAGACAAGAAAATGGCCCCTGATTTCCCTGGCTCTCACAATACAAAGTATCTCTAGCTAGGCAGAGCGATGAGAATTGATGAGAAAGTACAAAAGCAAAGCACAGGTGCCTCCCATTATTTAAAAAAAAAAAAAAATTCCTTTGCAATAACTGCTAGCACCACAAAGCTCAAATGACATTTACAGACTTGAATGGGAAACCTGAGACACTACCTAACAGCTAACCTGTGCTGAATTGCATCACAGAATAGAGAAGGCAAAAGTAATCCCTTCAGGAATAGTTTAACGAATCCACAAATCTACCAATTTTGGAAATGGAAGGAATGAAGCTAGCATCACTGGGCATCTGCTATATGCCAACTACTGTACACATATTATTTCTAATCCTCCCAACAACCCTCTGAGGTAGAACAGATATGCCTTATTAACAGGTGAGAATTTAAGGCTCAGAGAAATTAAATAACTTGTCCATGGTCACACGGCTACTTAACTAGGATATGAATTAAAGTCTCTCTGACTTTAAAATGGAAGCACTTTTAACCTTGAGCAAATATTTTAACAAATTATTTGTTGTTATTTATTTTTGCCATTTTATTCTATTAGCAGAGCCCAATTTAAAATACTTATATTAAAAACCTGTAAGATATCAGATTTAAATGCTACCTGATCCTTTTACAAAGTTCTAACACTGTGAGGCAGTCATGGGCGGATGCAGATGAACTATAATCTCATCATACAATTCACTTTCAGAATTCTCCTTTGATCCTCTCAACAAACTTCTGAGGTATGACTCCACCACCACCACTTTACACTGAGAATAGGAACTAAAACCCAGAACTCTGACTACAAACTCATTGCTTATGCAGCCTGATCACAGATCACAATGCCAGACTTAAACACAGGCATAAAGAACTCAAAAATCCGCCGTGGAGATCTTTGCTTATTTTTGAAGAACATCTGTTCATAATTAACAGCATGTGTAACACTGGGCATGAGGGAGGGAAGGTAGAGCAACAGAAAGTCCCTTAGGGCCTTAAGCTGCCTAAATGTAAATTTTCCTGTTTCAAAAACACTGGAAGCCCATTCATTGGAAGAGAACAGGAGCTCTAAGTGACAGAAATGCATTTTGGCACTCTGAACTCCTAAATGTACTCTAGACCACCAAGTGAAAGCTTGCTGGTAATACTGGCTTCCAGGGATTGAGGGCCTACTATGCATCAGACATTATGCTAGGCTCTTTATATACATTAATCCTAATCTTCTTCGATGGTCCTTTGGGAAGATGGTAGAATCCCTGTTTCACAGATGATTAAACTACAGCTGAGAGGTGAACTGACTGAATCCTGATTGATCTGACCATTGTTTAATCTATAGTGATAGAAAAGCCGATAGGTGGTTGCTTAAATGGGGGGATATGAGGAGAACGAGGAGGGAAAGACTTCAAAAGGGCACCAAGAAACTTGGGAGGTGACGGATATGTTCACCATCTGCTTTGTGGTGATGGTTTCATGGGTGTATATGTATGTCAAAACTTAGCAAGTTGTACATAAAATTTGTATCACTTATTGTATGTCAATTTTACTTCAATGAAGCTGTTTAGGAGAAAATACACTCACACACAAACACACACACACAATTTTCTTTTTACTAACCACTGACTACAACCCCAGAATATCTGCCCTAAAACTGTCTGATCACAGGGAGGCCAGGCCAGAGTTCTTTCCCTAACCAATTTAGTTTCAAGTTTATGTAAACGGTTAGTAAAACATCACTGAAAGTTTTAAATACCCAAGAATAACAAATTATTTCCAAGCACTCTACAGCATTTCAGAATACGTTTCCATACAAATGAAATGTTAATTACAAAATGTAGCCTGGTAAAAGAATAAACAGTAAAGTCTTTGGCATCACACAAACCTGGACTGAATCCCATCCTTGCCTCTTACTATGAATCTAATCAGGTTTCTAAATCTGTATTCACCTTCTCATTTATAACATGAAAGTGATAGTAACAATGCTATCCATCTTAGTCAGTTCAGGCTGCTGTGTATGTAACAGAATACCACAAACATTTATTTTTCACAGGTCTGGAGGCTGGGAAGTCCAAGATCAAGGTACTAGCAGATCTGGTGTCTGGTGACAGTCAGCTTCCTGGTTTGCAGATGGCCCTCTTCTCACTGTATCCTCACACAGTGGAAAGCAGAGAGAGAGAGGAAGTAAGCTCTCTGGTGTCTCTTCTTATACGGGCACTTATAGAGCTCCATCCTAATGACCTAATTACTTCCCAAAAATCCCACCCCAAACATCACACTGAGGATTAGGGTTTCAACATATGAATTTTAGTGGGATACGCTCAGTCCACAGCACTACCATTTTCTGAAATCATACTATGTGCCAAACACTGAACTAAGCACTTTAGTTACTTCCTAACAATTATATAATGTAAATACCATTATGTCTCCATCAAATGGATAGAGAAAATAAGTTATAGAAAGATTAAGTAACTATATAATATAAATGCCATAATTCTCCACCTAATAGATGGAGAAAATAAGTTATAGAAAGATTAAGTAACTTTGAAGGTCACACAGCAAGTAAGTACAACAGCTGAGATTTAAACTCACCTTACAAAATTATTGAGGAATAACTGGAAGAAGGAGGTAAAATATCATCAGTGTCAGTAAAGCATGAATAACAGAATTCCCCCCACCCACCATTTAGAGCAAGTTTTGCTAAAGAAATCTAGTGTAATTAAATGGAAATTTGTTTAATATTCCATAAATTAACTTTTAACTGATGAAAGCTAGTGGTAAGCAATTTATCCAGTTAATTCCTAATTCACAGTCTACAAAGTAACTATTATTTTTCTCTTTTACTAATGGAGAAAATGAAACTCTGAAATGTTAAATAACCTTCAATGGTGGCACAGATATAAGCTGCATCACTTGGATGCAAGCATAAGTCTTCTGACAAGAAATGAGTCTCTTTCTAGTTCAGCTTGTTGCTATCCAAGCCACTCAGAAGCAAACTCAATAATTTTTCAGATACCGTTCATTTAGGTACCTTAAGCAGTATCTTGCACAACAGCACAGAATCAAAGTTTCATGGATCTGAACTTTAAAATCTTTGCCCTGATACATGTTTACAGTGTTAGCGCTTCATAAATGACATCTACACACTAATATACTCAATATTTTCCTCACTTATTTCTGGTTTGGGTAAGAAAACTGATGCTACAATCAGTCAAAATATAATTGTCAATGAATAAGTAAAAAACAAAAACCAGAAGAGGTGAGAACGACCCCCAGACCAACCAAAGCCTGCGCTCCGCTGCATCCCACACCCAGTGCCTACGTCCCGCCGCCGTTGCTGTCACCGCCACCATGCCCAAGAAAAAGGCTGAAGGGGATGCTAAAGGAGATAAAGCCAAGGTGAAGGATGAACCACAGAGAAGATCCACAAGGTTGTCTGCTAAACCTGCTCCTCCAAAGATAGAGCCCAGGCCTAAAAAGGCCCCTGCAAAGAAGGGAGAGAAGGTACCCGAAGGGAAAAAGGGAAAAGCTGAGGCTGGCCAGGAGCGGGATAACCCTGCAGAAAATGGAGACGCCAAAACAGACCAGGCACAGAAAGCTGAAGGTGCTGGAGATGCCAAGCGAAGTGTGTGCATTTTTAATAACCGTGTACTTCTGGTGACTGTACAGTTTGAAATACTATTTTTAATCAAGTTTTATAAAAATGCAGAATTTTGTTTTACTTTTTTAAGCTATGTTGTTAGCACACAGAACATGTCATTGTTGTTTTGAGAGGAAGCGGCATATGTCACTAATAAAATGTCTCCAACGCTGGATTGATGTGGGGAAAACACCTTTCCCTTCCAGTTTTGAGAGACTTCCTCTTGGCTCCCAAGAGCAGGGATTCCCTGACTTTGACACACATGGCCACTTTGGCACAAAAGCCTTGTGCTATAGAAAACCAAATTTGGTGTTATGCCCTCTTCTCCCTTTCCACCTTTCAGCTAGACTTAACTCCCTTAAACCCAGACATCTGTTGGGACCTGACCCCTAATCATTGGTTATCAGTGTGTCAGGCAATCTGGACTTTCCAGTGATGCCACTGAGATGGCACCTGTCAAAAGGGCAGTGGTTCCGTTTCTAGATTGCGGATCTTCAGGTAAATTCTGTCACTTTCACTTCACTTCCTGAAAGTCAGGGTCAGCTCATGAAAAGTTGTTAAACAACATGTTAAATGTGAAATGTCAACCCTCGCTCTAAACTTTCCCTGTTCAGAGCATCAGATGAAGACTTCATTGGGTTTTATAGTGGCTTTCTGATTTTTGGTAGGCCATTAAAGAAGGGAGTTAGAAAGTTGTTGTATACGGTTAACGATTGTCTGCACATGTCCTGCCTGAAATACCATGATTGTTTATGGACAGTATCTTTAATAAAGCTGGATACAGTTTGGCTTGGAAAAAAAACAGAATATAATACTTGTATACCACATTTATGAGCTAAAAAACAGAATACTTGTATACCACATTTATGAGCTTCTTTCAAATGTATTAAATTTCAAAGGTGGATATAGATATGACTGTCCCCATTTTAAACGGGAGAAAACTGAGATTCACAGAGTACTTAAACAACCTGTCCAAGTCAGACAGCTAGTAAGTGGCTGAGCTGGGATTCAAATTCAGTTCTTCTGACTCCATGTCCAGAATTGTCCACACATAAGACCTAGTCTTCTTTCAAAAATAAGCTCAGGTCAGTCTTCCTCCAAGAACTCTTCCCTGAAAAAAGTTTTTAATACCCCGTCTCTGCTACTTATTTTATAACATCTATAACACTGAACTGTAACTTGGTTTTTGTTTTTTTTTATTTTGAGATGGAGTCTCCCTCTATTGCCCAGGCTGGATTGCAGTGGCGCAATCTCGGCTCACTGCAAACTCCGCCTCCCGGGTTCAAGCGATTATCCTGCCTCAGCCTCCTGAGTAGCTGGGACTACACGCACGCGCCGCCATGCCCAGCTAATTTTTGTATTTTTAGTAGAGACGAGGTTTCACCATGTTGGCCAGGATGGTCTCAAACTCCTGACCTCGTGATCCACCCGCCTCGGCCTCCCAAAGTGCTGGGATTACAGGCATGAGCCACCGCACCCAGCCAACTTATTTGTTTATACCTTATCTCTGTTGCACCTGGGAGCTCCTTGAAGACAGCAACTACACCTTACTCATCTCCGTGTATCATCAAAACCAACCTAACACAGAGGCTGATATCCACATTGACTAAAATAATGCATAGATGCATAAGCGATTATTTTTGCTTGCTACAAAGACTCTAATCAGCAAAATATTTTGGGGAATCCTAATTAAAATTGCCTGCCAGAGGCTGGGCGCTGTGACTCATGCCTGTAATCCCAGCACTTTGGGAGGCCAAGGTGGGTGGATCACGAGGTCAGGAGATCGAGACCATCCTGGCTAACACAGTGAAACCCCATCTCTACTAAAAATACAAAAAAAATTAGCCAGGCGTGGTGGCACACGCCTGTAGTCCCAGCTACTCGGGAGGCTGAGGCAGGAGAATGGCATGAACCCGGGAGGTGGAGCTTGCAGTGAGTCGAGATCGCGCCATTGCACTCCAATCTGGGGGAAAAAAAATTGCCTGCCAGAAACTACTAATGGCTTAATAGGGTAATTAAAAACCCACATTTCTTAAAGTCTCAATCTTTCTACCATCAAATAGTTAAGTCAAATCTTATATTTCAGTTGTAAAAATCAAATACACAAGCATTTGATACAATTTGGTTTTATAGCATTCGTTTTACATTATCTACAAATTAAAACTGACCAAAGGTTAATAAAGAGGAAACTTGGAAGCAGAAAAAAGAACTCTAGACTAAGAGTCAGAAAAGCAATCATAAGGTCCCATCTTCTCCATTTACCAATGTGATCTGCATTCATTCCAAGTGAGATTCCAGGGATCTGTCATAAATCAAGTTCTTTCTGAGTCTCATTGTGTCTACTGTGTACACAGCTCCACTGACCCAGCTATGGGCAAAGAGTATAGGAAAGCTACAAGAGAGTGGGCTGAAGTAGAGTAGAGACAACACAAGGGGCAGGGAGCAAGGGGCAACAACAATGATAGAAGACACTCTATTAAAACTCAGCCCAGGCCATGTGCCAGGCTCATGCCTACAGTCCCAGCACCTTGGGAGGCCAAGGCAGGCGGATCATGAGGTCAGGAGATCAAGACCATCCTGGCTAAAAGAATGAAACCCCGTCTCTACTAAAAATACAAAAATTAGCTGGGCAAGGTGGCGCACGCCTGTAATCCTAGCTACTTGGGAGGCTCAGGCAGGAGAATCGCTTGAACCCGGGAGGCAGAGGATGCCGTGAGCTGAGATCGCGCCACTGCACTCCAGCCTGGGTGACAGAGCAAGACTCTGTCTCAAAAGCAAAAACAAACAAACAAACAAAAAAACTCAGCCCAGAGCAACATGGAGTAACTGACTCATTGGGAAATTAAGGCTGTTAATAGGCCAGTTTGAAATGATGAATTCACCTGACATGTCTTTACTGATGCCTATTCTGTACAAGGTCCCAAGATGGGCTCTGAGAATAAAAGGATGATCAGATACAACTCCTGTCCACTGCAAGTGGAAGAGAGACCAACAAATAATAAATGGATAACCACAATCAGAGTAACCCAGAGATGGGGTACCCAATCCCAACCTAGGAAATCATGGAAAACCTTCTGGAAAAGGTTACCTCCTAGGCTGAGTCTTAAAGGCTAAGTCAGAGTAGACCAACTAAGAGTAACAAAGAGATATCTAGGCCAAGAGAACAGCACGTGCAAAGACAGTGAGAAAAGAGGCACTGCACATCTGAAGAACTACAGACATGGTACAATGCAAACTTCAGTACGTTTTACTGGAGGTAAAATGTACAAGCCAGGAGGAGAGACAATAAATGACAATGGTGAGGAAGTTGGGGAGAGGATCTTGAACTACCTCAGATACCATATTGGGAAACCTGGGCCTCATCTCAAAGGTTTTAAGTCAAAAGTTTAACACTAACTCCTATCTAGGAGACAGTGTCCCTACAATGACACTTGGTTGAAGGGCAGGCTTTCAGACGTGCTCATTTTAAAGGGTGTTGGTTTTTCCCTTCAAAATTATACAGCCTGATCAAAATGTAAGTAAACACAAAAAATATTTTTAAAAACACTCCTTTGCTTCTGGGGCAGGGGATTATGGAGAAATACTGTACCTCCTCAATGATGATTGATCTAGTCAGAAAAAATTTAGAAAGGGGTGTTTTTTACATTCACTGACTTTTTTTTTGAGACACTGTCTCACTCTGTCACCAAGGCTGGAGTGCAATGGCATGATCAATGCTCCCTGCAGCCTCGACCTCCTGGGCCCAAGCGATCCTCCCACCTCAGCCTCCCGAGTAGCTGGGACCACAGGCATGTGCCATCACTCCCAGCTAATTTATTTTTATTTTTTTGTAGAGATGTTGCCCGGGCTGGTCTCAAACTCCTAGTCCCAAGTGATCCTCCTGCCTTGGCTTCCAGAAGTGCTGGGATCACAGGTGTGAGCCACCATGGCTAGCCCACTGACTTTTTTTTTTTTTTTTTTTTTTGAGACGGAGTCTTGCTCTGTCACCCAGGCTGCAGTACAGTGGCGCAATCTCGGCTCACTGCAAGCATCGCCTCCGGGTTCACGCCATTCTCCCACCTCAGCCTCCTGAATAGCTGGGACTACAGGCGCCTGCCATCACGCCTGGCTCATTTTGTTTTTGTATTTTTAGTAGAGACAGGGTTTCACCGTGTTAGCCAGGATGGTCTTGATCTCCTGACCTCATGATCCACCCGCCTCAGCCTCCCAAAGTGCTGGGATTACACACGTGAGCCACCACGCCTAGTCCACTGACATTTTTAATTGAGAAAGAACTATCAACCTCAGTGAACTCTCCAGAACAATCCAATCTGTTTCAACCAAAAACCACAAAGTTTAAAAAGATGATAGAGTCCGAGCACTTTGGAAGACCAAGGCAGCAGAGGATTGCTTGAGGCCAACAGTTCAAGACCAGCCTGGGCAACATAATGAGACTTCATCTCTACCAAAAAAAAAGAATGATGGAGAGTCAAAGTTCATACCACACCTCCACTAGTTCACCAAGAAATCCAGGCAAATAGCCAAAGTTTGATCTCTGTTGCCAAGAAGAGATCAAGTAAGCTACAACCAGAAAATAGGTCCCAAAATACAGAAACCAATAAAGTCAGCGCTTAATTTCTCTAATAAAGATGTTTTAAAAGACAAAACATTATTCCTTCTTCATATACTGAAAGTCACAATAAATTCCATACTTCCACTCTAGAAAGATAACATTAATAACAGCTACCATTTATTGAATAATTAATATTTGCCAAGCACTGTGGTAAGTTATCTATGAATTATCTCATTCAATCCTCACAACTACATAGGAATTATGTACTATTATTACTACACTTCCCTTTTAAAGGTTACAAAAATGAAACACAGAAAAGTGTAGTAACATACCCAAGGTCTCATAGCTATTAAGAGAGTAAGCCAGAACAAAGTAGATGCAGTATGTATTTCTAAAGAGATCATTAACAATCTAGGGAAAATTCATCCCATTAAATTTCTTAGACTACTAAATATCCAAATTATTTAAATAGTTTTACATTTATCATCAAGAAGACTGACCCTGGCCAGGCGCAGTGGCTCACGCCTATAACTCCAACACTTTGGGAGGCCAAGGCAGGAGGATCACCTAAGGTCAGGAATTTGAGACCAGCCTGGACAACATGGTGAAACCCCATCACTACTAAAAATACAAAAACTACCTGAGCATGGTGGCACATGCCTGTAATCCCAGCTACTCAGGAGGTTGAGCCAGGAGAATCACTGGAACCTGGGTGGCAGAGGCTGCAGTGAGCCAAGATCATGCCACTGCACTCCACCCTGGGTGACAAAGTAAGACTCCGTCTCAAAAAAACGAGATTGACCCTTTCCCCATAGCAACAAATGGTGACCAGATCCTAGCGTGCAAAACCACTGCATTACTCTATACTTTGTAGTACCAACATGCACATTAGCTCAGAGTGGGTGAGTTACATCCTGCTCTGTAAAAACTGGTTCACTCACTTAGCACTGGCTCAATCACTCCACAAAAATGTACTAAGCCCCTGCTAGGTTCCAAGTATCAGGGATATACAAATAATCAGTGAGACACTGTCTCTGGAAGGCAGCATGTCACATAGGAAAAAGCACTCATATGTTTTGGAGGCAGAAAAGTCTGGGGATTAAATCCCACCCTAGTCACTTATTGGCTGATGGGCCTGCATAGGCTCAACATCTCTGAGCCTCTCTTTTCTTACACATAAAATAATTATGACCACCACAGCAGGGTGCAATGACATACACCTGTAGTCCCAGCCATGCAGGAGGCTGAGGCAGGATGATCACTTGAGTCCAGGAGTTCAAGACCAGCCTGGGCAATATAGCAAGACCCTATCTCAAAAAAAATAAAAAATCATCATCATCATCTTTTTAAATGTCTAACACTAAAAAATACGGCCACATACACACAGAAAAATTGTCAGGTTTAAGTAAGATAAGAGGGCCTAGCACAATGTCGGTACACAATGAATGTTAATTTCCCACCCCCAGAACAAAGGTTCCAGGCTATACAGGGGTGTTAACTGGAAGACAAAATAATGTTTAACACTGTGACTTGTCTAGACTACTTCTTTCTCCATTCTCCTCTGTCCAATCACAGTGAAAAACCAAAGTCATTACACAAGATTATTTGCCTATGGCTACATCTGTACGTTTGTCTTTTTCTACTGTAAATGTACCAGGCTAAGGGTAGGGAGACCTAATACACCTTAAAAATCACTCTTACACATAGCTATGGATAGTTCTCTAAAAGCCACTTCACACCTTTCCTTAACCACAAAGTGGAGAAAAGTAAGCACCAAGCCCAATTAATTTTCTAACATCCTGACAAAGTTGTGAAACTGTTCAACTCTAAAGTTTTTTTATTCTACTAAGGCGAAGAAAAAATTGCATTCACATTGGCTTTCAAAACAGTATTTTTAGTAAAGGTTTGACAACATCAGCCATTCCCCCAATAAGAAATAAGTAAAGCCTAGAAACATAATAATATCAACAAATAAAAATATATCATTTTATACTGAATCAAGGCAGTGACACCAAACTGTAATGGTGTCATTGCATTCTTCATGGACACATTAAAAAAAAAAAAGAAAAAAAACTAAGTTTCAGTTTCATTAAAGAATGTCCTTGCCAGACGCAATGGCTCACACCTGTAATCCCAGAACTTTGGGAGGCTAAGATGGGCGGATCACCTGAGGTCAGGAGTTCGAGACCAGCCTGGCCAACATGGCAAAAACCCCGTTTCTACTAAAAATACAAAAATTAGCCGGGCATGGGTTCGGTCGCCTGTAATGCCAGCTACTTGGATGGCTGAGGCAGGAGAATTGCTTGAACCCAGGAGGCGGAGGTTGCAGTGAGCCCAGATCGCACCACTGCACTCCAGCTGGGGTGACAAAGCGAGACTCCGTCTCAAAAAAAAAAAAAAAAGAATCTTCCGGAAGTCGTAAAAACTATTAATTTTACCCAGGCACAGTGGTGCAGAGCTGTAGTCCCAGCTACTGGAGAAGCTGAGGCAGAAGGAGCACTTGATGCCAGGAGTTCAAGACCAGTCTGGGCAACACAGCGAAACTCCATCTCAAAAAAAAAGTATTAATTTTACTAAATCTTAATCCTTAATTATACATCTGTTTCATATTCTATGTGAAGAAAGGGAAAAATGGAATGTACATTTAAAGCATTTTTTTTTTTGAGATGGAGTCTAGTTCTGTCTCCCAGGCCGGAGGGCAGTGGCGCGATCTCGGATCACTGCAACCTCTGCCTCTCCAGTTCAAGAGATTCTTCTGCCTCAGCCTCCCGAGTAGCTGGGATTACAGGCACATGCCACCATGCCCAGTGAATTTTTGTATTTTTAGTAGAGATGGAGTTTCACCATGTTAGCCAGGCTAGTCTCAATCTCCTGACCTCAGGTGATCCACCCGCCTCGGCCTCCCAAAGTGCTGGGATTACAGACGTGAGCCACCGCACCCAGCCTCACATAAAGCATTTCTGCTGCATATTAAGGTACAAGAATTGTCTCAAAGAAAAGCACTAAAGCACTTGTGCAATTGAGTTGCAAACTGTACAAGCTGCTTTTTTTTTTATAAACACCATTTTTACTTGAAAAAACGACTGGCAGAAAAATTATGATTATTCAGACTTGGATGTTTGGCAGACAATTTTTTGAAAATGAACAATGTGAGACTGTCTCTTCAACGAAAACAACTGTCAGTATTGGTTGCCAATGATAAAATTTGAGCTTTCAAGTGAAAATTAGAAAAGACTTGTCTGATGAGTGGTGATATTAACAAATGTGGGTTCTTAAACATTTATACAGTTCAGAAGATCTGCACATGGCCAGGTGCAGTGGCCCACATCTGTAATTCCAGCACTTTTGAGAGGCTGGGGCAGGGGTATCACTTGAGCCCAGGAGTTGGAGACCAGCCTGGACAACACAGTGAAATCCTGTCTCTACGAAAAACTACAAAAATTAGCAAGACACGGTGGCCTGCACCTGAAGTCTCAGCTACTCAGGAGGCTGAGGTGGCAGGATTACATGATGATGTGAGCCCAGGAAGTTGAGGCCAAAGTGAGTCGTGAATGCACCACTGCACTCCAGTGTGAAACCCGGTCTCAAAAAAGAAGCTCCACAATAACTCAGTAATATAGACTGAACTGCCTCCCCTCAAAATTCATAAATTGAAGCCCTATTCCTCAATATGATAGTATCTGGAAACAGATCCTTTGGGAGATAATTAGGTTTAGATGATTTATAATTAGGTTTAGATTAGGTCATGAGGGTGGGGCTGCCATGATGGGATTAGTACTTTTAAAGAGACACCAGAGAGCTTGCCTGTTCACTCGCACTTATTCTTTTTTTTTTTTTTTTTTTGAGATGGAGTCTCGCTCTGTCGCCCAGGCTGGAGTGCAGTGGCGCAATCTCGGCTCACTGCAAGCTCCGCCTCCCGGGTTCACGCCATTCTCCTGCCTCAGCCTCTCCAAGTAGCTGGGACTACAGGCGCCCGCCACCACGCCCGGCTAATTTTTTGTATTTTTAGTAGAGACGGGGTTTCACCGTGGTCTCGATCTCCTGACCTCTTGATCCGCCCGCCTCGGCCTCCCAAAGTGCTGGGATTACAAGCGTGAGCCACCGCGCCCGGCCCACTCGCACTTATTCTTTCTCTCTCTGTCTTCTCCCTCTCCAATCCACCATGTGAGGAAACATCGAGAAGGTGGCCATCTAGATGCCAGTAAGAGAGCCCTAACCAAAAACTAACCAGGCTGGAACACTGATCTTGGACTTCTTTCTAGCCTGCAGCACTGCGAGAAAATAAATTTTTGTTGTTTAAACCACCCAGTCTGTGGCATTTTGGTACGGCAGCCTGTGCAGACTAAGATATTCAGTGAACCAATATTTTCCAAATGACCAATGCATAATGCTACAAAAATTACGCATGGGGAAAAGATCTAACAACGCACGAACAGACTAATGGTTTTTCTTGGAGAAATAAGCAAATTAAAAAAAAAAAGAAAAAAACAAACCAATGGATTTTAATGTAAAAGAGCATGAAAAGCTCAGTGGTATGGTTCAGACTGTACAAGGCAATGAACCTTAACAAACTACCAATTGTCAAGTTTTGGTGTAACATGGGCGTCCAACCTTTTGGTTTCCCTGGGCTACATTGGAAGAAAAATGGACTTGGGCCTCACATAAAATACACCAACACTAACAATAGCTGATAAGCTGAAAAAAAAAAAAGAAAGAAAAGAAAAAAAAAAGTGTGTATAATTTTCATGATATCCACTACAGATAAGCAAAAAAGTCCTCACATTCAAAGGGCTGGACATGACTGGTGCAGTATCAAAGAGGAATATCCACAATTATATAAAAACATTCCTCCTTTTGGCTGGGCACGGTGGCTCACGCCTGTAATCCCAACACTTTAGGAGGCCAAGGTGGGTGGATCATGAGGTCAGGAGTTCAAGACTAGCCTGGGCAAGATGGTGAAACCCTGTCTCTACTAAAAATACAAAAATTAGCTGGGCGTGGTGGCGCATGCCTGTAGTCCCAGCTATTTGGGAGGCTGAGGCAGGAGAATCACTTGAACCCAGGAGGCAGAGGTTGCAGTGAGTCGAGATCCTGCCATTGCACTCCATCCTGGGCGACAAGAGCGAAACTCCGTCTAAAAAGAAAAAGAAAATTCCTCCTTTGTGGGACTGGAATTTCTTTATATTCCATGCAAAACAACAAACTGTAACAGATTGAATGCAGAGGCAGATCCAATAAGATACTAAAGAGATTTTTTTAAATGTAAAATATTATTCTAATTTTTTACGTTTAGAATAATATACTTATTTTCATTAGAATATGGTAACATAGCTGAAGGCAGTGGCTCACGCCTGTAATCCCAGTACTTTGGGAGGCTGAGGCAGGAGAATTGCTTGAGCCTAGGAGTTCGAGACCAGCCTGGCCAACAGAGCAAGATCCTGTCTCTACAAAAAAATTTAAAAATAACCAGGCATAGTGGCACATGCCTGTAGTCCCAGCTACTTAGGAGGCTGAGGTTGGAGGATCGCTTCAGCCTAGTAGGTCAAGGCTGCAGTGAGCCATGACTGCACCACTGCAAGCAAAAGTTCTTTGGAGTTGTCAATAAATATGAATGTGAAGACACCAAAATGTTTGAGAAACTATTGCTACATAGCAATAAGCAAGAACACACTATACCTACATACAAGAACATAAATGAGTCTCACAAATATATATGAAAAGCCAGTCATATCTACGAAACGTCATAAACAGGCAAAAATAATCTACATTATTAGAAGTTGTTGGTTTCCTTGGAGGAGGAGATAATGTTCCCTTTCTTGATCCGAATGCTGGTTATACATTTTGTGCATTTTTTTCTACGTGTTATACAAACCTCAATTTATTTTTAATTTATATTTTCTATATAAATATACACACATCTGCCTTATGCTCACCTACAGAAGTTTTGTTAACACTGGTCGAGAGTAGAACTGACACATACCCTTTTTTTTTTTTTTTGAGACGGAGTCTTGCTCTGTCCCCCAGGCTGGAGTGCAGTGGCGCGATCTCGGCTCACTGCAAGCTCCGCCTCCCGGGTTCATGCCATTCTCCTGCCTCAGCCTCTCCAAGTAGCTGGGACTACAGGCGCCCGCCAACACGCCCGGCTAATTTTTTGTATTTTTAGTAGAGACGAGGTTTCACCGTGTTAGCCAGGATGGTCTCGATCTCCTGACCTCGTGATCCGCCCACCTCGGCCTCCCAAAGTGCAGGGATTACAGGATTGAGCCACCGCGCCCGGCCCTTTTTTTTACACAGCTCCTCGGGTGATTCTAAAGAGTAGCCAGGGCCGGGCGCGGTGGCTCACGCCTGTAATCCCAGCACTTTGGGAGGCCGAGGCGGGTGGATCCCGAGGTCAGGAGATCGAGACCATCCTGGCTAACACGGTGAAACCCCGTCTCTACTAAAAATACAAAAAAATTAGCCGGGCGTGGTGGCAGGCGCCTGTAGTCCCAGCTACTCGGGAGGCTGAGGCAGGAGAATGGCATGAACCCGGGAGTCGGAGCTTGCAGTGAGCCGAGATCGCGTCACTGCACTCTAGCCGGGGTGACAGAGCGAGACTCCGTCTAAAAAAAAAAAAAAAAAAAAAAAAAAAAAGAGTAGCCAGATACTACCTGTCTAAGTAGGTTGAAGACTACTGATTTAGGCTGGGTGCTGGCTCACGCCTGTAATCCCAGCACTTTGGGAGGCCAAGGCAGGCAGATCATCTGAGGTCAGGGGTTCAAGACCAGCCTGGCCAACATGGTGAAATCCTATCTCTACCAAAAATACAAACAATTAGCCGGGCATGGTGGCACGTGCCTGTGGTCCTAGCTACTCGAGAGGCTAAGGCAGGAGAATCACTTGAACCTGGGAGGAAGAGTTTGCAGTGAGTGGAGATTGCGCCACTGTACTCCAGGCTGGGAGACAAAGCGAGACTCTGTCTCAAAAAAAAAAAAGAAGACTACTGATTTAACAGCTTAAAACCAGGAAGATTTATATGTAGTACAACAAAAAGAACAATGGCTCTGGAGCAAGGCAGATCAGGTTTTTAAGTACCAGCTTTTCTTCTCTTACTAGCTATGCAAACAAATGCAAACTAGTTAATCACTATATGCCTCAGTTGCTTCAGTTTCTTCTTCTGTAAAATGGTCACAATTCCTTATACAGTAGAAATATGAGGATTAAATTCTATCTATAAGGAAAAGAACGCACCCAGCATACTGCCTGCCATAGACACTCAAATGTTAGGTGCCTTTTGTCTTTCCCTACTAATTCCCTACTTATCTTAAGGCCTAAGACAAATTACCCTCTTGAATCTTTTCATTCATTTATTTATTGAGATATAGTCTTGCCCAAGATAGAGAGCAGAGGTATGATCATAGCTCACTGTAGCCTCAAATTCCTGGGCTCAAGTGATCCTCCCATCTCAGCCTCCAAAATAGCTATGAACACAGGTGCACGCCACCACATCCAGCTAATTTTTTTGTTTTTTGTAGAGACTGGATCTCACTATGTTAATCAAATCGGTCTTGAACTCCTGGGCTCAAGCGATCCTCCCACCTTGGCCTCCCAAAGTCCTGGGATTACAGGTGTGAGCCACTGCACCCAGCTACCCTCTTAGAGTCTTAATTTCTTCATCCTTAAAATGAAAACAATGCCACATGACCAACCTAAGAACTATATATAAAATGGTACCATTATGTTTGCATAAGTATAAATAGCATAGCTGTTATCTACTGATAGAGACATTTGCTATCAACTCAAAGATAGAGGAAGACACATTAGAAAATTAAAATACTTAGAAAAATTATAAAAGAGAGGCTAGAAAAGAAATACAAGTTGAGGGACATGATCAGAAGGCAAATCAAGATCATAATCTCAAGTAGCCAGAGATTGAAGTTTACTGTGAAAAAATATATCATCTCAGGGTTCCTTCAAAATGTCTATATCTAAGAAAGAGCACAACCTATATCATCGTAAAATAGGCATATTCTGAAAGGAACCAGACACCTGCCTAACTGGCAGGAGGAGGAGGTGTATTGGAACTTTACAAACTGAGGTTTTCTCAGAGTGTCTTCATACGGAAAATAATGGCTCATTTAATAAAATGTTAAACTTTTAGATAAACATAATTTGACAAAAAAATTCTATACCATTGTTTTCAATACTAAAGATATGCATAACTGTCCAAGGAACTAAATTTAACAAAATAAAGCAAGAAATATGAACTTGGTTTAGTCTCTTTGCTCTTCAATATTTTACAACTTTGAGTTGATTTAACATACCAGGGGTTGGCCAGCTATGGCCCGCCCATGGCCTATTTTTGTATGGCCTGTGAGTTTTACATTCTTAAAACCACATAAAAGGAGGAGAAAGAGAAGGGGAGGGAGAAGGAATGGGGAGAAGCAAGAGGAGGGGCTTCGGGAAGGAGAAGAATGGGGAGGGAGATGGGGAGATGAAAGGGAAGGGGAGTGGAAGGGAGGAGAAAGAACAACAGAGGCCATATGTGGCACAAAATATTTTCTACAAAAAGCATTTGCCAACCAGGCATGGTGCCACATGCCTGCATTTGTAAGCACTTTGGGAGGCCAAGGCAGGAGGATCACTTGACCAGGACAACATAGCGAGATCCTGTCTCTACAAAAAAAAAAAGTGTTACTGGGTAATGGGACTAAAAACAATACTTTTGCTTCTTTTTACTTTTTGTAATTTCTAGTTTCTATCATGAGCATATATTATTTAATGGTGGAAGAAATAAAGCTTTTTTTAAAGTTAAAATATAAGAATAAGAATAAAGCAAGTCAGAAGAATATTTATCCTATAATTCTATTTATAAAAAGTTGCAAAGGTAAAAAACATACTGTTTAGGGATATGCACATATTTGGTAAAAGTATAAAGAAAAGCAAAGAAATGATTCACATAAAATTTAGGAAACTGTTTATCTCTGAGGGAGAGAGAAGGTGGGAGATTCAATCAAGTAGGACCTCACAGGAGGCTTTAAAGGTACTAGAAATCTCCTTTTTGTTAAGCTGGGTAGCAAGTAGAAAAGTCTTCAATTTGTTATTCTTTCAAGTTGTGGGCTTATGTTAAATATACTTTTATACATATGACATATTTTACAATTTAAAAAAAGGATATAAATGGGGTTGACAAATTAGAATTTGGGGGCTGTAACCCAGACTTTTCCACTGACTGCGTAACCTTAAACAAGTCATTTAACCTCTCAGAGCATAATTTTTCTTCTTATTTTATTAATGAGGAAGCTAACAGCTAACATCTGTTTAGGACTTTGGCATTTAAAGAACTGTTTAAAGTTCCTAGACTGTAAACATGCAAATATGCATGAGATCATAATACAAAATAATACCTCATTAATAAATATCACAATACTAAGAACTCATTGGTAGGGCACACAAGGCTATTCACCATTCTAGCCTCTGTCTATGTTTCTAACAATAAAGGCAACAACTAATTTTTTTTAATGTGTACTATAAAATATATTGTGTGAAATGCTTTCCATTGATTATCTTATTTAATCCTCAAAACAATCCTATGATATTAATTCTATTATCCCCACTTTACAGATGAGCCCATTGTGCCCAACGTCACACAGCTAATAGTAAGCGGTAGACAGACTTCAAAACCCACATTTAACCACAGCATTCATTTTGCCTCACTTTTCTCACCGTATTTGTCTATCTTTCCCGTGACACTGAAAGCTCCTTGACAACTGCTTTCTGTTCGTTTTTATTTCCCCTGGCACTTAGCAGACATTCATTAAATAAATAAATAGTGAACAGATATTTCATATATGTACAGTGTTTTCAGGACATGAACTGGTTTGTTCCCCCTTGACAGCCTTGTGAAGTATGAAAGTTTGATTGTGTGACAGGGTCTCACTCTGTAACCCAGACTGCAGTGCAGGGAAGCACGATCATGGCTCACTGCAGCCTTGACCTCCCTGGCTCAAGCAATCCTCCCACCTCCCTCCTGAGTATCTGGGATTACAGGTATACGCTACCACACCGAGCAAAATTTTTTTTTTGTAGAGACGGGTCTCCCTATGTTGCCCTCACTGGTCTCGAACTCCTAGGCTCAAGCAATCTTCCCAGCTCAGCCTCCCAAAGTCTGGGATTATAGGCGTGAGCCACTATGCCTGGCCAGTTTTTTTGGTTTTTGAGGTTTTTTTGTGTGTGTATTTTTACCTTTTTAACCAAATTTAAGTGTACAATTCAGTGGTATTAACAATGTTCACAATGTTTTGCAGCCATTACCACTAAATATGAAAGGTTTTTTGTTTGTTTGTTTGTTTTTGAGACAGTTTCGCTCTTGTTGCCTAGGCTGGAGTGCAATGGTGCAATTGTGGCTCACTGCCCACCTCCCCAGTTCTAGCAATTCTCCTGCCTCAGCCTCCCAAGTAGCTGGGATTACAGGCACGTGCTACCAGCTAATTTTTGTATTTGTAGTAGAGACGGGGTTTTGCCATGTTGGCCAGGCTGATCTCGAACTCCTGACCTCAAGTGATCCACCCACCTCGTCCTCCCAAAGTGCTGGGACTACTGGCGTGAGCCACCACGCCTGGCCATCTGAAAGGTTTTTAATGACTTGACTGAAATCACTCAGCTTTCAAGTAGTAGAACTGGGATTTGAATCCGGGACTCAACTCCTAAACTCATGGGCTATTCATTCCACCAAGGCTTCTGTCTACCAATACCTCCATCTGCTCTCTTCTCACCAAGATATCTGGAGGATCAAACGAGGTAAAGATACAAAAACACATTACTACTACACAGGTAACCACGGCTGTGGAAAAAAAAAATCCACCAACACATTTCTCCCAGGCACTTTTCATTTTGGGCTTTCAAAAGCTAGGGCTTTAATATAAATATCCCACCTCTAGACCAAGCCTGCAGATCTGCAAAAACAACGTCTAGACCTCAGAGTAAAGTTATGAGAGAAATGCTCGCATTAGATTACAGTCCCACTGAATTACAGGTAACTGCTCAAACCTGATCTTTATTATAATACAGAAAGCTTCCTCATTACAAAACACTTTCAATTCAAAGGGTAAGTCCAACGTTCCATCATTCTGCCCATTTTGGAGCTAAAAAGAAAAAAAGATTCTAAATTGTATTTTTATATGCTCAATTGTGAAAGCCAAGGAAAATGGTTTGTTTGCGAGCTAAATTCTGAAGCTTGAACAAAAATAAAAAGAATTATTTCGATCCCAATGGCGCCAATTTTATCGTCTTTACATCCCTCCTCATTTTTTTTCAGTCTGAGCTCTAATCAACAGCCACTTTATGTTTAACATATTATCACAGTTAATGCAATTAGGTCCAGAAAACTGTTTCTCTAAAGATCTTCCCTCCATTTGCACTCCTGTGTAACTTCCATTATCACCATTCTGCCCTAAGAATGAGCATATCGCTAAGGTTTAAATCGAATTTCTGATGAATAGGTGGAGATATTGTTTCTGTAGTTAATACAATGCACCTACATCAACATCATTCCCTAAAAAATAAAATAAAAATGACTCAATATGCTTTATTTATTCACCTCTGACAGAATTCTGATCACCTGAATTCCTTTGGAAGAAAATTCAATCTTTAGAAATACAGTCCAATTATTTTAAATCTTATCAATGTCAAAAGACAATCATATGGAAAAACTCCATCAGTACCAAACCATCTCACCAATGAATATTTATGACATTTCTATATTTCCTGTCTTCTCTCTGTTTACATAAAGCGGTGGTGCCAAGACTCATCTCAGGATTATTAGCCTGCAATACAATGATGAGCCTAATTGCCTTGCAAACCAAGACACTAACAAATGGCATCTTCAAGCAATCAATTTAAAGAGGGGGTAAAAAAGGCCCAAGTTCTTTTTGCCTATGTGCATGTTACCTACCTACAAAATAAATTCAGTCTCATATTTATCAGGCTCACTCATTAGTTCTCAAGCAAGGAATGTACCCTTAACAATCTCAAGCTCATCAAATCTATTTACATTTCAAAATGCCCGGCTAGTTTTTAAATGCACCAGGAGGAGAGGGGAAAGGAAAAGGCAGAGACATCATATAGAAAGATATCTATTACATTCCAGTTTATCTTCTCCCACCTTTAGTTTGGAAGTATGCTTTTTTCCCCCCAACTTACTTTTCATGATATACAAATAACAGAACACCCCCCCTCCTTAATTCTACCTTAACTAAATCCCCTTTCAACTTTACCCTTTGGGCTGACTTGACTTCCAAATTATACTAATATAAATAAAACAAACAAAAAGATCAACCGAACAGATTAAAATGGCCCCTAAGAATGAGAAGGTCTCTTCTGTGTCCCCTGCAAAGTCCCCTCTAACAGCCTTACTGCCTCTCGCCCAACCACAGCCACCAAGGCTGTCCGTTTAAGTATTCCAACCCTTAACCCTCATGTGTCTTTTGGAGGCCATCCCAATCCTTCACTACCAAAATAATCCAACCCATTTCCCCCCTGCTCTCTGGCACAGCTCACTGTCCCTCTCCATCCTCTCTCTCCCATCCATACCAACAACTCCAGGTCTCCCATTCCTTAAATTTCCCCTATGCCACCTCACCATCAGCAACCACCTCCCCAGGCCTACCAGCTCATCTCCGAAAGTCCTTCTCCAAAACTCCCTCTGCCACCTCGGTCAAGGGACATTTTCTTCAAGATACCAACCCCCAACTTTGCTCACCCCTGCCGCTATCCTTTCAATGAATGCAGCCCAGTGATGTTGTATGTCCCCTCTGCCTTGACCCTGCAACCAAGGAGCCACCATGCCCTTTCCAGTGATTGTAAGATCACCCTAAATCCAACCTATTGTGCCCCACACTCCATTTCCATCCCTGTCCTCCCATTTCGGGCCTGACTTCCAATGAGACCCCTTCCTGCCAGCTCACCATCACACTCCCCTCACTGAATGTCCCACCTCCACCAACTCCTATTCCAACCTCCATCAGTCCACCCCAGGAAACCCCCAAATTGCACTCCTCTGCTCTATCCTAACCCATGCTATTCCATAAGTCTCCACAAATTCCACCAGCCCCAGATGACAAACACCCACTTCAAGCTCGGGTCTCAACCCATGCCAAGCCCCTCACCCCCAACTCCTGCCACCTCCATCATCCTGCCCCAGGTCCACCCCAAATTCCACCCTCCTGAATTAACACTCCGCAGGGTCCTATCCAACCCTGTACATGCCACTCACTCTCCGTTGAAATCATTCCCCTACCCCTCACCCCAGCTCAGATCCCAAGCTGTCAACTGCTCCAGGCCAAACCCAAATCACCACCCTCATTCAGTCCCCTCCCCCATTAAAAGCCATCCCACCCTAGTCTCATCTTCCACCTTGCCCCAAGACCATCCCGAATTCCAACCCGACGCCCCCACCCCACTCTCCTGTCCCAGGTTGGGTTATTCTCCATCAAAAGTCCTCCTCCCTTGTCGCCCGCCCCCCAACCTGCTTGGGTCCCACCCTCACCCCACCCCCAGCCAGCGCCTGGACAAGTCTCCCCCGCCAGCCCGCCGTTCCATCGCGGCCTCAACCCCCTCCCCCCAACCTGCACGGGGGCTCCGCAGCCTCCCCTCTCATTCTCGCCAGCGCCACCGGCCCAGACTCAGGACCAGCGGACCGGGTGGCGGGGGGAGTCTCCTCACCGGTGAGCAGCTGCAGGCGAAAACGGCGGCGGCGGCGGCTGAGGCGGCGATGCCCTTGTCTTCTCCGTAGGCTACAGCGGCGACGCTCTCGCTCCCTCGCCCGTGTCCAGTAGGGTGGCGGATGGCGCGCGGGGACCGGAGCCGCCTCCTCCTCAGCGACTCGGCTCTGAATTCTCTGCAGCACCGCCGAGAAGCCCGACGGGTGGGGGGAGGGGACGCTCGGCTGCGGGAGAGGGAGGAGGAGGCGGAGGGAGGAGGCGGGGGACCGCTGAGAAGGGCAGGGAAGGAGGAGTCGGCGCAGCGCCACGACACGTCCCACAGCCTCAGAGCGCTGGGACCACAACTCCCGGCATGCCCTGCTTTAGCCCGCGCGCGGCCTGCGCCTCCCGCCGCGAGCCCGGTGCAGAGGAGCCGCGCCCTCTCCGGTCACGGACAATGAAATAAAGCCAACCATCCGCTGGCAGATTTTGTAGACTCAAAGACCACCTGTGAGGAAAGTCAGGTCGCCCGAGGCCCCATCCCCAAGGGGCCATACTCGCAGCGTCTCCATCCTCTTTGCATAGACACACACACCCCCACACACACTCACTCTCTCTCTCTCTGGACTACACTTCCCAGCATGCCCCTCAGCTTCCTAGTCTCCTTCCGGACCCTTCTCAGACCCGGTACTACAGTTCCCAGGGAGTGTGGTCCCTGCGAAATGCTGGGAGATGCAGTTCTCGGTTCTTCCTCCATGTTAAGAAAAAGAAGTGAAAGAGAGGAAAAAGGGAAGGAATACGCCAGCCCACCGAGGATGGGCCTTGATGGGCTAGATCACCTGTGATTCTGTTCTCTCGCCATCTCCGTTTCAGCTGTGTCTCACCAGAACTAATGCCGGAGCTTCCTCGCTGGTCTCCCTGCAAATTTGAGGACGATTCGGCAACTTGAATCCAGACGACAAAGGGCATACTTTTTGACACAGCTCCATTACTTTTAAGAATTTACCTTAAAAAGATAATCGAACAATTTCGAAAAGATGAATGCACAAAGTTGTTATATGACCTAGTTAATTATGAGGGGAGTAAATGTTCATCAGTAGGGTGCTGCTTAAATAAGGCGTGACATATACATACAATGCAATACTAAGGAGCCTTTAAAATGATGATATAAATCTATTGACATGAAAAGCTATTCACAATTTATTCTTCAGGGGAAAAAAATTGATTACAGAACAGCATGTCTACACGAGTACATTTATGTGAGGTTTTGACACAATATTCTATAAGTATGGAGAGATTTCAGGAAAGAGGTTCGCCAAAATATTAGCAATGATTATCTTGGGGGAAAGGGTGTCAGATTGCACGTAGGTTTTTTTTGTTTGTTTTTTTGAGACGGAGTCTGGATCTATAGCCAGGCTGGAGTATAGTGGGGCGATCGCGGGTCACTGCAACCTCCACCTCCCGGGTTCAAGCGATTCTCCTGCCTCAGCCTCCTGAGTAGCTGGGACTACAGGCGCGCGCCACCACACCCAGCTAATTTTTGTATTTTTAGTAGAGATGGGGTTTCACTATATTGGCCAGGATGGTCTCGATTTCTTGACCTCCTGACCTGCCCGCCTCAGCCTCCCAAAGTGCTGGGATTACAGGCATGAGCCACCGTGCCCGGCTGTAATTTTTATTTTCATATTGTTTGCATTGTTTAAAAGGAGCACATTACGACTGTTTTTTGTTTTCTTTTGTTTTGTTTTTCGTTTTGTTTTAATTGTAAGAGACGTCGTCTCACTATATTGCCCAGGCTGGTCTCAAACTCCTGGCCTCAAGAGACCCTCCTACCTCAGCTCTCAAAAGTGCTGGGATTACAGGCGTGAGCCACACTACACCTGGACAATTTTTTAAGCTGTGCTACTTCCAAAAAGCATAATTTCCAAATCTAACAACCTTTCTTTGCTGCCTAGATGCTTTCCATGGCTTCCCATTGCCTCATTCATGCTTCAGCACTGTGCCTGCCTGGTTTTAATAGTTCCACTATTAAAACAAATAATAGTAGTCACTTCCAATTCATAAAGTTGGAAGGGAGAATTTTCTCAATTTTCAATGCGCCTTCTCAAAATTTTTCCTTTTCCGGTCTTTCCACACTCATTTTCTCCTTTTCTCTTACTCATTCTTCAAACTCAAGCCAAAGTCCTACCTTCCCTAGAACATATTTTAGACACACTGGTTTTCCTTATATCTGAATTCTTTTTTGTTTGTTTGTTTGTTTGTTTGAGACAGAGTCTTGCTCTGTCAGCCAGGCTGGAGTACAGTGGTACAATCTCGGCTCACTGCAACCTCCGTCTCCCAGGCTCAAGCAATTCTCCTGCCTCATCCTCCCGAGTAGCTGGGATTACAGGCATGTGCCACCACACCCGGCTAATTTTTTTTGTATTTTTAGTAGAGACGGGGTTTCACCATGTTGGCCAGGTTGGTCTTGAACTCCTGACCTCAGGTAATCCGCCTGCCTTGGCCTCCCAAAGTGCTGGGATTACAGGCGTGAGCCACCGCTCTCGGCTTATCTGAATTCTTATAGCAGTGGTTTCTAATCTGTTGGCCAGAGATCACAGTGGGGAGAGGAAGTGAAGAGAGAGATACAGAGTTATTGTAAAGGGCCTATGAAGCTCTGCCTACACAAAGCTATATGTCTTGCACTTTAAAAAAGTTTTTCTCTTCTTCTGACCCCTGTGTCCAGCTCTTCTAGAATACAGAACATAGTATCAGATTATTTTTGATTTCACGATTTTTTTCATTTAAGCCCTGTTTGACTTGATGTTTTCTTTTCTTTTTTCATTTTTTGAGACAGAGTTTCACTCTGTTGCCCAGGCTGGAGTTCAGTGGCATGATCCCGGCTCACTGCAGCAGTGACTCCCTGGGCTCATGTGATCCTCCCACCTCAGCCTCCCAAGTAGCAGGGACTACAGGCACCACCATGCCCTGCTAATTTTTCTTTTTTCTTTTTTTTTCTTATAGAGACAGGGTTTTGCCATGTTGCCCAAGGTGGTCTCAAACTCCTGGACTCAAGTGATCTGCCCACCTCGGCCTCCCAAAGTACTGAGATTACAGGCATGAGCCACTGCGCCCAGCAGAATTTGATATTTTCAATTTTATATGCCATTGTTGCTTGGTGTTCTGTAAGAACCACCAGGACAGTTTAGCTCTACTACAGGCCTGCAGGAAAAAGCCCAGGTTGCTTAGCTAAGAGGATGACTTAGTCCCCATCCCGCTGCAGCCTCTCTAGCTTCACCCCACCTCACTCTAGTTAGACTCCTGTCCCTCAGGACTCACTTTCCCCAAATACATCAGGCACTCTCTTTTTCAAACTGCCTATCTCCCTTTACATCCTATTCTCCCAGCCTTAAAATCTCAGCCCCTCTTCTCCCTTTTCTGAGAATAATGAGAAAGATACCTATCATATGTTGGCTATGTGACAAACAAGTCTCTTCCTCTTAGTGTTACACTGACCTTGCCCTCTTCTAAACCCCATCTTCTCCTCTTCCATTTCCCCACTTCTTCTCCTAGTGGCACAAAGTAGGGGCTAGGCGGTCTATCTAGTAGGGGCTAGCTTGGTCTGTCCAGCAAGTAAAGCATTGTCTGAATTAGAAGAATAAATAGGTATGAGAAGCTTACTGGACTAGTAATCTGAGAATCAGATCCTAAATTAGAACTTGCCATAAACATGATGGGTGACATTTAGTAAGTCCCTTAACTTTTCAAAATCTCACTTACTATAATACATCTGCAAAATGGAAGCAATAAGTTCCGCCTGCCCTGCCACCTCATAAGGTTATTAGGAGAATCCAATGAAACAATGGGTGTGAAAGTGCTTTAAAGACTGTAAAATACCACTCACAGTCGAACCCTTCATCTAACCATTTGAGAATTCTCTCTCTAAATCCCTGCAAAATCATGGTATGTAAACTTTCAACTCTGAATTATATCAACATTAATGAATTTATGAAAGTTTTAAAGAAATGAACTGTATTAAACCAATTTAATTCCTGGATAAGTTTTTGATATAGCACAGTTAAGTGATTGCTAACTTTTAAAAATATTTTTCTATATTGAATTTTTATCAAGATATATATATATATATATATATATTTTTTTTTTTTTTGAGACAGCGTCTCTCTCTGTCGCCCAGGCTGGAGTGCAGTGGTGCAGTAGCGCGATCTCGGCTCACTGCAACCTCTGCCTCCCAAGTTCAAGTGATTCTCCTGCCTCAGCCTCCCGAGTAGCTAGGATTACGGGCACCCACCACCACACTTGGCTAATTTTTATATTTTTAGTAGAGATGGGGTTTTGCCATGTTGGCCAGGCTGGTCTTGAACTCCTGACCTCAGGTGATCCACCCACCTCAGCCTCTTAAAGTGCTGGGATTACAGGGGTAAGCCACCTTGCCTGGCCTTCTATTGTTTTTGGCGGGGGTAGGGGTGGGGACAGAGTCTCGCCCCATCACCCAGGCTGGAGTGCAGTAGCACAATCTCAGCTCACTGCAACCTCTATCTCCTGGTTTCAAGCGATTCTCGTGCCTCAGCCTCCCGAGTAGCTAGGACTACAGGCATGGGCCACCACACCCGGCTAATTTTTGTATTTTCGGTAGAGACTGGATTTCACCAGGTTGACCAGGCTGGTCTCAAACTCCTGTCCTCAGGTGATCCACCCGCCTCAGCCTCCCAAAGTGCTGGAATTACAGGCATAAGCCACCGCGTCTGGCCACTTGCCCATTTTTTTTTTTCTAAAGGATTGCTACCATCTTTTTAAAGCTTTTTACTCTGAAAAAATAATACACTTGAAGAAAGTTGCAAAAATAGTACATAGAAAAAAATAAACATAAGAATAAATAGTACATAGAGTCCCATGTACCCTTCATCCAGCTTCCACCAATAGTGACATCTTATATAATGGTAGTATAATATCAAAACCAAGAAATTTACATTGGTAATTTTTTTTTCTTTTTGAGGCAGGGTCTCATTCTGTTGCCCAGGATGGAGTGCAGTGATGCTGTCATGGCTCACTGCAGCCTCAATCTCCTGGGCTCAAGCAATCTTCCCACCTCAGCCTCCTGAGTAGCTGGGACTACAGGCACGTGCCACCACACCTGGCTAATTTTTAAATTTATTGTAGAGACAGGGTCTTGCTATGTTGCCTAGGCTGGTCTAGAACCCCTGGGCTCACGTAATCCTCTTGCGTTGGCCTCTCAGAATACTGGGATTATAGTTGTAAGCCATCGTGCCTAGCCAGTAAAATATTTTTAACTAAACTACAGACTTGGTTAAGTTTTCACCATTTTTTACATGCATTCACTTGTATGTGTGTGTGTGTATAATTCGATGAGATTTCTTACGTACAAATTCATGTACCACCACCACAGTCAAGATACAAAACTGATCCATGCACTACAAAGGAACTCCCTTGTGCAGTCCCTCCTCCCTTGTGCCCTGGCAACTACTAATAAGTTCATCTCTCTGGTTTTGTCATTTAGGAAATGTAACCTTTTGAGATTGACTTTTCATTAAGCACAATGCCCTTGAGATCCATCTAAATTATTATATGCATCAATAGTTCATTCTTTTTGATGACTGGATAGTATTCCATCATGTGGATGTACCAGAGTCTGTTTAGCCATTTACTCATTGAAGGATATCTGGATTGTTTCCAGTTTTTTTTTGTGTGTGTATTATGAATAAAATAAAGCTCTATGCACATTCATATATAGGTTTTTGTGTGAACAAAAGTTTTTATTTCTCTGGGATACATGCCTAACAGTATGATTGCTGGGTCATATGATAAGTGCATGTTTAGTTTTATAAGAAACTGCTGGCCAGGCATGGTGGCTCACGCCTATAAACCCAGCACTTTGGGAGGCTGAGGCGGGTAGATCACCTGAGGTCAGGAGTTCGAGACCAACACAGTAAAACCCTATCTCTACTAAAAATACAAAAAACTAGTCGGGAGTAGTGACGCATGCCTGTAGTCCAAGCTGCTTGGGAGGCTGAGGCAGGAGAATCGCTTGAACCCAGGAGGCGGAGGTTGCATAGAGCCAAGCTCATGCCACTGCACTCCAGCCTGGGTGACAGAGCGAGAGTCCATCTCAAAAGAAAAAAAAAAAAACTGCCAAACTGTTTTCCACAGTGACTGTATCATTTTATGTTCCCACCAGCAATGCATGATGATTCAATTTCTCTACATCCTCATCAGCATTTGGTGTTATCACTTTTTTTTTAAGTCTACCTGTTCTAATAGCTATGTCCCAAAACCTCATTGTGGTTTAAAGGGTTGTTCTTTTTCCTCTATTTTCAGAAAGTCTTTATATATTGTGAACAATCACACTTTGTCAGTCAAAACTGATTTCAAAGAGGGTAAGAAGTCTGTGTTTCAGGCCGGGCGCCATGAGTCACACCTGTAATCTCAGCACTTTGGGAGGCTGAGGCTAGTGGATTTCTTGAGCTCAGGAGTTCAAGACCAGCCTGCGCAACATGGGGAGATCCCATCTCTACAAAAAAAAAAAATCAATTTGTGGGGCATGGTGGTATGCACCTATTGTCCCAGCTGCTCAGGAGGCTGAGGTGGGAGAATCACTTGAGCCCAGGAGATCAAGGCTGCAGTGAGTTACGATCTCGCCAAGGCATTACAGCCTGGGTGACAGAGTGAAACCCTGTCTCAAAAAAAAAAAAAAAACCTCATATGCTACATAATCAACAGAAAAAACAAAAACTGAAAATAGCTAAATCATATACAGTGAAATTACTTATTGACTAAAAGTTGATGGAAAAATCAAAAAAATGTTGGCTGGGCGATGATGGCTCATGCCTATAATCCCAGCACTTTGGGAGGCTGAGGTGAGCAGATCACCTGAGGTCAGGAGTTCAAGACTAGCCTGACCAACATGGTGAAACCCCGTCTCCACTAAAAATATAAAAATTAGCCGGGCACAGTGATGCCTGCCTGTAATCCCAGCTACTCAGACGGCTGAAACAGGAGAATTGCTTAAACCCGGGAGTCGGAGGTTGCAGTGAGCCAAGATCGCACCATTGCACTCCAGCCTGGACAACAAGAGTGAAACTCTGTCTCAAAAAAAAAAAAAAAAAAAAATTGGCAAAGTGCAGATCTGCAAAATTCATCCCAGAAAAAGTGGACTTGATAGAAGATAGAAATAATGACCACAGGCCAGACATGGTAGCTCACACATCTAATCCCAACTCTTTGGAAGGCCAAGGTGGGTGGATTGCTTGAGCCCAGGAGTTCAAGGCTAGCCTTGACAACATGGTGAAACCCTGTTTCTACAAAAAATACAAAAATTAGCTGGGTGTGGTGGCACACACCTGTAGTCCCAGCTACTCAGGAGACTAATCTGGGAGGATCGCTTGAGCCTGGGAGGTTAAGGCTGCAATGAGCCATGATTATGTTACTGCACTCCAGCCTGACAGAGAGAGGTGAGACCCTGTGTCAAAAAAAAAAAAAAAAAAAAAAAGGACCACAAAAGATAACTTACAATGGCAAGAGCTATAATTATTAAGCTGTGATATGGATTTTTAAGATTGATTGATGACTCAAATAATCATAAAATTTATATTGAAAATCATTTTTCAGATGAAGATAATTGAGTTCAAATTAAATGAAAATGGATGTCAGAAATAGATTTCACAGGCTAAGAAAATCAAAGGTATTGAACTGACCTAATGGCATTTGTTCTGGTAAATATTCTCAGTGAAAAATAATCAATATGATGTAATTCTATCTAAAAGCCTATATTCATAAACACAAGACAAAAACATCTGTAGGGTCAAAGAGGAGTTCAAATAGCCTGACACCCTGCTGGAGCTCCTAAAGAGAAAACAGAAATGGAGACAGTGGCCAAGAATTTCCTGATTTATGTTTTGTTTTGTTTTGTTTTGTTTTGTTTTGTTTTGTTTTGTTTTGTTTTGTTTAAGACAGGGTCTCACTCTGTAACCCAGACTGGCATCATCTTGGCTCATTGCAGCCTCAAGCTGCCTGGGTTCAGGTGATCCTCCCACCTCAGCCTCCTGAGTAGCTGGGACTGCAGGTGTGCATCACCACACCCAGCTAATGTTTGTACTTTGTGTAGAGATGGGGTTCCACCATGTTGCCAAGGCTGGTCTGGAACTCCTGGGCTCAAGTGATCTTTCCACCTTGGCCTCCTGAAATGCTGAGATTACAGGTGTGAGTCACTGTGCCTGCTGATTAATGTTTTGTCAAGGATATTTATTTGATTATTTCATCAATAAAAACTTTCACTGTGTGCAGTTTTAGTGTTGTAAGTTTCATTGTTTTCTGTTGATAATGTAGTGGTTACTGCTTACCTAGGAAAGGCCCCTACCTTGTGGCCCCGTGTTTTAATACCTCCTTTGTCTATTCATCTCTCTGTCCATTCAGCAGATATTTAGCAAGTGCCTACTCTTTGCCAGGCCCTGGCAGAAGAATCAATCCAAATCCATGCCCTCAACTAATAACAGTTTTACTTACTTATTGATTGATTGATTGGTTGATTGATACAGGGTCTCCCCTTGTTGTCCAGGCTGGAGTGCAGTGGCACAATCATATTTCACTGCGACCTGAGGTCCTGAGCTGAAGGCTTCCTCCTGCCTCAGCCTCCTCAGTAGCTGGGACTACAGGCGTGTGAGACACCTTGCCCAACTAATTTTCATATTTTTTGTAGAGACAGAGTCTCACTATGTTGCTGAGATGGTCTCAAGCTTCTGGGCTCCAGCGATCCCCCTACCTCGGCTTCCCAAAATGCTGAGATTACAGGCACGTGTCATCATGCTGGGCTATTTGTTTTCTTTCTAATTCTACATCTTTTTTTGTCTCATTGAGGACAGCCTCAAGTACAATGTTGAATAGAAGTGGTGATAGTGGGAACCCTTTTTCATTCTTTTCTTAGTTGTTTATCTCACCAGTACGATGTTTGACGTAGGTGTTTTGTGCAAGCTCTTTATTAAATTAAAGAAGTTTCCTTCTATTCTTAACTTGAAAAGAATCTTATAATAAATAGGTGGTGGCTGGGCGTGGTGGCTCATGCCTGTTGGGAGGCCAAGGTGGAAGGATCACTTGAGCTCAGGAGTTCGAAACCAATCTAGGCAACATAGCGAGACCTCATCTCTACTAAAAATCAAAACAAATAAATAGGTGGTGACTTTTTTTTTTTTTTGAGACGGAGTCTCGCTCTGTTGCCCTAATTGGAGTGCAGTGGCGCCATCTCGGCTTACTGCAACCTCTGCCTTCCAGGTTCAAGCGATTCTCCTGCCTCAGCCTCCCGAGTAGCTGGGACTACAGGTACATGCCACCATGCCCAGCTAATTTTTATATTTTTAGTAGAGACGGGGTTTCACCATGTTGTCCAGGATGGTCTCATTCTCTTGACCTCGTCCACCTGCCTCGGCCTCCCAAAGTGCTAGGATTATAGGCGTGAGCCACTGCGCCCAGCCAGTGGTAACTTTAATCAAATGATTTTTCGGCATCTCTTGAGATGATTCTATGATTATTTTTAAGTTTATTCTGTTAATTTGGTAGACTATATTCATTGGTTTTCAAATGTTAAACCAACCTTGTATTCCCTGAATAAACACAACTTCATTGTGTAGTATTATCCTATTTATAGATCTTTGGATTTGGTTTGCTGATATTTTGTTTAGAATTTTTGCATCTTTGTTTGGCCTGTTATTTTTCTTCCTTATAATGTTCTTGTCAGGTTTTCGTATCAAGGTAATGCTGAACAGATAAAATGAGTTAAGAAGTATTCCCAGTTTTTTTGTTTGCTGGAAGACTTCGTATAAAGTTATTATTATTTTCTTCCTTAAATGTTAGAAAGAACTCATCATTAAAATATCTGGACCTGGAGTTTTCTTTGTGGGAAGATTTTTATGAGTAACGGAATAAATTTCTTAAAACAGGACAACTAAGTAGGCTGTTGTTCTAGAATATGGTTGTTTTCTAGAATATAGTTGTTTATAATATCCTCTCAGTATAGTTTAATAAATGTAGGCTCTGTAGTGATGGCCCTATTTCCATTCCGAAGGGATAGTTTTTTGTATCTCCTCTTTTTTTCCTTCATCACTCTTGCCAGGAGTTTATCAATTTTATTTTATTTTTTATTTTTATTTATTTCTTGAGACAGAGTCTCCCTCTGTTGTCCAGGAGTGCAGAGGCGCGATCTCGGCTCACTGCAACCTCCACCTCCCAGGTTCAAGAGAACCTGCCTCAGCCACCGCAGCATGCCACCACGCCTGGCTAATTTTTGCATTTTTAGTAGAGATGGGGTCTCACCATGTTGGCCAGGCTGATCTTGAACTCCTGACCTCAGGTGATCCACCCACCTTGGTCTCCCAAAGTGCTGGGATTACAGACATGAGCCACCACACCCAGCCAAGTTTATCAATTTTAGTAGTCTTATCAGCTAATTACCTTTTGGTTCTGTTGATCCTCTCTTTCATATCTTGGTTTTCTATGTTACTAAATTCCTCTGTCATTTTTTACTACTTTCATCCTTTTACTTTATTTGGACTTAATTTCTGTATGTTTTCCCTAACTACCTGAGGTAGATAGTTCGATAGTAGATTTTTCAGCCATTTTTTATTTCTAATATATGCATTTGAAGCCATAAATTTTACTCTAAGCATGGCTTTAGCTGCTTCTCATAAGTTTTGACATATTGTATTTTCATTATTATTTGATTCAACTGGTTTTAAATGTTCACTGGGGTTTATTTTTTGACCCGTGGATTATTTAGTAGTACACTGCTCAATTTCCAAACATTTTGGGATATTCTAGTTTTCTTTTTCTTTTTCTTTTTTTTTCCCAAGATGCAGTCTTGCTCTGTCACCCAGGCTGGAGTGCAGTGGCACGATCTCAGCTCACTGCAACCCCCACCTCACGGGTTCAAGCAATTCTCCTGCCTCAGCCTCCCGAGTAGCTGGGACTACAGGCATCCACCACCACACCCGGCTAATTTTTGTATTTTTAGTAGAGACGGGGTTTCACCATGTTGGCCAGGCTGGTTTCAAACTCCTGACCTTGTGATCTGCCCACCTTGGCCTCCCAAAGTGCTGGGATTACAGGCGTGAGCCACCACACCCAGCTGATATTCTAGTTTTCTTTTTGTTTTTTATTACTAGCATAATCCATCTGTGGTTATTGAGTATATGCTATATTATATATTTTAGTTTTTTGAAATTTAGTGCTATTTACATTGTGGCCTAGCATATCAATAAGTATTCCAAGTGCACTTGAATATATGTTCTATAGTTGTTGGTTTCAATGTTTCATATATGTCAATAATAAGGTCAAGTGTGTTAAATGTGTTATTCAAATATTCTTTGTCCTTATTGATTTTTTTAATTTGCATATTCTATCAGTTACAGAGAGAGGTGTGTTAAAATCTCTCACATGTAATCATGGATATGTCTGTTTCTCCTTGAGAAATAGGTCCTGCCCTAGAACCTTGTACAGCTGAGTGTGAGGGACTGACACATAATGAGACAATAACTGTGATAACATGTTTAGACATTCTGGCAGAGAAAAATCCAGTAAACACTCAAAGTTTTGTTCCTACTGAATTCCTGGAAGTTCCCTGAATGCAGATTTTGTTTTTCCCTATGAGACTATGGTGGTTGCTGGGTGCAGTGGCTCACGCCTGTAGTCCCAGTACTTTGGGAGGCCAAGGTGGGCAGATCACTTGAGGTCAGGAGTTTGGGACCAGCCTGGCCAATAAGGTGAAACCTCGTCTCTACTAAAAACACAAAAATTAGCTGGGCATGGTGGCACACACCTGTAGTCCCAGCTACTTAGGAGGCTGAGGCAGGAGAATTGCTTGAACCCGGGAGGCAGAAGTTACAGTGAGCTGAGACTGCGCCACTGCACTCCAGCCTGGGCGACAGAGTGACACTCCATCTCAGAAAAAGAAATGACTATGGTGGTTAATTTTATGTGTCAACTTGACTGAAATAGAGGATGCCCAGACATGTGGCTAACCATTGTCTTGATGTATCTGTGAGGGTTTCTGGAAGAGATTAACATTTGAATCTGAAAACTAAGTAAAGCCCTAATGTCGGTGGGCCTCATACACTCAGTCGAAGACCTGAACAGAACAAGAAGGCTAAGTAAGAGGAAACTCCTCCTGCCTGACTATTTGAGCTGGATGGGTATCAGGTATTTTCCTACCTTTGGAGACAGGCTGAAACTTCAGCTTTTCTTGAGTCTCAAACCTGCTGGCTTTCAGGCCACGTTGGTGCTCCAGGTACTCCTAGGTCTTCATGTTGCTGACTGCAGATCTTAGGACTTGTAAGCCTCCATAAAAGCATGAGCCAGTTCCCGTGTGTGTGTGTGTGTGTGTGTGTGTGTGGTGGGAGTGGTTATCAAAATGGACAGCAGAGTCAAAGCAGCAATGAGAATAGTCTGATGTGCGCAGATCTATGGCGTTGGCTAGCTGAGCATGGTGTTCCTAGAAGTGAAATACATAGGAAGGCTACTAAATTCTTACTTGATCTGTAGAAAGCAGAAAAGTTCTAGGTTAAGTGGACAAAAGTCTAACTCAAATCATAAAAACAGAGAGCTGCAGAAGCTCAATCAATTCCCAGGCTTAAGCCAGTTTATAAGCCCAGAACCCCTTAAATGGAGGGGAGACCAGGTTCCCTTCAGGAAGAAGCCTGATACACAGCCCCAAATTTATCCTGTCAATCTTTTATTTTCTTTTTCCCAACACACAGTGACCCTGGTGAAAGGTGAAAGTGACCCTTTCACCAGGATCACTGTGTGTTGGGAAAAAGAAAATAATCAGACCTTTTGGGGACTCCTGGACATTCACTGAACTGGCACTAATTCCAGGTGGCCTAAAATGTCATGGTGGTCCATCAGTCAAAACAGGGGCTTATGGATGTCAGGTGGAATTTTAGCTCAGGTCCATCTCACAGTGGGCCCAGTGGGTCCCCAAACCCATCCTCTGATTATGTCCCCAGTTCTGTGCATAATTGGAATAGACTCACTCAGCAGCTGGCAGAATCCCCACATTGGTTCCCTAACCTATAAAGTGAGGGCTATTGTGATGGGAAAGGCCAAATGGAAGCCACTAGAACTGCCTCTACTTAGGAAGCTAGTAAAACAAAAGCAATACCACATTCCTGGAGGGACTGCAGAGATCAATATCTCAATCAAGAACTTGAAAGATTAAGGCATAGTGATCTTCAGAGGTGGAGGTACCCACCAAATCCCCATTCAACTTGCCCATTTGGCCTGTGAGGAAGCCAGATAAATCTTAGAGAATGATGGTGGATTATTGTAAACTTAACCAGGTGGTGACTCCAGTTGAAACTGCTATACCAGATGTGGTTTCATTGTTTGAGCAAAATAAGATATCCTATATGTGGTACCTGGTATGCAACTATTATCTGGCAAATGTGTTTTTCTCTATCCCTGTGATTAAGGACCACCAGGAGTAGTTTGCTTTCAGCTGGCAAGGCCAGCAATACACCTTCACTATCACACTTCAGGGGTGTATCAACTCTTCTGCTCTATTTCATAATTTAATTTGCAGGGATCTTGATTGTCTTTCCCTTCCACAAGGTATCACACTGGTCCAATACACTCATGACAATATCTTGATTGGATCTAGTAAGCGAGAAGTAGCAACTACTCCAGACTTATTAGTAAGACATTTGCATGTCAGAGGATGAGAAATAAATCTCGCAAAATTTCAGAGGTCTTCTATTTCAGTGAAATTTCTAGGGGTCCAGTGGTGTAGGGCATGTCAAGATATTCCTTCTGAGGTTAAAGTTGTTGCATCTGGCCCCTCTTACAATGAAAAGCAAGCACAATGTCCAGTGGGCCACTTTGGATTTTACAGGCAACATATTCCTCATTTGGGTGTGTTTGGCCCAAATGAGGGCCATTTACCAAGTGACCTGAAACACTGCTAATTTTGAGTGGATTCCACAATGAGAGAAGGCTCTGCAACAGGCTCAAGCTGCTGTGCAAGCTGCTCTGCCGCTTGGGCCATATGATCCAATGGAACTTGAAGTGTCAGTGGCAGATAGGGATGCAGTCTGGAGACTTTGGCAGGGCCCTGTAGCTGAACCACAGTGCAAGCCCTTATGATTTTAGAGCAAAGTGCTTTCATCCTCTGTGGATAACTACTCCCCTTTTGAGAAACAGCTCTTGGCCTGCTACGGGACCTTAGTAGACACTGAACACCTAACCATGGGCCACCAACGTACCATCCAACCTGGGCTGCTCATTATGAATTGGGTGTTATCTGGCCCATCAAACCATAAAGCTAGACATGTGCAGCATACTCCATCATCAAATGGAAATGGTATATATAAGACCGTCTCTGAGTAGGCCTTGAAGGCACAAATAAATTATATAAGGAAGTGGCCCAGGCAGGGGCGTGGTGGTTCACGCCTATAATCCCAGCACATTGGGAGGCCGCAGCTGGCAGATTACTTGAGGCCAGGAGTTTGAGACCAGCCTGGCCAACAAGGTGAAACCTCATCTCTACTAAAAGTACAAAAACTAGCTGGGCGTGGTGGCTCATGCCTGTAATCCCAGCTACTCGGGAGGCTGAGGCAGGAGAATCGCTTGAACCTGGGAGGCGGAGATTGCAGTGAGCTGAGATTGTGCCATTGCACTCCAGCCTGGGCAACGAGTGAGACTCTGTTAAAAAAAAAAAAAAAAGAAGGAGAAGTTTGGGACTGTGTGCTGAATGGAAGGTGGTTTGAGAGAGGCGGGCAGATTTCAAGGGCTGGTGCAGAACAAGGATGGAAGGGCTAGAGTACAAAGATGGATAGGTGGTGGCGGGCACCTGTAGTCCCAGCTACTCAGAGAGGCTGAGGCAGGAGAATGGCGTGAACCCGGGAGGCGGAGCTTGCAGTGAGCCGAGATTGCGCCACTGCACTCCAGCCTGGGCGACAGAGCAAGACTCCGCTTCAAAAAAAAAAAAAAAAAACCAGTGCAAAGTGGGTAAGACAATAGTTGGATCTGGATGGTGGAATCTGAGGGGATTTTATTTTCTTCTTCACCTTTTTCTGGGTTTCCCAAATATTCTATAATGAACATACATGACTTCTGTAATCAGAGAAAAGAACAAAAAATATTATGATGGACACTATTGGTCACTTCCCAACAGCATTTTCTTTCTTCCCTGTTGACAGCATGAGTCATGATTGGTCTAATCCAGTCCTGGTAGTAATCTCCTTCGTCTGTGGTTCGTTAGGTGGTGTCTTTGGGTCCCAGTTCTGACCAATGAAATGAAAGGGCAAGTCTGCTGAGGGGCAGGATTTTAAGAAAGATTTTCTTACTTGAGAAAAAAAAAAAAGAAAAAGACCAAAACAGGAGAGACAAGGCAAGAAGCTCTTCTGATATTCCCATCTAGGTTTCGGGTATTGTCAGGTCATGATATGATATTTGGATCTGCAGCCGTCATCTTGCAACCTTCAGGGAAGATGTTGCCACAGAGAGTGGCTGAGGGGAGAGATGGCCAGGCCCTCGATGACAGGTTGAGCCACTGAGTCAATCCAAGGACTATTCTGCTAACTTCTTGTTAAGCAAGGTACAAAACTTCAATGGCTCCAGTCACTTTTGGTTAGAAAGAGTCAGTTACAGCCAAAAATGTTCTACTTGACACATTTTTTTTACATGTGAGAAGAGATACATCTGGATGTCCTTAGAAGTCAGTTTCATCTCCCCAGACTTCTAGTTCAGCAAGTCTGAATTAGCCCAATGGAAGAACTGGCTGCTGTTATCAGCCACTGGGTTCCAGGGGCTCCCCATTCTAACAAGGTTACTCTTCTACAAGGGAGCTTCTAATGTGACATAGTCACACAGCTGTTCCCTCCCCTCTGCTGATCCTATTTATAAGTTCCTTTTTCTATCATTCATGTCAGCAAAATATGTTCCTTCCCCATTTCAGCATTACGGAAAGTGGGGTAATGAGCGTACCAGGGATTGCTTGTGCCCTACTTCTCTGCTTGCTCATTTCTCCCTATTAGATCCTATTTTATATCTGCACCACTGAGCAGAGCTAGTATTTAGCATCCCATAACCTCTTTGCATGACAAAGTGCTATACAAAGAAGAAACCTTGAGACAGAGACAGCAGAATAGACACAAACTCGAACTGACCAATGTCAATATCTGCTGATTGCAACTGGCTCTGTCCTCTCAACCAGATATGCTCCTCAGGATGCTTGCATGCATCCAGTGTGAGAAGCAGGGGAGGGGCAGGGTCTGTAGCTCCAGCAGTGCCATCTACTCAGGAGTCCTCCCCAAGGGTCCACTTTCTGTGGCCCTTCATCCACCATGGCTCATCTCAAGAAATCAGCAGTCCCTCCCACCTCCCCAAAGAATGAGCTTTTAATAACATGATTCAGGCTAGGCATGGTGGCTCACACCTGTAATCCCAGCACTTTGGGAGGCTGAGGAGGAAGATCGCTTGAGCCCAGGAGTTCAAGATTGCAGTGAGCTATGATTGCACCACTGTACTCCAGCCTGGGTGAGAGAGTAAGACCCTGAGAAAAAAAAAAAGAAAAGAGAAAGAAAAGAAAGAAAGAGAGAGAGAGAGAGAGAGAAAGAAAGAAAGAAGAAAGAAAGAGAAAGAAAGAAAGAAAGAAAGAAGAAAAAGAAAGAAAGAAAGAAAGAAGAAAGAAAGAAAAGAAAGAAAGAAAGAAAGAAAGAAAGAAAGAAAGAAAGAAAGAAAGAAAGAAAGAAAGAAAAAGAAAGAGGGGAGGGGAGGGGAGGTGAGGGGAGGGGAGGGGAGCAACATATGTCACATCATGTCAAGCTCTCCAAGGCTTTCCATTGCAGTCGATATGTGTTTGCTCCTGTCTTCCTCTCTGTGCCTCCTCACACTGGTGGGTCACAGCCTGTGATCTCCAGGGTACTTGTGGCCATGTCCCCTCCTTTTTTTTTTTTTTGAGACAGAGTCTCACTCTGTTGCCAGGCAGGAGTGCCGTGGCATGATCTCGGCTCACTGCAACTTCCACCTCCCAAGTTCAAGCAATTCTCCTGCCTCAGCCTCCTGAGTAGCTGGGACTACAGGCACGTGCCACCATGCCCTGCTAATTTTTTTTGTATTTTAGTACAGACAGGGTTTCACCATGATGGCCTGAATGGTCTCGATCTCCTGACCTTATGATCCACCCACCTTGGCCTCCCAAAGCGCTGGGGTTACAGGCATGAGCCATCACACCCGACCTTGTCCCCTAGTTTTTATTGAAAACCCACATGTGACACATTCTCCAACAGGACCTGAGAGGAAGGAGAGGCTCTGGAGAATCTGGACTTCAAGACTTCAGCCATATGGGCAGGCCAGAGGTCCTCCCAAACACTGAGTTTTGAGAATGCCAAAGCCACAATCTGTAATAGCTGGTTGTTGGAGGGAAACTTCAGCTGCCCCTCCCCACTCCCCATCCAAACCCATCTCCTCTCCATGAAGGACAGGCTGTTGGTGGAAATCATCTACCAGGCACAGGGGTGACTTTATAAGTTCTAGCCAGGCTGGGGACTGTCAGATTACTTTGGTCTGAAGAGTTGCTCTAAAATGCCAGCCCAGGGCCGGGCGCAGTGGCTCACACCTGTAATCCCAGCACTTTGGGAGGCCGAGGCAGGCGGATCATGAGGTCAGGAGTTCGAGACCAGCCTGGCCAACATAGTGAAACCGTGTCTTTACTAAAAATACAAAAATTAGCCAGGAGTGGTGGCAGAAGCCTATAGTCCCAGCTACTTGGGAGGCTGAGGCAGGAGAATCGCTTGAACCTGGGAGGCAGAGGTTGCAGTGAGCTGAGACCGTGCCATCGCACTCCAGCCTGGGTGACAGAGTGAGACTCCATCTCAAAAAAATAATAATAAAATAAAATAAAATAAAATGCCAGCCCAGAAGCAGCCCAGTTTATCTAGTTCTTCACCTTGGCTAACGCATTGTGAAGTCGTACCTGCTGGGTGCCTGGCTTGAGTGCAGCCACCAAATATTGCCACAAGGGGGAAGTAATGCCTCTCGCCTGTGGCAGGGGTTTGGCTTCAGCTAGGAATAGCTAGATATTTTTATCCTATTAAAGCAGAAGAGCCAGATGGAGATCTGGGGGTGCCCTGGTGAAGACAAATAACTTGATGCGCCATTAAAATAACATTCTTGGCCGGGGTGGTGGCTCACATCTGTCATCCCAGCACTTTGGGAGGCCAAAGTGGGGGGATAGCTTGAGTTCTGGAGTTTGAGCTTGGGCAATACAGTGAGATAAAAAAATTTAAAAATTAGCTGGGCATCATGGCATGTGCCGGCGGTCCCAGCTACTCGGGAAGCTGAGGCAGGAGGATTCCTTGAGCCCAGGAGTTCGAGGCTGCAGTGAGCCGTGATCATGCCACTACACTCCAGCCGTGGTAACAGTGAGTCCCCGTCTCAAAAAAATAAATAAGTGAAATAAAATAACATTCTTTAAATCTCGTTCAAATGTATTTAGTGGGGACGAAATGAATACTTTTCTGTTAATACAACAGTATATTTAAATAAAAAACAATAACTGCAAATACATTTACTGTATGTAAATATATACAGTGGGGTTAGCAGTGGGTTCCAGGACCCCCATGGATACCAAAATCTACAGATGCTCAAATCCCTTATATAAAATGGCATTGGCCAGTTGCGGTGGCTCACGCATGTAATCCTAGCACTTTGGGAGGGCTGATCACTTGAGATCAGGAGTTCGAGACCAGCCTGGCCAACATGGCAAAATCCTGTTTCTACTAAAAGTACAAAAATTAGCCGAGAGTGGTGGAGGCATATCCCTATGATCCCAGCTACTGAGGAGGCTAAGGCAGGAGAATCACTTAAATCTGGGAGGCAGAGGTTGCAGTGAGCCAGATCGTGCCACTGCACTACGGTCTGGGTGGCAGAGCGAGACTCCATCTCAAAAAAAAAAAAAAAAAAACAACAACAACAAAAAAACAAAACAAAACAAAAAAACAATGGTAATGATGGATCACTTAAAAATTGCACTCTTTATGTTCAAAATAGAGATGTATTTTATGCATTGAATGCAGCATACATTTTTTGAGGAGAATAAATAGTTAATACATTCACAAGGTTTAAAATTCAAATAATACAAAAGGGTGAATTAAAATCTCTCTCCTGGTCAGGCACAGTGACTCATGCCTATAATCTCAGCACTTTGGGAGGCTAAGGCGGGAGAATCACTAGAGCTCAGGAGTATGAGACCACCCTGGACAACATAGCAAGACCTCATCTCTACCAAAAGAAACAAAATTAGCCAGGCATGGTGGCACACAACTGTAGTCTCAGCTACTCAGGAGGCTGAGGTGGCAGGATCACGTGAGCCTGGGATATCATGGCTGCAGTGAGGTATGATCCCACCACTCCACTCCAGGCTGGGTGACTGAGCAGGACCCTGTCTCAGGAAAAAAAAAAAATCTCCTCTTTCCCATTCATATTCTCCAACCATTCAAACCATTCAGTTCCCTCCCATAATAGTTATCTATTACTGTGTATTAAACCAACCCAAAACATAAAAACATAGTGGCCTAAAGCAACAACCTTTTAAAAAAAAATTCTTTTTTTTTTTGAGATGGAGTCTCACTCTGTCGCCCAGGCTGGAGTGCAGTGGTGCAATCTTGGCTCCCTGCAACCTCTGCCTCCTGGGTTCAATCAATTCTCTTGCCTCAGCCTTCCAAGTAGGTGGGATTACAGGCATCCACCACCATGCCTGGCTAATTTTTATATATTTAGTAGAGATGGGGTTTCACCATGTTGGACAGGCTGGTCTCAAACTCCTGACCTCAGTGATATTCCTGCCTTGGCTTCCGAAAGTGCTGGGATTACAGGCATGAGCCACCATGCCCAGCTAAAAAAAATTTTTTTAACAACCTTTTTTTTTTTGCTCAGGATTCTGTGGGTCGGTAATTTGGGCTGGGCTCAGCAGAGTGGTGCTTCTGCTGGTCTTGCCTGGGGTGAATCATGCTGTTTCAGTCCTCTGATAGATTGGTGGGGATACACCTATGATGGCCTCACTCACTAGTGTGACTATTCACGCTGTTCACGCTGGCTGGCTGCTAGGCCCCTCTCTCCCTGTGGTCTCTCATCCTAAGGAGGGTAGCCTGGACTTCTGTATGTGGCAGTCTCAAGGCAGCAAGAAAAAAAGGGTGAGGCCGGGTGCGGTGGCTCACGCTTGTAATCCTAGCACTTTGGGAGGCCGAGGCGGGTGGATCACGAGGTCAGGAGATCGAGGCCATCCTGGCTAACACAGTGAAACCCCGTCTCTACTAAAAAATACAAAAAATTAGCCGGGCGTGGTGGCGGGTGCCTGTAGTCCCAGCTACTTGGAGAGGCTGAGGCAGGAGAATGGTGTGAACCCGGGGGGCGGAGCTTGCAGTGAGCCGAGATTGCGCCACTGCACTCCAGCCTGGGCGACAGAGCGAGACTCCGTCTCAAAAAAAAAAAAAACAAAAAAAGAAAAAACAAAAAACGAAAAAAAGGGTGAAAGTTGCAGGGCCTCTTCAGACCTAGGCCCAGAACTCTGACATCACTTCACTTGCCTTCTATTGGTCAGAGTAAGTCACCTGGTCAGCCAAATTTGAGGATGAGGAATAATATAGACTCCACCCCTGAAGAGAAAAGCAGCAAAACCGCATTACAAAGCTCTGTGCATACAGGGATTTTGTGTCTATCTTTTGCAATCTACTATGCCTCCCATGGAGTTTCTTAGGTGTCCTTCTGTAAATATTTTGTACATATTTAAATATTCACAGACAAATGACTCCAAGCCAGAAACCTGAGTGTCTTTCCTAAATTCTCCTTTTCCCTCAAGATCTACACCCAATCCATCAGCAAGTTAGCAAAATCTCCAAAATGCATGCAAAATCCATCTATCTCTCACCATCTCTGTTGCCACCACCCCCCTTCCAAGTCACATCCATCTCCTGCCTGCCTCCTAACTAGTCTCCCTGCTTCCACTGTGGTTGCACTTAAAGCCATTCTCACCCAGCAGGTAGAGGGAGCTTAAAAACAGAAATCACATCATGTTATTTCTTTGCTGAAAACTCTCCAAGGCCTTCCATGCATTCAATATGTGTTTGCTCATGTTTTCCTCTCTGAACAATCTCATTCCACTCTCCCCCTTTTTTTTTTGAGATGGACTCTCGTTCTATTGCCAGGCTGGAGTGCAGTGGCATGATCTCAGGTCACCGCAACCTCCGCCTCCTGGGTTCAAGCAATTCTCCTGCCTCTCAACCTCCCAAGTAGCTGGAACTACAGGCACATGCCACCACACCCAGCTAATTTTTGTATTTTTAGTAGAGACAGGGTTTCACCATGTTGGCCAGGATGGTCTTGATCTCTTGACCTTGTGATCAGCCCGCCTCAGCCTCCCAGTGTAGGGGTTCAATCAGGATGGTGGGAAAAATTGTAAAATAAACACAAACCTTCTTGGAAGGCCAGAAGGTTTTTTGCAAAAGCCTCAGGATAGAGTTATGGCTGAAGGCAGCCTAATCCTCTTTGAGCTATAACAAGGGTAATTAACATAGGAATGTACAGCAGTCTATCTAAATAGCTTGTTTACTCATGTGGTCCTAAGACTAAACTTTGACCATCCATGGGTCCATGATTGCTGTCTACTCTGGGGGTCAGCAATGGTAATTACCTTCTAGTGGTGTTTACTTGAGACTTCTGTCATTTAATGTGTGCTGAATAAATGCTGGGAGGGCCAACGAGTAGGGGCCGCAGTTGCAACTCTTTATAGCACTCTCCTGGGAGTCTGTAAGCGGCCCAGACTCTCAGCCGGACTGAGAAGCATATCTGTGTCAGTGTATGTTATTCATCCATCATTGGATGTCAGTGTATGTTATTCATCCATCCATCTGCGGGACGGACCCCCCGCATCCCAAAGTGCTGGGATTACAGGCATGAGCCACCAGCCCGGACACTCTCCCCTTTTTTATTCACAAAGGTACAGCCTCTTTGCTCTCATTTGAGAGCAGGCTCTTCTCTGCCCCAGGGCCTTTGGAACAGCTGTTTCTTCCGACTAGGCTGCTCTTCCTCTTGGGGTTTCACTCCTTTTTTTCTGCTTTGTGCAATTGCTTAGATATTATTCCTCAAGAAGGGCTTCCCTGACCATAATTTCCCCTGCCTACTGTACCATCATCTCTATTACAACATGCTGTTTATTTCCTTTGGTATTCGTCATATTATCTTGCTTAGGTATTGGTTGTGTTCATTTTTCCTCTCTCCTCTTTTCAGAACTTAAGGACTTTGTCTTTTCACTGATGGATACTCTGCACCGAGTATAATGTCTGGTATACAATAGGGGTTCAATAAATACGTGTTTATGGAATGAAAATTAAAGAGGACATGAACGGCTGGGCATGGTGGCTCATGCCTGTAATCCCAGCACTTTCAGAGGCCAAGGTGGGTAGATCATCTGAGGTCAGGAGTTCGAGACCAGCCTGGCCAACGTGGTGAACCTCTGTCTTTACTAATAAGACAAAACTTAGCCAGGCGTGGTGGCATGCACCTGTAGCCCCAGCTACTCAGGAGGCTGAGGCATGAGAATCGCTTGAACCTGGGAGGCGGAGGTTGCAGTGAGCCGAGATTGCATCATTGTACTCCAGCCTGAGTGACAGAGAGAGACTCTGTCTCAAAAACAAAAAAAAAAAAAAAAAAGGAGGACATGAGCAGTGACATTACCTTATGGTATAAGAAAGAGAAGCCCTTGACTATGGGAGCCTGAAGGGAGCTCACAGCATGGGCAGAGAACCCTGGGGATTCTGACAGGACTTCCCGGGGCTGTGGTGTTTGAGCTGTGTTCAAAGGGATGCATCTGAGGATGTTGGGCTGCAGGCAGTTGGGATGCCAGGCAACCTCCGGAAAACAGGGTCACTTTAATAAGTGGAGCAGATATCATAGTGCTTACGAGCACCAACCCTAGAAAAAGATATTTTAGGCCAGGTACAGTGGCTCACACCTATAATCCCAGTGCTTTGGGAGGCCGAGGCAGGAGGATCACTTGAGCCCAGGAGGTCAAAACTACAGAGAGCTATGATCGTGCCACTGCACTCCCAGCCTGGGGGACAGAGCAAGACCCTGTCTTTTTTTTTTTTTTTAAAGAAAAAAAGGGGGGGCATTCTAATGTGGGATCCACTGACTCGTAATTATGAGGTCTATGAACTTGGATGGGGAAAGAATTACATTTAATATTCTCTAACCCTTGTTAACTTAAAAAAGAAGAAGCTGAAGCAAAATGAGTAGAGAAATGGGCCAAGCTTGGAACTCGGGAGCATAGATTAAAGTTGCCCTGAATACACACTCCAATTAGCAGCAGTTACAAGTGGATTTTTTAAGGCAAAAAAAGGGGACAGGAAGTGTGCAGATGCAAAGTTGTTTGTCAGGAATTCTCATTAGATTACAGAAATAACATTGATTAGCAATTGGCTATACATTGTTAAGCTATAGGGTGTGGGTTACAGGGTCCAGTGTGGTATTATTAGGTTAACTTCTAGCTACTTGTGGCAATAGCAAGCAGTTCTAAGAGATGAATACATAGCTCAAGGGGGAAGTAGGATGAGATTCCTGTCTCTTTCTTTTTTAAATTTTTTTGGGTACATGGTATGCTGGTTTTTTGTTTTTTTTTTTCTGAAATGGAGTCTTGCTCTGTCGCCCAGGCTGGAGTGCGGTGGCGCGATCTCAGCTCACTGCAAACTCCATCTCCCAGGTTTAAGCGATTCTCCTGCCAGTCTCCTGAGTAACTGCGATTACAGGTGTGCACCACCACGCGCAGCTGATTTTTGTATTTTTAGTAGAGACGGGGTTTCACCATGTTGGCCAGGCTGGTCTTGAACTCCTGACCTCAAGTGATCCGCCTATCTCGGCCTCCCAAAGTGCTGGGATTACAGGCATGAGCCACTGCACTGGGCCTGCTGTCTCATTTTAATGTCTCCCTGGATCTGATAATTTAAAAGGACTCGCATTCCTCAGATAAAAGTTATTTTCTTTTCTCACCTATAATGAAAATTAGCATTTCCTTCGATTACGAATGTAGACAACCAACTGCAGTAGTATTAGTAGTAACTGTGACTATGTCATTAACCAAATTCACAGCTATTTTCACACTACATTACAGTTGTTCCAGATATCTTTAAATATCCTTCATACTCATTATTCCTTCAAAATTAGGATTTATCAGACCTGCTGCTAGGTCTGGTTGTAGAATGTGTGAAGAAAGAAGCATATATGTTACTATATCTCAAGTATGCTTTTAAAAATAGCTTGATAATTAAATTTCAGTCATATTAGTTTTCTTTTGTTGAAGTCAAAATAAAAATGTTGAGACGGCCCGGGCTTGGTAGTTTATGTCTGTAATCTGAATACTTTGGGAGGTGGCCAAAGGATTGCTTGAGCCCAGGAGTTTGAGACCAGCCTGGGCAACACAGGGAGATCTTGTCTCTACAAAATAATAATAGTAATAATAATAATAATTAATAAATAAGTAGAGACAAATCTCTAAATTTAAATTTTTATTTGAGAAAAAAGAATTGCAATTTGGGGCATGCATGCAGACTGGGTGCTCTTTAGTATGACCAAAGAGCAAAGAGAAGGTTGGAGGTTTTATAAAAAAAGAGGAATGTTACATATTGCTCTCTGAGAAAGTTCCTTGGCACAAGGAAGGTTCTGGGGAATTGGCAAGTTCTGATTGGTAAGCGATGGCGGTGGGCAAAATTAGTCCTAGAGTTTCAGGAAATTGTCTCAGCAGCTATAGATCAAACTGGTCTCAGGTTATAGCAGGCAGTTTCAGCAGCCAGGCTTGCAGGGAATTATATTCTAGTGCAATGTAATGTGTCCTGAGTGTTTTCTCCCCCCTGGCTTCTTGACTCTGTTTTAGTTGGGTCTGATGAGAATGACCCAATTTGCATGATCAACTTCCAAACTTTTTCATCCTATGTGTTTTTCATACTTAAAGACATGCTTCTAGGCCAGGCATGGTGGCTGACTCCCACAATCCCAGCACTTTGGGAGGCCAAAGTAGGAGGATCCCTTGGGCTCAGGAGTCTGAGACCAGCCTGGGCAGCATAGTGAGACCCACGTCTCTACTAAAAATAAAAAAAAAAATAATTAACCAGGCGTGGTGGTGCATGCCTGTAGTCCCAGCTACTCAGGAGGCTGAGGCAGGAGGATCACTTGAGCCTGGGAGATCAAGACTGCAGTGAAGCTATGATAGCACCATTGCCATTGCATTCCAGTCTGGTTGATAGAGTGAGACCCAGTCTCAAAAACAAAACAAAGCATTATTCTGAAGAGGGGTCCATTGATGGACACTTGGGTTGCTCCCAACTATTGGCTATTGTGAATAATGCTGCTATGAACATGGGTGTACAAATATCTGTTCAAGTCCCTGCTTTCAACTCGTGTGTGTGTATCCCCAGAAGTGGATTGCTAGATCATATGGTCAATTGTTTTATCTCTGTTTTATAGCAGGGGTTTTGGCATATCTCTCTTGGTCACCAGACCTAGAATTGTCCAAGAACTCTGGAGGCTTATTTCACACAAAGGATAGTCTTGCTCCCAAATTCCACCAAGTGCAAGGATCCCTGGACCATGGCTGATTCACAGCCCTGAACAGACGACAGGGGCTCTTCCAACTCAGGCCCTCCGGCCGAGTGCTGTCCCCAGCCAGATGAGCAGGCTGGATTCTCTGAGTTCCTTTCTCCTGTTCAGTCACTGCACGTATTCTCAAAACATAGAAATTCATTCTCTCTGGAGGGAGACATGAGCTGAGCAGAAGCAAGGCTATGTTTCCAGTATTCCTTACAGCGAGAGACTTCAAGGCCCTTCGCGTCTTTTCCTGCAGGCTCAGCTAGTACCAGATCAACCAAGAATGTTATAGCAATATGACCTCAATGCTTCTGGCAGGCTCATTGGCTGAAATGTAAAGTTCTCTACTTCCTTCCCAGGGACCAGATAAATGGGTAAGAGGAAAGGTCTTCTTTAAGACACCAGAGGCCTGTATCACCCTTCTCCCAGAACACTGGTATCAATTTATGCTATATTTACATAACCAAAGTAGCCATTCAAGTAACTCCTTCTCAGTAAAGTTCTGCTCCCTGGAACCTTGCTATCTCTGCTCAAATGTATAGGCTATTGTTTAAGTCCTCGCAGCAGCGCTTCCTCCACTCCTACCCTTGTGTGGGAAACAGGACCTGCCCATTGGCTAGAAGATAAGCACATGACAGACTGCGCAAGGTGGCTCACGCCTGTAATCTCAGCACTTTGGGAGGCCAAGGTGGGTGAATCACTTGAGGTCAGGAGTTTGAGACCAGCCTGGCCAACATGGTGAAACCCCATCTCTACTAAAAATACAAAAATTAGCTTGGCATGTTGGCACACACCTGTCATCCCAGCTACTCGGGAGACTGAGGCAGAAGAATTGCTTGAACTCAGGAGGCGGAGGTTGCAGTGAGCTGGGATTGCACTATTGCACTCCAGCCAGGGCGACAGAGCAAGACTCTATTTCGAAAACAACAACAAACAAACAGAAGATAAGCACATGACAGAACTGGGCCAATCAGTATCCTTCTGTCGGGTTTTTTTTCTCCTAGGGCTGGTAGATAGGAGAGAATGAAGCAGACACAGGAAGACCAGGGGCAGAGAGAGAGAACATACTTTTTGCTTAAGCGAGACCCAACTTCCTGTGTGTACAACCAAAAGCCCTGCCTGATACAGTCTGTTTCTGAGAGTTCCTCCTGATCAGGCATATTTGTCTATAAAGAGTTGGGATTTGTGCCATGTTATGACTAGAAGACTAGAGTTCCTGTCTAAATTATTCATACCCTTACTTTTAAAGCATAAAACTAAAAACATAATCTCAAACATGCTTGCTGTTGTCACCAGTCATTGAATGTGGAATGGGTTGCTTGGGTGGCACGTGGAGTTTTTTGCACTGTGTAAAAGGGCCATGCACGGGCACAGTGGCTCATGCCTATAATCTCAGCATTTTGGGAGGCCAAGGCAGGAGGACTGCTTGAGCCTAGTAGTTTGAGACCAACCTGGGCAAAATAGTAAAACTTTATCTTTACAAAAAAAAAAAAAGTTTAAATAAAAGATTAGCCAGGCATGGTGGCACATGCCTATATTCCCAGCTACTTGGGAGGCAGAGGTGGGAGGGTCACTTGAGTCTGGGAGGTGAAGGCTGCAGTGAGCCATGATTGTACCACTACACTCCAACCTCGGTGGCAGAGCAAGACCTTGTCTCAGAAAAAAAAAAAAGTAAAATAAAATAAAAGGGCCATGGCTGGCCAGGCGCGGTGGCTCACGCTTGTAATCCCAGCACTTTGGGAGGCCGAGGCGGGCGGATCATGAGGTCAGGAGATCGAGACCACAGTGAAACCCCGTCTCTACTAAAAATACAAAAAATTAGCCGGGCATGGTGGCGGGCGCCTGTAGTCCCAGCTACTCGGAGAGGCTGAGGCAGAATGGCGTGAACCTGGGAGGCGGAGCTTGCAGTGAGCCGAGACTGCGCCACTGCACTCCAGCCTGGGCGACAGAGCAAGACTCCGTCTCAAAAAAAAAAAAAAAAAGGGCCATGGCTTAATAGATTGCAAGCGATTGCCTTGCACAGTCCAATCTTGGGGATAATCTGTCTGAGGGCATCAGGGTCGTGAGTCCCTCCAACCCATGCAACCTATTTAACCAGTGTATTAGCAAATGTCAATGGCAGACCCAGATACAGGGATGAGCTGGGAAATCCAACAAAGTTGACATATCTAGGACATAGAAGGAAGCTGGTGCAGCCAGGATACTCAGAAGGGAGATCAGCAACAGCGGGAGAGGTGGGGCCTTTGGATCCTTTCAAAAGGCCTCCCCAAGGAGACACAGCTGTGGATGATAAGTCTCAGTGGGTAGGGGTCCTACCACCACCCCCTCTATACTCTCAGCTGCTGCTCCTCCCTTTACAACTGCAACCCCAGTACTAACCCCATGCCTGGTACATGGAAGCATTTGGTTAAACTAATGAGTAAGTCAACAGTCCTCACTTAATTCCTAGATGGGCCACATTGCCGAGAAGCAGCACACAAGCCATCCATGAAGAATGTTCCCTTCTTGGGAAATTCACAGGTACCCAAGTTCATTTCCTGCTGGGGCAGGTTTGAGAGCCCAAGGAGTGTTTTGAGGGTTGAGCAGTCACAGGCTCTTGCAGGCAGAGTTTGGGGTTTCATTGATAGCACTATTCCTTCAAAAATGTCATAGGCCTTTAATCCATTTTGTTCTGGTCAGTTCCAACGTGAATAACTGTAGCCAAAAATCTTATCTAGACATGGTTTCCAAGCCTGAAAACTCTGATCTTTTACTTATCAGCCATTCCCCAAACTTAATGATGGTTTTCTTCAAACCATCTGAAACAACCGGCTTGAGTGGGAAAGCACCATCCTTAATTCCTTCTTTGCCAACAGGCTCACAGCTTTTCTAAAGAGGGCACCAGTCTTAATTCCTGCTAAGGCTACCACTTTGCAGTTACCACTTATAACTGCTTCAGTGCAGAAGCAATGGCTTTTTCAAGTCTGCAGAACTCAAAATTACAGGATCTCAATCAACCCAGATTATAGGTTATAGCAAAGAGTTCCTCCCTTAGCAAAGCTATGCAAAGAAGCTAACTCTAGCTTGATTTTCTCTCTCACAGGACTTGCTAAAAGTAGCAAGAAGAAGCCAGAAAACAGGAACATTCTGAATTTCCGTATCATTTATTTATTTTTTTTTGAGACAGTCTCACTCTTGTTGCCCAGGCTGGAGTGCAGTGGCGCAATCTTGGCTCACTGCAACCTCTGCCTCCTGGGTTCAAGCAATTCCTCAGCCTCTGGAGTAGCTGAGATTACAGGCACGTGCCATCACACACGGCTAATTTTTGTATTTTTAGTAGAGATGGGGTTTCACCATGTTGGTCAGGCTGGTCTGGAACTCCTGACCTCAGGTGATCCACCCGCCTTGGCCTCTCAAAGTGCTGGGACTACAGACGTGAGGCACTGCGCCCGGCCCTGGATTTCCTTATCATTTCTACATGGCTGCATTGCATTGCTACAACCTCAGTCAGTCCATGATCTGCCTTCGAAGGTGAGGTAGCTATTGTCTGAAGATTGTCCCCAGAGAGCCATGTCACTAGTATTCACAGCCTTGTGTAGTATCCTCCCTTTACATCTGGGCTGGGCCTGTGACTCACTCTAACCAATAGAATGTGGCAGAGCGACACTTGCCAGTTCTAGGCCTAAGCCTTAAGAAAGTCTTCCACTTTTGCATTCTTGGGATCCAGCCGCCATGTTATGATACCCAGGCTAAGCCACATGGAAGGAGAGGTCACAGCTTTTGGCCATCCTGGTGCCACACACGTGAATGAGGTCAACTTGCATATTCATCCCCAGCTTCAATCTGACTGTAACCTCATGAAATACCCCTGTGAGATCCAGAAGAACCACCCAGCGATCACGGTCAACCCACAGAATGGTGAGAGGTAATAAAACACTTGATGTTCTAACCTATTAAGCTTGGAGGTGGTTTGCCACACAATAATAGCTAACTGAAACACAAGGTTTTGATCAAATGTTTGACCACTGCATAACAAGGATCACAAGCTTCCCAGTCAGCAATGTCTGAGTCTTTGCCATCTGCCACCCACCTGCATTCATTAATTAAGCATTTAGGTTCTGTCACTTGTGGTAGACTTTTTCCAGGTGCCAAATTTAATATCAGTTAGAATCAGGTTTGCCCGTGATTGACAGAAAAAATAAAGTAATAGTGGCTTAAACTAAATAAACGTTTATTTCTCTCTCTCATAAATGAAGTCCAGAGATAAGTCCTGGGTCTCTTCCACAGTTTCAGGGACCCAGGCTCCTTCTGTCTTGTTGTTCTTCCACCATCAACATATAGCTTTTCTCTCCTGGTCCAAGATGGCTGCTCCATTTCCAGCCAAAATGTCTGCTTTCCAACCAACAGAAGGTGAAAGGAACAAAGAAAGATGTCTCTCTCCCTCTAAGGACATTTTCTGAAGTTGCACAGGACACTTCTGCCAGTATTTCATTTGCCAGAATTTACTCACATAGCCACACTAAGTTCAAAGATAGGCTAGGAGATGTGGTCTTTATTCCAAGTGGCTATGTACCCAGATGTAGATCTAGGGTTCTTTTTTTTTTTTTTTTTTTTTTTTTTTGAGACGGAGTCTTTCTCTGTCCCCCAGGCTGGAGTGTGGTGGCGCGATCTCGGCTCACCACAACCTCCACCTCCTGGGTTCACGCCATTCTCCTGCCTCAGCCTCCCGAGTAGCTGGGACCACAGGCGCCCACCAACACGCCCGGCTAATTTTTTTGTATTTTTTAGTAGAGACGGGGTTTCACCGTGTTAGCCAGGATGGTCTTGATCTCCTGACCTCGTGATCCACCCGCCTCGGCCTCCCAAAGTGCTGGGATTACAGGCTTGAGCCACCGCGCCCGGCCAGATCTAGGGTTCTAAGGAAGAATGAATACTGAGGATAGACTAGCAGTCTCTGCTGTCAATTGCTCCGATTACAGTGGTTTTCTGATCAATCCTGATTTCTGGAGAACAGGTCTCCTCCTCTGTTCTTATTTTTCATACTTTTGACAATTCTTTTTTAAAAAAGAAATTTATTAATATTCTAGCTGGAACTACATGAAATTTATATAGTAATTTTAAAGAGTTTTTATGAATTTATATCTTTTCATACAAAAACATGATGTGTCTTTTCATTCATTCAAATCTTGTTTTATATCTTTTAATAAGATTTTGCGGTTTTCTTTTCTTTTTTTTTTTTTTTTTGAGACGGAGTCTCGCTCTTTCGCCCAAGCCAGACTGCAGTGGCGCTATCTTGGCTCACTGCAAGCTCCGCCTCCCGGGTTCAAGCCATTCTCCTGCCTCAGCCTCCTGAGTAGCTGGGACTACAGGCACCTGCCACCACGCCCAGCTAATTTTTTGTATTTTTAGTAGACATGGGGTTTCACCGTTTTAGCCAGGATGGTCTCGATCTCCTGACCTTGTGATCCACCTGCCTCGGCCTCCCAAAGTGCTGGGATTACAGGCCTGAGCCACCGCGCCCAGCGGCAGTTTTCTTTTTATGGGTTCAATACTCTTCTAAAGAAAATGTATTCTGAAGTATTTCATAGTTTTGGTTGCTATCATAAGTATAATCCCCACCACCATTTTGTTTCCAGGTATTCATTTTAAGAGTAAAAAGAGATTGACACTTTTGCTTCCAAATATGATACAGCAGCCTTTGGCATTGAGTGCTCCTGCTGAGAACGACAAGAAACGCCAGATAAAATAGCCTCTCACAAGAACCCCACACCTTGTCCCAAACCAAATATATAAAGGCAATAAAAATCTGCTCAACCAACCAGGCCTAGGGGGCCAGTGTTCCAGAGGAGGGAACGGAGGGAAGGGGAGCTAACAGTCTGCAGCTGCTTTTTATTCCTCACTGTAGTTTTCTTTAAAAAAAATTAAAAAAAAAAAGCAAAAAACAGGTTTTTTGCTTTTTTTTTTTTTTGAGACAGTTTCACTCTTGTCGCCCAGGCTGGAGTGCAATGGTGCGATCTTGGCTCACTGCAACCTCCACCTCCCAGGTTCAAGCAATTCTCAATTCTCCTGTCTCAGCCTCCCAAGTAGCTGGGGTTACAGGTGCCTGCCACCACTCCCAGCTAATTTTTTTTTTTTTTTTTTTTTTAAACAGAATCTCACTCTGTCACCCAGGCTGGAGTGCAATGGCACAATCTCGGCTCATTGCAACCTCCACCTCCTGGGTTCGAGCAAATCTCCTGCCTCAGCCTCCCAAGTAGTTGGGACTACAGACGCGTACCACCACGCCCAGCTAAATTTTTGTATTTTTAGTAGAGACAGGGTTTCACCGTGTTAGCCAGGATGGTCTCAATCTCCTGACCTTGTGATCCACCTGCCTCGGCCTCCCAAAGTGCTGGGATTACAGATGTGAGCCACTATGCCCAGCCCTAATTTTTGTATTTTTAGTAGAGACGGGGTTTCACCATGTTGGCCAGGCTGGTCTTGAACTCCTGACCTCAGGTGATCCACCCACCTCAGCCTCCCAAAGTGCTGGGATTACAACCGTGAACCACTGCGCCCAGGCGGTTTTTTGCTTTTTATATTTATCTTATATGCAGTCACCTTGCCCAATTCTGTTATTAATTCTAGCAGCTTTTACTAGAATCTCTTCTGTTTACTAGACATATTATTTCTTGCAGTAAAAAGAGTTTTATTTCTTTTTTTAAAAGTTTATAACAGCTATTTTATTTTCTTATTTTCGTATTTTGAGCTCTGGCTCAACCTGGGTAAAATAACCAAACATTTGACTAATAGAGAGAGTTGCTAATGTCTTGGAATAATGGAATAAAGAAGTTCACTAAAAGGTAGTGAAGCCCTTACCTGCTGGGCTCTGTGTCATCCTCCTAATCCTCCCAACACTCACATGAGGAGGGCAGTGCTCTCTCCACCTACAGAAGAGGAAAGGAGACTTAGAAATGTTCAGCAATTTGTTCAAAGTCTCATAGTGGGGGTGGCAAGAGTAGGTGTGGGGAGTGGGGTAAGAGGGACAGAGGAACCCACGCCAGAGTTGCCACCACCTCGTCTTCTCTCCATCGTCCTACACTGAGTTCTGAAAGGAGTTTTAAGTTTTCCTAAAAGAATTATCTGTCAAGTCAACAAAGTATTATATATGAATCTTCATAGATGGCAAATGATGGCTTCATTCACTCCCTCATTCATTTGTTCTTTTTTTTTTCTTTTCTTTTTTTCTGAGATGGAGTCTCACTCTGTCGCCCAGGCTGGAGTGCAGTGGTGGGGGTCTCGGCTCACTGCAACCTCCGCCACGAATCTGTACCATGGACAAACCTAGAAGATGCTACAGCAGAGTTCTTTTTTTTTTTTTTTTCTTTTTTTAATGAGACAGTCTCACTCTGTTGCCCAGGCTGGAGTGCAATGGCACAATCTCGGCTCACTGCAACCTCTGCCTCCCAGGCTCAAGCAATTCTCCTGCCTCAGCCTCCTGAGTAGCTGGGATTACAGGCATGCACTACCATGCCCAGCTAATTTTTGTATTTTTAGTAGAGACAAGGTTTCACCATGTTGGCCAGGCTGGTCTTGAACTCGTTACCTCAAGTGATCCACCTGCCTTGGCCTCCCAAAGTGCTAGGATTACAGGCGTGAGCCACCACGCCTGGCCCACTGCAACAAAGTTCTATGGGGAAGTATCTGACAATGTAAGACTAAGATTTACTCTCCTGGGGAATCAATAGGAGAGAGTTAATGTGTGTTGTGATACTACATGTGTTAATAGTAATCTTGGTTTGGGGCAGAATTTTTCTGTTTGTTTGTTTGTTTATTTATTTTGAGACAAGATCTCTTTTGCTCAGGTTGGAGTACAGTGGCGCTCTCATAGCTCACTGCTCCCTTGAACTCCTGGGCTCAAGCAATCCTCCTGCCTTAGCCTTCCCAGTAGCTAGGACTATAGGTGCATATCACCATGCCTGGCCTAAAGATAAAAGATGTGACAGCTTCCCTTGGAGAAGAGAACATGGGTAATAACTTAGAATCTGCAGGTGAAGACAGTATTTAATACCAGACAAGAGGAGCCAGGAGGAAATTGATGTTGAAAAGTCAAGTGTACATTTAAACATCCCAGATGGGAGAAAAATCAATTCTACATCAACATTGCTAAAGAAGAAAACAGAAAAGCCAAGACAGATCAGGTAAAAAATCTTCAGGCTGAGCAAACCTCGATTGAAAGTGCAGATCAAAATCTTCTGCAGAGAGGAAATGAAGTGACTGAACTTTGTCAAGACAAAGCAGTGCCATCTCTTGAGAAATGATCTGTCTGGGAAGGTCATTATTGGAGCAAGAGGAGGAAAGTTCTGAAGCAAATGCCAAGACGAGCCTGTTATAAAGAGCTGAAGACCTTCAGAAAGCAAGTCAAAGACCTTGTAGCAGAGCGCAACAGGATCATTTGTTCTTCTCAAAACCAAGTTATTTCCCTTGAACTAAAAGCTCATGATCGTTAGTTGAGAGTACAGGAGGCTGAAAGAAAGCTCCTCATCTCAAAACTAGAGATCACGAAGATGAGATAAAGAATAAAGAGGCTGGGCATGGTGGCTCACACCTGTAATCCCAGCACTTTGGGAGGCCGAGGTGGGTGGATCACCTGAGGTCAGGAGTTCAAGACCAGCCTGGCCAAAATGGCAAAACCCTGTCTCCACTGAAAATACAAAAATTAGCCGGGCGTAGCGGTGCGCACCTGCAGTCGCAGCTACTCAGGAGGCTGAGGCACAAGACTCGCTTGAACCCAGGAGGCAGAGGTTGCAGTGAGCCGAGATCGCACCGTTACATTCCAGCTTGGGCAACAAAGCAAGACTCTGTCTCAAAAAAACAAAAACCAAAGAATAAAGAAAACAGTGATTAAACTTGAGCTTCTAGAAGTCCTTATTCATCTGATGATCCCGATGGAGTATTGTTCAGGGAACATCTTCACCACCCCCCATCTCTAGACATGGGGTACCGTTTCCTCTAGACTGGAGGCTCTCGACGCCCTCCCCTCAGATCTCCTTGTCCGCCAGGCCTTCCTCCTTCATTCCCAAACCTGGTGATTCCAATTGATTCAAACTGGGAGTTTTTTGTTTTTTTTTTTTTGAGACGGAGTCTCGCTGTCACCCAGGCTGGAGTGCAGTGGCGCAATCTCGGCTCACTGCAGGCTCCGCCCCCCAGGGTTCACGCCATTCTCCTGCCTCAGCCTCCCGAGTAGCTGGGACTACAGGCGCCCGCCACCTCGCCCGGCTAATTTTTTGTATTTTTAGTAGAGACGGGGTTTCACCGTGTTAACCAGGATGGTCTCGATCTCCTGACCTCGTGATCCGCCCGCCTCGGCCTCCCAAAGTGCTGAGATTAGAGGCGTGAGCCACCGCGCCCGGCCGATTCAAATTGGGAGTTAATGGAAGGAAGACATCCTCTTCTTCCCTGCATTAGTCAGGGCTCTCCGGAGCAACAGAAATAGTAGGAGATATAGATATATACATATACAAAGAAATTTATTTCAAGGGATTGGCTTACATGATTGAGGGGGCTTGCAAGCCTAAAATCTGCAGAGCAAGCTGGAAACTCTCAGGCTGGGGCTGAGGCTACAGTTCAATCCACAGGCAGAATTTCTTCTTTCTCAGGGAAACCTGTTTTGCTTGTTAGACCCTTCAACTGATTGGTGAGGCCCACCAATTATCAAAGATAATTTCCTTTACTTAACTTCAAATGATTGTATAGGTCAACCAAATCTACACAATATTTTTACAGCAACACCTAGATTAGCGTGTTAGATTGAGTAACTGGGGACTATGGCCTAGCCAGGTTGACACATAAAACTAACCATTACACTTCCTGGCTGGAGTGCAGTGGTGCATTCCATCTCCCGAGCTCAAGCGATCCTACCACCTCGGCCTCTTTCATAGCTGGAACCACAGGTGCATGCCACCTCGCCCTAGCCTTTAAAACAAATTAGAAAAATATTTTATTAGTTTTAAAAACTTTTTACATCTCAACAACAAAAGCCAAATAACCCAATTAAAAAATGGACAAAAGATTAGAATAAACATTTCCCCAAAGAAGGTATACAAATGTCTAATAAGCACATGAAAAGATAACCAACATTGCCAGGCGCGGTGGCTTACGGCTGTAATCCCAGCACTTTGGGAGGCCGAGGCGGGCGGATCATGAGGTTAGGAGTTCGAGACAATCCTGGCTAACACGGTGAAACCCCGTCTCTACTAAAAATACAAAAAATTAGCCGAGCACGGTAGTCCCAACTACTCAGGAGGCTGAGGCAGGAGAATGGTGTGAACCTCGGAGGCGGAGCTTGCAGTGAGCCGAGATCGCGCCACTGCACTCTAGCCTGGGCAATACAGCGAGACTCTGTCTCAAAAAAAAGAAGATAACCAACATCATTGGTCATTAGGGTAATGCAAATAAAAACCACAATGAGAGAATACTTAAGACAGACAATAACAAGTGTTGGCTAGGATATGGAAATATCGGAACTCTTAGAGTTTGTTGATGGGAGTGTAAAATGGTGCAATCACTTTGGAAAATAATTTGACAGTTCCTCAAAATGTTAAACGTAGAGTTACCACATGAACCAGAAATTTCACACCCAAGAGAAAATAAAGCATATATATGTCCACACAAAAATGTGTACACAAATGTTCACAGCAGTATTATAATAGCTAAAGAGTAGAAATCACCCAAATGTCTATCAACCAATGAATAGGTAAGTAAAACACGATATATCCATAAAATAGAATATTATTCATCAATAAGAAGGAATGGGCTAGGCGCAGTGGCTCAGGCCTATAATCCTAGCAGTTTGGGAAACTGAGGAAGGAGGGCTGCTTGCACCTAGGTGATGGAGACAAGCCTGGGCAACATAGCCAGACTCCGTCTCTGCCAAAAATACAAAAATTAGCCAGGTGTGGTAGCATGTGCCTGTAGTCCCAGCTACTTGGGAGGCTGAGGTGGGAGGATTGCTTGAGCCAGGGAGGTTGAGGCTACAGTGAGATCGCACCGTTGCACTCCAGCCTGGGTGACAGAGTAAGACCTTGTCTCAAAAACAAAAAACAAGGAATGAAATACTGATAACATGCTACAACCTGGATAAACTTTGAAAACATTATGCTAAGTGAAAGAAGCCAGTCACAAAAGGTCACACATTGCATGATTCCATTTATTTTTTAAAACTATTTATTTATTTAGAAACAGGGTCTCATTCTGTCACCCAGTCAGGAGTACAGCAGCGCAGTAACAGCTTGCTATAACCTCAAACTCCTGGCCTCAAGAGATCCTCCTGCCTTCACCTCCCAAAGCACTGGGATTATAGGTGTGAGCCAACTGTGCCTGGCCCATGATTCCATTTATATGAAATGGCCAGAATAGGCAAATCCGTACAGAAAGAAAGCAGATTAGTTTTGCCAAGGGCTGGGGAGGAAGACAGACTGGGAGTGACTACTAAAGACTATAGGGTTTCTTTTTTTTTTTTTTTTTTTGAGATGGAGACTCGCTCTGTAGCCAGGCTAGAGTGCAATGGTGTGATCTCGTGATCTCGGCTCACCGTAACCTCTGCTTCTCGGGTTCAAGTGATTCTCCTGCCTCAGCCTCCCGAGTAGCTGGGATTACAGGCATGCGCCACCACACCCAGCTAATGTTTGCATTTTTTTTTTTTTTTTTTTTTTTTTTTTGAGACGGAGTTTCGCTCTTTCACCCAGGCTGGAGTGCAGTGGCGCGATCTCGGCTCACTGCAGGCTCCGCCCCCCGGGGTTCACGCCATTCTCCTGCCTCAGCCTCCCTTGTAGCTGGGACTACAGGCGCCTGCCACCTCGCCAGGCTAATTTTTTGTATTTTTAGTAGAGACGGGGTTTCACCGTGTTAGCCAGGATGGTGTCGATCTCCTGACCTTGTGATCCGCCCGCCTCGGCCTCCCAAAGTGCTGGGATTACAGGCGTGAGCCACTGCGCCCGGCCAATGTTTGCATTTTTAGTAGAGACAGGGTTTCACCATGTTGGCCTGGCTGGTCTTGAACTCCTGACCTCAGGTGATCCGCCACCCTTGGCCTCCCAAAGTGCTGGAATTGCAGGCGTGAACTACCGTGTCTGGCCTAGGGTTTCTTTTTAGGGTGATAAAAATGTTCTGAAGGCCAGGCGCGGTGGCTCACACCTGTAATCCCAGCACTTTGGGAGGCTGAGGCGGGCAGATCACAAGCTCAAGAGATCGAGACCATCCTGGCCAACATGGTGAAACTCCATCTCTAAAAATACAAAAATTATCTGGGTGTGGTGGTGCACACTTGTAGTCCTAGCTACTCAGGAGGCTGAGGCAGGAGAATCACTTGAACCTGGGAGGCAGAGGTTGCAGTGAGCCCAGATCACACCACTGCACTCCAGCCTGGCGTCAGGGCAAGACTCTGTCTAAAAAAAAAAAAAAACCCACTGAATTTTTTTACTTTAAAAGGGTGAATTTTATGGTAGGTGAATTATATCTCACTAAAATTATCATTTTAAAATGTTTTCTTTTTTTTGAGACGGAGTTTAGCTCTTGTTGCCCAGGCTGGAGTGCAGTGGTGTGATCTCGGCTCACCGCAACCTCCACCTCCCAGGTTCAAGCGATTCTCCTGCCTCAGCCTCTCTAGTAGCTGGGATTACAGGCATGTGCCACCACACCCAGCTAATTTTGTATTTTTAGTAGAGATGGGGTTTTTCCATGTTGGTCAGGCTGGTCTTGAACTCCCAACCTCAGGTGATCCGCCCACCTTGGCCTCCCAAGGTGCTGGGATTACAGGCATGAGCCACAGCGCCCAGCCATTTAAAATGTTTTCATAAGCACTTTTGCTTTTGCTCAAATTGCATCTTGATATAAATTTCAAGTTTTTTTAAATAAAGATAATACAAATTATTCTCATTATATTATACTCTCCAGAAAATGTGAGTAGTAAATTTGAATTTGATGAGCCAGTCCACTATTTCCTAAACAATGTATTATCTGTGGGCTGTTCATTCACCAGGGACACTTGAAATGGCAAAATCTTTTCCTCTCTGCCAATGGTTCTGTGCACCATAGCCACAGAGAAATGTAAAAGTTACTTGTTGGCTTATTAGTCTCAATAAGTTTTAGTTGATTAAACAAACAAAGTCTCTCACAGCCAGGACTGCTGCGGCTGGAATTCCTGACATACTGTCATACCTCTCACTGGTCATCTCCCATCTACACTCTCCTCCCATCTACACAGCTCTGGAGATTAAAAACAATCCGACCATGTTTTCATGTATCATGGCTTCAGAGGTCTATGAACTCCCGGGAATTATATGCAGATTTTTTCCTGAGGAGAGTCTACACTTCCTTATTGGCTTCTCAAAGAGGGTCACTGACCAGCTTTTAGAGACATGGGCCAAGTCTGGCTACGTTTAGATTCGGTAGTGGTGTCTGTGGTTTTAGTTTGCCACGTCCTTTCCCCTTTTTCTTGTCATAGTGCCCGCTCTTTGGGAGGTGGGGGAGAGTATTCCCCTGAAGTCTCCACTGCTGCTGCAGAACCTTCCTTTTTCATCTGGTTGCTAAATCCAGAGAATGAAATCTAGGAGATGATTGCACCATCCCCGCCCCCCAACATGAAGGATGCCCCACTGCCCATCGGGAAGGGGAGCAGGGAGAGCTGGAGAGAGGCTGGGTCAGGGCAGGACCCAGGCGCAGATCCTCTGAGGCCAGCTGCAGCCCTACTTGCCTGCCTTCCGCTTTTCCCTCCCTTCTTTTCTCCTTCTCTCTTTCCTTCCTTCCATATCTCTTTCCTTCTCTCTTTCCCCCTCCCACTGCTTCCTTTCTTCCTTCCACCGTGGAGGTGGAAAATTTAGCTAGGAGAAGCTGGGGCTGGGACGTTCCAGGAACCAGACAGAGAGTGAGTTAAAGGCACAGAGATGAAAACGCGGTTTAGGAGAGCTAGTTCTTGGGTCGACTAAGAGGGGATGAACTCAATGGTTAATAGGATTGGCCATGGCGAATCCCTCAGCAGGGCACGCACCGCACAAAGGGCCGAAGCGCGAGGGTAGCTCGAGGTCAGGATTACAGAGACTCAGGAGCAAGAGAGGAAGGCTTAAAGAGCCGGACTGCGCAGCCAGGACTGGGGTGACGGGCGCTGTCCTGCCAGGCCAAAGAATGAAGATGTAGCCCCGCCCCCAACCCAGGGAGGAGGACCAGCCCCGTTCCTGTCCTCCCTCGCAACCTCGCCCCCATTCCATCCGGGAACCTCGGCGATGCTGAGCCAAGACCACTTCTGAATCAGGGATGACTTGTCCAGTGAACCTAGGGTCAGAGCCATCAGTTGAAAAGGCTGGGAAGAGCCTGGAGAAAGAGGGCGACCTTCCTTGGGATCTGTGCCCTCCCTCCTTGCCTCCCCCTCCAACCTCCCACTTGGTAGCACCTTCCTGATCCCCTTATCTCTAAGGCGCTCAGGGAAATGCCCCGCTGCGGGAGCCTTCTGGGAAATGCTGCCCTGGCCGCCCAGGAACCATGAGCCCTGCAGCCCCGGTAAGGAAGAGTTCTCTGGGACAGGAGGAAGGGCCGAGGGCAGGGTGGGCACCCTTGCCACATAGGGGACGGGACAGAAGTCTTTTAGGCCCTGACAGCCTCTGGTCTCTGAATGACATCCTGTGGCTGCTGGTAGGTGAGGGTTTGCGGGGCTGAGCTATCAAAGGAAATGATCACAGTCCGAGGTGATAGATACAGAAAGTATTCCTTCTCCAGGTGGGCCCCCTCCAATCCATACTGTGCCCTAGAGGGGCCTTTCCGACCCCGTAATCACACACCTCACTCCTCATCTTGAAACTCCCACCCCCAGCTCCAGTCACTGCGTCGTAACATCCAAGCTCTCCGCCTGTCGTGCAAGTCCTCTGTGGTATTTCTTTGCAAACCCTGCAGCTCTTATCGCCTGCCACTCCCCATGCCCTCCCCACCCCTGCGCTTTATGTTCTAGACACACGGAAATGCTGGGCACTCTTCAACATCCTGACAGTATTCATAGGGGACCTTTCGGGTTGCCCTAGGAAACTGCCCCTCATCCTCCAAGGCCCATTTCAGCCTCCTCTGGGAAGCCTTTCTGAACCCCTTGGGAAAAGTCAGGCTCATCTTTTCCATTGTTAAATCACACCCTGTGCTCCACTTGTGTGTTTCCATGTAATCTCCCTCACTAGACTGGAAGCTGGGAATGGAAAGGGGAAGCATCAAAAAAAACCCTGCAAAACTAGGAGCCTGGCTTCTCCTTGCAGCTTTACTTTTTCTTTTTTTCTAGGAACTGAGTTCACTGATTCTTAAGAAAAAGTATTTCATGATAAATGAGTGAACAAATGTCTTAATAGAAAAGTAAAATTGCAGGCGGGGCTGCTTCTGCCCAGCTCTAGAGGGGTAGACTACAAGTCCCAGCACGCCTCGGGTCAGCATCTCTTCACGTCACTCCCCCTCCCTGGGGTGGGCAGGTCCGGAGGGCGGGGCCCGGGGGCATCTGGGCTCTCAGGCGCTGCCGGAGGAGAGAAATGCCCCAGGCTTTCCAGGGCACACAAAGCGCAGGCGCAGCGGGTTGGGTGGCAGCAGCATCGAGTAGCGGCCGCTTTGGCAGCAACATCGGCAACAGGTGTAGACAAGGTGGGTGCATCAAGGGGAGGGGCTGGAAAAGGAGTCTGCACCTGGCCTTCTTGTTTGATCTGTGTCAAGACCGTGGAGAGGGGAGGGAGCGGCAAGAGGAACAGACAAGCCTGGGCCTTCCAGCCCAGGTGTGCCAGCCCTTGTTACGCAGCAACAGGTGTGAGCAGGTGGGGGAGGGGCGGAGGCACCCGCTGGTAAGTGAGTCGCTCTCAGGAACAGAGGGCACCTACCTGGATTCCAGCGCAAGCTACATCACACACATGGATGAGTCATTTGCCGACCCTCAGTTTGTCCATCTGTAAAACAAGAGTAAAGATTCCCTTCCTAACAGGGTTAGAGTGGGGACAAGGTGAGGGAGTAGTATATGTGGTGACGTCCAAACTCAGCTGTACATTGGAATCATCTGAGGATCTTTGAAGAGTACCAGGGCTTGCCTCCTGCCCTCAGACATTCTGATTTAATTGTTATGGAGTGTGGCCTGGTATCGGAAGTTCTCAAAGCTCCTGCTGACATAACGGTTTGAAGCCAGGATTGTTGGGTGTGAGTCTGGGTTCCACTGCTTACTAATCAAGTGGCCCCGTGCAACTGACTGGACCTTTCCGGCCCCCGTTTCCCCATCTCTGAAATAGGAATAATAAGGACTGCAGGGTGGCTTAAATGAGATAATGGATGAAAGCACTGAGAGGGGGTACCCGGACAGAGTGCTCAGTCCATCACAGCTGCTGTTGAACTGCTCTGTTAAGCACTTTGTAAACAGCTCTAGTGGGGTCCAAACGGGAGGGAGCCTTTCCCTCATCCATTGCCGTGATTCTAATATTCTGCACTTCCACATTACAGAATCCCAAGGTTTCTAATACTTTTAAGAGTCTCATGCTCCACCGACTGAGCTAGCCAGGCATATTCTAATGTTTCAAGAGCTCCTCCCTCCAGCCTCTGCCTGCCTCGCAGACACACTTCTACAGATCTAGAAACTGAGAACAGGACAGAGGGCCAGGGAGGAGGGATGTGGCCAAAGTTACGAAGCTGAGGCTGGAATCCAGGCTCCTGGTCCCCACCCCCACCCCACACCAACGGCTGCCCTGCTGACCCCACAGTGACAGTGCTCCCATTCTCTTCCTGAGCAGAGAATGGGGAGGAGGCCGAGGCTGCCTGGCCCTTGTTTGTTTACTAACCCTCCCTCAAACGTTTCCTGGGTGGCTCCCCGGGGACAGCAGGGCTGGGGGCTTCTCTCCAGGGAGCTGCTGCTGAGGCCTGTGTCTCCCGTGGCTCCTCTGACAGGTCCCGCCTGACTCAGCCCTGGAAAGTCCTTTTGAAGAAATGGCCCTGGTGAGGGGCGGCTGGTTATGGAGACAGAGTGAGTGATCCTGGGCCCCTGGTCCTGAGGCAGGGTGAGGGAAGTGACTTACGGGGCTTGCCATGGGGAACCCTTTTCCCAAGAAGCCGGGACCTTTTCATCCTTCCCTTGTTTGTCCACGCTCTTCCCTCTGCCTGGAGGTCCTTGCCATTCCTGACTACATGGTTTAAACTTCTATTTGTTCATCACGACCCATCTCAGATGGGCCCCTCTCTGAGGAGCCTTCTCTGGCTTTTCCTTTGGCCCCCACCCCTGCCCCTGCAGTAGCATCAAGCTGGATTAGAGGCTCCCTCCTCGGTTTTCACGGCGCCTTACAGTGATCTCCTTAGAAGAGAACTGTCCATCTGTGGGTCTCCCTACTCCCTGACCCCACACTGGCCCCAGTCTTCGAGATCCTCAAGGACAGGGGCTGGGTTTGACTCTCTGTGTGTCCACAGTCCCCTAACCCCAGTGGGGCTGGGTTTGACCCTCTGTGTGTCCACAGTCCCCCAACCCCAGGCTGGACACAGAACGAGGCACAGAACAAAGTGAAAAATGCCTTTGTGCTTTGGAATCCACAAAGCCCTAAGAAGCTCTCTTATGTCTTTGCCCTTTCCTGTTAAGATTTCCAGTTGCAAAATGTCAGAAGCTCAGTCTCCGGCTTCTAGACCCACCTCTGACCAGAGTCATAACCTGAGCAAGAACTATCCTGGGGACCCCTGGGACAAGCAGCCCCATGCCCCATACCCCTGTCCATTCTTAGTTCATTTAGTTCAGCAAACACTGAGCCAGGTCTCCCTGGGTGCCAGGACCTGTGTGGGGAGCCACAGCCCCCAGAGTGGTACAGGAGGCAGATGCTACACAAATAACCATCACACAAGTCAGAGACGAGAGATAAGAGGCCGGGCACAGTGGCTCATGCCTGTAATCCCAACACTTTGGGAGGCTGAGTTGGGAGGATCGCTTGAGCCCAGGAGTTTGATACCAGCCTAGACAATATGGTGAGACCCACTGTCTCCGAGAATACCTACCTGACTAATTAAAAATTAGCCAGGCGCAGTGGTGCGTGCCTGATGTTCCAGCTATTTGGGAGGCTGAGATGGGAGGATCACTTGAGCCCAGGAGGTTGAAGCTGCAGTGAGCCATGCCTGTGCCCCTGCACTCCAGCCTGAGTGACAGAGCAAGACCCTGTCTCAAAAGAGAGAGAGAGAAGATGGAGGCTCAAGGTAGGGAGAAGTCTTTGCCCTTGAAGAGACCTGGGGCTTGGCCTTAGAAGCTTCCAAGTAATGGGCCCAGTCACTCATTTCCCTGTTCAGCACGTGTATCGAGCTTCTGCTATGCATCAGACCCAATGGGAGGCAGGAGGTGACCAAGACAGAAAGAGGTCTTGCCCTCATTTCAGGGGGCAGATAGATAAGAAAAAGGTGGTTGTAACACTAGGGACTGAGGCTGAGGGGACTTGGGAGTCTGTCTGGGGCTTCTATTCCCAGCAGGCTCTGGGATCAGCCTGCCTAGTGCATCTGGAATATCGTACAGGCTCCATACTCCGCCGCTGGAAGCGGAACTGGTTTGCCCTGTGGCTGGACGGGACCCTGGGATACTACCGTGATGAGACAGCGCAGGACGAGGAGGACCGTGTGCTCATCCACTTCAATGTCCGTGACATAAAGATCGGCCAAGAGTGCCATGGTGAGCAGAACCCTCTTCCTCTGTGGCACCATGACTGTGGGCAGAGCCTCCCACTCTCTCTGAGAACACTTGCCGTTGGAAGTCTCTTTGCAGCTTTCAGATGCATTTCACAGACATTGCTTCTGAGCCTCTGTCAACTCCAATTCAGTTTGGTGTGAGTTAAGAAATAGGTCCTTGGCTGTGTATGGTGGCGCATGCCTGTAATTTCAGCACTTTGGGTGGCTGAAGCGGGAGGATCACTTGAGGTCAGGAGTTCTAGATCAGCCCGGGCGACATAGCAAGACCCTGTTTCTAAAAAAAAAAATAAATTGGTGAGATGCGGTCGCATATGGCTACTGGGGAGGCCGAGGAAGGAGAATTGCTTGAGCCCAGGAATTCAAGGCTGCAGTAAGCTATGATCCCAGTACTTTGAGAGGCCGAGGCATGTAGATTACTTGAGTCTAGAGTTCAAGACCAGCCTGGGCAACATGGCAAAACCCTGTCTCTACCAAAACAAAAACAAACAAAAATTAGCCGGGTGTGATAGTGTGTGCCTGTAGTCCAGCTACTTAAGAGGCTCAGGTGGGAGGATTGCTTGAGCCTAGGAGGCAGAGGTTGCAGTGAGTGTTCATGGCACTGCACTACAGCCTGGGGGACAGAGCTAGACCCTGTCTCAAAAAAAAAAAAAAAAAAAGAAAAAGAAAAAGAAATCAGTCCTTTAGTGCCTTTCTCCTCTGTGCTGTCGCAGAGGTGAGCCAGGCACAGTTCCTGCCCTCCAGGTGCTCGGTACTGGATGAAGATGAAATGAAATTAGGAGGCCCAGAGAAGCGAAGTGGCCCAGAGTCACAGCAAATCTCCACATTCCTCCACCAAGGCCCAGGCCACGGTTCTAACAGGGTAACTGGGAGGTGTGCTGAGGGAAGCCTCAGCATGGAAAGGTTGGAAAGGTTGGAAGTGTAGAGTAGAATCCCTCAGAGAGTCTATGGGATCAGAGAAGTTTGGCAGTGGCCAGTAAACAGAGCCCAAAGAAGTCAATTCCTATTCCTGTTCCTCATTTACTGGGGGGACCTGGGGCTTGTGCCTGTGGAAACCCATATATGTGTGTCTGCTTCCAGATGTGCAGCCCCCAGAGGGCCGGAGCCGAGATGGCCTGCTGACTGTGAATCTACGGGAAGGCGGCCGCCTACACCTCTGTGCGGAGACCAGGGATGATGCCCTGTGAGTCACTCCCAGGAGAGGATGGGTGGAATCTCAGGGAAAGTTACCATGTGCCCCCTTCTCATTGGGCCTTCTGGTTCTCTGACCATAGGAAGAGGGCACTAAGGCTAGTCAGCAAGGGTGTCTCATTGGAGGTGGGTGGAGTGGATTTGAAGGGCTCATGGTGACTGGCATGGCACACAGTGAACTCCTCATGTGGTCTACGATGAACTCAGGATTGCCGAGGGGGAGGTGTGCACACCTGCCTCAGGTATCTGGTTCCTGGTCTTTAGCAGCCTCTGAGGTGAGCCCTCACCTGAGGGTGATGCAAAGCAGCAGAGCAGCCTAGTGGCACCCTTGCTCCCTTCTTAGAAGATGCCCTGGTGGGGGACTCTGATCTGAGGGGTAGCCCTGGACCTGCCTACAAAGGCAGTCAGCTGCGTCCCAGGCAGGGGCACCCCAATGTCAGATGCATATCCACACGGCCAGCCTGGGTGTGTCCTCAGGCGCCATCTGCTTGCTCACATTCCATCCCTTCCTACCCTCTGGCTGAGGGGTGCATGGCCTTTGCACTGGAGGAGAGTGAAAGAGATGGGTGTGTGGGAGTGGGGGAAGCTGAGCTCCAGGCAGACAGCACAGAGCCGCCTTGTCCAACCCAGCCAGGTGCCATGGCAACCAACAAAGGCCCCATTGTCCTGTGTCTGCTGGGCCTTCCTGAGGCTCTGGGGTCAGAGCTTTGGGGAACTGTTTTGTTTGTAGATTTGGGATGTGGAGGGGGGCTGCGGCTAGAGCACCCACCCAAGAGTGTCAGAATCTGACATCCCTGAGAGACCACCCAAGCCCAACCATCCACTGTATAGATGAGGAAACTGGAACTTCTAGAGGGGACGAGAAGAATGAATCAGCCTAACTTAGTGCTCCATCCATGTGACTGGGACAGGGGAGGGGTCACTTTTGTCTTCCTGAGGGAGACAAGAGATCTGTCCTTTCATGAGAGACTTGGGTTTGAGGCTGGGTTGGAGAGGAAAGTCTAAAATGTGAGGGCCCAATTCACCTACCTCCAAACTCCCTCCTCATGGTCTGGTGGGATTTGCTTTGCAGAGCATGGAAGACAGCGCTGCTGGAGGCGAACTCCACCCCGGTGAGTCCCCCGTTCTCTCCCCCTCTCCCTACCACCTCCATGTGCCATGGAATCATGAGTGACTCAGACTCGGTCTCCACCTGCCAGAAGTTCTCAGTCTTATGTGGATAGGTTTGTGCAAACTCTGATGCCTGAGTCCCAAGTGGGAAAGGATAAGGGAGAGCCAACTGGTGCTCAGAGGAGAGAGAGAAGTCTCCATGGAGATTTGCTGGAGGGAGTGGCACGTGAGCTGGAGAAAAGGAACTGTCTTTTATCGAGCAACTATTATGTGCCAGGTGTGGTGCAGGTATCATTCCAGCTGCTCCTCACAACAGTCCTGTGAAGTTGGGGTTATTGTTCTCTGTGCAGATGATAAGACTGAAACTCATTCATCCACACAACAAATATTTACTGAGCTGCTAGTATGGGCCAGGTGCTGTGCCAAGTGCCAGGATCAGAGGTGAATCAAGGAGATATGGGCTCTGTCCGCCTGGACTCAGCCTAGTGAGAAGGCAGACATGGAACAACTAATTAATTATTCCATTTCAATAGTAATAACGGCTCTGACAGAGATTTGCAGTGTCTGGCCCTTTCATCCAGGTGGTAGTTCAGGCAAGGCTTAAACCGAGAACTGAAGGATAAATAGAAATTGACTGGGTGAAAGGTGTGGGGATGGGGTAAAGGAAACGGCATTCCAGGCAGAGGGATCAGCATGTGCAAAGGCTCTGAGAGAGTTAAGACATTGACAAGTTGAGGAACAGAAGGACAGCTGGGGTGGCTGGTGCTTAGGGAGTGAGTGGGTAAGGAAGGAAGGAGGGTTGGCACGACCAGGCCTTGTGGGCTGTATGAAGGATGTTGGTTTCTGCTAAGAGCACCAGGGAGCCATGACAAGTTTTTGAACAGAGGGATGGCATGATCAGATCAGGTTCAATTTATATTTTAAAAAAGATAATTGTTGTAACGTTGGGGCATGTAAAAAAAAAAAGGGTAGTCTGTCAGTTTATGAAATTTTGTTACAGAAAAAAGGAAAAAAAAAGATAGTCTGGCTGGTAGGTAGGGAATGGATTGTAGAGGGTAACTGCAGACACCCAGAGGCCACTTAGGAGGCTGAGACAGTGTCCGGGCAACAGACTGGAGATCTGGACTAAGGCCTTGCTGGCCAAGACAGGCTGATGAGTACAGGACATATTTAGGAGATGGAGTCAACAGAGCTTGTGACTGATGGAAGTGGCGGTTTGAAGAGCCACCCAAAGCCCAGCTTGGCCTTCACTCCCATCTGCCTGACCCCAGAATCTGTGCTTGCTCTTTCTCTGTGTGGCACAATGGAGCCCCCTCTCACCTACAGAGAAAGTCCGTTGGGAAGTAGCAGGGGAGACCTGGATGCATTTAGAAACCTCCTCAGGCATCCACGTGCTGAGTGCCAGGCATCATGCTAAGCCCCTGGCATCAGTGACGTCATTTCATCTTCCAACAACCCTGACAGGGCAGCTGGGTGGGGGTTGGTATTATTAGTCCCATTTTACAGATAAGGAAGCCGAGGTTCAGAGAGAGGAGTTGACTTTTCCAAAGCTTATACTCTTAAGTCAGTGGAAAAGCCTATCATGGAACCTAGGTCAGTGAGATTTTGAGAGGAGGCATTATCTGCAGAAGTAACTGGATGAGCAGAGACAGAGAAGTGATGTGTGTACGTGTGTGTGTGCACAAGTGCGTGTGCACATACGCATGCGTCTAAGGGCCCAGAGTCTGCCTGGCTGGAGAGCAATTCATGAGATGAATGAAACAGGAGAGATGACCTCTGAGGTCATCGGGGCCAGCTCATGATGGGCCTCAAAGTCCAGTTGGAAGAAATGGATTTTCCCTGAGGCCTGTAGGGAGCAATAAAGGGCATTCAGCAGGGAGGGCTGTGGTCAGATTTTGGGGGGCAGACTCAGGCTTCCAAGTGGTGAGTGAATTGGAGAAAGCTGGGAGTAAGGAGGCTGCAGCAGTAGTCTGCAGGGTGGAGGGACCCAGGTCAGGATACCCCGGCTCTGAGCTCCGAAGCCTCTTTATGTGGGGCGAATCAGTTCCATCAAAGAGAGGCTGAGGGAAGGAGGCAAGAGCGACTGTCTGCACTCTGTGACTCTATGAAGCGGCCTCGTCCTTCTCTGCCTGTCCATCTCCTGTGGCTCTGCTGACCCTTCTCTCTGCCCCGGCCTCTATTCTACCTCCCACTACTCCACATATACACGTCCCTCTGGGCCCGGGCTTACTAGAGTCGGGGTGTGTTTGTGCCTGTGTCTGCCTGTCTCTGTGTGTTCACCTCTGTGTTTATGGGCTTCTCTCTGTAGCCTGTGTGGGAGTGACCTGCCCTTTGTTCTCCGACATGCTGGAGTTCATACCTCACTCCAGGTGGAGGCTCCAGGAGCCCCTAACACCAGCTTTACTGGGAACACAGGGCCTGGGAGCACAGCTAGGGACGAGGCTGGGGTGAAGTGGACCAGGTGGGCTAGAGGACAGATGGAAGTCGCCGTGTCCTCCCTGGAGACTGGGAGTCCCAGCAGGATGAAATAGGGAGGGTAGGCTAATTCTGGAAAGAGACTACTTGTCCTTCTTTTCTGCGTAACTTTCGCAGTCATCAGCCTTCTCTGAGCCTCCCCGGTTACCATGAGCTGAGGAGAAAGAGGATGCTCCCTGCCACAGCCCAGCTGGCGGAGGGCTCTGGTAGGGTCTGGAAAGAGCTCTGAGTCTCTTTAGGTATAGAGGGCCTCTGACACCCCCTCCCTCCCTCCCCCTTCTTGGGTTTCTGTGGCTTGAGCAGGCCCCAGCTGGAGCCACCGTCCCTCCCAGGAGCCGCCGGGTTTGCTCCAAGGTCAGGTGTGTGACCCGCTCGTGGAGCCCCTGTAAGGTTGAGAGGCGGATCTGGGTAAGTGCTGGCTCGGCCCTCCCTGCCTCCATACTGGCCACCAGGATGAGCCTCCAAAACCAGGCCCAGTCCATCCCTTCCCTGTGACAAACATTCCATGGGTCCCTATCACCCACAGGACACAAACCAACTGCTCTGCTGTACCGTCTGTCCCCAGCCACACCAGACCTTTTCCCTCTGCCAGCCTTCGCACATGCTATTCCCTCTACTGACAAGACCTCAGTTTCCTCATTCACCCGACAAACTGATGCTCATCCTGTACGGCCCACCTCAAAGGCTGCCTGCCACCTACTCAGTGGGGACTTCCTAGACCACTAGCCATCGTCATTCCCTCCCTCAGCCTAGCGGCACTAAGGCTTAGTGCTTTCTTCATTCTGCCTGGTTTCAGAGCTGGTTTATTCCTGTCTGTGTAGTCTTCCGTGAGGCCTAGAACTTCCTCCAAGGCAAGAACCAGGCCTGATTGCGCTGCCTCTATGGAGCTTGGCACAAGGCTAGGTAAATGGCACATGCTCAATTAGTGCTCAATGATGGGGAGTCTATGCTGACCCTTCTTACACAGTGGGGCTCAGGGAATGTTCACTGAGTGAGCAAAGGAAGGAAGGAAGGAGTGAAAAACTTCTTTTATAGCAATACTACTACATAGTCTAATTTAGTCTAGGTCTGTCTCCCCTCACCCTGAATGTTTCTTGAAGGCAGGATCTGGCCTGAATCTTTTCTCTGTCCCCAGCGCTCAGCACAGGGCCTGGCATGGGGTGGGTGGCAGGAGGGGGCTTGAGTGAGAGTACCTGTGATCTTATAGTCAACTCTGAGCTCGTCTTACACAGTGGTGCTCAGTGTGGCTATGTATCAGGATTGCTTAGGAACTTACAAGCACTGATAACAAGTATTCATATTCTACCTCTGGATGTTTTAATCTGGCATGGGGCCTAGGCCTAGGAAACCTGTAGTTTAAACCTGTCTCCTGGCCAGGCCTGGTGGCTGACACCTATAATCCCAGAACTTTGGGAGGCTGAGGCGGGCGGATCGCAAGTTCAGGAGTTTGAGACCAGCCTAGCCAACATGGTGAAACCCCATCTCTACTAAAAGTACAAAAATTAGCAAGATATATGGTGGGCACCTGTAATCCCAGATACTCAGGAGGCTGAGGCAGGAGAATAGCTTGAACTCAGGAGGTAGAGGTGGTTGCAGTGAACCAAGATCACCCCACTGCATTCCAGCCTGGGCAACAGAGCAAGACTCCATCTCAAAAAAAAAAAAAAAATTGTCTCCTGATGACTCTGATGTGCAGAATCACTAAGCCTAGAAGTGCTTGGGCCATCAAGTTGCATAGATGTGGCACTGTTAGATCCTCAGTGGCTTGTAGACGTTACCTAACTTGATCAGAGTCACTCAACTCATCAATGGCAGGTCTGGGACTCCCAGCCCACCCTTCTGAGGTATTTTCCATGCCCAAACTAGGACACAAGTTTGTTTAAAGTGGGGATGTCAAAAACTAGGATTTAACAGACTGTAAACCTAATAACACAACAGCTCAGCTAAGGGGAGTCATTTGCATGTGACCTCCTGATTGGTCAACACTGGTTGTACCCACAAAGTAGCTGGGCCTCTGGAGAGGGAGAGGCAGGTTCAAACCCTCAGGTTCTGCCCATAGGTCTCTGGGCTGTCCCTACTTGTTGCCAGGTGACTTATAGGAGTTTACTTTTGGGCCTCCCAGATGTGGAGAGTAAAAACAGGTGCCCTAGAGGGACATGGAGTGCTCCACCTTCTCCAGGGCCTCCCAAGGCCACTGGCTCACTGTATAGCAGCAGGGCAAGGTGGAGGCTCTGGACCTCAACTTCCCCACCAATAAAATTGGACCTGAGAGCTTAGATCCCTCCAACCCCTTTTGGGCCCGGAGCCCAGATCCTGGCACTGCCTACCAGAAATCCCTATTGGACCACTGATGGGGAGGGAGCACCGTAGAGTTCACTGACCTACAACATTGCTTGTCTGAGCCTCTTGCATTGTCTTGGGACTATTTGTTTTCCCTGACTTGAAACTGAACTCAGAGTTGGGCAACCTTAGTTCCAGTCTATTTGATTCACTGGAATGAATTTAATAAACATTTATTGGGTACCTGCCATGTTCCAGTCAGATCTGATTAGACCCAGTCTCTGCCCTCACAGGCTTCTCCAAGTCTGATGGGAGAGACACAGGGACACAACGTGAAGACAGCATGATCGGTGCTGTGATGCAGGGACATCCAAGGGCTGTGAGTGTCCACATGGGACCCCAACAGAACCTGAGGTTCAGGGAGACTGATGCTTGAGTTGAATCTGAAAGACAGGTTGAATGAGGTGAGAAGCGCATCCCTAGCAAAGGAAAATGGCATGGAGACTTGAAATCACAAGGTGTGCTTGGCGACCTTCCCCTTACCACCAAACTTCTTGAAAAAGATGTCATGACATGGGGATTGCATCCTTCACTTCTCAGCCTTTCTTCAACCCTCCATAGCTTGGCTTTTCCTGTTCAGCAACTCCTCTGAAAAGTTTTTTCAAGGTCACTCACAACTTCCAAATTGCTAAAACCAGTGGCTTATTATCTTGGAATTGGCCAAAAGAATAGACAGAAGAACATATTTAGAAGATAAAATCACGAGACCTGGTGGCTGATGTGTGGAAAGCGGATGTGTGAAGACAAGGGCAACACCTGCTTTCTTTCCTTTCTTTCCTTCTTTCCTTCTTTCTTTCTTTCTTTTTCTCTCTCTCTTTCTTTCTTTCTCTTTGTTTTTGTTTTTTTTTTCTCCCTCTGTTGCCCAGGCTGGAGTGCAGTGGTGCAAACACTGCTCACTGCAGCCTCTATCTCCTGGGCTCAAGCGATCCTTCTGCCTCAGTTTCCCAAATAGCTGGGTCCACGGGCATGCATCACCACACTCAGCTAATTTTTTAATTTTTTGTAGAGACAGGTTCTTGCCATGTTGCCCAGACTGGTCTTGAACTCCTGCATTCAAGCAATCCTCCTGCCTCAGCCTCCTAAAGTGCTGGGATTACAGGCATGAGCCGCTGTGCCTAGCCTTTCTTCATTTGAGTGCATGGTGAGGCATGTACTGAGAGAAGCATTTATGGGGCTGGGTATTTTGGGAGGCCAAGGCGGGCAGATCACCTGAGGTCAGGAGTTCAAGACCAGCCTGGCCAACATGGTGAAACCCTGTCTCTACTAAAAATACAAAAAAATTAGCCAGGCATGGTGGCAGGAACCTGTAATCTCAGTTACCTGGGAGGCTGAGGCAGGAGAATCGCTTGAACCCAGGAGGCGGAGGTTGCAGTGAGCTGATACCGTGCCATTGCACTCCAGCCTGGACAACAAGAATGAAACTCTGTCTCAAAAAAAAAAATGATTTATTGGAAGAGCAACAGTTTTAGCAGATGGAGAAATGTTGCAATCATCTTGAGATGAGTAGAGTTTGAGACACCTGGACTTCTAAGGGGAGCTGGACTGTTCAGGTGTGAATCCCAGTTAGAGAGAGATACAAGGTGGAAGGGGGCTAGGAGGAAAGATCCAGAAAAGAAGGGGATCCTGACCCCTCTCCAGGTCTGCACCCCCATGGGTAAAATTAGGGGTTTGGAGTTTCCATTTAATTCAGCACATAGTTCTTGGTTCCTGGTATGCACTTGGCCCTGCTGGTGACACAAACAAATCAGAGTCCTTGTCTGTAAGCAGCTCACATTTGGGCTGCAAGAAAGGCCAGGAGAAAGGATAGCAACAAGAGGCACAAGCAAGATCCACAGAATTCAGGGAAAAAAAAAAAATCATTCTTCCTGAGACCAAGAGAGCTTCCTGGAGTCGAGTGGGTGACCGTTGAGCTAGGCTTTGAAGGGTTGGCAGAAATCCAATGGGAGAGAGGGGAGGGCAGGGAATGCATTCCAGAGAGAACACTGACCATTCTCTGAGCCTCAGTCCCCCACCCTACGGTCATGTGGAGCTAATACCTGCCTTAAGGATTAGAAGTGGTGTAACACATGTGATCACTTCCTTCAGGACCTGGTACATAGTAGGTGCTCAATAATCGTTACAGCCTAGTGCAGCCTAACAATTTTGGGTCAATGATGGACAACATATACGATGGTGGTTCCATGAGATTATAATGGAGCTGAAAATTTCCTATCACATAGCGATGTTGTAGCCATGATAATGTCGTAGGGCAATGCATTATATTTTCTATGTTTATATATGATTAATTAGATAACAAATACTTACCATTGTGTTACAACTGCCTACAGTATTCAGGGCAGTAGCCTGCTGAACAGGTTTGTAGGCTGGGAGCAATAGGATATACTACATACTCTAGGTGTGTGCCATCTTGGTTTGTTTGTAAGTATACTCTATGACATTCACATAACTAAAATTGCCTAAGGACGCATTTCTCAGACTGTATCCCTGTTGTTTAAAAGATGCATAACTGTATTTTAGTTACTTCTCATCCCTATCCTTCCTTTCCCTTCCTTCCTCCCCAACCCCTGTTTATTTCCTGGGCCCGGGGCTTGGCCATGTTCCCCTCCTTGTGACTAGTAGAGCTGGGTCTTTCCAAGTGGCATCACTGTAGAGCTGCTAGCGAATATTAGACTATCTATGAGGAGAAGTTGGGAGCCATAGAGAATTTTTTGACCTAGGTGGGAGGCCAGAGTAGGAGAATGGGCGTCACTGGGAGCTGGATGTAGGGCGGAAGTTTTAGAGGACAAGGACCGTGGACCTTGTGGGGAGGGCAGGGCCTTTCTCCAAGAGCTTGCTAGTGGCTGGAGGCCCATTTCTAAACTTGGGGAGGCGGCTCCATGGATCCCAGAGAGGCCTGTGCTAGGCGTGGGGATAAGGGACCAAATCCGGGCCAGGGAGTTCCTGGGCACCTGACGTGGCTGGATTCCCCAGGTGCGCGTCTACAGCCCGTACCAAGACTACTATGAGGTGGTGCCCCCCAATGCACACGAGGCCACGTATGTCCGCAGCTACTACGGACCGCCCTACGCGGGTAAGTCTCCAGCGTGCCCCGGGGCTTGCCTCGATCCAGCGCCGATTCAGCGCCAGGCCCAGCCCACGGTCCGTTAGTCCGGACAAGACTGCATCCTTTCAGCGTGCACGGATTTTCCCAGGCAGAACTCTCCGCAAGCCCCTCTCCGTCCTGAGACTGGGAGAGCTCTGGGACCAGCGTTCGTCCCGAGCTGACCTCACCCTTCTAGGCTGGCTCCTCAGCCCTGCGAGTGGCAATACCCATTCCTGAGCCGGTAGCGGCCCCTGGTGGCTACTGCGGGAACGGCTGCCTCCTCCCCGCTCTGGGGCCTGGCGGTTGGGAACGCCCATCGTTAGGTGCCTCCTTGTTGTGCTTAGCGATCTCAGGGTTTCCTCGCTGCTCCGCCCTAGCCTGCCGTGGCGGACCTGTAGGTTCCGGGACATCCGTAGCCGATCCAAGGCCTGGAGTTCTTCCCGCGTCTAGATTTGTTCTTTGACTGGGGAGCAGGAGAGTGGGTTCGGCGCCTTACACTGGGTTGGGCTGGAGTGATGCAGGAAGGGTACGAAGATCACTCTACTCCCTCCTAAGTCGCTGATCCTCATGGGCTGTCTCCCTCTGCAGGCCCCGGCGTGACGCACGTGATAGTGCGGGAGGATCCCTGCTACAGTGCCGGCGCCCCTCTGGCCATGGGCATGCTTGCGGGAGCCGCCACTGGGGCGGCGCTCGGCTCGCTCATGTGGTCGCCCTGCTGGTTCTGAGCCCTGGGACTCGGAGCACTGACCCCTGCGCTTGGACTGCTAGACTCCTCTTCCTCCTGGATCCCATCCTCTACCATCCAAGCCCTGTCCCACTTTGGTCCTATCCTCTCCATTAGCTCCTTTCGGGTTTGGACCATTCCCCCCACTCCCCACCCTCACTCCCCACATGGGAAGAAGCTGTCATCCCAGATACAAATATCGCTTGAAGTCTTCACATCTACCGCCAGACACCCCCAAAATCTGTTATAGACATTTATGGATACGGTTCCTCTAAACACACCAGGGCACAGCAAATACTTCATTTGGCTTCGAGTTCCCCAGGCGCTGTAGACACGACATGAATCGGTCTCTCTGCTCTCTCCTCAGGGAGCTAGAGGCCTGGTGGGGAGAACAGGAGTCAACAAGGACTTGACAAAGCTGAAGAGTTATCAGTCCTTTGACAAGGACAGGTGGGGCAGAGAGCAAGACAGGTAGGCTGGAAGAACAGTTATTGGCAAGTGTGCAGAGCCGTGAACGTCATGGCATGTCCAAGAAATTAAATGGGAGTTCATCTGGGCTGGGGTGGAGGCCGGGATCAGACCGTGGTGGGCCTTCAGGCTAAGGAGCTTCCTAGGTGAAAGGGGAGATGTGAGCCTTCTCTGGAGGGAAGTTTCATGATTGCATCTATAATATATTGCCTGTTTTGTGAATACTGACACATGCCCATACCCAAAACATCCCTGAGTTAAGTCCCATCCTTCCCACAACCAGCTTCCTGGCTGGTACCCATGATAACAATTGAGCTGAACCTGGGGACCCCTGGTTGGGGAACAGGTGAGTTCTATTTGAGACTTCTAGCCCTAGAAAGCTGCCTCCGTCTGGAAATGCCTGTCATACCAGGAGCTCGGCCCTCTCTTTGTAGCTGTGACTGTCACCCTTTCAGGCTTTGTCTCATCCTTCATTCTGAATGAGATGGCAGTGTTCTCCTCTGGGGCCTGATCCACCTTTACACCAGCCCAGGAAGCCCCATCTGTGCCTGCCCTCAGGTGGTCCAGCAGTCTCCCCCTTTGGTCCCCTTCCAGTCTCTTCCCCCTTTCTATCCCAATCACCAATAGAAATGCTAACATCCCTGCCTGGTAGCCAGACTAGCCTACTAAGGCTCCCCTGTAAATGGGGGCTCCATTAGTTCTGCTGCAGAGACTAATAAAGATTTGGTTGGCTCTAGCAGTAACTGTGGCTTGCCTTGTTACCCCAGAAGGCCCTGTTTCCCTCTCCATGACCCAGCAGCTACTAGTAGTGCCTTCACTGGTCTAGTGAAAAGAGTGTGGATTCTGAGATCAGGTGGAACTGGTGACAGCATGTTAGCTGAGTCATTTGGGGCAAGTCACTTAACCTTTCTGGATTTTGTTTTCCCTCCACTTAAGGTAGCTGGTTGAAGTTGACCATTCCTGAGGGCTCAAGAGGAGGGACTGCCTTGGAGTGTCTGTTGTCTGAGCTGATGAATGATCCAAGCCAGGTCCTGCCTGCTTTCTGAGAATCCTGTTCATGTTGGGGTCTTTTCCAGTAGGTTCCCATCCTTCTAGAGTTGAATCAATGAATTGTTCTCATAGAAAACCAGGTAGCCAGGGAAGGAAACACCACCATCCTGCGTCAGGCCTCTTGGGGATGTCCGATAGAAACTCCCTGTTCAAACTGATTTAAGCCAAAGGGAAAAGGTTGAGCCACATAACGGAGAAGTCCAAGAGCTGTGTGATCCAGGGGCTCAAACAGTGTCACTTAGACTTTGCTTCATTTCCAGCTATACACCTGCAGGGCTGGCTCATTTGGAAGCTGCAGTGATGTTCAGAAGCTCCAAGCTAATGCCCTCCTGAGTTCAAGTCCAGCCAAGAGAATTTCTCTTCCTCTAACAGTATGACTGAAAGTCGTGGGCCTGGTGGACATCAGTCTAAATTGGGTCCTGTGGCCATCCCTGCATCAACCCCAGTGGTCTGGAAACGGATGGTCTAAAATAACAGGGCTTACAGCAGGGGTGGGATGGTGTCCCAGAGGAAATTCAGGGCACTGTTCCCAGAAGTAGGATGAATAGATGAAAGCTGGTTGGCAAAAATATCAGGTATCCACCTCAGCCACAGTTCCAGAGACACCAACTTAGAGGTGAGACATACATAAAAACAGCAATGATTGAATGAGGTTACAGTGGAACGTGGTGCAGTTGGAGCTCTGAAGAGGAGGCATGCAACTCTGCCAGGGGAACTAGGGAAAGCTTTGGGATGGGAAGTGGAAATTTAGTCTGAACCTTGAAAAATGAGTAGGAGTTTGCCAATCTGAAAAAGGTGGGAGAGCTTTCCACATAGAACAGGTGGAAGAAATGGTATGAGCAAAGGCGTTAGAGGCTTGAGAGCACCATGAAGTTCAGGAACCAGTCTCATGCTACAGCAGGTTGCATGGTGAGAGGTGGTGGATGAGGTCAAACTATAAGGAACCTCTTCGGCCAGGCTACTGAACACAGGGCATAGTCCAGTATGTGGCACCAGCTTAAGGACAAGCATGGATGCAAGAAGGAGCCTCTTGAGAAAACCAAGGTCTGTTAGCTTTCGTGCAGTCAGAGGTTACATACCGTGGGTGTCCTAAGGCCTGTACTGTGTTCAGGGGACCCAGCAGTGCATCAGACCCAGTCCATGCTTTGGAACCTCAGCCTTAATTTTTTCTTTTCTTTTGCTCCCCTCCCTTCCCCTCCCCACAGCCTTAATTTTTTCTGTTTTTGTCTTTCCTCCTCCCCTCCTCTCCCCTCCCTTCCCCTCCCTTCCCCTCCCCCTTCCCTTCCCTTCCTTCCTTTGCAGCAGTGAGAAGTGGGGATAGAGAACAGAGTTTGATCTGTAACTGACTATGAACAGTCAATTGAGATAACTCACTACCTTCAGCCCAGCCTCAGCCTTAATTTTCTCCCAGATGGACCCAGTTACCCTGTCAGTACTTTAGTGGCATCCCCATTACACCATCTCATTAGAGGGTGTCCTGCATGCTCCTGCAGGGACATCTCTGAGTTTGGCTCTGGAATGGCTCTTACTCTCCGGCACAGTCTCAGGACTTTTAGAGATCAACATGTAGGAAGAGCCCAAGCTATCTAGAGTCCTTTCCCAAGAATGTGGGTTAAACAAGGATCAGGGAGCTGGCTGGGCAGGGCATTTGAGATGAGACAGAGCTGGGGACATTGCCATTCATTGCCCAAAGCTTCCCCTGCTTTATCTCATAGGTCTTTGCAACAACCCCATGGGCCTGGCGTTACTATTCTTATTTTACCTACAAAGAAACAGATGCAGAGAAGGAAAGTAGATTGTCCAAGTCATGCATGCTGTGTCAGAATCTGGATTCGAATGCAAGTCACTTGACCTTGTCTACCACACCACACTGCTTCTGCACTATAAATCCTGTGTGGCTCATTACCTGGCAGGAAAATAATTCCCAGAGAGGAGGTCAACTGTATAACACAAACATCTCTTCTCTTTTCCTTTAGCAAATGCTTTCCTGAGAGGTTTTGTTGGCAGACAGGGCTGAGAGCTGGGTACTGGAAGATGAATGAGATTTGGGCCCTACATTCAAGGAGTTTGTGCATGTGCGTGCGTGTGTGTGTGTGTGTGTGTGTGTGTGTGTGTGTGTGTGTGTCTATCTGTCTATCCCAGACATGGGCACAGACTATGACAACATGGGCTGTGGGAACTGGTAGCCCTGAGGCTGTAGGGGCACAGAGAAAGCAGCCCTTAACCCAGGTATGGGTGGAAGTGTCTTAAGCTGGCTGTAAAGACAAATGCTCTTCCAACTATGGTCTTGTGGGAGTTGCTAACTTAGATGAAGAGGAAACAAGAACTAAAGCAGCACTCAGTGCCGAGAGTTCTCTGGGTGAGGCTGGATCTGCAGTGTGATGGGTGGAAACGGGGGTCGGCGAGGTCAAACCGTCAGGGGCCTTGGACGCCAGGGAAGGAGCTTGAACTATATACTAACTCCCAGGCCATGGAATGCCTCCAAAAAATTCGAAGCAAAAGAAGGACATGGCTGAACCTGGAAGTTCGATCTCACACACACAAAGACAGACATTCATTCTCATAGACAACACAGTCTCAACCCAGACAAAACCATCTCTGCAAACTGTCTGAGCAGCCCAGGTACTGCCTGGCCGCTCATAGCCAGCTCACTGGGGGTGCTCAACTCCACATCCATTCCTGAGACCACCTGCCTCCATCAGCCCCTACTAGAGGAGATTCTGTAGATAGCAAGGGTCTGTGGCACTCTGAGCATCCTGGCAGTGAGCACTTCTCCAAAATCAGGTATATGACTCAGTCTCAGAACTAGAGCCCTACATTCAGAATACCTGGCTGGATATGACCCTCGATGCCCTCTAAAATGGATTTGTCTCCCCTTTGCTCCACCTGAAGACCATTCTACTGCTTTCTGCCACCCATAAGGACTGGGAGTACTCTTACCCTTTCCCTTTCCTGCCCTTGTGGGATAGCTCAGTCTGTGAGACCTCCTTCCTCAGGAGTTGAGATCTGCCTCCTGAGAACTCCCAGGGTTGGGTCCCAGATTTACTTCTGACCTCAGATCACAGTGTTCCCCAACCTTAGAACTTCCCACAGAGGTTTGCAGACATCTTAAGTGGTCATCAGGATACTTCATTGTCAGAATCATGGTCCAATCAGTCTATCACCCTTAAACCTGAAGCACAGAACCTTGAGGTTGGACCCTTTCTAGGTTGGTCACGAGCCTTGGGGTGGAGAGAGGTAACAAGCTAAGGCCAGGATATGCTTAGGCAGGAACATGTGCTGAATATAGAAAGAGTTCCAACTGCAAAGCAGATGTCAGCCTCTGTCCTCTCAGATTGTCACCTTCTGGCTGGGCGTGGTGGCTCACGTCTGTAATCCTGGCACTTTGGGAGGCTGAGGCAGGTGGATCACTTGAGGTCAGGAGTTCAAGACCAGCTTGGCCAACCTGGTGAAACCCTGTCTCTACTAAAAACACAAAAATTAGCTGGGTGTGGTGGCAGGCACCTGTAATCCCAGCTACTGAGGAGGCTGAGGCAGGACAATCACTTGGATTCAGGAGGTGGAGGTTGCAGTGAGCTGAGATGGCGCCACTGCACTCCAGCCTGGGCAACAGAGTGAGACTCCTCCTCAAAAAAAAAAAAAAAAAATCACCTTCTTCTAGTATATCAGGGCAGGAAGGAGGCCTTCTCCACTGGCCAGCTGCTCTTCCCGACACCTTAGTCTGTCTGGACCCACTGGTTACCATTTGATTCTCTCAAACGGATGCCTGTTCTCTTTACCTGGACACCAATTATGGGATCAATGTGGGGTGGTTTTCCTTTACTGCCCGAGTTTCATTCTCCATGTCATCATCAGCCCCAACAAAGCACGTGCATCAGACTTCATAGAAGTGGTGGAGTAACAAAGGAAAAAGAAGGAAATGAAAAAATAAAACGAAATTACTCTTTATCCCCCCAGTAAGGGGACAGGTTTTTAGTTCACTTGCAGAAGTTCCTACTTTCTCACTTCAATCCCCTGTCCTCTGTTCTGGCTTTCTCCAAAAACCTCTCCACATTTGTGCTTTCCAGTCACCCCAATGAACAAAGCAATGAGTGCAAATAGATGTTCCTGATGCAGTTTGCTTCAAAATCTCTCCACTAGTAGGACTGCAACATGAATTTTTAATTCTTCCAGCTGTCCAGTAGACAATTTTTAAATTATTCACACACACATTAAGACAGACATTAATCCTCATAGACAAAACACTCTAATCTGGAGGTGGCCTATGGATGACATCTGGCCCACAAATTGTTTTGTCTGGTCAGCACATGGTTTTTAAAAAGTTTTGAATTAAAATGGGCAAAGATGAAAAAGACAGACGACACTAAGTACTGATATGGAGTCTCATACACTGCTGGAATAACTGTAAAGTTAAACTGGTACAATTGCTTTGGAAACTGGTAAGGCCAAGTATACGCATACATTATAACGAATCAATTCTACTCCTAGGGCGCACCCAACAGAAATGTGTACTTACCTTCACCAAAAAGTAGGTAGAAAAGTGTTTATAATAGCAATGGAAAAAACTAATTCTACAGGATAAATCTACTGGTAATATTCACAAAATGGAATAATAGTCAACAGAATTAACTATTCACAAGTACATGCAAAATTATGAATGTAATAAAAAATACACCAAAAAAGCAGAGAGGACAGGGAGTGGGGGTGGGACAATAGAATGATACTCTGGTAAATTTCCTTTCACAAAATACCTTATGTGAAGTAGTACAATATTAAGTATATGCTGATAAGTCAAAGATGCACATTGGAGTCCCTAGATCAACTGGAAGCCAGGTTTCTCAGTGATGAAGTAGAAATTTACAGATAAGCAAAGGGAGGAAGCTAGAATGATTCATGTGGTAATGGATTAGAGTTGGAGACATCAGTATGAACTCATGTCTAGCTTGATATAGAGACGGGATTATATACAGAAATATTTACAGATATGTGTATATACACGTCAGTACATACATATATTTCCTTCATCTGCCAGCTGAGAGAGCCTCAAAGAAATGAATACACCTAGGCTGGGCACAGTGGCTCACGCCTGTTATCCCAGCACTTTGGGAGGCCAGGTGGGTGGATCACCTGAGGTCAGGAGTTCAAGACCAGCCTGGCCAACATGGCGAAACCCCATCTCTACTAAAAATACAAAAATTAGCTGGGCATGGTGGCATGTGCCTGTAAATACCATCTACTGGGGAGGCTGAGGCACGAGAATAATTTGAACCTAAGAGGCAGAGGTTGCAGTGAGCCGTGATCGTGCCACTGCACTCCAACCTGGTTGACAGAGCAAGACTCTGTCTCAAAAAAAAAAAAAAAAAATAGCCAGGTGTGGTGGTGGCACGCACCTATAATCCTAGCTACTTGGGAGGCTGACGCAGGAGAATCACTTGAACCTGGGAGGAAGGGGCTACAGTGAGCCGAGATCGCACCATTGCACTCCATCCTGGGCAACAGAATGAGATTGTGTGTCAAAAAAAAAAAGAAAAGAAAGAAATGAACACACCTAGCCCCACATCTTTCGTGTTTGTTTTTTGAGACGGAATCTCGCTCTGTCGCCCAGGCTGGAGTGCAGTGGTGTGATACCAGCTCACTGCAACGTCCGCCTCCCAGGTTCAAGCAATTCTCCTGCCTCAGCCTCCTGAGTAGCTGGGACTACAGGCACACACCACCATGCCCAGCTAATTTTTGTATTTTTAGTAGCGACGGGGTTTCACCATGTTGGCCAGGATGGTCTTGATCTCTTGACCTCGTGTGAGACACCATGCCTGGCCAGAAGGTCATCACTCTTAAGTTCAACCCTCCATAAAGCCCTAGGACATGAACACAATGCAGCCACGTTCTTTGCTAAGGTGTAACAAGGGTGATCTTCACTCCAGTTCCCAATAAATTCCTCATTTCCATTTGAGACCTCAGCAGCCTGGTCTTCACTGTCTATATTTCTATTAGCATTTTGGTCATAACCATTTAACCAGTCTCTAAGAAATTTCAAAATTTCCCTCATCTTCCATCTTCTTGTGAGCCCTCCAAACTCTTTCCCAACCTCTGCCCATTACCCAGTTAAAAAGTCTCTTCCACATCTTCAGGTACATTTATAGCAATGCCCCACTTTTCAGTACCAATTTTCTGTTAGTACATTTTGCATTGCTATGAAAGAATATCCAAGGTTGGGTAATTTATAAAGAAGAGGTTTAAGCTGGGCGTGGTAGCTCACGTCTGTAATCCCAGCACTTTGGGAGGCTGAGGCGGGCAGATCATTTGAGGTTAGGAGTTCGAGACCAGCCTGGCAAACATGGTGGAACGCTGTCTCTACTAAAAATACAAAAAAATAGCTGGACGTGGTGGTGTGTGCCGGTAATCTCAGCGACTCAGGAGGCTGAGGCAGGAGAATCACTTGAACCTGGAAGGCAGAGGCTGCAGTGAGCCGAAATCACACCACTGCACCCTAGCCTGGATGACACGGCAAGACACCATCTCAAAAAAAAAAAAAAGAAAGAAAGAAAAAAAGGCCTGGCACGGTGGCTCACGCCTGTAATCCCAGCACTTTGGGAGGCCGAGGCAGGCAGATCACGAGGTCAGGAGATCGAGACCATCCGGCAAACACGGTGAAACCCCGTCTGTACTAAAAATACAAAAAAAATTAGCCGGGCGTGGTGGCGGGCGCCTGTAGTCCCAGCTACTTGGGAGGCTGAGGCAGGAGAATGGCGTGAACCCGGGAGGTGGAGCTTGCAGTGAGCCGAGATCGCACCACTGCACTCCAGCCTGGGTGACAGAGCAAGACTCCATCTCAAGAAAAAAAAAGAAAACAAAAGAAAAAAAGGTTTAATTGGCACACAGTTCTGTGGGCTGTACAAGAAGTATGGTGCCAGCATTTGCTTCTGGTGGGACTTCAAAAAGTTTACAATCATGACTTACAATTATGGCAGAAGGCAAAGGGGGAGCTTTGCCCTGCTTTTTGTCACATGGCAAGAGGAACAAGAAAGCTATTTCTGTTTTCCTTTTTTTTGAGATGGAGTCTCGCACTGTTGCCAGGCTGGAATGCAGTGGCGAAATCTCAGCTCACTGCAACTTCCGCCTCCCTGGTTCAAGTGATTCTCCTGCCTGAGCCTCCCAAGTAGCTGGGACTACAGGCACACGCCACCACGCCTAATTTTTTCTATTTTTAGTAGAAACAGGGTTTCACTGTGTTAACCAGGATGGTCTTGATCTCCTGACCTCGTGATCTGCCTGCCTCAGCTTACCAAAGTGCTAGGATCATAGGCGCCTGGTCAGCTATTTCTGTTTTCTAATGAATGAGTTCCTCAATTTTATGTTCCAGCTTACCAAATCCATTCTAACTAATGGAATCCATTCTACCATTTATCCCACCTATGTGTTCCTTATCTTTCCTTTAAGAAACAGGGTCTTGCCTTGTTGCTCAGGCTGGAGGGCAGTGGTGCGATTAGAACTCACTGCAGCCTTGAATTCCTGGGTTCAAGCGATCCTCTCACCTCAGTCTTCTGAGTAGCTAGGACTGCAGATGTGTACCACCGTGCTTGCCTAATTTTAAAAATTTTTTGTAGAGATGGGGTCTCACCATATTGCCCAAGCTGGTCTTGAACTCCTAGGCTCAAGCTGTCCTCCCACCTCGGCCTCCCAAAGTGCTAGGATTACAGGCATGAAACACTGCACCTGGCTGTGTTCCTCATTTCAACAATTAAAAACTTTTCACACTTAATTTATGATTCCAAATTCTTGTTTCATATCTTATCTCCTTAACATTTATCAGGTTATCCTTAAATTATTCATTGTCTTTCCCAAAGTATTTCTGCTTTAGATATTTACTTTTACTTTTGAGGCAGTTTTTAGGTATTCAACTATATTGCTGTGTGAGTTCAAATTCCCCTCAGGGTATAGGCTACTAGTCTGGAAGGCACAAGGGACAAGACTGTCAAGGAGAGGAGGGGACAAACTTTGGGGCAAAGAGCTCTAGGAACTATAAGACCACATGTAATCACTCCCATTCAGTATCAGTACCATCCCCCCAAGCCACAACTTATTTCAGGGCCTTGCCTTTACTTCCATCAGCTTATTAGGGCTTTTGTACTGCCCTAATATTACTCTTGCAGACACCTGCACTAGTATTCTGGCCTGTGGCCTTCATTTTACGGTAAGGGGTTCAGCTATGGTTGTCCCAAGGCAGGGGTTGCCCTTTTCTCTGTAAAGGGCCAGATAGTAAACGGCTTTTTGGCTTTTAGGGCCATAAGGTCTGTGGCAGCTATTAAAGCTCTGCCACTATAGTGGGAAAGTATGGCTGAGTTCCAATAAAACTTAATTTTTAAAACTGGTTCCAGGCTGGATTTGGTGGGAGGGCCACAGTTTGCTGGCTCCTGTCCCAAGGCAAAGGTATAGTTAGGAGTGAGGAGGCAAAAGCAGAACTTACGATGCTTTTCTTAATATGTACTATTACTGCCTCCACCAGGGGATGTATCTTTCAAGTTGCAGCCCCTCTCCCCCAACCCCCAACAATACCCCCATCAAAAAAAGAGTCTTTGACTCCCTAGGAGTTCCTCACATTTGTTGTTGTTATTTTTCTGGATTCTGTCCATGTCTGCTTTATAGGTCTTCCCAGAGAGGGAGAAGCAAATGCTAATTCACCATCTTGGCAGGAATGGGAAACCAAGTCAATAATTGTTTTCTTTCGTGTTTTACTTATATATTTTTGGCAGCAAAATTGTGTTTATTTAAAAAAAAAAACTGGACTATGAACACAATTCACTGCTTTGAAGAACTCCAAGCCAAATAAAAAGACCAATCAATATTAAAAGCAGTATAACTGGTTACTTTCTTAAAAATACATAAAAAGAATCAAATGCAACAGTGTAGGAAGACAATCACACCCATGTCAGAAGTCACACCTTCTTCCAAATAAAGAATATGACCCATCTGCCATATTGAATCAATATTTATTTCAGGACATGCCATGTCAAAATAAAACAAAGAGTCAACCCTTGCCTTTAACAATTATATTGTATTATAAAAGCACTTTACAACTCCATCCCATCTTTAAGTGTAAGTTACTGGTATGTGGGTTAATGATTATCTGTAAGCATTTCTCTATTCAGAACCATAATCCAAGTGCTCTCTGAATATTACAAGGTGACAATAAGTGGGAAGTGGAGGAGGAAGAGGAAAGAGAGGGGACTAAGGTTCTCCCAGTTTAAGGTTTTGTTGCAATGAGGGGATGAGGAAGTATGAAGATATTTTTGTTGTCTTTTTATCTTTATACTGTGTTAAGTAATGCTTACAACATAAATTCAGCAGGCTTTTCCTGAGCTGTAACTCAGAAGTTTTCTTCCTGCAAACAATGTATTTACAAATGTGTTTATTAGCTTACACAGCAATCTCACAATAACTAGTAAAGATTAAAAGGGCACACTCCTAGTATATTTGTTTGCAGTGTTTTAAGGGAAATACATATTGCCATGGTGAAGCTCTAAATAGATTCAACGAAACATCTGAAAATTGGAAGTTGTTAAAAAAAAAGGCAAAGAAATAAATATCACCAAAGAAAAAAGATTAATTGTAGCTTAAATATAAAACTAAATCACTAGTTAATTAAACTATACAGATCTAATACAAACCAAAACCAGCCTGAAAGACCCAACCTTAAAAAATGCTAAAAAATAAGGCATAAATCTGCATAATATTGAGTTTTATTTCTATTCTCTCCTTTCCCTCTACTATGTATGCTTTACCTGATCTGCCTCTAGGGGCTTACAAGAAAACGGTTTCCAGTTTCCATCTTCAATTTGACCTCAAATGTCCTGAGCAAAGTTTTTGCTATTCTGCTGAGGGTTCTTTTGTTGGTAAGCTTTAGATATCATTATTTCTACTAATTCAGTAGTTTTCATCGTAGTGCCAAATTTAAATTCTTCCACCGGTTCTTCTGGAAGGAATTTAACTTTTACAGTGCCTTGCCTGCATAGTATTATTTTTTTGAAAAAGAAAACCCAGGCCGGGCGCGGTGGCTCACGCTTGTAATCCCAGCACTTTGGGAGGCCGAGGCGGGTGGATCACGAGGTCAGGAGATCGAGACCACAGTGAAACCCCGTCTCTACCAAAAATACAAAAAATTAGCCGGGCGTGGTGGCGGGCGCCTGTAGTCCCAGCTACTCAGAGAGGCTGAGGCAGGAGAATGGCGTGAACCCGGGAGGTGGAGCTTGCAGTGAGCCGAGATTGCGCCACTGCACTCCAGCCTGGGCGACAGAGCAAGACTCCGTCTCAAAAAAAAAAAAAAAAAAAAAAAAAAGAAAACCCAAGCAAAATCTATTGCTTAAAGAGGTTTCTTATTTTTTAAACAAACAGAATAACTCTTGACAATTTTAAAACCTTGGGAGAAATAGTTCATTAGAACTTCATTTTCTTACCATGAAGAATTAAATACTAAAAACCTGTTCTGAAGCACTTGGTTAATTTTCTCTCCCAGAGTCTAATAAAGCACATGTGAAAGAGCCATTTGTTTTAGTCAGAAATATATTTTATGTTCTTCTACTTATAAGTACTCAGTATGTTCTTTAGGACTCATTTTGAAGATGCAACAGGAGCCTTTTCTCATTCCAGCACTGCCTACCATGATGGCTGAATTTTGACCTCAAAGAAGACAGTAATTTATATCAGTGCTCAAGAATAATTTTGGACATCTTGGTCCATAGCCTACAGCAAGTGGTATCTGTAAAATTAAAGGATAATTCCAATGGGCTTGATCAAACTGCTGCTTTGCCATCTCTTGTTTGTTCTGAGGAAGTAGGGGGAGGCTAGGTAAGAATAGGGAAATAGGGAATGGGGGTAAGGGTGAGGTGAGAAAAGCAAGGAGAGATAAAGTAGGCTGTGAACATACTGCTCGTTAACCAGGCCATACTCATACTGTTGAGATTTCTATCATTTTGAAGTACATTATCATAACATTAAAAAAGAAAAAAATGTTAAGAAAATGTATCTAATTTTTAAAGTTATCACTGGAATATGCTGAAATATTTTGGCTTTTTGTAAAATATAAATAATGAAGACACTGACTTTTGTTGTGCTTGTGAAGCTAATAGATCATCTCCACGAGACAGGCAGCAATGATGAATTGCAATACGTTATTACTGAAGGGAAAAGGTTCAAGCCAATATTCACACTGCAGTCAATGAAAGACTAAGGGGGCCAAAGCAGTGAGCTTCTGAAGGTTGAAGATGACATGGGAGATTAGCAAGAACAGCCTCCTTCACTGACTGGTTGCTCCTGAGGCTTTTCCAGTTTTATGTCAATCACTGAAACAAAAGTTAAGGAGCCATAAATGGGAAAGTACAATTTCAATTCTTCCAAACACTAGCATTTCTGGGATGGCCCTTATATTCCTATTTGTCTTCAGAGCCTACACAGTCACTATTTTCTACATAGCCGCCTCACCATATAAGGTGCTCAAATGGAATAAACTTGCTTATATCTACTATATGCAACAAGGGTCAGAATGAGGTACAAGCTCTATTTATGGGTATCTATCCTAAGGAACTTATTCTACAGCGGCAGGAAGTGATATGAAGATGATGTTCCTCATAGAATCATCTATAATATAAATCTGAAAATGGCCTACAAGATAGTTCCAACAGCAGAGGAAACATTTAATAAATAATGGGACTTCAGGCCGGGCGCAGTGGCTCATGCCTGTAATCCCAACACTTTGGGAGGCTGAGGCAGGCAGATCACCTGAGGTCAGGAGTTCAAGACCAGCCTGGCCAACATGGCGAAACCCCATCTCTACTAAAAATATAAAAATTAGCTGGGCATGGTGGCCCGTGCCTGTAGTCCCAGCTACTTCGGAGGCTGAGGCAGGAGAATCACTTGAATTCAGGAGGCAGAGGTTGTGGTGAGCCAAGATCGTGCTGCTGCACTCCAGCCTGGGTGACAGAGACTCCATCTCAAAAAAAAAAAAAAAAAAAAAAAAAAGGCGGTGGGTGCGGAGACATACTTCAACTCAATACAACATTTTTCGTTGTTGTTGTTTTGTTTTTGAAACATATTATGTTTTATG